>NW_027223757.1:45012524-45623024 GCF_028538775.1 Myotis yumanensis
GAAACAATAGTAGCAGTGATAGCAACTTTGTCCAGGAATATTGTAAAAAATGAGTTAAGTGAGTTTTTCTTTTAGTGAAACATTGAGTACACTAACTAGACATTAATGATAGTTAACATTTGTTGAATCCTCTTGCATAGACAGTCTTATATTATATCTTCAAAAACTCAAAAGAGAGGAAGAGGATATGAAGAGGTTGGGATGTTATTATCAAGGAGGTCCTCCCAGCTTCTCCAATCATGGACTTGTCAAAGGTTCCCACATGTCTTGTAGAAGAGGGTCTATGTCCTATTCTTTTATTTTTTGTACTGATCATGTCTAGCTAATTACCTGGATACAGTAGGAACTCCAAGTAATATTTGTTGATACAAAAATAACAAGGAAGTGAATAAAATTTTGTCTGAAAGATTCCAATAGTTTGTAGGTTAAATTCTGAGAAGTCATCATTTTCAATCACATGGGAAGCCTGAGGGGCCAAGAAGGATGATCTCTTTATTTAGTATACCTTTTAAAAATAACAGTACATTCCTACTACATAAAAACTAAAGGGATTTTTTTAAGACTAAAAGTCTTTGAGATATAACTTTTAAATATTCAACAAAAGGGTCTTTCCCCAGCCCCCAGAGCCTCCATATTTTATAATATTTTTTAAAAATATGAAGGTGCTAGTTTCTGCTATAAGTTAATATTGTCCTGACCAATTTGAATTTTCAAACTGTAGATTGAATGGATATTCTTGAAAAAAAGTCAGAATTTATTTAAATCATGAGTAATGTTAAAGACTAATTTTTAATTGTTTTAAAACTATATCTTTTGCTGTTCACCAGACACATCTTTAAGATTTATAGATAAAGCTATTGGCCACTCATATGGGGCTCAACATAGTATTTTTCTTTCTTTGAGATCACTGTAATAATTGAATATTTATCTCCCAAATCATTTCTTCAAATGACACCCCCTCACCCTCCTTGTAGCCACATAACAAAACTGCATAGGGTTAAACTTGACTTTGTAAAGACACTGAAAACTCTCTGAATTTTCACTTAAGACCTGAAGACTAAGACTCAAGAGTTAAGACAAATAAAAGTGAGATTAGAGTTATTTTTTGGAACACTGACAGCTAGAGAGAGTTTTTTTTAAGTCTTTGTTAAAATGTGCTTTTTGGTTTAGGGTGTCCTCACTTCCTTTTAGTCATCCAAAATGAGTGAACACAGATGTAAATAAAACATCTACAAGAATTCTTATGTAAATAAAAAAATATAGCCTTCAGAGAAAGAAAAGAGCAGTGATAAAGGAGAGCCAGGGCTGTGGGGCTTTGTGCACAAGGGAGGGAAGGGTTTCTTTGTGCCACAACAAAATGTAACCCTGCCCATGAAAGGAAGGAGACAGAAGGATAGTCTTTGCTAAAAGCCGGGCTGTATGCAACTGACCCAGTGGCAGAAATCCTGGTTCCATCTCTAGGGCTCCGTAGCTGTACACCAGGGATCCTATGTGTATGCAGGATACCCAGGCCTGTTCTTTTTAAAATGAAAAGGAAACTGATACTAATCAGCAGAATTATATTTGAAGCCATTATTGCTTAAAGAAGAAATAAAAACAAGCAAACAACTTTTGCCTTTAACGTTTGGGGTCTTTTCTCTAATGCTACTGATTGTTAACCAGAGGACAATGTGCTTCCTTCTCCACTACCCTCTCAGACTGGTGTCCTAAATGTACAATTCCAAGTTCTCCAAGGAGATGGGCATTTTACGTGTGAACAAAATTAGCACCATTTGAGCAAAGTATCAATCATCCTTTGATGTTGGCAGCCTTTTGCTAAAATGTTTTAATGGATGTTGCCTTACTTTATGACAATTCACATCCTGGCATAAGCCATACTCAGTTACATAAAGGGGACAAGGTTCTGGGAAATATTCACAAACAATTAAATCAATAATCTGCAATTATGGATATCAATGCTTTTCAGGTTCTGAACAGTAAAGTAGCTTATCACAAGGCAACTAACCTTGTACGCTTTTATCAAACATCTCAGCTGGGATAAAAATTGCAAAGGTATTGCTTCCTCCTCAAGTTACTGACCTGCCATTTACTACACAGCTATTGTTGGGTTTAAAACATGTGAATGAGACATTTCTTTTAGTAATGTTAGGCACTTAATTCAAAACACAAGTCAAATGTTTTACATTAATTTTGCCTCTTCTCTTCAGTAATACATTATTAGCTTTTTATGACCTAAAAGTTAAGCAAATTTGCATAAATATGATAGACTTGGAAAAAAAAACACTTTATAGACATAGATCCCCATGGTAATTCTTTGATGCTTCCCTTATTTTCAAAGAGATGGTACTAATTTTTTGGTTATCGTTTGGAACAAAATAATTCAAACCTATTTTTAAATGGCTTTAGATTTAAAAAAAAATTTCAACATGCCATTCAACCATGACATGAAAAATCTGTCATTTGTCACACATTAATTAAAATGGTAATGAAAACTTTAATTGTTTAAAATAGCTGTTTTAAACAAGGTGAAAACAACAATTGTGACTTTAAAACTCATACAAAGGGAAAAATACACACATACACACACCAGCAAGAATGAATCACCACTTAACACACAAAAAAGCAAGGATTCAAAGACACATTATCTCAGTGCTTTCTGGGTGGAGGAAACATCTTATAGTAACTTTCAGTAGGAATCTCACTGACCCCTATAACAACTTGGATGTTGTCTCGCTATAACTCAGTTAATAGAAAAGGCATCTTGCTTTCTAAATTTCACACCTGCTGTCCCGGGCCCTTGGGAATCATTCCATTCATCGGTAAACACGACCCACATACATCAGAAGTTTCCACTTTTTTCCAGCTCTTTTTAACACCAAGATCCCTCCCTGCTTCCCAGCCTCCTTGCCGCTATCTAGGGAATCTTTCACTTTTTGTCCTTTCCCGACCCTTCTGGACCACATTTTCTCTTCTCATTCAGGCCATCTGCTCTCAAGGAAAGTAAAACTTCTGCTAGGAAAACAATCAGCATCCCTAGCAATTAGCAGCTTTTGTGAACTACCCTTTCAGCCCCTGCCTATGAAGACATACATTGTGCAAATCACAATTCAAATTATGATCGTAGTTTAAAAATAGTTTGTAATTGATACATTTCTGGCCACTGCCTCCCCCTTTATCCTGCTAGTGGTACAATCTTCTTGCTCTTGACAGAAGTCTTTCTAAAGATCTGCTCAAGCCTCACTAAGCAGCTGTGAGTTAGGTCATTTTCCCAGGAGTTTTACATGTGGAAAACTGGGCATTAGTAAGGCCTCAAAAAGGACACCATCTGGCCCTCGTGAAAAAAAGGATCATGACACTTCCTGTGGTACCAACAGACCCTGATGAACCAGAAAGGAATTCAGCCCAGGACTGTGATCCAATAGAGACCGGCCCCACAATCACCTCCGTGACAGCCAACTCCATTCATCTTAGCAGTTATCTCATAGCACAATGGACTTTTGTGCCATGCTGTTTACTGAAGGCGGAGTAAAATCCATTTTGATTTTTGTGTTTAGTCTCAGTGCCTGTCCTCCTTCCCGGAACACATACCACATCAGGAGAGAGGGAGCTGCACAAAGAACAGTTCTTTCCGTTCCCATTCAAACTTCTCAGTTTCCCTCCCACTGTACATGGGACATAATAATAAAATGCTGGACTCCTCAGAGGCTGCAACAAAGACCTCTTCCTGACATGAAAAGCCGTCCCTCCCACTTTCAATAAAAATGATTTTAAAACTATTCAGATCATCAGGATTGTTTTTTCTTTAGGTAGAAAAAAATCGAAATCTAAGCATGTAAAAAGTCATACTTGAACACTTACTGGACGGGTTCTGATTCTATTGACTCCATTAGGTGTTAGAAGGTTGAAAGATGCTGTTAAAAATTATAGCCTCAACCTCAGCAACAAGCTAGGTGTCCTTTTCAAAAAGAAACGTGACTGACCAAAGCAAGATGGGAGTGGATGCTGTTGACACCTTTCACTGTTGTATCATGTGTTACAGTTTACAAAGCCTTTTCATATTTCTTACTGTACAATATGGAAATTGGGAGAGTTTGATGAACAACAAATCCTTAATTCTTAATTTTTCTCTTTGGCTGAATATATTATAAAAACAGACAATAAAGAAAGAGGCCACTTAACTAAATATTTAAACAAAAATTATTTTTTTTGCAGAGGACGATAGGAAACCTGGAAACTGCTCCGCCCAGAAATGAACCACGGCCACTCAGGATACATTAAGGTTTCCATCCGAGGGCTTTTCTACCATCTCACGGCACCACAAAGAGGATTTGGGTGCCATAGGAAGATGCTTTCTTAAATCTGAGCACGCCCCTCTCAATTCCAGTGGGATTCTCCTTCATTATCTACCTTCTATCTTGAAAATAAATTATTGCAGCCCTAAGATGCTAGACTGCCACTGGGGCTTCATCTGCACACAGACCTGAACCCTCCCCCACTGGTGGGCCCTTCAATAGAAAGCCATATTGTCACACAAAGGGACCTCGGAGTTAGAGAAAATGATTAGGGCCCATCATGTTTCCTATTCTCAGAATCAGGTTTGGGAAGGGGTGTCGGGATGCTGCCTTCCTCCAAATCAATCTTCTGCTGCCCAGATTTTGAGGAACTTAAAAAAGCCAACACAGAATGAGTAGAATTTAATGAAAGAAAACATTTCTCTGACTCTGATTCCCTGATGGCAATGACGGGGCTCTATTGTGGGAAAACATAGCTGCAACTCATTTATTAACATGTGTGTCCAAGGCCTAATTATAGGCGTTCTCCTTTAATGTAGCACAGTCACCACTGGTGTTATTCATAAAGTGCCCATTGAGACAAGTTCAAAACCACAACCTTTATCTGAAGTCCTCAGTGAATTTTCTCTGGATTCTGTAACCACTGGTGGCATATTATGACTATAAAGCCCTAGTTTTTGTGTATAAGTCTCCCCCTGTAATATTGAAAATAGCTGCAAGTAATGGCTTAAGAATGAAGAAGAGAGATTGAGAGAAAGAAAAAGAGCGTGTTTCTATTTTGAAAGATCTAAAAACAGGGTATGAAACAGCCAGCATTTCATTGCTGAAATGTTTGCACAATATGCACACAGTTATTTATCCTGTTATAAGTTATAGCCATTCATAGGATGCTTCCAATGGCTTCAATAAGAAAACTACCAAAGAAACTTGGAAGCAAGGGCCAGCTGTCAGGGCCTGAAAGATGGCTACACAGAGTAGCGGACAGTGAGCTGCCGGCTCAGATGCAGAACTTGGAAAACCACCTCTGAAGTTTCGGAGGCAATTCCCTCAAACAGAAGGAGGGGGGAGGTGGAGGGAGGGGTCACCCCAGCAGGAGGAAGAAGCCCAGGTTTCCTCAGTGCTGCTGGACTGAAGAGCCACTTTGCCCCCAGAAAAGGGGGTGATATATCTGACTCTATCAGGCACATAAATGCTCAGTAATTTGAGATGCAATATTTCCTTAAAGATCACTAATACTCCCTGTAAGAGTAATAAAGGATTTTTTTTAAAGGGAAAGAACAATCGAAAACTTGGTAGATCATACAATAATTAATTTTACCAATTATCTCTTCTGACACTTTTCTCAGCATTGATTTTGCAGCATTAACATATTTTCCTCGTAGTAAATGATTTTTAAAGGATTAAAATGTTAATTAAAAATATAAGTGCCGGCTCAGTTGCTGGGAAGACCTGCATGAGCATAGTGTTAACCCCCCTCCCCCCTCCCCTCTGAAAGAAGCCCTGTTTTGAGGCAACAGTTCCCTAAGAAGAAAACGACAGAACCAGAAACAATTTGCTCCTTTAAGGATTGGAGAATGCTTATGTTGAAACCTCACAAAAGCGGCGTTATGTCCTTGAACATTCTAAAGATCATTGTTAATAGGATCAATTTTTGTGTGTTATTCAACGGGTCCCTTCCTAGCCTGCAAGAACCACAGTTTAGCAGAGGGACATGGTGGTGATGGGGGTGGGGGTGGGGGTAAAGGAGGGCCCAGCGAATTCTATGTGATCAGCTCAGCTGCAATAATCTCTTTTCTCCTTCTTGACGAAGCCACACATGAGAGCACTCTGGTGTCTTTCATCATTATTTGTCACCCTTTTGTGCAGAGCAACTTATATCCACAGCCATTCCAGCAATTAAAATGAAAAAGAACCAAACAGTATTCTCATTGAATACAGAGGCCAGTGCCACCAAGTGCCATCCTACCTATTGAATGTCGGGTATCTAATGCCATTAGAGCTCTGTAAGTATTCTGTGAAAAAAAAGCACACAAAAACAAAACCACACAAATAAACTGTTACATGCAGAATGTAGAGAATGATTTAAAAAGATAAAATCTTTTAATGCCTTGGCAGAAGCCTGATCGCCTGTAACAGGCTCTCTCTCTCCTTGATAATGTGAAGGAGGAGGAAGCAACTGACAGCGACTCAGACTCATGTGGAGAGATTGAGAACTTCAAATTTCAGTAGACAAGTAGTTAAAGAGTGAAATCAATTAAACCAGAATAAGTCCATCTTGTTTCTGTTGTAATACCTTTTCAAAATAACAATGAGCATTGTATTAGCCTGATTTTCACGATTTAAACACTTCACCAAAACTAAAATGTGTCCCCACATTTTTGGGAAAGGTACATTTAGATTTCCTTTTCCCAAAAAGGTTAAACAGGAATAAAAAAAAGAAAAAAAAAAGAAAAAGTGAGGGTATGCCAACTGTCCCAAGAGCACCCACAGTTAGGATTGAAGAGTAATGATCACCTGACATTGGTGCTGATTTCAGATCACATGCGCCAGAAAATGGAGACTCAGTGAGGATCTTTCCTCATTCTTTATATGATTTCCACTTGAAAATATTAAGGTCACTACAATACCATCAATTTTGAATCAAACATATTTGTTCTTCCATTCAGGGTGTAGATTTTAGAAAGTATATTAATAAAGTTTTCCAAAATAGCAAGAATGTACTTTCCTAAATATTATAATACCAACCACCTATAGATCCTTGTCCTATCTTATAGTTTAACTAGAGGCCAAGTGCACAAAATTTGTGCACCAGTAGGTTCCCTAGGCCTGGCCAGTGATCAGGGCCGATCTTTGGGGCAACCAGCGGGGCGATCAGGGGGTCCTCACTGGCACCCACCTTGGCTGACCAGGGGCCTGTGGGTCTGTGGGCTGGGGGCAGCTCCTGCATTAAGCGTCTGCCCCCTGGTGGTCAGTGCACATCATAGTGACCAGTCGTTCTACCATTTGGTCGATTTGCATATTAGGCTTTTTTTTTTTATATAGGATTGGGGAAAGAAAGATTTATGCCTAACATGGTAATTAGCATCTAAAGTAATATGCTGCTGAAATTCTGAGAAGGCATCCAGGACTTGAGTAGATGATAAAGAATATTCTAGAGAATGTCCTGGGATCTTAAGGAAGACAAGGAGGGCCTGCTTGAGGCAAGGAGCAAGGGTATGTTTGAATATGGCAAAGGTAATGAAAATGCAGTAAGCATTTTACATATAGACACACCCAAGCACATGGGGCCATCTAGAAAGTGCTTCAGGCTCCTATTGCAGTTTCAGTGCTGAGGAAACCTGTCTGTCTGTACAGAGGGTTGGAGCTAGAATTCCTGAATACTGATTTTGGTTTTATGCCAAGGGCAATGGAAGGGTGTCAGCAATGATGATCTGGCTTTGGTTGACTTTGACATGATCATAGAAAATGATCAAGTGACTAAGGACAGAGTTAGGGCATGCAGTGTTGTTCAGTCTTGGAGGTGGGGAGGTAGAAACTGTCAATGATCCAACAGGTAAGAGAAATGCCTGTAAGAGCAGTTCCCCATCAGTGACCGTCAATGACCTTCAGGGTCACATGGCCTAGTGTGTGGCTTACAACCTGGGGTGGCTGGGGACTGGCCAGGCATGTGATCCAGAAAACAACTTCTTTGCAACACTCTTAGGACCCATTATGACCGAAGAAAACAGAAGAGAAAGAAAAGATCTTTCTTCCCTTCTCCAAATCTGGGATTTGATGATAATCTCTTTACAACCCACTTGGGGATGGAATACTCTAGAACTAGAATAGTAGTATCTTATATTTAACATTCTCCCCTATAATCTAAAAAAAAAACCCTGTGTAAAGGTTCACTATGGCTTTTACAGATCTCTTTAAAATAAATACACAATGTCTTACAAATGACAAAAATTTCTGGCAAAGCCCTATTGAGGTTCCCCCAAATGTCTCTGTTTCTAACAACAATAGCAACAAAAAAGAATTTTAATACATTAAATAGCCAGCCTGGGTTGGTTTAGGTGGTTCTGTTGCTAAATAATGATCCAGTTTGTCCCTTTAAAATGACCATATTTTCTTGGTGCAATTTTTGGCAAAATATGTAACTTTGAGAATATCAGTAGGGAGTGGCTGGAAATTTGGCTTTCAATTTTGTAAACTTTCGAGAATGCTTAATTGTTTGCTAAGATGTCAGCTGCAAGATCAGTGGAGCTGAAAAAAAGTGTGCCTTCACATTGGCCCTATGTCTACTTTCACTGTGAAAGGAACTGGCTGCGGAGTGTTGCAAACACTTGGAGCTATGCATTCTGCATTACAATGAAGTGCCGCGGTATTACACAATACAGTGGTGTTTTGTGTGTGTGTGTTTTTTTTTAAAGGGCATCATATCCAAAACACTTTGAATGCTAAGCAAGAGCAACAGATGATAAATACTAGGATATGCTAAACATCAGAACAATTACATTAAAATGAACTTCTTCCAGACTGAATGGTCTCTCTGATTTCTACTTGGTAAACAATGAGCTTGGATACTATACAAGGACTCTTTTAAAAAATATTGGAAGGAACTGTCAGAATTAGAATTAAAAAACACAACGCAACTTATCTTTACATTAAGGATATAATTTCTGGCGATATCTATATACATGTCAAGTGTGTATAGGTCTGGTGATATTTCAGAATGTGTCATTTGACTTAGTCTTCCACTTAGCTGTGAGAAAGAAAATGTCATAAAGTACATTCACAGTTGGAATTCCTTTTCTGATTCTGTTAATTACTGTAAATAGAGACCCTTTAGTTTTGTTGTACTATAGAGACTCCTAAAAATGATGCTATTACCTCCTTTCTCAGTAATTCCCCTTTTCAAAGTCCAATAAATGCCAATTTTTAAAACTACAAATAAATGAAATTTAGTAAAATCACCTAGCATTTTAGGGACAAATAATACTTACATCTAGGATACATTAAATTGAATTTCTGATCATATTTAATGCTAAGCTAAGTGAACAGAGTTAGGACTTAAACTCAGGTATTTGGATTCTAATTCTTCTACCTGACTTATGGTAGAAAAGGGGCATAGAGCTACTGAAATTTATTTAGACCAGAGTTCAATATTTATGGAGTTAGGTCTACAGTTTTCCATGGTATCTTTTCCCCTTAAATTTAAAATCTCTTTTCTTTTGATCTTCCATAACATTCTGGTCTCTGAGACATTTGGTAATTATTATATTTTGCTGTGTTGACTACTTTACTTTGGTTGTATTAGAGTGGAGTCTGTCCTTTTTATCACCTGGCACTGAGCCTGACAAATAGTAGATGCTCAATAAATGTAGGGAGAAGGAAGGAATGAGGGCAGGAAGAATATGTGTATATATTTGGTCTCCTAGATTAAGTTGTCAACCCTTGAAGGATAGAGAAGACATGCTATGCTTTTGTTGCTCCTGGTGCCTAGTATCCTGCTAGGGCAGGTTATATGGGGCAGCAACAGGGAATATTTGACGCTGAGGATGACTACTGTGAAGGGACGGGACCTGGAGGTAAGAAAGAGAGGAGGGAGAAAAATAAACAGAAAGGAAAATTTAGAGCAGAGAACCAAACTCTATTTCATCTTCCCATCTCAAATTGCCTCAAACTGCTCCCTTGTTTTAGCCAAAGGGAAGACAGAAGGCATGAGAAGAGGGAAATTCAGAAAGTAGAAAAGTATATGAATTATGGCTGTAATAGTGAGCGGCATTTCAAATTTATCAAATCATTTCCTAACACAATAAATATAAAAATTTTCTAAAAAGTTACTAGTTAGTAAATTTAAACTATTATCTTGTAAAGTTATTGGGAAATTGGAGTTTAGTGGAAATGAGGAGAATTGCAAAAAAAAAAAAAATCCCTAAAACTTGGGAAATTATAATTATTTTTTCCTAATGAATAGACTTAACAGGCTATAGACTCTCAAATGTGATACATTTGGCAAAGAATAGGCCCTGTCATAAAATCTGAAAGAAGTCTGTGCCATCATTAATCTGCTACCCAGGCAACATTTTGGGGGCCTTAATGAATAGCTCCTAATTGGCTGAGATTGGCCCACATACTCGGGAGCTGTTCACCAAATATATATATTTTCAAGACATTACATCTTTCCTGCATCTGTAATATCCGAAGATTATCCTGCTCATATTAAAGTATATTTTCACCAAATATCACCGTGACTCATGTGAATAAGTACTCCACTATGTTTTTAAAAATGTATTTCTGGTTTTATACATATAACCCAAAAATATAATTGAAAATACTAATTCCTGTATTAAAAATAATTGATAATAAAGAATCTTTGTATTCAAAATATAGATTACTGATTCTTAGAGCCCTGATAGCATTGCTACTCAAAATAAAATTGGAAGTCTACTTTTATTGTTAGAAAACCAAGATGAATGAAAATTCTATTTTTATATTTAATAATTGACCAAAGGGTCATGGAGGGGATCCTTTGATCCATCTACCAGTGATATTAGAAGCACCACAAGGGCAAGGACTGTGGCTTCCCCAGATCCCTCTCTTGGGAGCCTGCACTGCAATGCCTAGTGCACTTCTGAGGACTCCCCCTCCCTGCCTAGGGTGCAGTGCATAAGGGAGTGGGGCTCAGTAGAGGAGAGGATAGAGGACACTCTGACTTCTAGTCTCACCCCCATTCTACAGGAGTCCACCAAGCAAGCTCTTATCACCTCAGCAGTTCCTCCTCTCCTGTCTTCAACCCCTCAGAGGCTTTTTGAATAACTACAATTATTTTATTATTTGCTCATTTATTGCCTCTCACATGAATGGAAATAAAGTATTTGAAAGTTTTTAAAAAATAATCTGAGGAGAATGTAAGCACATATATGATAACATCTACAAGAGTTTAAGTAGGGACCTTTGGTAAAGGAAACATGACTCCTTATTATAACCAAACCTCTATTCTCCTCCACAGGAAACAAAGTAATAATTCACTGACTTGGCCATAGTGCTCATTCCATGATCCCAGTCTTCTCCATGTGTGAGGACCTCCTTTTCCTCAGCATCAAGTCTGTATTGTCAACCCCAAACCCCAAACCTGGGGTGGCCCGTTGGAGAACAATCATTGAATCTGAGACAAAGATGGTGCTGACTCATGAAGAAGAAATGAGCAGAAAAAGAGACTTCTGTGAGGAAGTGGAATAAGAGGTGCAGAGGGGGAAATCACAGGGATAAAGGAAAGGAAGGTCGGAGAAAGAGAGCCCTGGCTGAGTGATGGTAGGAGATAACAGTATGGAAATTAAGGATGGGCCATGCGGCAATCTGACAAAGTTGTAAAAGATTTTACATACAATGAATCACATATGATCATCCTGGCTAGAAAAGGGCAAGGTGACATGAACATATGAGTAAAGTAAACACTGGATAAATAAAGATTCCATTCAACTTGATTATGATGAACCATCCAGTAAACTCGAATCCATGTGATGCAGAGCCTGCTGAAGTAGCTTTAATCCTCCTGAAGGACCGGGTAGTTGGATTCCCACTCATGGAGTGCCCTTGTTACTAACTCTCAGAACTCCGGAAGGGCATAATTTTGTAACAGCAGAATGCCCTGCCCCAAAGCCTGGAAATTTAGAAAGCACTTTCTTCATTTCTGCAAAATCATAAGTGTTCATAGTTCATCTAGGAAGTTAGTAAAAATAATTAGACTTTTGTGTTTATTTGTGAGTGGAAAGGGTGGGGAAATGGGAGGATAGATCATGGTGCAAAGAGGGGAAAGCATCACAGAGTAATTTGTAGAAATCAGAAGTCCACAGAGAAAGAAGACTCTTGTAGGGAAAGTTGGTGACATCATTTCACTCTATGACAAGACTGTAAAGGTGCTGAGCAGCTCTGCACCTGGCAGCCGACTACTGGCTTGTCTGTTATTTTTCTTGCTCTTTAAAATGTCACATCACTTATACTATTTTTAATTCTTTGTCAGTGGACAGATAATTGGCATAGAAAACCAAGAACAGAAATTTTCTCAGAATATGCTGGTTATGATTTACAAGCTTCTGATTCTTTTCCTGTCATGGGGGAAAGTACCTGAGAGCAGGAGCTGGGAAATACTTCGCTGGTATCAAATTTCTTTCTCTGTATTGAAAGCTGCAGCATTCAATCATCCCCAAGAATACGCAGGACCAAAAGTCGTATAAAATTTAAAGTTGTTTCCATTTAAATATGATAGTTGGGATGTTACCTACAGAGCAATCAAAATGTACAAATTCTAAATCAGTCAAATTCTCCTGGTTTGGGATTTTATTATGGACCCACAATGTAAAGTAACTATTTTCCTTTTAAATTGTATGTTTTATGTTATTTTATAATTAAAAGTATAACATGATTGTAACATGTAAACCAGCACCAAAGCATATGATGGAAAAGTTGTCACCTTCTGCCCCCATTGCCGTTTCAATGGGAACAAATTTATAAATGCTTCATGTGCATCTTTTCAGACCTGTCCTCATGCTCATACCAGCACATACAAACACATCTATGCATATATGTACTTGCTTTCTACAAAAATGATGCCTTCTTGTACCAATTTCTCTGAAACATAGTTTTATTTTAACCTAATAGTAACATATCATGAATGTCCCCCTTGGTTAGGTACGCACCCAAATCACTCTTTTTATAACAGCTGAATAATGATATTCCACAGCATGGACTTTATCCAATCTTTCCTCAATTGTGGGCATTTAAGCTTCATATCGTTTTGTCCTCAAGTGTTGTGGGAAACTTCTTGAAATATTTTATGCTATTTGTTACTTCTCCATCATAGGAGGCATAGCTGAAGTCAGAAAAGCCTCTAGGTGCATTTGGAGTGGGAAGTTGGTTTTCAAATTTCCAACCAGATGTGTAAGACCCTACCTAAGAGAGGTGCACGCCTGAAATATATAGGTTTGCATTATTGAAAAAGAATTTTCGAGTCTCAGGAAACCAATGAACAAAAACTAATAGGTGAGCATGACCTTGTATTTTTATGGTGCCTTCATTCAAGAAAAACTAAGTTCTTTGCAGGCATCATAGAGGCTGTGAGTTAAAAATGAGGCTACTTGTACATTAAAAAGAGTAGAGAAGAAAAATATTGGAAAGTAAGTCTTCCAACACTCAAAGTAGAACAAGAAAGAACTCTCAGTATTTTAAATTGAGGCAAAGAAGGAACTGAGAGGTGGTATTCCATACCCACCAATGACTCCACAAAAGGACTTAAGTTCCTAGAGGCAATCTATGCACAGTGAACGGCCCAGGAGGAGGGCCTCATGGAGGTACTCAGACAAACCCCGTCTACATCTCCATATTCATAACCATCCATGTGCATTCAAAATGAACAAACAATAATTATGGCCTCATCTCTCCATTGGAATATCCAATAATGCTCATAAATAGAAAGTTCTGAAAGTACACTTGAATATAATTATTTTAGGGCAAAGGAAGATATGTCTTTATTCTACATTATGGACCTACTAGAATAAAAGAAGATTTTTCTGAAAATAGGAAGCTCCAAATGTGGCAAATTACATAGAGTAATAAAATTAATAGTGGGTAGTATTCAGTTAAACAGCCTATGGTGGTCAACTAGAATTTCCATTTTAACTTTAGGTTGAAAACAAACAAGTAACGGGAAAACCAGTCCAAACTAAGATTATCATTAGTTTGGATTGATTTTCTCGTTATTTTTTATTTTTATTTTTTTAAATAAATGGAAGTGGGTGTCAACTACTATAATGCTCCTTTCTGTATAATGATGAAGAAATGTGATAATCAGGCTTGTACTTGGGGGTGGGGCTGAGGCTAGGTGAATTGTCCAAAAGAAGGTGAAGATGCCTTGGATCCGTGGTCGGCAAACGGCGGCTTGTGAGCCACATGTGGCTCTTTGGCCCCTTGAGTGTGGCTCTTCCTAAGCCTTAGGAGTACCCTAATTAAGTTAATAACAATGTACATACCTATATAGTTTAAGTTTAAAAAATGTGGTTCTCTAAAGAAATTTCAATCGTTGTACTGTTGATATTTGGCTCTGTGGACTAATGAGTTTGCTGACCACTGCCTTGGATGATTCTACAGTCTGTTGCTCTGCAGCAGTTGGGATGGAAAGAAAAAGAAAAAGGGTCAAGGCTCTACTCTGGAGCTCTTCATTGTTCCCCAGCCAGCTAGCCCACATCCCTGGGCACTCAAGGCTGGACGATGGGGGCAGGAACTCATGGGCAAGAGGAGAGGAGAACTGGCATCACTCCCACTTACTGTTTTGCAGCCTTCAGTTTCTTCTCTGTAATGAACCTGAAAATGCTGTGTCTACTTCCAGCCTCTCTGATGGTGTTGAATTCAGTGCCCTTCATCCTGTCCCACAGCCCTTCTGTGAAGGAAGCACAGCGGTATTTGTCCTGCTTTCTTCCTGCCCCATCCAGTGCAGGCACATAGAGATGTTCAATGTATTCCCGATAAGCAGTTGGGTGGGCTTTCCCCTCCCCTTTCCTGTCGGCCTCTCCTCCTCTTGGAAACAGCAGTGTTTCTGCATGTGAGGTAAGCATGATGAAAGGAAGCATTTTTGTTAAATTGTGCAGGCATTTTCCTCTGCTGTCGATCTAGTTAACATTTCTTCTTTTCCTCCATGAAACCTGTACCTTGGCTGTCTATTTGTTGTTGACTGAATGTGCCTGGAGCATTCCTGAGGCCTTGGGCCTGCTTTATGCATCCCCTCTTCTCATCCAGGTCAGTAGTTTCCAAGGACTGGTCCATAGATTTGTGCCAGTCCTTGACGAAATTTTCTGAAGAGAAATGAAGACTCACACACACACACACACACACACTGGATGATTTATTTCTTATGACTTATAAGGCTAACTTCATCCAGTTTAAAGAACTTTTTTTTTATTTTGAGACTTTTAAAATGCTTTTAGTGTTAAAAATTTATCTTCCTAAATAAAACGATGGTTATTCCAGTTGGAATTATTTTTAGTTTCAATGACATTACTTGGAAAAATTAAGAGCTCTGTAAGTCTCCATTAAAAAATTGTTCCATGAAATCTTAATGTGTGGAAATTACTCTTCTAAATCTACCATTTTTACAGTAACAACTCAGGGTCTAGCTCCTTCAGCAGGAGAGGGCTGGCTTTCAACCACCACTCTATTTTGCACTCCTCCTGCATTTGCCACCTTTATTCCTCACTCATTCATTTAAACCGTGTATTGAAAAGATAGATCCCAAGCTGAGCACTGTGGATATAGTGGTGAAGAGAATAGGTGTGATTCCTGCCCTTCTATATCTTAAAGGAATTTAAGAGGAATACAATGAGAAATTGGGGAAACTGTTTTGAAGGAAAATAATGCATGTTCCTTGAAAAAAAAAATACATATTGAGAAACAAGGTGGCACCTGAGATATGAAGGGTGAGAGTAGGTCATTCAGGTGAGATATGGTTGGGTCAATGATGGTGGGAGGGGCAGAGAATAGCCCAGAAGGAACAACACGGAAGCTGGGAACATACTTACTTGGTGAACATTAGGTTCAGTAGAGAAAAGTGGCGCAGCAGAGGTAGGTAGGGGCCAGATATGGCAGGCATGAGTCATGTTTAGGACTTGATATTTTATCTCAAGTTCATTTGACAGCCAATAAAGGGTTTAAGTATGTGAGTGACCAGATGATACAGTTTGCATTTTAAA
Organism: Myotis yumanensis; assembly: GCF_028538775.1. Classification (NCBI taxonomy): domain Eukaryota; kingdom Metazoa; phylum Chordata; class Mammalia; order Chiroptera; family Vespertilionidae; genus Myotis; species Myotis yumanensis. The sequence goes on from NW_027223757.1 coordinate 45,028,540, forward strand.
ATTGAAGGTGGACAGGATGGAAAGCGGGGTACTCATGAGGTTCTTCAAACTCCATGTGTGAGGCAATGGTGATTTGGTAATGTTTTTCAAAACAGAAAAAAAAGTGGGTGGATTTTAAGAAAAAGTACATTGCATATTCTGGTTTTTTTTGTAAGTACCCTTATTGTCGAAGGCAGTTTTTGATGTCATATTTATAAAGAAGCTAAAGTATGATTTGCTTGTTTGTACTGGTTCTAGGTGCTGAGAATGTATCATTAGGTAAGACATGCCTGCTACTTGTGCTGTGTGGGATTAATAATCCTATGGGGAAGATAGTGAGAAGAGCTATGATAAACATAAGCACAGGGTGTTGTCTAAGAAGAGAGGGGTGACAATTTGTACAACCAATTCATACAATGTTTGGGAGATAGGAAAGACTCTGAAGTAAGTCATGTTTGCATTGAGAAGTGAAGAAGAATTGTGAAATTACATATATTTACACAATGGAATAAATTACATATTATTTGAAAGAACCCAAGCAATGAGTAGCCAATATTAAGGAAAGGGTGATAGTGAGGGCTGGGGTGCAATGTGTATGTTCCAGAGAGTGAACCACATGTGCAAAGGCATGGAGATGAGAGAGCTTGGTGCAGAATAAATGTCTTTGATTATGACAACCCACTGCTTGCTAGTACTTCCCAAACCAATGCATTGCATTACATGATATGAAGAGTTAGTGGTAAATAAGATGCACACAACAAGTTTAATTACATGAAGTAAGGGAGGGTTAACTAGCTGTTGGGAACTGTACTTTATGACCAGCCTGCTCCAGCAATGCCCTCTAATTGGCCTGCTGCTGAGTTATGTAGGAACTGTGTTTTCTGGTTGGCACTCATCGAGTTGATGAATTGCTAGTCTAATGTTTTTGATATTCCACACTGACTTACTACCGTGTTGGAAACGTCAGGTACATTGCTTGCACCCTATGAATAGCAAAGTGTTAATTCTGCAGAGGTCCCAGGGAAAGGGAATTTACTAATGCTGGACAACCTCAGAAGTAGCCTACATTATTTTTTTGTGGACTCCCCAATAGTTTCTTCCAAGGAGAGAGAGCTGCAGCAAATAAATAAATTTCCATGAGAAAGAGGCAAAGACGTGGAGAATAGAGAATGGGGATCCCAACGAAAAATTAAAGGCATTCAAAGGAAGAAACAGACAATTAGAATACCAAGCTGTTCTCATTACAGTAGATTTACGATGTGTTTTAATAGCTGGTAGACTAGATTAGAACACTCTAATTTTTCAAAATTTCATCGGTGTTCTTTCACAAAACCATGAAAATTCTTAAAATTAGGTGCTTTAATTTCTTGGTAGTGGCCCTTAAACTATCTCCCAAGTTTCTTATTTTATTTTCAAAACTGTTCTTCATAAAGACCTACCATATGTATACTAAAAAGACATTTACATAAAATGTACATTTACATAAAAGACATTTACTTACTATCAAAATGGACAGGCTCAATATTCACTAAATATGTGTAGTACAAATAGGTTAACTCTTTTGGTTATTGCTTGTATTGAAAAAAGTAAAGTAACACTTTAAAAATCAGTTAAATGCACTGACATAAAAACATTCTTGACGTTTTTAGCTTTCACATTTTAAAGCACAGGAGGCAGTTTTTACATAGAACAGGGACACAGATGAGACCAAGAATAAATAGTTAACTGAAAGAATCTGGGAAATATTTGGACAGAGGGTACATATGACCTGCAATTGTCACACTTCACACACTCTTTTTGGGGTTGGTAACTTCTATTGGCCAGAGTAATGCAAGCTATGAACTAGTTTCTTTGAAATTGAGCTCCTTTTTTTGGTGAGAAGCAACGCCTCTTTCTCCATCTCTATGCAATTTACACACTCCAATCTTCAGGAAGAAGCCAATTTAAACGGGCAACTTTGGAGTTATAAACTTTACAGATGTGTTCAGTGAATTGGAACCTCAAATTTATCCCTAAATGTTTCAGAGTGGATCACAGTATTTCATCCTCCTTTTCCCAGCTAATGCAGCAACATAATTCATTAGACAGACTTCAGACTTTGATTACTAGTGGGATGATGTTAGCCTTATTTTACTTGTCTACAACGGTACAATCTTTTTGTATTAATTATGACTAACACTTTATAATTGTGGTTTACTCAGAAAGCTATGCAAAAAGGACTCCTCATTTAGCATCTACCCAAATATCTTCTCGACAGGGTGAAGCGTCTCCCCCCCGCCCCCCCCCGCCCCGCCCGCAGGATTCTACGTCCTAGAGCTAAGGTTTGGCAGTACCTTTGTCTATGGGTAGTCCTGTCTCCTTTAGGCATTTAAGCAGCAGCTGCAGATGAAAGTGATGTTTACCTGTGAATAGGATAGTTGGCTTCTCAGTGGACCGTTCGCCTGACTTTGGCACCTAGCAGGAGCAATCAGTGCGGGCAGTTTCATTTTAACATATAAAGAGCACGTTTATGTGTTAGTGTCTGCCTGTGGTGTGTGTGTTCACACATGGACACGATTTTTCAAATATCACTTAAAATTATTTCAAGGTTAGGGTATTGATTTAAAATGCATATTTATTTGGAGAAGTATATTTCCCACAGGGTCAGATCACAATGGCTAAAGAAGCTTATGTTTTGTGGGTTTTAAAAAAATTATTATTTTTGGTTTGGTTTTTGCAGTGTATTTATTCTCCTCTTAATTGGATCACTAGGGTGTTATTAACATTGCTCTCATTGAGAAAATGGAAACCTCTAGGTCAAGATACTACTAAATTACCCAATTCACAGTAACATTTGTCTTTTTATTGTGCATGTATGTTATATGTTGACGTTTGTGTGTGTATGTGGGGGGTGGGGTTGCACCAGGAGAGGTTTCAGAAATTGCTAGCCAGGATACTTTGACACATATTTGCGTTCTCTACTTCTCTGACTGTTTCTAGGGCACCTGAAGACTCCCTGTTCTCACAGAGACTTTGTGACTCTATGAAATCAGACTGTGTAGAAAGCCACGTTGGCACTCAGTCTGCTAAGAGCTAAGAATCTTGGCTTACCTCTGAGCAGAATCAAAGATTCTTATCCCATCCAGTTAACCAATCCCCTTCCTTTTGGTGAGAAAAGTGAATAAATTATGTTGTAATAATAATACTACAGAAATAGGCGGAGCGTCTGCCTCTTTAAGGGTCTGTTACAATGCTCCGGAGGAAAGGGAGGAGACCCCAGGGCAGCCTCCTCTCTCCTGCTTTCTTTTCCCATCATCCTCGGCCTGCCTTGGGCTTCTACTGCCCATGCAGTTGGTCACTTCAGAATTTTAGGGCCGTCCCCTCCCTTAAAGTGATACTCTGGTTTCAGGAGAGGGTTGATATGGGGAAGGCCATACTTCATTTTCCTTCCTTTAAAATTCTCCACCACACACCAGAGCAAAGCTAGTGTCATTAGTAAGAGTTTGGGAGGAAACTAGAGGTTATTACATTGGGAGAAGGAAAAAAGAATGAAAAAAACTGATTTAACATGACTCTTTTTGGAGGTAAAAGTGCCAAACCCTTCACAAGGATGTCTCCTAATGGGAACTCTAATTCTTAGTCTGTTTCCCTCTCTGAAGGTCCTTTTTGAGAGAGAGGAGAAAGAGAGGAAAGAAAAACCAATCACATAGAGCTCTCAGACCCAGCTGCATGGTTCTAGGTCAGCGGTTCTCAACCTGTGGGTCGAGACCCCTTTGGCGGTCGAACAACCCTTTCACAGGGGTCATATAAGACTATCTTGCATATCAGATATTTACATTACAATTCATAACAGTAGCAACATTACAGTTATGAAGTAGCAATGAAAATAATTTTATGGTTGGGTCACAACATGAGGAACTGTATTTAAAGGGCCAGAAGGTTGAGAACCACTGTTCTAGGTGAACCTTGGTGCCCAGTCAGATTCCTTTCCACTTGTGTGAAGGGAAAATGCATCCTTTGTTTTTCTTGTGGTTTAGGCGTCTTTAGGTTAAAACATATGCACAAGTATACACAGACATAAATACACACAGAGAAACACACTTACAGATATCTCATTTAGTTGTTGAGTACATGAAGTGTGGCTAGCTCTAATCAAAATATTCTATAAGTATGAAAAAGCCATGTGAAATTTTAAACCCTTGGCATTAAGATTGTTTTTAAATATCTCATCACTAACTTTTAATTTTTATTATCTGTTGAAATAATATTTTGGACATATTGTGTTAAAATATATTATTAAATTAATTTCACCTTAAAAAACATTATTGTAGCTTCTAGAAAACTTGAGATTACATAGGTGGCTTGCTTCATATTTCTATTGGACAATGCTGATTTAAAGCTATATTATAGAAGAGAAAGATTTTTTTTAACAGCAATATAATTAGGAATAATTTCTCCTGTTTAACTTTATACAAAGTTTTAGTTACTCTTTTTATCATTCTGCTTTCAGACTCTGGGCAACAATGTACCTTAGACGAAGCTTTAAATTTACAATTTTATCTTTACTTTGGATCAGATTAAATTTTTAGGTAGATAGACCTTCTTCCAACAAGCTCCTAAAGCAGAGAAGTAAATACATAATTTATTTTCCCTTTTCCCCAGTGTAGAAAAAAAAATAGATGGAGCAATTTTAAAATGGAGGCAGAGCTGCCATGCCAGAGAAACTGCCTCACTGTCTAATGCTTCAAATCTTTGGGATGTTAAAACAGGACAAAATAACTTTTGATCTGGGCCTAGGGCAACACTGTATCCCAAAAAAACTGTTTGTAAAGATAACAAGAAAGCAGTTGTTGTGACTACTGGACTAAAAATTAAAAATATTATTTAGAATTAACATCACTGCTACATTATCTGCACCAATAGAAATGCCTTCCTTCTACTGATGCAATTATTTTCCTTCTGCTTCTCAGAAATGCCCATTGCCTTTGTCTCCTAATCAGAAGACTATTTAGGCTTCTGCCTAAATCAGTGCATTTCGAATAACTATTGTAATTGATCTCAAATAAATGCTTATTGCCTCTCACTTTGAAAGGTCTTTTCATTTTTAAGTTAACACTAGTAAATCTCTCAGTGTTGGGTAGGATGGAGAATTGTTGGCATTTTATCAACATTATCACTATTTATTCCATGCCAGCTCCTCATAATGTATCTCAAATTCTTCCATACACATTCAAAAAGGTCTTGCCAACTCTATTTTAGGGATGAAATACTGAGGATGGTATAAGTGTCCTACCCAAGGCTAAGGGCTAGGGAGTGCAGGAATTGCAATGTAACTGCAAAGTCTCTATTTTTACTGTGCTAAGCACCTTCAAGGTGGAAGAACTGCATTACACATTTAATCTCGTGCTCATAATATAAAAGATCAATTAATTATTATTAATTTGCATTTATCTTGTGCATCATATGAATGGTGCATTTGGCATGTGGGCAATAGAGGAAAAACTGATTCCTCAAACCATAAAAATAAGGATGCCAAATGGGAAAGGACTCTTTGGGTTCAAAGGCAATAAATATAAAAAGAAGTTCATACATATTTTGAAACAACAATGATTTTATAAACAATGAAATTAATTAAAAATCTTCAAAGAAAAAAATACTGTTATGTTTATTAGCCTGCTTTTGAAGTTACCCTTTCTTAACTTTTGAAATTATTGAATTAGTTGCATCCTCCCTAAAACCCTAGATCAGGCTTTTAATCCAAATTTTTGTGCTTGCTTAATTTTCTAATATGAAAAATGTCTAATTTATGCATATGCACTACATAAATATTTGGTAAAACCTTGGTGAACATTTACCTTATTTGAGCTTTGAGTTATGTGCTGAGAAGACAAATATGACTGTGTCTCTTCCCTCCTAGGAGTCAATGTCTAGCAAAGTAGGAACAATGCATTGTGGGAAGTGCTGTGGTAAGCAGAGGTACTTTGGGAACCAAGCGTAAGGGGGGCACTTAGTAGGCAGAATTCAAAGATGGCTTCCATGATTTCCACCTTCTGGTGCACATACCCTGTATAAGCCCCTCCGTTTGAGAGTGTGCAGAACCTATGAATATGATAGGGTAGCTCTCTCATGGTTATGTTACTAATCAGTTGACTCTGAATTAATCGAAGGGGGGATATCCCGGTGGGTCTGACCTAATCAGGAGAGCCCTTACCAGGGACGGGGCCCTTCCTGCAGTAAGAGATTTTGAAAGCGTGAGAGGGCCCGTGGAGGAAGCCATATGTCAAGAACGGAAGAGCCGCCTCTGGGAGCTGACAATAGTCTCCGAATGCCAGCTTTCAAGACAACAGGGACCAGTCTTACAATTGCAAGGAAATGACTTCTGCCAACAAGCCGAGGGAGCTTGGAAATGCTTCTCACCCTAATTGAGACTCCAGATGAGGACACAGCTGGTTGACACCTTCATTTCAGGCTGAATAGCAAACCCTGCCATGCTGTTCTTAGACTTCTGACCTACAGAACTGTGAGCTAATAAACGCGCATTGTGTTAAGCTGTTGAGCTGGTGATAATTTCTTACGCAGATATAGAAATCCATAGATGTCCCTCGACCAGTCTAGAAAGTGGGTTGGGTCCAGGAAAGACTTCACAGGTAGAAAGAATGCCTGTGCCTGTCTTGCTGGCTGAGGAGGAGTTAGGCAACAAAGAAGTGAGTCGTTAAGTATGGGTAGTACATGAAGAGAAATACCCTGGAGTAGAGAATCTCAGCCTTGACTGCACATTGGAATTTCCTGGAGAGATGAACATAACTGATGCTTTGGCCCCATTCCTTGGGATTTTGATATAATTTATCAGCAACCTGAGCATCAAGGTATAAAATTATCTATTCTGCTGATTCTAAAGTGCAACTAAATTTAAGGACTTTGTTTTAGACAAAATGAAAAAGAATGGAGCCACAAGTAGCTCGGGGTGGCTGGCTCAAAATATGTGGTGAAATGGAAGCTCATTAAAAAATATAAAAGTGGATACCAAGTTGTAAACTTAAAAAAATCTAAATCTAACTTAAGCTATTGATGAAACCCTTGGATAGAAAGTTACTTGGTTAGAAAGTGATGGATGTGTGGTATGCTAGAGAATTGGAGTGCAAGAAATCTGTGGGGTTTGGAATACTCATAATTTTCGCAGTTAAATTTCAAACCTATTTTATGGCATTGAACACAGTAGGTGCTTAATAAATGTTTGTTAAATTAATAAAAATGACTGGGGATACTCAGGAGAGGAGCTGGAAGTATCATATATAGGCTAGAAAAGCTACATATCTATCTTATAATCTGCGTGATTGTACCCATAATGTTCTTTTCTTCAAGGCACAGTACTTTCCCCAAAGATGAATCATTCCTATTGCTTGCCTCATTGCTATCATCTGGAATGAGAAATGATCCTTCATTTTCATCACTACAAGCTTGATATGGCTAATAGTGCCAACACAAAAGAAAAGTAGATCATGAGTTGCTTTAATAGCTGTCTAATGTTCAGTTCAAAAGACAGCCCTACAGTCAGATAGGTAAATGAGCTCAGGATATATAAGGCATATTTGGGAAAGAAGATTTAAGCAAATGATGTCCAGGGTTCTTGAATGGCTGAGGTTAGCTGTAGAAACACCATTCTCTTCTTTTTATTATATGTTTACTCTGTGCCCAGTACTGGCTAATATGCTCTGCATTCATTATGAAACACTTCATTTAATGTTCACTAAATAGTGGCTATAATATATATATAATTTACATATTAAAAAAGCAGGTGTCACATAACTTCTGAGTGATGGAGTCGGGATTTAAAATGAAATCTCTCTGATTCCAAAATTGGCTCATTGACCATGATGTTTGGAGCAGTTCTGCTTAGGGAGGGGATACGAAAAACTAGGGGATTCTTCTAGTGCTACAAAACACATTCAATCTTTAGATACACTACAGGAAAGGATTTCACTCCTGGAAAATGGACTGACTCATTGATTTCCATTTTGTGTAATGATGTAAACTCTGTTTTGGAATTAATGAGTTAATATTTAGAGATTTTTTGAGTTATATTAAAATATTTCCAGTTTTTTTTAAACTTCTGAAACAGGAATAAACAGGTAAAAGAGGTTCAAATGTGAATCATCCCAAAGTAAGTTAATTTTTCAACTCAGATGCTATCATCCCTCTTATCTTATATAAATATACAGTATACATGGTTTTATAAATACAAAGGATTATCAGATACATCTATTAAATAACTTTGCTCTATATGTAATGGGCAATGCTTTCTGTACATATTTTCTTTGATAGTGAGACTATTCAATTTTTATTGTTCATTATATAAAATGGGAAAAATAAACTTAAGAAAAGGTTTTTGTCTGTCTGATCATCTCTTTCATTGTAAACTCCCAAGAAGATCCTACCTTTTAATGTGTTGGGCATTTAACTCTTTGGGCATTGCATGTGGCATAATGCTGAAAAATAATGATATGACTAGGTTCACTGCTAAACAGTTTGGATCATTTCATGCGTTTATACTAATCATGTATAGCTATAAGTACTGTGGTGCATCTTAGACTTATGATCATGTGCTTATTGTTTCCAGTTCACTTTTTAAATTTATTTACAGTCTTATTTTTAGTTTGGATTTCGTCACAAACATTCTTCTGTTTAATTCACTACAGGCTGTAAAGTTTGTCCTAAACAGTCACATGTGAATTGTGTTGAGGTGACTGGCAGAATATGATATTAATAGGTTATTGACTTGTTAGGTCTTACAGAGCCAAAGGGAACATCCCTTGCAGCCCCTGCAATGCACTGGAGGTTTGTTTCATTGATTGGTCTGTTTAACCCATCATCTCCAGGCATTTAAACAATGATATACACTTGACAAACCTAATATTTCATTTTCTATCTGGGGACTGTGGAGCAGAAATTAAAGGAAAGAAAGACAAATGGACAGACACACAAGCAGAAAATGATGATAAATGTGAGAGAGAAGGAAGAGGCAAATACAACACAGACCAAAATTTGGATCAGTAAATTCTGGAATCAGTAAATGCACGACCTAACAGCAAATGTCATTCCCAGGAGGCGGGGAGGGAAAAGGAAGGATTGAACGTTTCTGTTGTGAGCACAATTCAGATTTAGATACAGAACAGCCAACAAACCAAATAAGATATCAAATAAGTGGTGGCAATGTGTGTGTGTGTGTGTGTGTGTGTGTGTGAGAGAGAGAGAGAGAGAGAGAGAGAAGCCATTTACAGTGTTATGAATATTTCTGTAAAGAGCAAATCTAGGCCTAATCTTTGCTTTTAAACCTCGATGGAGGTGACAAGGTATGAGAAAGACATTTTGTTTTAATTAGGTTTTTCTTTTGTCACCAAATGGAAAGGAGAGTACTTTACAACAACCTTCCACAGGTCCCTTAAATCTCTCTCTGGTGTGATAGAGAATGAAGCAAATAAAAAAATAGAGAGAGAACAAAATATTGCTCAAAGAATGGTTATTCTGTGGACTTGGTCTGATTTAAATTCCATCCTGAATACACAGTGTCCCTGGAAACAGGACAGTCACACCTGCCTGTCTCGGGAACACAGGGTGAGGAGGGTCTATCAGGTGAACTGACACCACATTCCAGCCCCACTGACTTCTGGAAACGCAGGATATTGAGGAACTAAAAATCTCTGGATCACATGAGCCACATCTTCATTGATACCTTTTAGTTCCTGGAGCTTTTTGTGATAAGTGACCTTTTAGCTTTTAAAGTGTATTTGCTGTGAAAAATATCTAGATTTAATTTGCTTCTGTTAACAACTACAAAGCAACAGGATTTAAGTACTTAAGGTATACCAAGTCTTTCTGAGCTCTTTTAACTATCACCAAATAGTTACTCCCTATTTCTGTATGCATTAGGTTCTGGGCTGTGGGCGGGGGAGTGGGGGGGGAGGGTGGGGGGGAGGGGTGGGATGGAGAAGTGTGGGTGGTAAGAGAGTTATCAGAAAAAAGTTCTTGCTTCTGGAGAACTGAACAAAATCATTTAAGTGGGAATTACATGTGTGCATAGACTTTTCATACTGTGTGAGATTGGACATTGGGGATGATAAAAATATATGGGAATGAGAGAACTCAAGGAGGGGTCCTCAGTGGTGGGGTTTGGGTCATGGGGGAGAAAGAGAAAGCAATTCTAGTGAAAGAGATATGTGCAAAGGCAGAGAGGTTGCAACTATGCGAAGTCTGGCACCATCATCCTTTCAAAGGCACTGAGGTTCGGCACAAGCCTGGTGTCGGCTCTGGGTTCAAGTCCCTGCCTCGCCAGCTGTCCAAGCCTGGGGTAGCCATTTCACACATGCAGACACGAAGGGGTGACCGTGAGAAATACACCCTCAGTAAGTATTAGCTACTACTGCTTTTTGAAAAATAAATCATTTTAAGTTTGATAAAAAATGGGGTACAGAATGATTGTAACTGTCTGCAAATTTTTTCAATTCTAAAGCATAAAGGAAGCACGTGGAAAGGTAAGTTTCTAAGGCCTTGCATCAACAAACTTAGAGGCCTCCTCTCTGTACACCTCTTGTCTTAATATTTAATGTTACTGTTCCTTTGTCACATCTCGGTTCCTTTGATGTGGATTTCGTAAGTATAAATGGGCTTAAAGTCATAAGAGCAGGGGTTCTCTAGTGAGATACAGAAAATCATAGTGTTTTATCCACTTCAGTGTTCTGGGCCCTAATCTGTGTACCAAAGTCACCAAAATGATTTGTTAATTTAATTAAAAAATATAGACAAACATATGTGACCTCATTCACTCCCAGGAAATAAATTTAGATTTAAAAACTAGTATTCAACTGTTTAGTCATTCATTCATTTATTCAAAATATTTCTGAAGGGCTATACCAAGAACTATTTGAACATTCGAACACAGAAGTTCAATTAGAAAATGCACTTCTATGTTGAAGTCAAAATAACAAAAAATAATTATGACTTTAGATAAAAGTTTAAGGAGAGGGGTGAGTTAATATTACCTTCCAAAGGTTTAAGATGAAGACATTAGTCACTTTATTAGAACTCTATCAAATGTACATTTTGCTTCTATTTCCAAAATAAGGTTTGTGCAGGCTTCAGTAGACTATTAGGCCAGTTCTCATTAAGCAACACAGTGTCAAATAATGATAATAATATTGGAATGCAAACTTTGACATCTGGAACTAAGTAGAAAAATCATTGGTACTGAAGATAGAAACAAGGAGGGTATTAAGCCATAAGCTTCACCTGGCATCTTTCATTAGAGTCTGAATAAAATTCTTCATTGGAATTTGCAACACCGCTTGTAGTTCATCTTATTACTTTTACAAGGGACAAACAGCCATGTAATTAGAGTGTATTTGCAGTATTACATGCTTATTTGTAGCCTGAAGATTAGATACCAATTGGATGTTATCATTTAATGGCAAGTATAATTACCATGAAGCTTGTTCTCTGCACCTAAGAGTTTACATTTCAGTGCTGCTACAACTATACAATTATTTTTTAGTTAGCTCATGTCTGTATTATTATTTAATAATTATATCCATACAAGCTGTAATAAGATCATTTTTAAGTTACTGTTTTAAGAAATGAATCAACTATACACACAGAAATATTTAATATGTTTTCTTCTATTTTTATACTAATTTCCACTGCAAGTTATCACAACCATATATCTAGTTTCTTGGGAACATGCACTAGTTGTGCCTTCAAGGATTTGAAGCTTACTATAATAACAGTAATACCGCCATATGTTTGCATGCAATTATTTTCAAAGTGCCGTCATGAAGATTAAGTTTCACACTATCCTCGGGGGTTGGTAAGGAGAGGGGATTAAGAGCCTCTTCTAACCCGAAGGCAGAGCAGTTATGCTCAGAATGCTGGGAGCCAAGTTGGCACTTATGAGTCATATATAGTGTCCTTTCCATGTGGCTATGTATTGTGGGAGCTCAATAGTAGATGAGCATAGTTTGAAAATGATCTCTGAAGCATTTATCCATCCATCCATCCATCCATCCATCCATCCATCCATCCATCCATGCATTCACTCACATTATGAGTGCCAAGAGGTATGCAATGGGGCTCACTCAAGGCAAAGCTGGCTGTGCTGGGGAAACAGAACTGAAGCCAAAGTCATCCAATGGTCAGACAGAGGCAGAGATTTCAGAAGAATGGTATTCAGAGGGACTAGGAAAACATTTCTGGAATCAATAAAAGGAGGCAAATGTGGTCCTGGGTGAGCCACCAATATGTTTGGAGCAGTGGTAGGTTGATGTTTAACCACCAGCTCTCCCAGGGGTTCAAAGCCGAGATTTGTAGCATTTGCTGATTTCCCACCAGGGCTGATTTCAAGTTCCAATGTGATGTCCCTGATGGTGGAATTGGGCAGAGACATGCAGTAGCACATAATTATGTTATATTTCCATCATATAGATACAATAGATGTAAATAGCCTCAAAAGCATAGGCCCTAGCAAAATGTAAAATTATTAGGTGGTGATGAGTTTTGAGTATTGATTGTCTTTGTTTTATATGGCTTCTTTAATTATAAGTTCATAAAATTTTATTTTGTGTAATGGCCTTGTTTATTGGTTGGCTTGCAAAATACCTGAAAATTTAACAACTGGTTCTCTCCAGCTGGTGTTAATTAGTCTAGCACACCATGTTTCTGGACCACCCCCCTTGCTAAAATGTAGGGGGAACCAGATGCCTGGGCCCCATATTAGTTTGCTAGGACTCCCATAACAAATACCATAAACTGGGTGGCTTAAACAACCAAAATTTATTGTCTCACAGTTCTGGAGACCAGATGTCTGAGATCAAGGTGTCAGCAGCATTTGGTTCCTTGTGAGGGCTCTGTTCTATGCTGCTCTCAGAGTGTCTGGTGGTTTGCTGGAAATCTTTGGTATTCCGTAACTTGCACATGCATCACCCTGATTTCTGCCTTCAAGTTCACATGATATCTCCCTGTGTGCAAGTCAGTCTCCCTGTGCCAATTTCCCCTTCATATAAGGACACAGTAATATTGGTAAGGGCCCACCTAATGACCTCATCTTAACTGGTTATATCTGTAATGTCCTAATTTCCAAATAAGGTCCCATTCTGAGGACTAGGGGTGAGGACTTCAATACATGAATTTTTGTTGGACACAATTCAACTCATAAAGGCCCTGACACTGAGTACATTACTATTTCCTTCTGAAAATAGGTTGATCATTCTAAACTCCTACTCACTCTGCAAGACCCAACTCAAATTGTGCCTCCTCATTAAATCTTTCCCAGCCTCTTTCCTGTCCTCCCAACCCTCCAGCCATAGTGCAGACTATGCTGCTCTGCACCATGTGGCACATGGTATAAACTTCTTTTACGGTTAAGTCACAGGCTACTCTGAAGTCAGAACTGGATTTGACTTACTGCTCCACTCATGTCCTGGATGGGTTGCATGACCTCTTTGGCTTCTGTTTTCCCATCTATAAAATGAGGGTTATAAAATTAACTTTCAGAGGTTTTTTTTTGTTTTGTTGAGGATTTAATTAGAAAATTAATGTAAAGAAGGCAGCATAATGCCTACTTCAAAACACATGCTCAGTAAATACTAGCTACCACTTTGCTAATGTACTCTCCAAGATACACATGCAGTCTCTAAGGTTTGATGTGTTCTTTGTTCACCACTAGGCACTTAATTCCTGGTCGCCTGGCACTGTGCTATGTTCATCTTTATCTGCTCACAGGCATATGGCTGCTACTCAATAAATGTTGGTTGAATGAAACTACATATTTTAAATCATATTTTACCTGTTCCTGATGATAAAAGTTTCATCTTCTGAGTCATTATATCCCATCTTATATCCCTTTGTATCTTTCAAAACTGACCTGAGAGTTTAAATATTTCAGATATATTTCCATCATTATATCAATATAAAGTCCAAAATATGACATCTTATGCCATTTTTAAACTTTTTATTTTGAGATAATTATACATTTACATGAAGTAAATAAGAAATAACAGAGAGATCCCCTGTGTGTGTGTGTCTGTGTGTGTGTGCGTGTGTGCGTGTGCATGTGCGTGTGCGTGTGCGTGTGTGTCTCTGTGTGTGTGTGTGTCTTAACTCATTTTGATACAGTTAAGATACAGGACATTTCCATCACCATAGGATTCTTCACGTAGCTATACTAGCCACACCGTTTTTCTGCCACCAAATTATTTTACAGGATGTCTCTACCATTTTACTCTCCCACTAGCAACATATGAGATCCAGTTTCTCTGCATCCTCACCCACATTTTCTATTGCCATTATTTTTTATTTCAGCCATTTTTACAGGTGGGTAGATATATCACATGTGGTTTTAACTTGTAATTCCGTAATGGCTAATGATGTTTAACATCTTTTCGTGGGCTTATTTGCCAACTTTGTACCCCCCTTTATGTGAAATGTTTCTCCATGTCTTCTGCCCATTTTTTAATTGGATTGTTTTATTGCTGCTTAGTTTTGAGAGTTCCTTATATGTTCTAGCTACTAGTCCTTCGTTGGCTATGTGGTTTACAAACACTTTCTCCCAGTCTGCAGAGTATCTTTTCTTCCTCTTAACAGGGTCTTAGGCAAAATAAGAGCAAAAGTTCTTATTTTTGATGAAGTTCAATTTATCAAATTTTCCTTTTATGAATTATATGTTTTTTAAAAAGTCTAATGACCTTTTGTCTCACCTATGTTCTGAAGATTTTTCTCCTATGTTTTTAATAGAAATTTTATAGATTCATGCTTTACACTTAAGTCCATTATCCATTGAGAATAAATGTTGGTATTAGGTGTGAGACTTAGTTTGAGATATTTGTTGTTATTTTTCCTATGGCTGCTCAATTGCTTCACCATTATTTTTTGAAAAGGTTACCTTTTCTCCATGGAATTGCTTTTGAATCTTTGTCAAAAATTAGTTGGGCATATTTGTGGACATCTGTTTCTGGGTTCTCTATCTATGTGGCCATCCTCTGCCAATACCACACAGTCTTAAATATTATAACAATATAATGAGTCTTGAAACTGGGTAAACTGATTCTTCCTATTTTACTCTTTTTCAATTATTTTAGCTGTTCTAGTTCCTCTGGCCTTCCATATAAATTTTTAGAATAATGATGTCTATATATAAAGCACATCTTGCTGGAATTTTGATAGGGATTATATTAAATATGTATATAACATTGAGAGAATTTACTTCTTTACTGTTAAGCCTTCGAATTCATGAACAAGGCATGCCTCTGTATTTATTTAAACCTTTTTTGATGTCTTTTTCATCAGCATTTTGCAGTTTTCAACATACAAGTTCTGTACATGTTTTGTCAGATTTACACCTAAGTATTTCATTTTTTTAGTAATTAAAAATAGTATTATATTTTTAATTTTTGTGTAATAGTATATAGAAATAGAATTGATTTGTGTGTGCTTATCTTGTATCTTGTCACCTTGTTGAACTCATGTATTAATTCTGAAAGTTTTTTTTGTAGATTCCTTGGGATTTCCTACATAGACAATCATGTAATGTATATATATGGAGAGCTGTATTTGTTTCTTTTCTTTCATCTGTATGCACCTTATATTATTTTCTTGCATTATTACACTAACTAGAATTTCTGGCTAGAATTTCCAGGCTCATCATATGGTCTTCCTTAATACCATCCCATTTATTACACTGTGGTGAGGGGGAAGCCTAGATTCCCTTCTCAGCCATTGCTAGTGAGGGTGGGAGTGGAGCCACAGCAACTTTTTGGTCTTGTTGGGCTGTCCCTTTCCTCATCAGATGCGATATCAAGTGTTTCTTATGGCTTTTTCTGTCTATCCCTGTTGATATTTCCAGATTTCTGAGTTTTCCAGCCTGGGATATATATAAGGCAAAACAAAAACCTACCAATGTGGTATTTCTTGGTTTTGAGGCTGCAAGCTGGTCTTTCTTTTCTTGATACTTATCAGAGTCTTTTTATGTTTGTTTTATATATAATTTCCATAGTTTTTAATTGTCCTTAGTGGAGGAATAGGGAAAAATATGTCCATTGCCTCTTCCTGAAAGTGGTAATCCAACTTCAGAGTTTTAAAGATAATGTGCAATAGAGACATTAAAAAAAACCCTCCCGTGGACTGAAGGGTCCCAGGTTCGATTCTGGTCAAGGGCATGTACCTTGGTTGTGGGCACATCCCCAGTAGGGGGCGTGCAGGAGGCAGCTGATCGGTGTTTCTCTCTCATCAATGTTTCTAACTCTCTATCCCTCTCCCTTCCTCTCTGTAAAAAATCAATAAAATATATTTTTAAAAAATCCTCACCTGAGGATATTTTTTCCATTGCTTTTTTTAGAGAGTGGAAGGAAGGGAGAAAGGGAGAGAGGGAGAGAGAGAGAGAGAGAGAGAGAGAGAGAACTATCGATGTGAGAGGAACACATTGACTGGTTGCCTCTTACGTGTACCCTGACTGGGAGTGGGGAGCAAATCTGGGAATCAAACCTGCAACCCTTTGGTGCACAGGGCCTATGCCCTAACCACTTAGAACACTGGCCAGAGTGCAGATACATTTTTAAAGGTTTAAAAAATATTTTGCTCAATTTTTCTAAGTTGGTAATCTTTAATTCTATTAATAAGTGTGACAACTCCAGAATTTAAAGATCTAATCAACAAAGGAGTAAAAAGCAACTACCACAATTGTCAATGACAATATAGAAGAATTTACTTAAAAGTTCTAAGTTTATATTGTAAAAAATGTGGTATAATTAAGTGAGTAAAAGGAGAGATAATTGTGTATAATGTTTTTTAGCTAAAGAGACACTCATAAAGAACTTACTTATAATCCCAAAATTAATTCTTTTGTGGGAGTGTAAGAAAACCATTGTGGGAATAATAGTCTGGTTTTCATCCATAGATTTCTAATATAGCTTCTTTGGAGATTCAGAAGCAAAACATTTGGGATGAAACAACTGGGCTTGAATTCTGAGTTCTGCCAACTATTAGCTTCTTAACCTCCAGAAAGTTTTTACATTTTCATCTGTAAATCAGGATGGGGGTGGGGGTGAGGATTAATTGCGGTAATATACATACAACTCCTAACAACGTTCAGCACATAGCAACTACTCTACAAATGATACATCAATGATACATCTCTGTGTTTGCAGGAATAGGGGATCATGTTCGTTCAGATGCATTACATCTCATAGTCCTAGGCAAGTGTCTTTGTAAATTGTCATTTTAGAATAAAATGTGCATTGAGAAAATACCAAAGGAAATGGCTTTCAAAGACTTGGAAGCAGAAGTGTTGCCTGCACAGCAGAACAGCAAGCCGGAACCTCACTACTTAAAAACAATTTTGTTGTACATCCACTCAGAGAAGATGAAAAGGAAGGCAGCATTCTGTTGTTAGGTATCTTCTGAGCAGGCCACAGAGAAAACTTTAAAACAAACAAAGTAATTCTATTCCAACTTCCTTGTAAAACAATGATAAAAATGCTTTACATTTGTATACTGCTTTTCAGTTGACAAAGAGCTTTCACATACATTATCTTGTTTCAAAGAGACTGGAAGGCGCCTTTCGTGCCCTGATTGATGCTTATAAATGTACTCCTTTCCCCTGGGCTGCAGTCATCAATAGTCAATGAGAAAAAAGGCTGGCGTTTTTGGAAATGCTTTGCTGCCAGGTAACTGCGTTAACTCTGCTATTGTTGCGTAGTGCTGAGTATTAACTGTGCCGCAGGATACCATCAGTACCAGCTAATGAATATTTGAATCCTTGTTCCTTGTGGCGCAGTGTTTGAGACCCACTCCTCTCTGCTTATCCTGCACCCTCCCTCAGGATCCATATTCCCAATGAACTTCTATCTGACGGTTCTAGCCATTTTGGAAAAGCCTACACTGAATATGCTTAAGTCCCAAAGGAAAAAAAATGTAGAGGCTTGTAAGTAGGTAAACTGTTGCATGGAACAAGGATTATACTGTTCCGAGGACAGAAAGTGATCCCATTTGTTGAGGTCGGGGGAGGCATATTTTGCCTCCATATAAAGGACTTTCCGTAACAGGGGTTGTGGTATGCTAACGAGCTCTCTGTCCATGGAAGTCTTTAACTCAAGTCTGGGATGAGACAGAAATCTCTTAGAAGGGCTTCCTGCAATGTTTGGAATCTGGGGCAGATAATTTCTGAAGTGTCTTCCGATTCCAGATTATCTGCTCCTGAGGTTCCGATTTGTTCTCTGATTGTCTCATGCTTAAGGAACAGCCACTCCTAAGGTTCTCTGTGCTTCTCTTGAAGCCGAGCAGAGTTCACAGACTGGTGATTGGAAATGGAAGCAAAAGAAACAAGACAACAACCACGTTGCTCTCTCTGGGAAAATTAATAGGAGCAGATGTAGAATTGAAACTGTCAAATCGGCACCTGTGAACCAGGGACATTCTCAGTTGTGCTTTGTTTAGGGTTCTTCGATCTTATCCACCATTTCTAATTTCCATAAATAATGGTGCTCTTGACATTTTTTCCCACCAAAATCCCCAAGTTCCAGGTTTCAGCAGCCTAGTTTTAACCAGCTGTTTAAATAACACATAGCGAGGGCAGCCAAGCACTTTACATAAAATGGTAAGATACAAGGTAGGGTACAGTACGCCACAGGACACAGAGAAGGGCCATGTAGCCAGCAGAGCCTCCATATTGCACAATTTCAGAAATGGCATACACACTGTAGTCTTGTATGAGTGCAAGTCACTGCTTTGCTGCCATTCACATTGATCAAACCATTCGACATACAACAATACAAATGGGAATGTGCCCCCTGGAACTGAGCCACATGGAATCTTTTAATGGGAAGGAGGGAAGAGTCAAATTTCCTAGAGGCAATCATATTCCAGATAAGCCATGGAAGATAAAGAGGAGTCATCATGCTAAAGAAGTGAAGCCAGCAGACAGTAAGTAATGGAGGCTTGACAAAGCGTTATGAGGGGCAAGAAATTCAGAGTTTCTGAGGCTGGACACTGAGGCAAGGGGAGAAGGACATAAAGCTGGGGAGGTAGGCAAGGTCAGGTTATTTAAACACTACAGAGACTACAGTCTTGAAGCAAAATTATAAAGTGGCTAATAGGGAAGGCACTAATTCTACAATCCCAGGCAATGCTGTTGGTCACTAAATTAGACATTCTCTCCACCATGGCCTTCTCCAACCCTTCAGAGCACCTTACTATTTCCTTACATAGCACGTGCCACATTTTGAAATTATGGGGATATATTTATTTGTTTACTTGCTAGGTTATAAACTTGTTTAGGAGGGCAGAGACCTTATCTGATGTATTTAAAATGACCTAACCTGTGCCTAGCATAGTGCCTGGAACTAAGTCAGAGTTCAATAAATACTGTTTGAAGCAATGAGAGGCTAACACATATGATTTTTTTCTAAGTCTTCTATCCTCATACCAATTTCTCCCTGCTAGAAATACTTTAGGAAAGTCCATTTGAAGGAAATGACAGGAGCGCCATTTCTAACACTTGTCCCAATTACCTAATTCACACAAAAGGGGGTCCTTTAGCTCAAGTACCAGATGTGTGAGAAGATGGCCTTCTTCCCTCCCTACTCCTGGTGCCCTGGACCCAAGCCTGTGTGATGCCAGGTGGCAAGTCAGGGTTGGCTGCATGCCAAGCCAGAGAGATGCACAGAGAAGTGTTGCATATTTTTCTTTACACACTAACTCAAGGCCTCTTAGCTGGAGATGAAGAGGTTTGAGTGTTGGGGATAATAAATGAAGAAAGCATCTTCTTAAATTTTTACGCAACCCAAGGCCATTTGTCATAGAGTGTCACCTGAGAGACACGTTACTTACAAGAATGCAGTGTGCGATTCAATTTGGCAGGCGTTTGGATACTGTAAGCACTCGAATTAGATCTTGTACAAATCATTAGCCACCAAAGGGAGCGGTGATGCCCTGTTGTTTGGCTCTGGCCTATCAATATCAAGTATCTCCGGGCTATAGTACAGTGACTAGTTTTTCACTTTAAAATGCTAAGACAAATTCAGAACATTTCCCTCTTGTGCCCAATTTTGTAAATTATGTTTAGCTTGATAGAAATATAAAGCATGACCATCCCTACTGCTCTGAAATGCCCACCTCACTGTGAACAGAACCTGGTCTTCTAAGCTCTTTTATAACATACATAAACTATGACTTGCATAACAGAGCAATTGAATTTTCTTCCCCTTAAATGCAGAAATCCACTTTCAATGAGAACTTTTAATATTTGATATTAAACATGTGATGAAGTGAAAGGCCATCCACTTAATTGTGGAGAGATAATTTCCATTAAAATAAAAACATTTCTAGAAGCCTGATGTTGGAAATTATCTGAGAATACTTTAGGTCTAATCCTTAAACATCCACAATGTTTTCTTTTCTTCCCCAAAGACAAAGTCTACTCCTTGTCTTGGGTAGTTAAAACAAAACATTTAATGCTAAACGCTCTTAAAATGAGCAAAATTTTCATATTGAGCAAAGAGTTTGGAGAAGATCCTTATATTTGAAATCTTGACAGACCTTAAATATTGCTGCCTGGAAGAGGTATCGCATGAGTGTTTCCTTTAAGGGACTTCTTTAGAGTTTCGGTGAAATTTGCTTTGGCTCTCATAGGGTTGGATTAAGTTTGATGCTATAGGGAAGTACAAATCGGGTGCATCTGAGTTGATTTCTGGGAGCCACTACCTCAGAACAGGTTTGGATATAATAGTGGAAAACAAACCAAACTTTGGAATGCAAATTCCTAACACTATTTGAAATAATGCTAATTTGTACCTATAGAGCATTATTGTCAATGCTCAATGAAGCCAAAAATCCTCCTACTGATGCAAATCCTACCTTGGGCCGGAGACTATTGTGAGATTTAAATACGGGGGGCGGGGGGGAGTAGTTGCTTAAACAGAGAGTCATTAGTGGTAGATGTTACTTTAGCCACCTGCAAGAATTAATGGGGCTCCTCACGTCGTAAATTGAACAATTTAATGTGATTTGAGCACCCAAAGAAGAAAGTCCACTAAGCGAACCTTTCAAAAGCAAATACTTTTCTCTAGGAATGCGCAGATTACAGCTTCATCACAGAGCTGGAATGATCCATTACTGCCCTGGAAACGGCATGAGCAAAAACTAGAACACCCAGGACCAGGACATACTTGCAGAACGGGAAGCCCTGAGACACGAGATGCATCTTAATAGGAAGTTAACCTGTTAGCCCACACTTTGCATTGCGAGGTGTGTTTCAACACAACACATGGATATTTTTCTTTTCTTTTGGAATGCTACTGGTTTTAGAGCTAACTCCACCTGTTGAGAAAGGAAGAAGCCCAAACTAAAGTCTTTGGCTACCTGCAGAAGGGTGTTAGGATTCTGCAGTTCCTGCTTTTCAAGAGGTTAAAAAATTGGCTGGGAGGTTTTTACTCTCGTACTCTCTGAACTCAGCTGGGTGGATCTACAGAGGTAGGACCCTTCCTTCCTCCACAATAGTGATAACCCTTGGAGAGAAGAGAAAGAAGCCAGTGCCTATCTGAAGGCAGGCGGGAAGCCAGGGGCTCTCAGGGAGGGCAGAGCAATTAACTCCCATCCTCCACGGTAGAGAACCTGGTTTCCCTTGATCTCGCAGTAGACCAGTAGACGTCAGCGAGTGGCCAGGATTCTTTACAGAGAGTGACGCTGCAACACCAAAGAGGAGCCCTGCCCTGGTCCTGCGTTCATAGTGAGAGAACTTTCATAATGAGGCCTGTGGATAAAGGGCTGAGATCCTTTACAGTGGAGGGAAGTGCAAATGGGGTGCGTCTGAGCTGATCTCTGGGAGCCACTTCACCTCTGAACAGGTTTGGAGCTTTCAAGCCCCTTGAAGTTTTAAAAAGGCACTGATTTCAGCATGAGATGTTTGCTGCACTGTGCTCAGCTGGAATGAAACGAAGGGGAGGAAAAGGAGCTTCTTTCTTGCATTCAGAAAGCAGAGGCCAATTGAATGGATTCTACTTAAACTGATTGCGTTTGTAGTTTTTGAAAGAAAAAAAAGAAGCTAAGAAGTTTAAATCCTATTCACTAAGTTCACAAAAAACAAAACCCGGTCACAGAAGGACTCTGAGAAGTGCACACATCCTCACAAGAGATGGACTATTTAAAACAAGCTTCATTAAATAAGTCCCTTTCAGACTGGCTTCTTAGTATAATTCAGTAGCTCATACTTCTCTGCCTCATTTTAAGGGCCTTCTCTACTGTAGGCTGGGTTAAGCCTAATGTTCTGTGCAGTTTTGTAAGCTTACAAGAGTTTATTGATTCAATGAGTTAAAACCCAAAAGTCTTTTTCAATATTTTTTTATATATTTTATTGATTTTTTACAGAGAGGAAGGGAGAGAGATAGAGAGTTAGAAACATCGATGAGAGAGAAACATCGATCAGCTGCCTCCTGCACATCTCCCACTGGGGATGTGCGCGCAACCAAGGTACATGCCCTTGACTGGACCTGGGACCTTTCAGTCCACAGGCCGACGCTCTATCCACTGAGCCAAACCGGTTTCGGCATTCAATTTTCTTCTTAATGAATAAAATATATTTCTGTATCTCCCCTCCACTTGATAATTACTATGTGCCATGTAACATGGAAGCCAGAAGCCAACACACTGGTCAAAAGTGAAATCTGGTTATTTTTTATTTGTTTGCTCATGCTGCTCATCTGATATCTCTACTTGGTCACAGAACACCAACAGGGGCTCTTACTTGCCTCTCACTTATTCTTTGTTATACATTTATCCATTTGCTTAATTCATGCAAATCTTTAAAACTTATCAACTACCTAAATCAGTAGGCTTTAGCCTTCTCTGTCTTGGTCTGAGGCCTCCAGAGGTCAGGTAATTGGATATTACCTTGCTTTGTACAGGACCTGAGAGAGCACCATCTCTAGCCCTCTGCTCAGCAAATGCTTTTAGCTGAGGAGGACAGTGATGAGCGGATGCCACTGGGAAGAGGAATCTTGTGAAAGTGTAGGTCAAATGACTATGATGTCTGTTGGAATTTACCTTTAAGGTGATGATGCACTGACTTGTCCAGGCTACTGAGGTACGATGGTATCTAAGAACAGGACTGCATTTTGTTAAATGATCTGAACGTCCCATCAGGTTGCTTACTTAATGTACAGAGATGAGTTTCCAGTTTGCTGTTATTTTTAATCCACGTAAAATAAACTGAACACGGAATGGCACTTTATACTAATTATCAACATATTAGAGGTTTATATTTATAAGTTACATTCAAACAAGCTTTCGTACTCTATTGCTCATGATGTATGAGTGCACAGTGGTGGTGGCTTTTCATTTTTATCTCCATTTCACTGCTTCCAAGGAACTGACTGAAGTTGGAAACATCTCATGCTAAAGTCACCAGTGAGGTAAGCTTAGCGGTGAGATTAGATCTCACCTTCCATAAACACTAAACCGCTAGTTGTTTACGATACTTGGTTGCTTTAAGAGTCTCTCCCCATTATCTTTACATTCTATTTAGAAAATGCTAATATCTAATATGCATTTTTAAGCATGGGCAGTGAGTCAGCTTGAAGAAAATTACATAGCTCTCCATAAACAGTGGTATATGTCCCCTGTAAAATGCTTCAGGAAATGTCTTTATAGTAAACAATGAATGGCTGGTGAAAATCAGAGTTGTTGCAATACTTAGCTAGTGAAAGATGAGTAAGATAAGGATATCAGAGCTACATACCTGATCCATACCTGAGCCCAACTGGCTTTTACTTTCAAAATTTATGGAAATTGATTATCGATATAAGCTGCTGTTTGCTTCTCTCCTTTTCTTACTCCTCCTACTTTATAGTATTATTATTAAAGTGATTGCATTTCAAGCCCAGGTTTGGAAGAAACCTTAGATGTCCACATCTATAGATCTACCTTACCAAAATAGTCCTTTCTGCCTACAGCTCTTACCTGGCCCCAATAAGTGGAAGTTCATTGTCTTTTTAAGGAAGATGGTGAAGCTTGTTTCTTGGTCTCTTTTTTTCAGTCCTTTGTTTTTTTTTTCTGGTGATTGTTCCAACTCCCCAATATGTGAATTACCCCAGTTAAGTTTTACCTTTAATTAAAGTCATTTAACAAGAGTAAAATCTCGGACACTAAACATTTTATTTCAACGAAGTGCTTAATTTTTTTTTTTTTTTCTGGTAGCAGAATAATTCTTTCTCCCACTCCTTTTGGCATCAATAAGTAGTAATAAGTTGTGTCTTTGGGGTGGAGATTGGAGGAAGCAGTGAAAATAATACTACATACTTGGCCTTGAAGATAAGTTAGATTTAAACTTTTCAGGCAAAACAGGTGCGTATTGGTTGAGAAGGGATAGATCCAGATCCCTGCCAAAATTTCTATCTCCCCTGCTCCCCTGGGGAGGATGAATCCTTAGTTGGTTCCACTGAGCTGTTGGAGGGTGTGAATTTGGCAGGCTCCTCCTTATCTTTATGTGGACCATGGGTTTCTTTCAGCTAGCCTAGGAATTTAGATAGGAAGTCAACTTTAGGTGATGAGATAGATCCCTTGATGAGCACAAGATAAAAGACGGTAACTGTGCTCTAGTGAGGAAGATAGGGAAATTCCCATGTCAAATTGTCTTTCAAGCCAACCAGATTGGAAGTATTTCATCAAATAATAATAAGTATACAGGAAGCTCTGTGCATTATGGTCAAACTGGATGGAAGAAAATTCCTTTAACCACAAAAGAATTTACAAAATAACACTGAAAGAATTGAAAAGGACTTTGGTTTGGAGAAATAATAGCTGACCCTTCATATAGGGAGGATTCTGATTAATATTAAAAGAAAAAAAATTTAATATTATCTTTCCTTGGTGAATGACTATGGACTTTGAGACATCAAGTTTATCTCATCCTCTATTTGAGATTTTGGTGTAGAGTTGACTTGAGTTTTCAATTTACTTTGCTGAATGGCTCCCAACATAAAACAAGCTTCGCACTGAGGTTCTTTTCACCTGCCTCTTGAAAAATTATTATTTTTAAAAAATATTTTAAGCAAAGGAACATGGGTACTTAGTTTTTAAGAATCCAATATACTTACTGGTTTAGATGACAGATTTAAACTTTTTTTCACAGGTATTTCCCCTAGAATCTAAGAAAAAGCACAACTGCATTATACAAATCTCTTGCCTGCATTATTTTAATAGCTTTCTAATTGTTCTCCTGCCTTTTCCCTTGTCCAACTATACTCTGTGATCAATAAAATAGTCAAAATAATCCTTTTAGAGCGTTAGATCATGCCATTCCTTGGCTCAAACCATGAAACTCGGCGTAAAGGCCTCTATATGTCCTGAAAATCATGAGTATCTGGCCCGCCATTAGCTCTCTGATTTCAGCACACCCCACTTTTTGCTTCCCTGCCTCTACTCGGCCACACTGGCTTCCTTAATTTCTCTGTTTCTCAAATGTACCTGGTGGGTTCTCACCTTAGGGTCTTTGCATTGACTGTTCCCTTTGGCTGTAACACTCTTCCCCTAGAGTATCTATCGGCCTCATTTCTTCAAGTCATTACGCAAATATTTTCTTCTAAGTGAGGCCTTCAATGACTGCCTTGTTAAAACTGAACTTTGACCTTTCTACACTCTCATCCCTATGCCCTCATCTTCCTTACCTTGCTCTAGTTTTCCTCCCCCCAACCCCATAACACTTGTCACCTCTGTCATATTATGTTACTAGGTAATTTCCAAAAAAGTTTAATTTTCTATATATCTATTCCTGTTTTCTCCAATGTTCTAATTGGTTAATCAAATACCTAGCAATAATTCTCCAACAATGCTCTAACATACTATCTATCTGTTATATCTCTTTCTTCTCCCCTGTCTTATTTACTTGTTTGTTTATTTGTTTGTTTAACTGGAGGCCTTTATTCTTCAGTCCTCCAACTTCTTGCTCTAAGCTGGACTGTTTGTTCTCTGAAAAATGTCTTCATTGTTCTCCTGTGTTAAATCCCTTCTTCCTGGCTCCTATATCACCCTTTCTTAGAGTACTCAAATTTTATAGAGTACTTACTTTAGTTCCTTCCTGAGAAAGAGTAAATTTTTTGAGAGCTTGCCAGCTTGCAATTAATTGCCTTTAGTCTTCTCTCATACTTGCTCAGTAGTTTAGGTATAAAGTTCTAGTATAAAAATAATTTGATTCAGAATTCTGAAGGCAATGTTACAATGTCTTCTAGCCTCCAACGGTGATACTGAAAGTCAGATGTGAGTCAGATGACTGAACTTTTATAAATGACCATGTCTATGCCTTTAGATGATTTTGGGATCTTTGATTTATTCTCATTCTTTTGAAATAATATAATGATATGCCCTGGTATGGGTTCTTTATGAGTCAGATATTTGGACACTTGTGACGTTTGTCTTTCTTGGGGAAACTTCCTTGCATTTTTCCTCCATTTTATTTTCTCTCTCTTTCTGGAACTCCTATTTTCCAATGTTGGATTTCCAGAGTTGGTTGTCTGAATTTTTTCTTTTTCTTCCCTCTTCAATTGCTCAGTTCTTTTTTTCTTTGTGTGTTTATTCTACTGTCTAAGGATTTTTTTCAATGTTTGCCATTCGTTCAATTGATTTTCAAATCTCTTCCACATATTTAATGTTCAAGATTAGATTTCTATTTTTCCTGTAAAATAATATCCAATTTTTAGTTTATAAATGCATATTTTAATTTATGCATATTAATCATATGTTTTAAAGTGTTCTATCCTCTTTCTGGATTGTCTAATTCTGCTGAATTCCTCCTTTCTATTTCTGTGTTTTAGCCCTTTAATTTCATTTTGAAGACTTTCTTAAATGTTTGGTGATCCTTGGTTTTCTTAAATATTTAAAATTAAGGCTCAAAAAGCTGATAACAGACTTTAGAGGTGTAAATGAGCTTTTTTTCTTACATGTAGAGTGATCATCTGGTGAGTATTTTCTTTCATGTAGAAGCCCCAAAGAGAAGTAGGCCCTAAATATAAGTATCTTTCTCAGGGTCTTAGCTTCTCCAGAGAAAATTGTTTAACTCTGGGTAGACAACTATATATACCTGGCTATTGACAAAATAGTGGAAAAGAAGGGGCTGGCACTCTACCTTTTGGAATGCATACTTTTGTAGTCCTTTAATTTATCATGTGAGTCTCATCCAGCCTTCTGCTATACTTACTATTTCTGAGTCCTGATCATCTGAGGGGCAATTTCTCCAGATAATATATTTCAAGGCTCCTGTAAATTAGGAGAGGAGTCTGGCTGCTCAGGAACCCTGAAGTCTACATGTTCTTCATACAGATCTTTACTTATCCCCTTTTCCTCAACATCTGGTACCTTTAAATCCTCAGATATTTTGGGATAAATGGGGAAAAATCTTGCTTTTCTTAGACATTTTCCTCTTTAGCTCAAGATTTGGCTTTTGCCACTCAGCTGTCAATTTTCATTCTTCTATCTGCTTTCCACCTTCTAAAATTTTTGACATCTAGTCCCCTGTAGCCTTCTTTCCCATTATCTTTGCAACCCATGTGTTTAGTGTTCATTCTTGTTCCGTGATTTTGTAATGTTTCTGAAGGGAGTTCAAACCATTCTATATAACCCGAAGGTACCAAAGGTGTTACTTTAAAAATGATTTACTGAACTTCTATGAAATTTAAGGAGCCTTAAAATTATAGCACAGTTACAATAAGATGCAAAAAATTAATGTGTCAAAAGATTAAATCAAATATGTCAAAAGGAAGAAGAAAAGCAAAACTTGAAGCTAATCTAGATGAAGAAAGCTGTGACAATTGGCTAAACAACTTGGTTCCAGGCTCATACTAAGCAGTACAGAGAGAGAAAACTACATCCCCATTTGCAAATTTTTCATTGTTCAAAGAAAGGAAGAACACTCTACCACTGGGAGGTAGAACACTCGTAGCACTGAATTTTGAGCGTAATTTGTTTACATATAATCTATTCATTACTTTACTGGTAGGATGCTCTTTCATTCCCACAAATCTATTTATTACATTCTTTTGCTTAAAACCCTACTGTAGCTCCCATTGCTTGGACATGAAATCTAAGCAGCCTGTGCTCCCTGGCATTCTCATGCCTACTTCTCTAGCTTCTTCTCCGCTGCTTCCCTGGACACAATCTATATACAATCACATTATATTCTTTTCTCTCAGTGAGCCAGGTTCATACCCTCCTCCAAGACTTTGAACACACCCTTCCTTTCCTCAATTTATCCACCTGACTAAATCTTTACCTTTTAAAATGCACTCAATATTTCATCCCTTTTTATAGCCGAGTAATATTGCATTGTACGTACCACAGAAAACTAATTGATAGTTACCAAATGGAAGGGGGTTTGGTGAAGGGATTAAGTACCAGTACAAATTGGCAGTTAGAAAAATAGTAAATAATATTATAATAACCATGTATGATGTCAGATGGGTATTAGTCTTATCAGGTGATCATTTTGTAAGTTATATAAATGTCTAGTCAATATGTGTACACCTGAAAGTAATGCAATATTCTGTGTCAACTGTAATAAAAAAAATTAGAAAAAGTCTCACTCAAGCTTCTCCTCTTCCCCTGCTCCTACTTCTCCAACACTGGTCTGTGTGTTGGTTCTCACTGCTTTCCTGACATCTTGTGCACACCTTATCAGAACACTTACCACACTCTACAGAGACTGTTGGTTTACTCCTCTCTGTTTCTGGTCCATAAACTTAGGAAGTACAGAGATTATGTTTATTCATCTTAGAATCCACATTGTCTACCACAATTATTCCTTGAACATAGTAGGCATTTAATAAATATATTTGAATAGATGAACAATAAATGATATCTAAGGGTGTAGCTTTCTCCAATCTCACTATATGAACAAAGCTTAGAAGATCTTCAGGGTAGAATAGGTCACATGTCACAGAGAAACTATCTCAAGTATCAGCCACCCCAGACAGAACTTAGAGAGCAACTAAAGAGCAGAGAATTGCAGGCTGAAGTTGCCAGTGAGAATACCTGAAAAGAAGGTATTCAGCATTGTTGGCTGAAAACAGAGCCATGTGCTCAAGATGCCAGCTCATGTTTTACTGTGGGAATCTAGGGCCTTCCTAGACTCCGTGCCTGATCGAGGGCCACACAGGTGATGTCCCAACAATTGTTTCTTGCTCTTTACATCCTCCAGATTCTCTGAGTCTCCAGGCTCTGGGCTCCTCCTGCCACCCAGCACACCCACCCCTGCCATGGCAGCAGTGGCTGGCTGTTCTTCTGCCAGCTCTCAGGTTCTCTAAGTCTCCCCTTTGAAAGAACAACTATTTGTACTTGTGATACAGGCTTCAGACACTTTTCTAAAGAAAGAAAGAAAATATTTCAGATATGTCAGCAGCCCCTTTTGTAGCTATCCCAAATCCCATCTCTCTTTCTTCTTCTACCCACCCAGGGGTCCATTCAAAAACAATTGTAATACTTTTACAGATCGACGAGGTAGCCGGGAATCAGATCAAGAAAAGGTTTGTGTTCAACAGCACAAGACAGAGGGAACTAGGTGATGATCACTAAAGCACTACTAGTTAAGATAGACCAGATTTATGAGCATGAGTTTGTACCTTAGGCCTGTCATATTTTTTCACCTTTATGTTAGTTAATTGCAGACTAACATAAATTAACTTTGGAACACAAGCAAAAATGGGAACTTTATTTATGAATTTCTTGGATTTCTTTACCTCAAGCCAAACAACTAAATTGCTACTTAGCATAAATTATTTATGGGCCCTGGCTCAATACCATCCAGCACCAGCCCCCGGAGGTATGGGAGATATAAAAGATTTAAAGCATCTCCGCGACAGTGTTCGGGAGGCCACGGAGCCGTGTTTCTTTCCAGAAGGGTCCACTTTATTTTGTTGTAAATAAATAGAGGCTGGGTTTCCAGGGAGGGAAGTTAGCTTCCAGCAGGACTGTGGCGGTGTTTTACATATGTTAATTACACACCCTTTTATGACAGATAGACACAGTGTTTGCATAGATATTTCTCAAAAGAACCCGTAGACTGAAATGGATCTTTTCATTTCCTGGCATGGGGTCATTTCTCTCCTTTGATCTCACCTCAAGATGTGAAGTTTTCAGAGCTTGTTTTCCCCACCAACCAGTCAATAAAAAATAGTCTTATCGACACAATTTTGTCACCCAAATCTTCAGCAATCTTGATTCTGTTTTCTTTAAAATTCAAGCTCAACAATGCTATTCTGACACCTGTGACAAACCCTTGTCATTTCCTAGGTTGTCTTTCCATTGCTCTAACCTCAGCATGTCACCCTTTGCTCCAAAATACCCTTACATACCTTGTTTCTCAGACACAGTCTGTTTTAAAGATAAGGTCATTACCTTCTTTTTTGTTAGGTCAGTTATATTTCATTTGGTTTACACAGTGTTTAAGAACAGAAAACTTCACGTAGAATTCTAAATTTCCAGCTTTTCATTCAATTTCCACAATTAAAAAGTATAGCAATTTTACGTTAACTTCTCTACTGGACAACTGTTGGCCGAAGCTGAGGAGGTCCTACCTCTTTTCCACTTTTTAAAAAAATATATTTTATTGATTTTTTACAGAGAGGAAGGGAGAGGGATAGAGAGTCAGAAACATCGATGAGAGAGAAACATCGACCAGCTGCCTCCTGCACACCCCCTACCAGGGATGTGCCCGCAACCAAGGTACATGCCCTTGACGGGAATCAAACCCAGGACCCTTCAGTCCGCAGGCCGACGCTCTATCCACTGAGCCAAACCGGTCAGGGCTCTTTTCCACTTTCCAGTTTGCCACAGTCCCTGCTACTCCCTAGTATACACACTCAGACTACCCCACCAGTTAGGTTTTCAGTTGCCTCCGTCACCCATGAAGGCATTTTGCTTCCTGATTTGGGATTGTGGCTGATATATTGTTAACTTTGTTTATCTTGGGTAACATTATACATTATAAATTACTAAATCCAAAAGAAGAGAAGATCTTCTACAGGCTACAGCAATGGGCTTATAGATGTGACTATCATTTTTTAGGATGTAAATATACAATTATATTTCCACTTAAAAGAACACAGACTGGGCAGAATTGCTCAGATTTGTTTTGGTAACCATAGTATGTGTAGCCACATTTCTTAAACAACAGAAAATGCCTCTCCAGCATTAGTCTTCCTTAATCTTTGACATAATATTTGAAATGCCACTTTGATTTGACCCCTTGCCCAGCCCGGCACCAGTCAGGCCCTGTTTGCTTTCAGACATTTTGAGCACAGGCCGGGCTGGCCCCCTGATGCCTGACCTGAATGACTCATTCTCCCTGGGTCCCAGCTCTGTAGTGTTTCCTTCATCTACCCAAGCATCGCTGCTAGGGTTCTTTTCAAAGGGCCATGATTTGGTTGCATTGCTGTTCTCTTTTTACATATTCAGTGGTTTCCACCCAAATCTCAGATCAGAATCAGTTCATAGGTGTCACCCAAAAAGACAGTGACCAGCTTAACCTGGAAATCTTAACTCTACCCTCTCTTACCTATTCTCTCATCTTAAGGGAATTGGCAATAGGGCAGAGGAGAATGCGTGGGGACTGTGGCATCCGACAGGCCCAAATTCCAAATTTGACCTTGTCTTTATTAGACCTGCTATGGCCTCAGGTTTCTTATCTGTAAAATGGGGAAAGTAGCACCTATTTTGCAGAGTTCTTGAAAATGTAATGGCTAATATGTGTTTTAAAGATAGTGGTATAATTTTTTAAAAATGTTTTTATTGATTTTTAGAGAGAGAGGAAGGAAGAGGGATAGAAAGATGGAAACATTGATGGGAGAGAAACATCAATCGGCTGCCTCCTACATGTCCCCCACTGGGGATTGAGCCTGCAACCTGGGCATGTGCCCTGACCAGGAATCAAACCTGTGACCTCTTGTTTCCTGTGTCCATGCTCAACTACTGAGCCACTGGCCAGCCTCAGTGAAATAATTTAATTATTCCGATGAGTCAGTTTCACATGCTATACACCCTCTGTTCCATTCCCCTGTTTTAGCTCATCACACTTTTCTTGTCTTTGTTTGCTGATGAAAAGATACAGAGGAAGTACTTTTTCCTCTCCTCGCCTTTCTTTCTGCCACCATCCATGATGAAGGATCACCTGAGCCTAAAAATGCCTTGATTTTGTCCTACCCCAGCTCCACCACCAGAAGCGACTACACACCAGGGAAAAGAGAAAGCAGCTCCAGCAGAGCTAGATCTCCTCAGAGCTTGGACCAAAGGCAGAGGAGAGACCATCCTCCTTCAAGAACACAAAAGGGCCCCTTGCTGTGAGCGCTGAGGAAGCTTGTTCTCCCATCTCCCTTTCCCTTTCACCCCAAAGGAAAGGAGAATATGATTCCATGTGAGTGATTGTTCCCTAAACTAGCCATATTGCATATTTTTATAACCAAATTGTGTAGATATTATAATAGATAATATGAATGTGTTGTACACATCCTACATAAAACATAAAGAGTTGCTGTCTCTCTCTTACATGCATTTAAAAAGCTCATTTTAATATTTAATGCTCCTAACAGTCATCTAAATCTCAAAAGGTAAGCGGAGAAATACCATGTAAAAGACCTAGAGTCTAAAACAAATGTTACTGATATAATCTGGAATTTACCTCTCTTCCATCACACCAATTCTCATCATTCTGGCTTCTAGAAAGCACAAAGATAGCAAACATGTCATACGCCAGTTCCTCCTTTAGAGCTCAATGAAATAAAAAGATACAAGGAATAGCCACTCGTATAACCCAGTATTCATACATAATTTTAAAAATTCTACCTGTTGCATTTTCTTGAAAAAATCTGTGCTGTGAATTTTTCAAGCTTTAAAAAAATATTTATTTACGAGAGAGAGAGAGAGAGAGAGAGAGAGATCGACCTGCTGTGCCACGTACTCATGCATTCATTGGTTGATTCTTGTATATGCCCTGACAGGGGATCGAATGCGCAGTCTTAGTGGATCGGGGCAACGCTCAGACCAACTGAGCCATCCAGCCAGGGCTGTTTAGTGAGTTTTTAAAAATATAATTGAAATCACAATGTATTAGGCAAAACTCATCAGTCCCTATAATGACTTCTGGGACTATGGTACATCTGTGTGGGGTAGTACCTCGGGGCTGCTACCTACAGCAGCTGGTGTGCTGGGCAGTTATTTGGCAAACTTACTAAATCCACTGGCTGGCACAGCTCTAGGCTAGACTATTCACTTGTGTATTGGATGATTCCTTAGCAAAATGAATAGAATCCCAGTTAGCAAAGATTGGGTCACTCAAGTCATTCTTTAAGCTCTAAGTATCTGAAAATACTGGGACTACTTTTCTGTATTAATAATGATGAGTGTTATGGACTGAATGTTTGCATCCCCACAAAATTCTATGTGGAAGCCCTAAGCCCCAATGTGGAGCCTTTGAGAGGTAATTAGGCTTAGAAGAAGTCTTGAGGGTGAAAGCCTGTGATGGGGTTACTTTCCCTATAAGAAGAGGAATAGACTAGTCTCTCTCTCTCTCTCTCTCTCTCTCTCTCTCTCTTTTTTCCGCTCTCTTTCTTCCATGTGAAGATACAGCAAGAAGGCACTGTCTGTCTGCAGGCCAGGAAATGGGCCTCACCAGAACCTGACCACAGTAACACCCTGGTCTTGCCCTTCCCAGCCTGTAGAACCATGGCAGATAAACACCTGCTGTTTAAGCCACCCAGTCTATGGTATTTTGGTATTAAACGTGTGTGCATGTGTGCATTCCTGTGTTCGGATTTTGTCCTGCTGAGCCATTGGGAACTCTTTCTTGGTCTACTTTCTTATTGTGTATAATACTGTGGTTTCTGGAGGAAAAACTCTTCCTGAGTTGCAAAGTAGAACCAGTAAATGGGAGGCAAGAAAAAGGAGAGGTAGCAGAACGCTTTTTCAAAAAGCAAGCAAAAAAACCACACACACACACACACACACACCCTCAAAACAAGCAGTAACATTCCCTCCATTTAGTAAAGAATTAACCCTCAGAGATAACCAAGAATGCCAAAACATTACCTAAATTCTTCAAGTTCACAGTTTAGAATGGGCCTCAATTTCTTTCATCTTCTTTTAAGAGACAGCCTTTCCTTTGCTTAGAATCAGGTTGAGATTGTTATGATTGGTCTGAACTCAATTTTAGTGTGAGGCTGTGGGCAGGCAGGTGATGAAGGAACATGGTCAAGTGGTTTTTAAAAATGCACGTGCTTTTTTTCCCCCCATAAAAGCAATTTTCAAAAGCCCGCCTCTTCTCTTCCCCAGCTTCCCTCCACCAGCCAATCCTTTATTCAAAATGTGTGAACTTTGCATTTAAACTTTGTATGTGCCTAGCACACAATATGAAAAGCTCTCCTGGGTAATTTGGGAAAATATATGTATTAAAAATGAAGTTATGAAAAATGGAAAATTGCTTTTGAACAACCATGGTAATAAAACCTATATAGAGCTCTTTCCTTACTATGTTAATATGAAATTTTTCCATGAGAGTTAAGTAGCCATGCCTTTTAGCTTCTGAGAAAAGATAAATCGTGCCATCATCTATGGTTACCAGTAGTTTATTTTTGTACATAGGTGCCAGCTCATAATTTGTTCTCTGACTTCTTTATATATATACACTAGAGGCCTGGTGCATGAATTTGTGCACTGGTGGGGTCCCTTGGCCTGGCCTGCAGGGATCAGCTGAAACCAGCAGTCCTACATCCCCCGAGGGATGTAGTAGTGTGCAATGTGGCAGGCAGCCGGGGAGGAGCCGGGCCAGGGCCGGGAGCCACACTGCTCCCGCTCATCCCAGCCCCGCTGCACTTGCTGCTGCTCCGGTGTGGTCTCTGTGTGCCTGTACTAAGGCAATACTGGCACACCCATGGCTGAAAAGCGTCTGTGGGCTTGTGCCGAGTTAGTCCCGATGCCAGTCCTGATCCTGGTCCTGGTATGGATTGGGGAGGGGTGTGCAGGGGGAGTGTCCATGGGAGAGGCTTGCGCTGCTGCAGCTGCGCTCACCAGCCATGAGCCCGGGCATCTGGCGCCAGTTGGTCAGCTGAGCAGCACTCCCACTGTGGGAGTGCACTGACTACCAGGGGGCAGCTTCCTGCATTAAGCATCTGCCCCATGGTGGTCAGTGAGCATCATAGCTACCAGTTGACTGGTTGAGCAGTCAAAGAGTCACTTAGGCTTTTATATTACTAGAGGCCTGATGCACAAAAATTCATGCAAGAGTAGGCCTTCCTTACCCTGGCTGCCAGCACTGGCTTCCCTCTGGCACCTGGGACCCAGGCTTCCCTCTGGCTCTGCCTACAGGCACCTGGGACCTGAGTGGCTTCCCTCAAGCCCTGGCTTCATCTGGAAGGATGTCCGGAATCACAACTGGTCTAATTAGCATATTACCCTTTTATTATTACATAGATAGATAGATAGATTTTTTCTTATTTAAAAAGCAAAAAAGTTCTTAAATGCTTTTTAAAGGGTTCTGGTATTTGAAAAACATACATGTAAAGAAAGCTAGTGTGGGTTTCAATTTTAGGTGAATTCAATTCTATTTAGTAGTTATGAAATTTGAATTTTTCTATTTGGTGGGGGCGAGGAACTGGGAACTACACAGTTTCTTCTGCCACTGTTCCCTCCCAGGTACAACAGGAGATATGCCTCCCTAGCACTTGACTTTATTCTTCATTTTGAAAAAATTAACTCTTGCTTGTGACCTTCACATTGAGAGGTGGCCCTTAAAAGGTACCTTTCTCCCTATCCCTAGACACATTCTGTCTTTTGCCCTCACAGAGACAGGCATGACCCCGGAGACCCCTGCCAGAGTCTTGGGAAACCTGCCTTCCCATAGCCGGATGAGCTCCCCTTTCAAGATTTCTTTTCTCTTTTGAAAGGTGTCTATTTAGATCCTTTGCCCATTTTTTGATTGGATTGTTTATCTTCCTTTTGTTAAGTTGTATGAGTTCCCTATAAATTTGGAGATTAGGCCCTTATCAGATATGACATTGGTAAATATGTTTTCCCACGCAGTGAGTTTTCTTATTGTTTTGTTGATGGTTTCTTTTGCTGTGCAGAAGCTTTTTATTTTGATGTAGTCCCATTTGTTCATTTTATCTTTAGTTTCAAGTGCTCTAGGAGCTGTATCAGTGAAGAAATTGCTTCGGCATATGTCTGAGATTTTGTTGCCCTTGGATTCTTCTAGAATTTTTATGGTTTCCCGTCGTACATTTAACTCCTTTATCCATTTTGAGTTTATTCTTGTGTATGGTGTAAGTTGGTGGTCTAGTTTCATTTTCTTGCATATATCTGTCCAATTTTCCCAACACCATTTATTGAAGAGACTATCTTGGCTCCATTGTATGTTCTTGCCTCCTTAGTCAAATATTAATTGAGCATATTGGTTCGGGCCGATTTCTGGGCTCTCTATTCTATTCCATTGATCTATATGTCTGTTCCTGTGCCAGTACAAGGCAGTTTTGAGGACAGTGGCTTTGTAATACAGGTTGACATCTGGTATTGAGATCCCACCTACTTTCAAAAGAGGACATTCAGAAAGCCAAGAGACATATGAAAACATGCTCAAAGTCACTAATCATCTGAGAGATGCAAATCAAAACAACAATGAGGTACCATCTCACACCTGTCAGAATGGCTATCATCAACAAATCAACAAACTGA
This sequence comes from Myotis yumanensis, assembly GCF_028538775.1. Taxonomy (NCBI): domain Eukaryota; kingdom Metazoa; phylum Chordata; class Mammalia; order Chiroptera; family Vespertilionidae; genus Myotis; species Myotis yumanensis. The sequence continues at coordinate 45,065,233 of NW_027223757.1, forward strand.
CAAGTGCTGGAGAGGATGTGGAGAAAAAGGAACACTCGTGCACTGCTGGTGGGAATGCAGATTAGTGCAGCCACTATGGAAGACAGTATGGAGTTTCCTCAAAAAACTAAAAATGGAACTTCCATTTGACCCTGTGATCCCGCTTCTAGGAATATATCCCAAGAAACCAGAAACACCAATCAGAAAGGATATATGCACCCAGATGTTCATAGCAGCACAATTCACCATAGTGAAGATCTGGAAACAGCATAAGTGCCCATCAGTAGATGAATGGATTAGAAAACTGTGGTACATCTACACGATGGAATACTATGCTGCTGTAAAAAAGAAGGAACTCTTACCATTTGCAACGGCATGGATGGAACTGGAGAGCATTATGCTAAGTGAAATAAGCCAGTCAATGAAGGAAAAATACCACATGATCTCACTCATTCATGGATAATAGAGACCATTATAAACTTTTGAACAATAATAGATACAGAGGCAGAGCTGCCTCAAACTGATTGTCAAACTGCAGTGGGAAGGCCGGGGAGGGTTGGAGGGCAGGAGGGAGGGGGGTAAGAGATCAACCGAAGGACTTGTATCCATGCATATAAGCATAACCAATGGACATAAGACACTGGGGGGTAGGGGAGGCCAGGGGACTGTCAAGGGCGGGGGAAAAAAAAGGACACATATGTAATACCCTTTGTAATACTTTAAGCAATAAAAAAAATTAAAAAGAAAAAAAAATTTCTTCTCTCCACCTGTGTACTCTATGCAAGTCTTTCTTTTCCAGAGTTTATTTAAAAAAAATGGAACAAAACAGAACAGTATGGGAGGGAGGGGAAAATTACCAGTTTTTATGACAATGTTAACCACCTAATATTATATATACATTTCAGCTTTAGACTTTTCTGAAATTACCTTCGTGTCTGAATAAGATAAATGGACCAACTTACCTGTGATGAGCTGGAGACTAGGCAAAAGAGAAATGGAATTTCCTCTTAATCCCAAAGTTGGAAAGGTTAGTAGTGTTTTGTGAAATTAGGGAATTGTGAGTATTTGTTGGTAGGAGTGGACATTGGGAGTGGGAAAGGAGAGTTGCATTTAGTTTATCAAGTGAATTCACAGAAAAGCTTCAACACTGATTCTGAGGCAGGACTCAGCATTTGGCTCATTTTAAGTTGTTTTGAAATGCCTAATGAATAAAATACACTTTTATCTAATTTACTTTGTACAAAGTTTATTTCTGGTAAGTTTTTGATAATCAGGCTTGATTTGGGGTTTACCAATAAATCAAGAATTCCACACATATACAGGATCCTGGCTTCTTCAAGACCTGTGACAATATTTCTTGCCTTGTTAACTATTTCCCTGCTCTTAAATTTAAGGAAGTAACCAGGGAAATTGTGACTGGTTGTAATTATTACTAACAAGGAAGGTGTGCTTAGTGGAAAGAACTGTGCGATAAAATGAACTTGCCCACAAAGCCAAGGGAGAAATAATCAGACATGTGTCTTCAAGATTTGAAAAAACAAATTTAGTACCTCTTCAGAAAGAGAAGAGAGATATGCCCTTAGGGTTTGAGATCCTGATAGATAAGACCCTAAGAGGGATGATGTGCTGATAAATGGCAAGTGGCCCCAATTAATATGAAAAAGGAGCATTCTTATGGCTCATGATGAGCACAAGTGAGATGTTAGGTAGAGATGGGAACATACCAAAGATGAACACATCAAAATGCAGCCTCACTAAAGGACAGCTCCTTGGAGAAAATGTCCTGTATACTGTGATATACTTAGTAAGAAGCACATGAAAAGAATTAGTAAACTGTTTGGGAGTGGTGGTACCAGCCTAACAAATAATAGAGTAAAAGTAAAGATTTTTAGGCATAATATTTACCTTTTTATTTTCTGTCAGGAAACAAGGGACTTTCAAATGAAGATACTTGGGAGATAAGCAGATACACAGATCTGGAACTCAAGAAAAAGGTCTGGGCCAGAAAGAAGTATTTTAGAATTTATCTCCTATCCTATATAATAAAAGTCTAATATACTAAGTGTCCGGTCGACTGGTTGGCCGTTCAACCAATCAAAGTGTAATATGCTAATATATACTAAGGCCACTCAGCTGCTCACTATGATGTGCACTGACCACCAGGGGGCAGACACTCTGACGGATAGGTTAGCTTGCTGACTGAGCAAGATGGGCTGGATACACCCTGGAGCCCTCCCAAGGTCCCTCCCCGGATGGCCAACATCCTGCATCCCTCCCCAGCCCTGATTGTGCACCAGTGGTGTCCATCAGTCTGACCTGCGCCCCCTCGCAATCCGGGACCCCTTGGGGGATGTCAGAGAGCTGGTTTCAGCCCGATCCCGCAGGCCAGGCCGAGGGACCCCACTGGTACACGAATTTGTGCACTGGGCCTCTAGTAGATATAATAATTGTTAATTATCAATTAATAATTACCAATTGTCAATTATTATCAAGGGCTCAATATGTGTGTATGAATATCCATATTAATTTTAACATTTATGTAACTCAAGCCTGCAGCTTGGTTTCAGTTTGCAGCTTACAAGAGTGTGTACCACTGTACTAGGTGTTCACACATATATCTTTCTCCCTATATCTGTAATTAAATTAAAAACCCCTCAAGCACAAGGACTCTGATTTTTTATTCTTGGGCTCTTGGTATCAATTCAGTGATTGGCACAGAATGGGAACTCAATAAATGTTTGTTGAATCAATCAATAAATGTGCAAGATGCAAGATAGACCTGGCAGAACATAATTGTGATACACCATGCTGAATACTATAATAATGATAGTATGCACAAAGCGCTCTGGGATGCTGAGGAGTGGACCTTGCCTGGGTAATACTGGGAAGGTATCATGGAAGAGTTGACATTGAATCTAATTCTTTAGAGATGAATAATTTGCCACATAGAGAAGACGGGGAAAGGCACTCCCGGAATTGAGAAATCTGTACAAAGGTGAGCAGGAATACAATGCATTCCCAAAAATCACTGTGGCTGGAAAATTTCATGCAAGGGTGTATGTATGAGTGGGGCTCATCCAAGGCTTTGGACATCTTTGGCATCTGGAAGAGCAAAGGAAATGCCCACATGGCTTCTGGGCAGTGACAGAAGACATGTGGGCATTCGCCTTGTTCATAGTGGTCCGAAGTAGGCCAGGCTAATTGGAGCACAAGGTGGCATTTGTCTGGAGAAGCAGTGGCTGGTGTTTTAAAAGTGTTAAAAGAACTTGAATCAAAGATATGCCTGTGGTTTTAGGCCAGTGGAAAAGCCGTAATGCAGAAGCGGTGAAAACAAAGTGCCCTGAGCAGGAGCTCAGGAGATGAGGAGGCTATTGATTTTATTCCCAGTTCTTAAGCCCCTCGCTATAAAACCTTGGGCAAGTGCGTCCTTGTCCCGGACCTTCACTGAACACTCTCTAGGGATCCCCGTTAATCAACTTTGTTTCCCATCTTCAGCATAGAGCCTGGCTCATAGTTAAGCGCAGTAAATGATTGTTAACTGGAATAGGACTTTGTCTCATTTGTAAAATGAAAAAAAAAAAAGATTAAGACAAGGTGATCAACAAAGAATATTATAGTCTTGACATCTTATGACTTCATGGCCTTAATTTCTGAGCATAAAAAAAGCAACATGATATTTGTGCATTGCTTAACTAGTCACAAAACACCTTCACATATTTTATCTCAATAAAATTAATAATCCTGGAAACTCAATTGAATTGCTCACATTTTAAAGAAGAAACTAAACTAGAGACAGGAGTTAATGAATAAAATAACAGAGCTTGGATTTAACCCTAAAGTACCTGATTGCAAATACACTCACCACATGTCTTACCCCGCTACTTTGACAAACATGTTTTTCTCATCTGTGTCACATCTCTCTTTAGCGCTTGCCCCTCCCCATGTAGTTTTTGATGTTGCAACACAGCCTGTTGAGGAATTTTAGATGGGAGAAGGCAGATTGTTTGAGAAATCTGAGATAGAGACAATGTCTAGCAATAAAAATAATGACATTTTGAAAACCTCTGGCCTTTTAATTATCAGTTGTGACACTGACTACACATTTGCTATGGTGCAATCTTTTCCCTGAAGAACCCATTCCACAGAATCACTGGCAGAGATAACCAGACACCCATGCTGCTTTCTACTGTGTCTTGAGTTTCTTAAGGACATTTTTATGTTAACCCTGGGATCAGCTTTACTGACATGAGGCATTAAAGCAGTCAATGTAAATGAATCCAAATTCGGAGAGAGCACAGGGAAATCCAGTTTTAAACATTCTATCAGAGTTCTTGGGTAAAGGCTCAATTACATTAAATTAAGCAACCAGCTAGCAAGACTCAAAGAGTTAGTAGGCAAATACAATGGGCTCTTTGACAATAGCTCCAAGAACTATAGGTCAGCTTCTAGTTCTGTTGGGAAAATAACATTAAAGGAACATTTGTAAAGAGCCTATCATTGTCTTGATAAGTTGATACTGAAACTGGTAATCAGTGAAATTGGAGGCATCCTATTTCCTGTTTGAATAGAAGTGAGTCAGGGACACAAAGACAGAGTCCATCTCAATTAGTCCTAGTATTTCCTGATTCGGATCTCTCCAGCTAGTATCTCTTACTTAGTCATACCTTAGGTGTAGCTTCCAGGGAAAGTCGATGATACAGTACACGATAAGAAGTAATTATAGGAGATTGGATTAGCTGATTTTTCCTTTATAAAAGCAGGCGCACACAATAGAAGTTCTTATTGCATAAACAAATGGAAAAATCTTTAAGTGGATTCCTGACATATATCTTTTGGAATAGGGAAATTTTGTTTGCAAGGCAGTACAATACCTTTCCCTTACTAAACCCACAGGCACTCTGCTGTGTAAGAGTTTCTAGAAGGGAACAACTAAAAACTTCTGAGTCGTGTTAAATCCCTGAGTTTTGACAGAGGAGGAAAAAGCACTACCCTGCACTGTTGAGGCGTCAGGATGTACAAATACTCAGGTACAGAGGCATTTTGGTTCACAGATAACTGGACACACTTGAGTCAGAAATGAGTCTTAGGTGCCTCTCCTTTGCCATTTTTGATGACTCTCACTAGTGAGTATTTCTGTGGTTAGACCTGGGAACTTGGCACAGACACCAATGCTGCAGTTAATTGTCCTCTATTTACAAGCCGCGATGGTCTCTGTTCTACTGAGTGAAGGCCATACCCTGTCATTAATTTCCCCCTTAGATTTCCTACTCATTGCAAAGGGAATGCTGCTCCCAAATTAATGGCGGAGACTGTCTGCAGGTACCTGGAGGTTTGCAAGTTGTGGTTCTCAAAGCCATGAATTAGGCAGCCACAATATATGGCACAAGTGATATTTGAAGGCATTTTAACTCTCTGTCTTCCAAAGTTATGGTCAAAGATGCCTCAAAGTGGTTATCATTTATTTTCTGCCTGAAATTTCTTCTTCCCTATAACTTTGTGCTCTGAATTTAATATTGCGCTATTATGTTTCTAGGAGAAGGTGCTGTATATACTGTTGAATAACTATAATATCATTGTATAGCCTTTGATTAGGCAATCATTTCTTTCTTACCTGCAGGGCCTCACATATTACTTGGCTAGGCAGGAACCTGGGTGTCTCTCTCTGTCCCTGACCTGGCGTATCTGTAATACGTTGCAGCACAAAATACTCATCCAATACTTCAGATTCTTTGGCTAAAAGCAATTCTGAAACAAATGGTGATTTCTCATATTTATGTAGTTATTGAATCATTTTTACATATCCGTCTTTCTCTGATTCTTACAGCAATTGTGAGTGTGGGCTGGCCAAGTATTCTAAGCAATTTTCCATGGCCGAGAGTAAATAATGTATTCTCATGCTCATCAGGACACCTGCTCCTCTGATAATGACTATTTTATTTTAATGGTGTGTTTAAATTCCAGCTCTATCCCTCCGTGGCAATGTAACTAACATTACTTCTGGTTTAAATAACTGGGAAAATTCTCTCTCTTTACTTATCTCTTCAAATTAGGTTTAGTTTCATTGGAAAATAATTTTCTAGTAACTAGAAATCCACATAGCTGGTGGAAGAACAGTTGGCTCTATGTTACTACAAAGGTTAGGTTTACAAATATTTTCATATAAAGAGTAGCCATTTGGATTTTCTTGTGAAATCTCTGTTCAGGTCATTAGCCATTTTTTTTTTTTTCTATTTGGTTGTCTAGTTTTTCTATTTAATTTGTAAGATTCTTATGCCTGAAACTAATATAATGTTATATGTCAATTGTATCTCAATAAAAAATTGTTGTTTCCTTATAATCCTCATTACATGAGAACTGCTACAAAATAATTATGTATTAATTCATTTAAAATAACAATGAAAAGCCCATACACATTAACATAATCAATAAATTTAATGAAAAATATCTCTATTTTCCAGAACAAAAGTCAACCTAAAGATTGGTATGGTTTTACATTTTTACATTTGATATATATATATATATATATTTTTTACAAATCTCTTTAACATCTGGAAAATGGAAGGTAACTAAATATATATGCCTGCTTCTTCATTCAATTTGTTGTCATATATATTTTTTATTTGCATGCTATTCAATGGTGTAGATGTACCAGAGTTATTTAGCCATTATCCCTAGGATGGGCACTTTGTTTCTGGTTCTGTTTTTGCCACCATAAATAATGCTGCAATAAAGATCCTCAGACATATTTTAAAAAGGATTTTATAAAAAAAAATTTAGAATCTACTAATATTTATTAAAAGCCTAATGTAAATTAGATATTTTCACATATGTTTCCTCATTTGACTCCATAAATATGCCTTGAAAAAGTTAGGCTCAGACAGTTAGAGTCACTTACTTTCAATTCCAACTTCAGCTGTAAACCAGAGAGGCAGAGGCAGGACTGCCGACTTGTACCTTTACTCAGGCCCCAGGGAGGCGTGTCCAGGACCCTGTGCATGTAATAGCAGATGCTTTTATGAACCATGGTGTTCTGTGTCCCCTCAAAAGCCATTGGCTGCTGGCTCCATGCCCACTCAAGGCCTGAACACCTTCCCTGGTTGTATGACTTCACCATCATGTGATGACAACTGAGAAATGGTTCTCTCCTTCAATCTTGAGTCTACAGGGATCTCTACTCCATGGATTTGTGAAGGTATGTTCTCTACAGGTCTCTGACCAAGAATATACTGACTACTGCTGAGAAGTTCTGGTCTGTGCTTTATAAAAATCACAATGACATTCCCATGAGGTTGGTAGGGAACGATCCTTTCCCTTTCATGGATGGTAAAATCAATTCATAGAAACATTAAGCAAAATGCTTAGGATCACATGAGTAGTACACACTACCATGTAAGACGGTATGTGGAATCAAAAGTGCCACTAACGTTCCTGGGGCCATTCCTTTGATCTGCTTTGGCTTTTGTGGAGTAGAGCATGTTACTGGAAATAGACTTTCATGTTCTGAAAGGTCTCAAAATGCAGATTTGATTAAGACTCTACTGTCATACTGTTCAGAACTGAACTGCTCTGGAATTCTTCCGACTGAAACTTTTGTTTGCATCATTTTATACCATTTTCCCCTTCAAATAGGACATAAGGCAGTTTATGAGATATACATATATGTTGTTGAAACTATTAAAACAAGAACAAAACCCACAATAAAATCCAAGTAAAAGGGCATGGAGATTTTTTTTTCTTTCTACCCACCTGCCTTCCTGCCTTCTTTGCCTCCTGAATAATTCAGTCCAAAATCTATCATGTGGGGCTGACCAAAATAGGTGTCCATGAGGGGCTGGGGGTTGAAAGGTGGCGGCAGAGGCAGCCTGGCCTGAGTTGTCAGGGTCTGCTTGGGCTGACAAGGATGTCCTTGGGTGGATGATGCCAGTGGCCCAGAGTGAGGTGGTGGAGTCTGGGTAAGAAGATGTTTAGATACAAGAGAGATCAGAGTAATAAATATAATAAGGATAACATATTCGTTATATTAGCTAATATAAATAGAAACTGGGTTTCTCATTACTGGAGAATGGAGTTCAATATATGGAAAGGGAGGAAACTAGAATAAATTCCATGATATTGGATTGGACCCCTATCTATATGGCTCCGGGAGCAATGATATCCAACAAAAGGGAGCACATTTAGTCCCCAGATCTTGTTTTTTTCTCTGAAGGAACCAGGGATCAAGAAAGCAGGTTTTATGATTGGGGCTGAGCAAGTAAAAGACAATCCCGGACCAAACTGTTGTGCCAGAAACTAAGGAAAGGCTCACAGAATGATGAGGACAGAACAAAAGGCCACAGATGCCAGTTTGAAGGGGATCTCATTGGCCAAATCTGGGATAATTTGAGCCTCAAAATAACCAGTATATGTATAAGTATATAAATAAATGGTGAAAAGAGAGAGCTTTCACCACTAATAAATGTAGGGCTGACTGAATTAGATAATCATTATTTGTCAAACATCAATGAATATTAACATCAGTTTATAAAAATGATAAAGAATGCAATATTTGCCCTAGCTGGTGTGGCCCAGTTGGTTGAGTGTTGTGCTATGCACTGAAAGTTTCCTGGTATACAGGAGGAAACTGTGTCTTTCCCTCTCTCTTCCTCTCTCTCTAAAAAAAAAATCAGTAAAAACGTATTTTTCAAAAAAGAATACAATATTTACCTCATCTCAGAATATCTTCCCTTAGCTACTTCATCAATAATGGCACACTTCAAAATCATGTACCACCTGGTATGATGAAAAAAGAAGAATATAACATACACTCTGTAACATTTATGCCCCAAGTTTAAAAAGCCTCAATCTAATCATGAATAATATCCAACAAACTCAACTCGGGGACATTCTAGAAACTGGCCTGTGTTATTCACAAGTGCCAAGGTTATGAAAGTCAAGGAAGAAATGAGGAACTGTTTGAGATTGAAGGAGACTAAAGGGACATAACAACTAATGCAATGCATAATTTTGGACATCCTTTTGTTACTGAAGACATTATGGGAACAAGTGGTGAAACTTTAGTGGAATCTGTGGATTTGATGATGATAATGTATCAATGTAATTTCCTGATTTTGATGGTTTTATTGCAGTTCCATAGGAGAATGTCATCTTTTGTAGGGATTGCATACTAAAATATTCAGAAGTGATGGGGAATCATGCTCACAAACTTACTCTCAAATGGCTCAGAGAGAAATTTTTTTGGTATTATACTTGCAAGCTTTGTGTGGTTTAAAAATATTCCAAAAAACCCCAAACAGTTTAAATGAAAGGGCAAAGGGAGAGTTGTACCATAGCGGCTTAGCTAAAACTGTACTCAGTCCGAATATATATGGCTTAGCTTTGTGTTCCAGTAGCCAATGCAACAAGGCAAACAATGGCAGGAAGCAAAACAGTCTGTTAAGAACAACCAAAGTCCATGAGAAATTGATGGTATAGAGTTTTATATTGGTAATACCTCATTAGCTACATTTTTTTCTGCACAATGACTCAATGTGCATAAGCAGTTACTTTCTGTAATTATACTTCTTTTCAGGTAACTTTCCTTATAGTTTTAGTCATATTCAGAAGTAATTTAAATGTCAGACACATATTTTTTTTTACAGCAGGTAGAAGCCATCGCCTCTATGTCATGCAAAGTGGTTTTGTTTCTTTTGTTCTGGAGAGGGGTATTGTGTACCTGAGTGTGTGGAGGGCAGACATTTAGATAAGACAAAACAATTCTTGATATTTCTACTTAAATATAAAAAATTATTTCTGATCAAAAGATATACTGTATCGTAATATATATTTGGGTAACTGAATGATTGTGGATAATTATGAAGTTAAAACAATTATATAGGAAGGATTGGTCACATTACATAAATATCAAGCTTTTTTCATCACATATTAAACCCACAAATATCTAACTACCAATAAGAGATATTTTTATTAAATATGTATTATGTTCTGGGAACTCTACCAACATTATCTCCAATCCTAGACCAACCCTATGAAGCACATATAATCTGTACCTTCTTTATAGATGAGAAAGCTGAGGGTCAGCATGATTAAGCAATATGTCTAAGCCACAGGTAGCAGGCAATGAAGGTGAGATTCAACACGGAGTCTGAGGTGATCCAAAGCCTTCCTTTTCCCACCATCTGTGGTCTCTGTAATCAGTTTTATTTTACACATTCAAGGGAAATTAAGCCTAAATCAGATCCTGGGAATAAAGCCCAGTCTCTATAATGTTTTTAAGTTAATTATTAGGGGTGAAGAGTTGCTCTCAGTCCTCAGTACTTGAGCACAAGAAATAAGATGTTTCAGGGACCCGAGCTACTTCCTATTTTGAAAATAGACACGTAGCTCTCATATTGGCTTTTCCAACCCACCAACGTATTTTAAAGTAAGGTGTTCACATTGAAACAATTTCTCATGCATAACCTTAAGTTCCGAAAGTATTAGTATCCTTCCTACTGGTTAAAATTCCATACTTAGGTTCATGATAAATCCAGAGGCTTGTGATTCATAATAGGTTGTATTTAAGTCCTAACTGAGAACATGGCACAATCTTGGGGATCACATGGAACTTGTGTGACAGAGGAATCTGTATCCTGCCATTTGGACCACCATCCTACCCTTGGCATTATGGGAATAGCAGGCACCTTGGACTTGGACTTTGATGGACTTAAATTTTAGCTGTCATCTATGTTTAAGTAATTATGTATGCATGTATGCATGCATGCATATTGTTCCCACCTCAACCAAAAACAATAATACACGAAATAAAAAAAAGACACAGAAAGGAGATTTGAAGTGGCTGGCTCTGATTCTGGCCCTGTATGTTTTACATTCTCTAGTCCTTTCCCCTCTCAATTGTAAAAATACCAATGATAATAATATTTACCTTATAGGTCTGATAATAGTACTGAACGCATAGGGCAGTTCTTAGGTTTCAATGAGTTAGTACATATAAAATATTTGTAGCAATGTCTGGCTCATAGGAAGGCTTTCTGAGTATTTGTTATTATCATTATTGATATATTTGAAGGGGTTGACACATACAAGATATTCATAAATGACAGTTTTCCTTCTACTTCTTAAAAAATTTAGAATGAATATATAGAATTTTATTTACCTTTGATCCCAAGGCTCAGTATTAGGGAGCAGAGATGTGTCCACTCGTACTACTACAGAAGATTGGAAGCTACACTGGGCATTTATTTGCCTTTCAGTTTGGGATGTTGCCAATAGTGATGTAAGGTACTGTTGATATACTGGTGAGCTGATCTTGCAAGCTATGTTTGACACATGGATTGCTTTCATCTTGTTATAGCGTTTCTGTACAAACAATATTTATCCCTCAGGATAAGAAACCATCCATGTGGAATAAATAACGCCTTCTCTATGTAGGTGTACAATGATCTGAAATGTAAGGATTGACAAATGTTTGCTTGATTGAAAGTTTTGCAGTAATCTGAGAGTTTGTAACATTTTTTGAGATGTTTTTTGACATTAAAAATATTTTTTTGGTTACCAGGATTCCTTGGTATTAATGTTGGGCATATTTTATGGAAGAGTGATTTGAAGTCATGATTAATCATAGCATCATTAAATTTTGGCTCTATGAGAAACATTAGTTATTCTCTAACCCAGAGATCAGCAAAAAATGGCCTGCAGGTGAAAACCAGCCCACAACCTCTTTTCTTTTACTTATTTTTTTGGGGGGTGGAGGGGAGGGATAAAGCAAAGAAGAATATGTGATAGAAATCATGTGACCTGCGAAGCTTAAAATATTTACTGTATGTGTGTTTTTTTTAAGTTTGTTGATATCTTATTTAACCTGAATCTCTCATTAAAAAAGAAGAGAGAAAAAAAGAAGAAAGAAAGTTAGTTGGGGCCAAAGGAAGTTATGTGGCTTTATTCAGGATAATCTGGCTCATTGGAGAAAGATCTGTAGCTTGAGCCAACTCTCCTGACTCCCACCCTCAAACTCCAGCTGGGACCCTGCTTTCTCAGTTAGTTCCTTCCTTCTCCAGCATCTTTACCAAACTAATTAGAATGATTACATTTAAAGAGATAACACGAGTATCTTAAACTTCTGTGACATCTCCTCCCCAAAAGAGCTTAAAGCATCTTTACCTGGGTTGAACCAATTCTGCCAGTGTAGGAATAACTTCTGGGTGATAAACTGGACCATTGGTAGCAACAGCAATTATATATTATGTATGATATTACATGTTACGGGGACTAATAAATTCCTCAAAAAGTAAGAAATAAATGTATTTAACCTGTTTATAAGAAGTTCAAATCTATGTTTAAGTAATTATATATGCATGTATGCATGCATGCACATTGTTCCCAAACTCAATACAAAATGATAATAAATGAAAGAAAAAAGAAAGACAAAGAAAGGAGATTTGAGGTGGCTGGCTTCTGCTTCTAGCATTGTATGCTTTACATTCTCTAGTCCTTTTTTCCATTATCTGGTCCCTTTACATGGGTGAATTGTTTCTGGGTGGTAAACTGGACCCTTGGTAAAAACAGCAATTATATAGTATATATGATGTTATTACATATTACTGGGATTAATAAAGCCCTTAAAAGGTAAGAAACAAGTGTATTTAACCTGATTATAAGAAGCAATATGATACTTAATAAAAGAATCATGTTATATCTTTACTAGTAAGATCCCAATTGAATTACCAATACCTGAGACTAAAGGGTTTATGGTTTCATGTTAACTACAGGTTTGAGCTTTGCTAGATAAAGGGGAAGGTGGTGGTGGTGGTGACCATTCAAAGACTTTGGGCTATACTCAAAATTTCTGGCAAGTTTTCATGAAATTATGTTTTTGAATTTAGACCATAGATATTTGGAAATCACTGGAAACATGAAATATAGGGATACTGCATACTCCTGATGGATTGTCCATGCTTGTCAGTTCCAAAAACCCATCTCTTTCTGAGTTAAAGATAAATTTTTGATGTATTCTTTCCCCAAGATATTTGGGATAAAGCATACTTCAGAAAAGAATGACCAATAATTTAAGGTTTATCTCTTTAATTTCAACTTGTTTTAATTCTGTACTGAAATATCAAAGATCAACTTAATATGTGAATTATTTCTATAATTTACAAAAGAATTGCTAACTTATTTAGTTTAGATTACCTAATGTGTTTCTTATCCAGTTTATTTACCCAAAGTCTGGTTTTTATCCTAATGGCAGTTTTATTCATTTAAAAAGTAAGTCAGGAACTTTTCTTTAAATCAAAACTCCAAACCAGATTTACCATCAGCATTGCAGATGCTTTGATCAGCACTCACTCTTTGGAAAGGATGGGAGTAGGGATGTGGGTGTAATTGGCTGGCATGCATTCGATTCTAACGGAATGGAGATGCCCCATCAAACTTGAAGGCAGATGAATTTCTTGGAGTGCCTTTTAGGTGCTTCTAGTATAAACATTTCTCAGATCAGCTAATAGTTGATAAGGAGCTCTTTACATAGGTTAGAAAATATTGCTCAAAAAAACCTGAGAAACATATGCAAATTTGAGTACATAAAAATGCTCTTTAGATTTGATCCATTTTTCAAAAGAGTGACTTGAATTGACACTTATATATTCTATATATGCCTATATATATGAATATCCTTATATATTGTAAAATACAACATTAAAATGTTTTTTTCTTGTGATTTCAGAATATCTACAGCTGAATACATTAAAGCTATATCTTATAGATATCTAAAATATGTGATTTTCTTTTCCTGATTTTTAAAATGTAATGGAGAAAAAAGCAATAGGCATGGCTTTCCAACTTATTATAAAATTCAGTGAGATGCATTATACCAGACACAATATGCTCCAACCGTTACTGAACAAAAATTACAGTCAACATTATCTAGACATACACGTTCTGAAACTGCAAAAGACACGATGAGTATGAGAGAAAATGACTAGATAGGCAATTGAGCAAATTTTTGGATATATTACATATCTTGGTCAAACCTAGGTTCCCAAGTTATTTAGAGCCTCCTGCTTTAGCCATAGACTGTTTATTCCTCACACGATGCTAATCACAGTGATCGTGCCTGTCTCTGTTATGTCTGGCAAAGCAACTGGTAAGAAGTCAGCTCTGGCCAGGACAGCCAGTAGAATACACATGGTAGACAAAAAATCCATTTAGCTAAGATGCCTCTTCCAGACTTGTTATTAAGGTTCTCAAAGTGTTGGAGGTAAAATCGAAAAGCAATGCTTGGGCATTTTTTGAGAGTTGCCAATTTTAGTTTGATATTTGGAAAAGTGTAAAAACAAATGATTATTTTTATATTGTTTGAACCCATTTTTCTTTTTTATTGTATTTTCTCATTGACATCATATGTTTGGCAAATTATTCTTCCCAGAGAGATGGAATACATGTCAAAGAGCTACAGCATCAATGCTCCTGGCAGACACATTTGGCATACTAAACATGGTTCCCACCAAGGCCCTTCTCCCTGGCTTTGCCCAGAGGAGAAAGTAGGGATCTTCAGGCCAGCTCCTGGGCTCGGGACAGTAGGAACCACATGGCTGATGTTCTAGTCTCCAGTACTGGTTGCAGAATACTCTTTCTTCTACCCCTCTCTCTCTCTGACTACTGTTCTATTTAGGAATGACCTCAGGAGTTCAGGACAAGCTCATACTGAGATGTAAGTTTCCTTAGATCTAAGCCCATTTTATGGCTGGAAAAGCCGAGGTACAACATTCCCTTTCTGTGAAGTCATACAACGAGCCACTTTGTGGGGAAAACTACTATTTAGCATCAACCACAAATGCATAAAACAGATGCCTAAGATACTCCTTTTGGGTGTTGTTGCTTCTTGAAGTTGATGCTATCTGAATATGTTTCAGAATGAAGGGCATGCTCACTCAGAACTGAATACTTAATATTGTTTATTTAAGAATACAGTTTGTAACCAAATGAGTATTTTAGAAATTAATAACAACTTAACTGTGTCAAAGTTTGTCTTAACCCTTCAGGAATGATCCTCATTTGATTGCATGCATTGCCTTACCATTCAATATCAATACTTGAAGCACTTACAATCTATAGCATGCCATATTTGGAAGATTTTTAAGTTACTATGTCATTAATCCCAGCCATATGATAATGGTTTTTTGGTAATGAGTGACTAGAACATTTAAATCTTTGTTTAAAAATGTATTTTTACTGATTTCAGAGAGGAAGGGAGAGGGAGAGAGAGATAGAAACATCAATGATGAGAGAGAATCATTGATCAGTGCCCGCATCCCGGGCATGTGCCCTGACCCAGAATCAAACTGTGACTTTCTGGTTCATAGGTTGATGCTCAATCACTGAGCCACACCTACCAGGCAAACATTTAAATCTTGATGTCTCTATACATTTTGCAGTTCCATACACCATTGTCATACTGTAAACAGACTACTGCAGAATAGTTACCTAGTTCTCCCATTGAGTTCCTATCCAGTATGATACTGCGATTATATATTGCTTGGGATTTCCCTCTATTATCCCCCTGGATATTAACTGTTATTTTAAAGCATTTAATTCTATGGTGTGAACCTTCATCCCATCGCAGAGCACTTGCCTATGTGTCACGTTGTTACAATTCGCTCCCTAGGGTAAGTCTAGGGGGGCAGTTGCTTTTATTTAGGAAAGTAAGTATGTGCTGAATTCATCCTAAGTTGGAAAAACAGGTCCTCTTCCATTCATCGAACAGACCATGCATATTTCCATAAAGCACAGTGCCATGTTGGCCAAGTCTCTGTGTCAACAGCAGGCTATTGTAAAGTGGTAGCATAATAACCACAAACTTCTTTTCAAACCCAATAAAATTCAGGAGTGGCATATTGTAACTTGGTTTGTGATATCTTCCCCAATATTTTCTTAAAGCTTCATGTATGAAAAGTGTCATTGTTTTCACTCCATTTTGCATTTTGCCAAGAAAAAGTGACAAAACAGTACTTATCATCTTCCTTCAAAACATATGGCATGTGCCCACGGAATATTAAATGATCTTTTTTACAATGACAACAAATGTTGTGATATTTCATCTGAAACTCCCAGAATGTAAGGTTCTTTGAAGCAGGCAAGAAAAGGAAAAAAAAATGTTTCAGGGGGATTGGTTTGCTG
The DNA here is from genome assembly GCF_028538775.1 of Myotis yumanensis. Taxonomy (NCBI): domain Eukaryota; kingdom Metazoa; phylum Chordata; class Mammalia; order Chiroptera; family Vespertilionidae; genus Myotis; species Myotis yumanensis. The sequence goes on from NW_027223757.1 coordinate 45,081,382, forward strand.
GTAGAGATGGTAATAAAAACATCTGCTACTTCAAATCTGAAGGAGTACTGTGTATTATTCCTGTATCAGTGTGGGTGGTAGGAAACTTTATTTGGACTTGGAGGTCCTAAATAAGATTCTGTAGCTAGTTTGGTGTCCTCTGGTTTAAAAGAGATAAGAAAATCGAGTATACACAATTTGGCTGTCTTTATTTTTTCTCTCTATTACCTCTCACTGTAGCAGGACAATTTCCCAATGATTTCAGGTTACTGAGAAGAGGGCTTCCCACCTTTCTCTTTTTCTCACATACTTCTATCCAAGGATGTAGGATTCCTTTATTTGATCTGGGAGGTTGGGAGAGGGATCTGGGCATGTGTGACTTGGATTTGCCTTGCCCAGATCCCTCTCCCAACCTGTGTGACTTGGATTTTGTGTGAGTGTGTTCTGCTCTGTCCTGCCCCCATGTGAAAAGCACACCTTGTTCAGGTCCACACCTGCCTTCAGGTCCAGCCTTCTCTTTTTTTCACTATTGCAGCTCAACAGTGTTCTCTATTACAGTTGGCCTGGTAAAAATATCTACTTCAGAGGCCCAGTTCTCTCCTTAGTGAATGGTGCCAAGGTATAGGCTGGGCGGGGTGGGGGTATGTTAGTGGAAGGACATCTCTCTACATTTTTTACTGACAATAAAGCTGACATTTTGATCTCTATCTGTCCATATTCAGGGTCTATCTCTTAGTTGGCTTAGAGATGGCCCCAATTGGCCCCGATCACCAGCCAGGCTGAGGAACCCCACCCGTGTATGAATTCATACACCGGGCCTCTAGTAATAAATAAGCATTTATAGTATTTGGAAGGTGATAAGAATTAAGGAAAATCACACAGCAGAGTAAGGTTATTGGGGAGGGGCCGTGAGGGGGTGGGAGCAGCAGTTTAGATAGCTCAGTCAGGATAGGCCTCAGCAAGGAGGTGATATTAGAGCAAACACTTAAAAGAGATGAGGGAGAAGCCACATGGGTATCAGTGAAGAAGAATATTCCAGGTAGAGAGAACAACCATTGAAAAGTCTCTGGGAGGGACTGTGTATATGGAGAAGAGGGAAGGATGAAGACAGGGAGGAGAGGCGAGGGGGAGGGAAGAGTGGTAGGGAACATGACCAGAAAGAATTTGGGTCGTGAGTTGTGCCTTGTAGGTATGGTGAGAAATTGGAGTTTTCCTTTGAAAGAAATAAAAAGCCATCAGAAGATGTGCTAGAAGAGTAACGTATGACTTGCGGTTTCATGGGATTTTTCTAGCTGCCATCTTGTGAACGGGCTTTTGGCAGACAAGAGGGCAAAGAGGGAGACTAGTCAGAAGGTCCTGGTCATTGTTAAGGTGATAGGAAAGGTGGCTAGATCGGACGACACCAGTGGAGGGGGAGGAGTGATTGGATTCTTGATAAATATTGAATGTTGAGCCAACAGGATCTACTGATGACTAGGATGTGAAGTGTGAGAGAAAGGGGTGAGTCAGGGATGGCTCCAGGGTTTGAGCTTCATTGGGAGGATGTTTTTTTCGTTTACCAAGATGGGACAGGTGGTGGGCAAAACAGATTGGGAAGGGATAAGAATAGGAATCTAGTTTTCAACATCTTAAATTTGGAATGTGCATGGAAATCTAAGAAAAGATGTTAAAAACACTGCTGGATATATGAGGTAGAGTTCAGGAGATAAATCTAGGCTGGAGATTGGAGTTTGGAAGTTGTCAACATAGAGATGGTATTTAAAGCCCGCGCGTATTCTCTGATGGAACACTCTAAGTGCCTGGAAAAGGAGACTTCCCAAAGTCCCATGGAAGGTTAGCTCTTCTTGTAAGCCAAGTTTGAGAGCCTATAAAGTTTAACATTTTAAAAATGACCATTGATTGATGAATATTTTCCTGCTAAAAAACTGGCATTAAAATAAAACACACACACACACCTGCCGTTCATATCATATGCATCTCACCTCTGCAATATGGGAAGGATTCAGAGAATTAATTTAGAGAATTAGAGTCTAGCAGGCACCACCTTCCATCTCCAGAAGCTCTCTTCAATGTTTTTAACTCTTTCATACTTGTGTGTCTTTGTTGCTTGTGACCATGCCCTATTGACTTGCAGCCAAGATGAGAGATCTCACAGGCCCAGTGGTCAGAGGATACAAAGACTTCTCTGCTTGCTAGTCAAGCCAAGTCAATGTTGATAATGCAGGTATATATTGTACAAAAGTAGTTTAGACACAACACCACAGGCCTGAAAGAGTTAGTTCGTTCCTCCAAGAGCCTAACGCAGTCTTAAGGAGTTTCCACATTGGGAGACTCTGGCTCAAAATAACAATCTACACAAGACTTTCTGAGTCAGAAAACTATTTAAAGAGGAGAGTGCTAAACAGTAATTCCAATAAACCCTGGTAACTCTTTTGCATTTGAGCATATCACAATAGAGAGGGTGAAATAACTATCTTTAGATCACACAGCAAGATGGGTGCAGAGAAGGATAAAACTGCCAAATTTCTACCTTTCAGCCGCGGAGCCAGGCTCTCAGTGCCAACCCTCAAACCCCAACAACTGAATGACACTGGTTCTAACACTGCCAAGCTGACTTCCCTGTGATTTACCTTCTTGGCACAGAGTCCGGTATTATTACTGAGAGAGTGGCCACCATCAGGACCTTTAGAAAAAGCTCTTGAGTTTTCAGTGCTTAGCAAAAGAGAATGCCAATTTTTAAAAAATGCACACACCAAGATTTTTCCAAGCCTAAACTGAACATAATTTTTCTTGGAGAAATTGTCCTTACTATTTACTGTCACAGTGACTGCCCTCTTTCATGGAGATTTAACAATGACAAACAGGGAGGTGAATATAAGACTTGTGCTTCAGCACCTGGCCTGGGTTGAAGGCCAGAGATCAACAGTTTGAAAGGTGATGCGTAGAAACCACTCCCTGTGAAGGGTGAAGAGAAAAACCTAGTCTAACTTTCAAGGATGGCCCTGGCTTCCCTCCCGTGATAATGCAGATTGCAGCCTACTTCTCTTGCCTGTTCTGTTGAGCATCTCCTCCTTATGGGGGTTTGATCTGAGCTTGGTGTGAGAAATAAGGTCTTGGGAGATAGGAACCAAGAGAGTACTGGGCATGAATCCTGGCAACAGATTGCCCCTCCCCACTCCATTTTTAGCCTTGCACATGTGCACTATTTGAGTGCATATCACTGGTGAGCTGAGGGTCTGTTCCTTCAGAGAGCACAATATGGGCAACACTTTTCTCATTTACATAGAGTAGAGGGAATACTAATTAAATCTGTGTATCTGCTACCTATCCATCTATCTTAATAGTCTATGCCTTCACCAGGAAGGGAGGTGAAGGGTGGAGAAGAGGGTGCTGAATCAAGAGACTTCCTTCCATTTCATATAACTGGTTTTGAGAGGATAGAGGCAGTGATTTTAGGCGGCTCACTTTATCATTATTTAAAATGGCTTCATGTGGAAGTGGGTCCCATGTTAAAGTAAAGAAAATGTTTCTAACATTCACGGAACTGTGTTTTCAGAATTAACAGCCTGCTGAGGAATTGTACAAGAACAGAGGCACCAGCTTTATAATCCTGTTTCTCGAACACTATTGGGCTGGGATGCATTAATGACATGTGCCTTGATGGGCCATGCAGGTGCCCTTCGGGTTGCCTGGGGTAACACTAGGAATAGAACAGCCTTTGGAAACTGCCTCTAAGTGAAAAGGCTGGATGTGAAATCCAAAAAGCACTCATTTGCTCTCTCCAGACCTCACATAAGTTTGTTAAATTGGGAAAGCTCAGCAGGTGGTGTGTCTGAAATCTTTTTTTTTTTCTTTTGCACTTGATTCTTGCTGCTCTTGCCAAGGCATGATGCTTTGAAACTGACACAAAGACAACCGAAGCTGCTTGGGCAAATTTCCGGTTTCAAAACAGAGGGCTGCCTCTCTTCAAGAGAGTGAGACATTAGCCCTGGCTATGCAGTAATTGCTCTCTAAGTAGTCCCGCCCCATGTCCTTGAAGGATATTTTAGCTAAAGGTTCCTGAGGGCTTTGCCTCCCAGCTACTGAAGAACTCTTACCTACTTGTAGTATAAATGTGATCTGCCCTGAAGAAAAACACGAAGTATTCTTCTAATTAAAGATTGAATGCATGTGATGTCCACCTGCCTCACTGTAGAAGAAGAATACACACTAGTTTCCCACAGTGAGTATTTACTCGAATCTTCCCTCTGTGGAGCCCTGCCCAAGGTCACCTGCATTTCCTACCACCTGGATCAGCTAACAGCTCTGTCTCATAACTAGCTTTTGACTAGCATGGGGTTCCTACACTCCTAGTTTGGTGATAAATGCTTGTGGTTCTCCATACTTTGGTCTTTGGTTTTGACTTTTGTGCAACCTCTCCAGCGGTAGTCATCTGCCTCCTCTTCCCCAGGCTGTCCCCAGGCTAAGCCATCTATAGCTCCCGGTGCACTTCACCACCTGCCTCCTTCTTTGGCCCATGTTTCTCCAACATTCAAATGGAAATTAAGACCATCCTTTTTCAAGGAGTCTTAAGAAAAGCAAAGGCTCTTCTGACTAATTAATTCTGTCTCACCAGAGCCATCTTCATATCTGAAGTCCCTGATGGCACAGCACGTTGTCTCCCGTTTTCTACCTGAAATCCCGGAGGCCTCATCAGGGTACTTTTCGCATTGCTGCTCTGGGAGACCAAGAGGGACTTCAAGCTGGTGACCTCACCTCTTCTCTTTCTCTCCAGGACACTGGCAATAAAGTTTTCTTGACTAGATGAAAACATAGACAACTCATCTTGGTGCCTTAGGTATAGGATCTAGGCCAGCCGTGGGCAAACTACGGCCCACGGGCCGGATCCGGCCAGTTTGAAATGAATAAAACTAAAAAAAAAAAAAGACCGTACCCTTTTATGTAATGATGTTTACTTTGAATTTATATTAGTTCACACAAACACTCCATCCATGCTTTTGTTCCGGCCCTCCAGTCCAGTTTAAGAACCCATTGTGGCCCTCGAGTCAAAAAGTTTGCCCACCCCTGATAGGCAGTGGGTTTGGGGGACGAAGTGGGACTGAGATGAAGGGTTCTTCAACAAGACTGCAACTAACTGAGCACTGGCAGATGAGAGAAATGGCCTGTGACCTTGATTTTCTATTTCCCTAGTCTTCTCTTGTCCACTTTTGTTCTGTCACTACACTTGCCACCATAGATTGTCACTGGAACTAGAGTTGGGAATCAGAAAGGGAGAGGGCGGAAGGCAGGGAAATCTTGAGAGGAGATAAGGGGGAACGGGTTTTCTGAGGCAGCTACTCAGGATGTACGGAAGGTGTGTTTGTCAATCAGGAGCTATTTGCTGATAGAATACTCACAGATGGGAGGCCCCAATTCTACCCGATGCAAGCCATAGTCCACTGCTGGGGGGCCTCTCCTCCTTCCTCATGAAACTCTGCTATATATGAGATCATCCGCACCTGTCTGGTCCTGCCTTCCCTTCAAACAAAGAGCCTTAATTACCCCAAACTAGGACATCCATAAACTTTGACAACTGTCTCCTCTGGGGAGATTGCAGCATTCTCCAAGTATTAACATTCTTAGGCTTCTGAGCCTGGGAACCTCCTAATCCTGTGCCTGCAGATGGGTGGTCCTTAGGAGCCCCTCCCACTTGAGCTCACCCGGCTTCAGCCAATTCTAAGGGTGAGGCTAGAAGAAAGGCCAATGGATTTCCACTATTACCTCCTTCAGTTTGAACTTTTCATAAGAAAGAGAAAGAATTCATTGATTACTAAACGTTGAAGAAGTCACTTGGGCCTTGTTTTCTGAAGTCATTCAGTGGAAGTATTTACTTAAAAAATGTAAAAAACACCAACTCACTACATGATACAGCATTGCAAGAACCCATTTCATGTTTATAATTGTTAAATTTGAAAAAATTGAATGAACCTTTCAAAGTGAGTAATTTTTTATTTGAATTCCACATCCTTACGTATTATGTAACAATTAGTAATGATGTGATGGATAATTTTCTTTGGAACAGTTCCTGATTCCATTACTCAACTACTCGATCGACCAGTAATTATGAATCATATCTTTAATTAGCTGCTGCTCTTCAGAAACATATGAAAGCCAAGGGCATAAAGTAATTGGCATAAAAGTTTTTCTAATTAATTTATCTGTCCGTGTAAGTAACCAGGGCTAGAGTCTGGGGATCATTTATAACTCCGGGAAGGCCAGCCCTAAAACTCACTGTCGACGGAGATTTATATTCGTGAGTTATAAAAAGACAACAAGCCACAAAATTGCATTATCCCCCAACTCTAACAACACAGCCCATAATGTGCCGTTCAGAGATGAGCAAAAAGTTCCTATTGATCCAATTCATTTTCATCATATCCTCCAGTGAATCTTTCAAATCTCTCTTGCCTTTTCCTCATTCAACATTGTAACAGTAATCAAGCACATTAAGCAATTCATTAAACAACAGCCCCGCTGACCACAGGGAGTACTGCAGCTAACATTCATTAGGCAGCCAATAACTTTATTTAAGTAGCAAAGGGCTTGGGAGTAAAAATCAGCTCCTTTGTCTCTCTCTGTACGTAGGGAAATGCACAGTTCAGCAGTGATCAAGCACATGGACTCTGGGCCACAAGGTGCTTTGAAATGAGGATCTGTCTCCGCATAAAGCAAAATGAGGGTAGGGTGGAGGTGTCCTGATTATGTTCTCTCCTTGCCAGAGCGGCAGTCCAAGACTTAGCTCACTGCCGAGCGCGGCTACTTTAGATTTATGTCTCGTCTGGAAACGGAACGTTCAAATATTGATATTTGGGTGCCAGATTTTCAGATCTGACTTTAAAAATGCTAAATGGAGGCTGTATGGCTTCGGAGGACCCTGGCTGGCTTTGTGTGGTAATAAAAGTGATGGATGCATTTTCTTTCTTGACAACAGAAAGGAAACTGGAATAACAATAGCAAATAGCACAAATTGTTTCTTCAAACCATAATTAGAGACATCCCAGAGAAGTCCTAGCCGTCCCTTTGGGAGTTGGGGGCAGTCCTGGGGACATATTACAGGAGGAGGTGACTGGAAAAGTGGAACTGAGATTATGCTTTTCAGAAAAAGGGCACCTTGTCAGTGTCCCTTGGGGTTCAGGCTTCTTACAGGGCTGTCCTTGCGCATTTTTCTTTATCTGGTGAGCTTTTTCTTTATGGAAAAACTTGAAAATGATGTTATATAGGTTAAGTCTTCATAAATCACACCATCCATGGTTAGACAAAACCATTTTCAGAAAGGATTATTTTTTCCCTTGAGAGGACCAAAGGGGATCCCTTTTCACAAGGTATTATTTTATTGCCTGAAGAGTCTCTATGGGAAACACATAGAGGTGCATTTCTAAGACTTTCCTCCCACCCCTAGATAGAGGGCGCAGTGTCAGGATTAAACTTCATTTGATCAATTTTCCTCTTAATTCAGGAAGTGCGCTTTCCTCTAACTAAACCTTTATTCTTATGGGTATGATGTTGGCATCATTCTTTCTAGCTCGCACCTATTGATTAAGCTACTGACGTTGTACCGTCAGTAAATAAAATAGTCCCGGTTTTAGACTCTACTCTGCAGTACAGCTAATAAAAGCAGGCGGCGTGGCAGGACTCACGTGCGATGCCCTCCTCTACCCGCCGAGTGGAGATTTGGGTTCAGCATGGAGCTCATCCCCCTGCTTGGGCCATTGCTGACATCAACCTCTGAGTTCCTGAGAAGGGGGGTCATGTGTGAGACAGGAAGCAGAGCAAGACCCCCGGCTGGAGCAGAGGGAAGAGCAAGATTGGGAGCTGGGAGAGCATAAACCGCCAGGGGCTTCCCATAACTCGCAAGGATTTAAGATTGTCACGTTTAGAGAAAAGTGCTTTAAAAAAGAAAATGAGCGCATGCAAATTTTCCTCACGGATTACGGATTTTGTATTTTTTTAAAACATACACTTCATGTCTATTTCGGAACCACTGGAATCGTGCTTTTGGGTCATAATGATCATACACAGAACTTGAGGTTTCAAATGGAACCTATTGTTGAGCCCCCTCAGCTGTACCCGCTGAGCGCTGCAGCCAGGCCAGGGCTGAGGGCAAACAGAGGGAAGAAGAGGCAATTGTAGTGCACTCAAGGAAGTACTGCTGAGGGCGTAGAAATCAGAGTGAAATGTGGCTTTGCCCAGAGATTTAAATCCCCTTTAACCATGAAGTGTTGTGGTTGAATTCATTTTTAATGCCAATATGCTGAATATAGTCATATTCTCTCTCTGGGTAATTTGATGGTGTTATGTTACTTTTCTTGCCTTAATGTTTAGAAATATTGCAGATAACCATTCAGGAATCCTACTTAATAAAAATGTATAGGGATAGTCAAAAGTTCTTTAAAAAGCATTATTATTATTTTTTTAAATCTTTGGTGACATTTGGTTTTAATTCTGCTTAATAATAGAAAAGGCTAACCTTGCTTGAGTGCATAATAAGCCCTATAAGTTCCAGGCACTGTAATACAGCTTTGCATGCAGTATTTTATTTAATCCTCTCAATAACACAATGAAGGAAGTACTATTATTTTTCCCATTTTAAAATTTATGACTTTGGGGATTAGAGAATTTGCATGACTTACTGAAGACCCAGCAGTGACCGGAGATGGCTAATATGAGCTTGGGGGAGCCCATTGAGCTTATCTTTTCCCAGCTCCCATGTTCAGTGACTTCATGGTACTAACTTGAAATTGAACTTGAAGGGAGTATTTACACCAGGAAAATGGGCAAATGCTACAAGTCAGATCTCTCACACCCCCAAATCCTGTTATGACATTTATAAGAACGGCACTTCCAAAGATTAAGCAGGGAGTTAATGGTAGGGCCAGAATTTGAAACCAATTTTGTATATATTTTTTTAGTGTAATATTAAACCACTTCACTAAATGATCAGTCAGTTTATGATATTTACTAAACATTTTTTCCTCCTACAAAGTACTGCATTTGGTGCTTTGGAGAAAATATTGATTTTTTTTCAAAGTCTGTGCCTATTAGGTAGACCAAACCCCAAGTTGGGAACACATTTAAGGACATCCAGCTGGCTGTCATGCAGTCTGGCCAGGTCAGCTGGAAGAGGAGACTGTTAACCAGTCCTCAATTCTTGGCCGTAAGTTCAGAGGCACAGATGAGATGGTTATTTTCCCAGAACACTCCATCTGAATGTTGATAGGCTAGAAACATTATAGAGGAAAGGGTGCTGGATTTACTGTAGTGGGAAATAATAAAATCAAAGTAGGTATAGACATAGATTGGACATCTCTTATGTGCAATGATCAGTACTAGTCACTGCAGGGATTAGAAAAAGGACGAGAAGAAACTGTGAAACTTTTGTTTTATAGATTTGCTATAGGTATTGTAGTATGTTTAGAATATCCTCTTTCTTTTGGACTCGTTGGCACTGAAATTTACAGATGAAAGGATACGATGCCTGCAATTTGTTCAAAATAATCTGAGGGTGTGGGAAGTTGGGGATAGGTGAGGGTATAGATGAAACAAGATTAGCCATAAATAATAATTGCTGCAGCTGAGTAATGGTTACATGAAAATTCATTTTACTCTTCTTACTGTTTTTGTATTTGTTTGAAATGTTTATAATCAAAGTAAAACAAAACAATAAACTATTTGACCACAATTTGCTACTTTAAGTCCAAAGTACCAAATCTATGCCAAACCTATGCCAAAGCACATTTAAATTTATAAAAATTAAAATGAAGTAACAGAATCTTAATGGGGACCTAAATATGAAATGGTTAATCTTGACAGACCAGCTTCTATAGCAAACAAGCTTGACTGTAACAGTCATATAGGACCAAAATTGGAAACTTCAAGATGTTGAATGGATATTTATGTCCAATGGATGAACTATCAATAGAAGCAGTTTAACAGATATTCTTTTCGTTGTTGTTTCAAGTATGAATCAGAATGTTACATTTGATTTTCTTTTATCAATTTAACTTTCAAGTTCACCTTCCTTATAAAAAAAGGAAGACTGAATTAGACACACTAACAACTTTTTCTAAACATTGTTTATATAGTATATTGTGTAGCTTTCTAACAAAGAACATTGAATTAAAACATGATTGGCCATTCTTAATCACCCAAATAGAGTTTACATCTTTAAAAATGGTGAGACTTTTAATAGTATTAACCCATCACTGCATTTCATACTAAAACTTCAGTGTCAGCTTTTCAAGTAAACTCTTAGAGAAGTTGAAATCTTTCTCCCTAATAATTATCCTTCTCATTATTCATGAATTTTTACTCCCCTCTTATACCTAGTCCTTGGTAGAATTTTCCCTTTAAACTCACCAATCTCACCTTAACTTGGAGTGCAAATGTTTCTCAGACTTTGATGCCCTATATTTGAGGTGAGCTACGGGTTAAGGGCCTAATCACTTCTTTCTCAACTTGGGCACTGGCTTATCTTGGTTTCAGCCATAGAGCCACCCCACTTAGATTGCTAAAATTAATTAAAAGAAGGTCTTAATTTTCAGCGCAACACTGTCAATCAGCTGAAGAGGTTTGTGCTATTTCTCCAGTTCCTTTGCATTATTTTTCTCCATGAGGTGAACTATATTCCTCCCCTTCAGAGCCTGGAATTGGCAATGATCTTGACAATTTCAAAGAAGTCTATCCTTTCTACCTCTTCCTCCTCCTCCTCCTCCTCCCCCTCCTCCTCCTCCTCCTTCTTTTCTTCCTCCTCTCTTGATATGCATCCACTCGAATTTATCTCACTCATAAACTCTCAGAGAAATAAAAAAAGATTTATTTTAAATTTGCGAAAATTGTTTTCCTTTAAGAGCCACCAATAATTTCCAATTATTTGGTGCCTTCTATGGATTAGCCAATCTGCTGGATGCTTTAAACACATTAACATTTAGTGTTCAGGTATTATTTCCCTTCTTGACATAAGGAACTGGGGGTTGGGGAGGCAAAGATGAAGTAACTTGTCCAACCAAGATTACAGAATACTGGAGGCAGAATTTGAACTCTAGTTTCCCCTGACTGGCCTGGGCTAGTTCCTGTTGTCACTTAGATTAGTTAAACGTTTCCCAGTTAGTTCACTTTAGCAACAGTTTTCAGCTCTGTCCTTGCTTAGTCAATATGAATTACATCAGAATAGCAAAGTTTATTTGCAATGAATCAGAAAAAACTGCTTTCTTGATAGGGATCGTTATTTTATAGTAGTCTTCAAACAGCAGCTTTCACTGTGGCACTCAGGTAATCATCAGCATGGTAGTTTAATATTTGTTGAGCTGTCATGTTCCAACCGAGGTAATAAAAAAAGAACCTACAGCACAGTTTCTATCTTCAAGTTGTTCACAGGAGCATGCACGATGCACTTCCTCCTCCACTCACACAAAGTTAGCTTCATGGGATTCGCTCCCAATGTTTATTTCTGCTTTGTACTTCCAAAGAATCATTTAAAGCCCAGCCTGTGTGGCTCAGTGGTTGAGCGCTGACCTACGAATCAGGAGATCATAGTTCAATTCTGGTCAGGACACATGCCCAGGTTGGGGGCTCATCCCCAGTAGGGACATGCAGGAGGCAGCCAGTCAATGATTCTCTCTCATCATTGATGTTTCTATCTCTCACTCCCACTCCTTTCCTCCCTGAAATTAATAAAAATATATTTTTTTAAAATATATTTTTATTGATCTTTTACAGAGAGGAAGGGAGAGAGATAGAGAGTCAGGAACATCAAAGAGAGAGAAACATCGACCAGCTGCCTCCTGCACACCTCCCACCGGGGATGTGCCCGCAACCAAGGTACATGCCCTCGACCGGAATCGAACCTGGGACCCTTCAGTCCGCAGGCCGATGCTCTATCCACTGAGCCAAACAGGTCTTGGCATAAAAATATTTTTTTAAAAGAATAATTAAAGACAAAGTGAAGATAACTGGAGAATAGTAATTGTTCAGTGAAGACTTATCAGGAAAAAGACAGCCTTCATTCTTGCTATCTGGACTGGTGAGGTTGTTGCATTGAGAAGAAGAGGAGGAGCAGCTGTCTTTGGTGGAGTGTGAACCAAGGTGTAGAGAACAAATATGCTTTATAAGGCGTGGTCTGGAGAGTAGGGGGAGCAATCTAACTAGTGGGAGAGCTTTGGAAACTAAACTGAAAAAGTCAGATGGCTTTGGAATAGATAAAACAGTAAAAAAAAAAAAAAAAAAAAGAAAGTTAACCCAGGAGCTCGTCACAGATAATAAATTTTTTATAGTCATTGAGAACTGTTCTTGGTTAAAAGAATGAAAGTGATGACGTCACTAAGCATAGGTATAATAGAAATCCAACTATCGGGGAGGACTCGTTTGGGAGTAAGATCTTAGTAAACAGTGTGACTTTGGAGATACTTGTAGCAGAAATAGCAGAATTTGGGGACCACGTGGCTTTTGGTGAAAGAGGGATATATGTGTGTAATCACTGTGCATGTGTGATGGTGATGATTCTAAGACTGAGTGGAAGGACACAGTGAAAAGAATTAAGAGAAAAACCAGAATTCAGTCTGTGTGCTCCTAAGTTGGACAGGACAAGGAGAATTTCAGCCTTTACATGTGGGAAAACAAGAGAGATATAGCATTGAAGAGCTAGGCAGAGGTGAATACTGGAGAGTAAATTTAGAAGATAGAAGTACAAATCATCAAAAATAAAGCCTCTCAAATTGGCTTACAGCTTGCTTTGAGTTAAGATGGACTTTCTGTCTACAACGCCTCACAAGTGGCTGATATGCCAACATTTTTGTCACATTCTAGAGAACATAAAATACTCCGTGTCCCTTCTTTTGATGAGATTTGGGATTAAAGACCAATCAAACTGTCCAAGTATAATAACTATGGTGATTTTTTATTAGTGATAGTGAAAAAAATATGATTAAAAAACATCTGGAATAAAATAAGTCCTACTGATTAGATATATTCCCCTGACTGCCATATGCACAGAAATACATGAATTACATGTGTATATAAAGCTGTGAATATATCTTGGCATATCTCCTGGAAAAGATGCCAAGTTTTATGTATCTATCTATACATACACACATATAGACACACATATGTACATACTGCATAGAGTTGTGTTATATGGTGCTGAGATGTTTGTTTAGTCCATTAGACACTAACAAGCCATTGAATAAGGAAAATCACAAGACAGTGCCAATCAAACCTTATGTGCCTGCCATAGTGGATGTGCAGACCCCCCTCAAGGCAGAGAGATAGACTCCTGCTTGGTACCAAGCTGGGGACCCTGTGGCACTCGATAAATATTTGTTAACTGGCTGTCTGACTAACTGTCTGGATCACTTCTCACCATTCCTTCCAGCCCATCTGATACATGGTGGAATTTAATGTTAGAGAATGCCCAAATAGAGAGTAGGGAAGGATTATATACATCTCTGTTGCTAACTGGAGACATAAAAGGGCAAATGTGATCCACATACCTTCTCCTTCAAATTGCTAATATTACATTAGGTGAGGCCCAGGGTCCTGCCCATTTAATTTCTGCAAGTACCTAAAGAATTTTGTTATAAAACAATGATCCCTGTAACACAGCCACGTGGCTAAGGAATTGAGAATGATATTAGCATGTTCAAGTACACAATTTCTGTTTATCCAATGAGCCTAAGAGCCAAGTCTGAGGCAAAAGCAAACAGCATTCAATACAAGAAGAGATAGGAATTCATTCTTATGTGTTCTTTCAAAATAAAATAAGATTTTTTGTTGTTGCTGAGATCCAAGATAAGAAGTTAAGGTATTTTTTCTTTCTTTTTTTCACTTTTGAAGTTCTTTATTGGTTCTAAGATTATTCAGGGAAATCTAATATTTTCCACATCCAGTCTTTTTATTTCCTTTTGCTCCCATATTTTCCCATTTTTAATTAGTCCATTGATTTTTAAGAGCTGCAAATGTCTTATAGAAGAACTTTCAATAACATCCTTCTTAGAGGCAATCGTTTTTGTGTCATTTATGTTCTACGTTTCCAGTGTATTTTATTTCTAAAATAATTTATATAAGGTAACTACTAAAGATAACAACATGTGGATTTCTTATTGCTTATTTCATCTTTGATGAGTTATCCAGAGCCTAAGTTCTGTGTTTCTCTTCCAGATATAATTAGTAAATTCTCTACTTTTAACTATGGTTTACTTTGCTGTTGAGGAAATATTTAACCATAAGTATTATTAGTGGGATGTAGATGGAGACTTTTTGTTTATCAGTTTAACAGATCTTAATATATTACTGCCCACTCTTTGGGTATGATCACAAAATTACAGATATTTCAAGAATAATTATGAATCAATAAAACTTCAATAAATATATTTCTGAATATATTTTTTAAGTAGGAATATGTGCTTATAGATAACATGTTTGCTATGTTCATAACATGATGACACATGCACACACATAATATATTCTAAAATTGATATCATATATAAAATTGTTTTAAAATATTGGAGAATCATATTTAGTGTGAGACTGAGTAACAAAAACCTATAAAAATTATTAAACATTTCTTTGTAGATGCACTCAAAAACTATCATGTGAGCAAGAGAGAGATCTAGGGTCAAGGTTTTCAACCTGTCAGTCTCCATTTCAAAGAATCAGGTCATGTATGTATTTTAATTGTTTAAAATTGAGTTTGGAGAGCAACCTTCTGCATAAAATTTCCAATATTTTTCTCAATGCAAACTCACTTTACAATTTAACTTTTTAATGTCTTTATTTCAAAATCATGCCAAGTTTAGCCCTAGTTGGATACGTGAATTTAGAGCTGCTTGAAGTTTGAATTCTGCTATAAACTGAGGGTGAAGTTAACTTTGGCTCTGTGTGGTTTTCATGATACAGGGACTGTGAAAGCATGAAAGGCACAAGAAGACCTGATAATTGGCCCGTAGAGGATTTATCATGTTTCTACGAAGAAATGTTTAGGAAGAGACATTTCGTAACTATTCATGGGAACATTTCATGCATTTTTGAGTTATGCTTGTCTGAAACTTACATAAAGGGATTTTGATGGTGGCTATAAAACTAGTTAGACAGTCTGGTCATAGGTGTATAGACTGAAGAAAAAAGTCAGTAATTAAGTTTTAGCATTACTTTCAAAATGATAGTTTAAGCTAACAGAAAAATAATAACCTTTTTACATGTTGTTCGTTAAAAACAGAAAATGATGTTTTATCACTAACATCAGAAGCAAACAATCATGAAGAAATGCTTGGATGTTGATATTATAATTCAGTGACCTTTTCTGGATTAACCCCGCCCCCCTTCTTCACTATTTGACAGCATGGTAGAATTAGAGAAGATATGTTTCTTTATACAAAGTTTTTATTTCTCTCTGTTTTAGGTAAACCTCCCAGATTTCCCCCCAAAAACTTTATATATACCCTAATTCCTACATCAAAGCACCGCTGACTGAAACTATATAAAATCCTTGGCCTCCAACCAGAGAAGGCCTAAATGCAGGAAAGTAAGGATAAATTAAAGTGACAGGGTCTCAGCAGTGGAAATTAGTGCAACTCTTCTAATTGCATGTCTAGCCTGAATGATGGGATACTTAATTCTTACACATCCCAGACAATTGCTTTACACTAACATGAGCTCTGGGAAAAAGGCAGATTCCACAGACATATGGAGCAGTAGATGGAGTGGGAAAATAAATCAGAGGCCTGGCCACTCCGGAAAAAAAAGTTTCATCTACATTGTTCATAAAGGTGTTGCCACAGTCAAGCAATGTTGGTACTGTTCTCTTGGTCTATTCTTTTCATAAAACTGAACATTAGACAATTAAATGGCAGAGCTCCAACCTGCCTGTGTTAACTCTTGCGCCACAAAACAACAACAAAAGCACGAAGAGGAAAGGCATCGCTCCTTTCGCAGAAAGCAAGCACACAGCCTAAACAGGAATCCCAAGGGACACGTGGATCAGGAACAACAGCATCCTCTTCTCCCACTACTGTAAGGACTGCTAATAAAAGCCTTCAAAACTAGCGTGGGTTCTTCTATCTATTTAACCTTTTGCCCCAAGAAGCAAAGAGCATCTGGTTAAGTGGAGAGTAAAAGCGCAGCAACTTTTCATTATCAGAGCTCACAGGCAGAGTGTGGGGAAGCCGGAGCTGCCAAGCCTGGGTTAAATGCTTGTTGCCTTCGCTGCCTGAGGCCATCTAGCGTGTTTAGAAATGATTAAGTACTGCAGCCTAGAAAGGACCTGTCCTGAGCGTTCATCTCTGACTTCCAGCAGAAAGGAGAGGCTGGCAATGACAGAGGCAGATGGATGAGTCTCATTAGTATGGCGAGGCAGCGAACCAGACTGCCTTCACAGAGCTGTCCAAAAAGAGGGAGCAAATTAAAATAGGATCTGGGAAAACCAATGAGCAAGTGTGTTAACTCTCTGCTACCTGGTTTCTTCAGCTGGGTGGTTTCACAGCTAGCTAGCGCGGCTTCCCCTGAAACGCTGCTGCCCCATGAAATGAGAGGATGGCTCTGCAGGCTCACACAGTTCCAGTCCGCTGTCTTTTGCGTCCTTTAGAAAATGACTCTTGCATTTCCTACAGCAGAACAACACAGATGATTTTATTCTCAAGCATGCCTTGTTGCCACAGAGCAGAGTGGGATGGAAGGGATGAGGGGGAGGAACCTCTGTTTACAGAGAAGGTAGGAGTCCTTGAGCTTGGCCACCTTGGAGGAGCTAAGAAAGGATCAAAGACCTGCTCAGGGAGCCAGGGCTCATGCGAACCTGCTGAACCCCCAGCTGGAGAAATGGCAGCTCTGTCTCAAGTTCTCAAGTGCATTATGCTCAAAACGAAGAACTTTGGTTGCATTGAGGGCTGCCTGAGTGTGGAATTTCAGGACAGAAAGTTAGCAAACACAGACCCGAGAGGACTGATCCAGGGAGGGAGTGACTCATAACATTCTGTGATATTCTCTTTGTGTGGTTCTTACATGAGGGTGTTTTAGGGGACCTGGGCTCCTCTAAAGATTTTGGAGAAAGCTGGCAGAAATTGTTTAGTTGTTCACTCATTTATTCAGCAAATATTTACTCTGTCCTTGGGTTATTATGAAGCCCAGGGAATCAAAAGACGAATAAGATAAGATATATCCCCTGCCTTCCTTCAAAGATCTAAATCCAGCTGGAGAAGGCAGAGAAAGAATGACTGTGTGAGACATCTGTGGCAGAGGATAGCGTTGCTCCAGGGGCTGAGTGGAGGGTAAACACTAATACACAGACACATGGAACTGGCCACCAAGGAGCTCATGGTCCAAGGGTAGGAGCCAGATATGTGAACGATCAATTTTCAATGAAGGAGGAATGAAGAAAGTGGCAACTAGAGGTACAAGAACCCTGTGGTGAGGATCCCGATGCAGGAGCAATCGCTTCTGCCTGGATGGGGAGCACAAGGCTCTCCTGCGTGGTTGGCACTTACATTGTGCTTTGCAGGGTACTCCGAAGGCATCCGCTTCAAAGAAAAGAAATTTATAAATGGAGAAGGTTTTTGTTCAAAAAGAGACATATATTACTTTCCAAATATAGTTTTGCTTGGTCAAGTTTGTGTCAATGTTAGGCCTTCCTTCATCTCGGCTTGTTCCAGTTGATTTTGAGCCAAAAAGGAAACAGTCTGAAGCTCCAGGAGGAGTCGTGAGGAGTAAATGTGGCCAAGGAGCGGAGACCGAAATTGGCGGAACCTCTCTCTGATGCTGTTTGGATTGTGTGTGTGTCTCATTATAGCACACAGAAACTTCCTTTGGAAAGAGCTGCTACTTTCCTTCAAACAAATACCTCTAATTCATTTTCTAATTAAAAAAGCAAGAAAACAAACAAAATTAAATAAATTATAAATGATAACAAAACAAAACTGATGGGATTTTATCCAACCTTGGGTAAAAAAAATAAAAGAAAAATCCCTCTATAAGTGATAAATGTCAGATCACAGAATCTAAAATTTTTCCAGGTTGGGCATTTTTCCTGGGGAGTTGTCATTTTTACAAATTTAAACTCAAACTAGGTAGGTTTTCAGTTAGTGACCTAAAAGAGAAATCACAAAATAACTTGCTCCACATTCATAAAAGTATAAGCTATATACGGACAGAAAAATTGTTTTTGACACAAGCATTATTCTGTCACTTATCAACCAAACCCTATAGCCCAGTTGTGAATTTCACAGCCGGGCAGTAACCTTTAGCTGAAGTTAACACTTAGAAAGAGGAAGAGAGACGCGTCCACGCCATGGTGGTATACATACCATCCAAAGCTGCTGCTTACTGGTAAGTAAGAAGGCACTGTGGGGGAGAGGGCTTTGTTAGCTCTTATGAAGAAATACGTAGATATATGCTATCCTGCATGTTACCACTACTATTCAGTCAGCCTTTCTCTGTACACATAAGGAACTCCTGTTGACACCAGGGCCTGAGTGGCTGAGCCAATTGACTTTGTATTTTAGAGTTGCTTCCTTATCCCACTCAATATAAGCAGAAACCATTACTCATATTTATCCTCATGTAAAATGTACATGGATAAATCATTTAACTAAATGTAAGGTGTCAGGAAGTGGTTCATACAAAGAAAATAATATTATGCAGTATAAACTCCCATTAAGTAGTAATGCGGCTGACGTTGATTGAGGGAGATTAAGTCTAAGACTCTTTTTCTCATGACATTTGTTCAAATAAATAAAGGTAACAGCAGGGAAAAGTTGATGCTTTCTTCTCACTTTGCATATAAATTTTACCCGTGTGATTTTTTTCTTAGTCACATTTATTCACAGTGCAGTAGTACTGGATCTATTACGTGAATCCTGGGTAGCAGCGATAACTGTCAGTAAAGCAAGGTCATAATTGACCTTTATCACTGAAAAAAGGTTGGCTACCTAAAGATAAACTTTCATGTTGAATTTGGAATGTAAAGAGGAGGGTTGAGGCTATGGAAGGAGCACATCTGAATAGAAATCTATGAATATTTCATGTCTGTTAAGAGGTTGGAAACTTGGTATGACATTATCCTGACCCCTGTCCTGAAATATTTTCAAAAGAATATTCTGATCGGCAGCAGACTTCAGTAGAAATAGGTTTTTCTTACTCAGTAGAAAAATTAAACTGTGGTGTAAAAATGTCTGTTCTTAAAGCTGTTCTCCTCAATGAACATAAGCCATATGCGTATGTTCTGGAAGCACGGGACTAATCAACTAACTCACTAGAGGAACCTCACCCATATGTCAGGTGTGGCTCTAGCTGTCACCAGAGCCGCTCTGTTGCCCCTGATACAAATGACTGAGAAGAGGCACTTCTACTCCAAACTTCAGCACAGAGTACTAATACATACTCAGTGAACACTCATCTGATTAATTGGATATGTTGTCCTTTCTACCCTAAAGTACCTAGGTTCTGTCAGTCCAGAAATTAGTTATTAAAAATGGATTTATTGAGAAATGAACAGATGTCAAATGTCATGGTAGGCCCCTTGGACATCTCAAATAATAATGTTAATAGCTAACATTAAAGTAATCTGCCAGGCATTCCATTCCATTTCTTAAATACATCTCTTCAAGTTGGTACCACTGTCATCCTAATTGTATAGATGAAGAAACTGAGGCACACAGAAGTTCAGATATTTTTCTAAGCATTTGTTGGTGATTGAAGCTAGAGATGACAAATTTCATCTCCCTATGGCAGTGATGGCGAACCTTTTGAACTCGGCGTGTCAGCATTTTGAAAAACCCTAGCTTAACTCTGGTGCCGTGTCACATATAGAAATTTTTTGATATTTGCAACCATAGTAAAACAAAGACTTATATTTTTGATATTTATTTTATATTTTTAAATGCCATTTAACAAAGAAAAATCAACCAAAAAAATGAGTTCGTGTGTCACCTCTGACACGCATGTCATAGGTTCACCATCACTGCCCTACTGATACAGAGAAGATCATTTCAGCAAGCAACAATCAATCAGGAACAATAAAGAAGTTGTGTGGCAGAGATCACAGATGTGATAGGAAATCAGAGAAACAAGAAAGAGTAGCTTTTAGAAAATAAAAGTAGGAGTAACAAATGCCTTCAGATGCAGAGTGCAGCGATGAGTAATGGTGTCTTGGTGGGGAGCAAATAAAAATCAAGAATGTGTTCATGTAACTGTGCTAAACAGCTGCTTGGTATATACAAGGTGGGGCAAAAGTAGGTTTACAATTGTTTGTATGGAAAATAATACAATAATTAATAATAATACAAGAGTAAACTCTATCTTTTATGTACACACAACTGTAAACTTACTTTTGCTCCACCCTGTATCTTGTGTGATGTGGATTTTCTTGGATGCATAGCACCCTTACTAGATTGTATGTGCTTGGGGGGATCTTAAACTAACTAACCTCTACCCTGAGACCATATGAGGCAGAACCTGGAACATTTATTTCAACCTGGAACCTTCTCAGCCTCCTGGGTCTCCTGGCTTGGCATCCAGTCAAGGCCTGACATGCTCTAGGGATTGGAGGCAAGTCCATGTGATTCTCTGTGCACTGATTTCTGCAGGATGCCCCACATTATTAGAAGCCTAGAAAGCCAGAAGGATGAGGTGTGGGGCCAGGGAATTGAGGGGTGAGAGTATTGACATCATGTTGTAGGAACTCTTTGGACTAAGTTAATAAATAAAGCAAACATAATATGCTTCTAATCAACAACTAGTTTCGAAGGTAGGCATTTATACTTGGTGAATAGTAGATGAAGCTACTTCTTTTAGGTTGGAAAACTAACCAGGAAATCCATAGGATGAGAACTGCAAAGGCACAACATTGAAAGAGGCAGATCCACTGGAGGATCAAGAGAGCCCTTTGGTGTCTACAGACAGTGTGAAAATGCCTTTAGGGTTATATGTGTAAAATTGGTCTCTTTCAAAAAACACATAAACCTGCTCCCGGCTGAAATTCTCCAGTTGGGCATAAGAAAACAGCAGTTTGTGTACACTTCTGGTTATGAGCTAACAGGTGTCTGGAAATGAAGAAACGAGTCACATTTCTGTGATAGAGTGCCACGGAATTTCAGAGCCAATAAATTTTCTTTGAAAAAAAATTTACACTGTTCTATCACTATTGGTTTATAAGAAAAACAGAGCTTGACCTGCAAGTTAATAAAGAAAGCATGTTTACTAATTGGGCTTTATTCTTGTCCCTTGTTAATTGCAAAATACCCATCCATCTCCTTTATGAATATGTTAATTTATGTCAGAGAGACACAAGTTTTGAGTATGCAAACTCTTCCTTTTAATTAGATCAAAGGAAAGTCCATCTCAGTTTTATAAGATGGATTCCAATTTTTAATCAGCCAAATAAGTTTGACTCCTAAAAGGCATCTTCTTTGACAGTTGCAAAGCACTAATTAATAGACATAATTGTATTAGTTGCATTATATCACTGAATCCTTATCAGTTAGCTTATGTGGCCTGCTCGCTAATGCAAACAATTGTGGCTTTGGTGAAGTCAACTCGTAAACATCTTTCTAATGCTAACTAGCAATCAATGCATGTAAATTTTCTAATGTTTCTTTAGGGAATTCTACACAATAGATGTAAACTCTCTTTTGAGTTATGCCCTGCTATTTAGTATAATTAGTCCTTAAAGCTGCACCTATCATATTATCAGCTTCCTGAGAGATAAAGAACACATTTCATTTGTTTAAGAACAAGGAATTATAATAGTTTCCTTTAGGAATCCTTCTGCAACAGGCTAAATGGAAATCTGTGACTTATCAAATAACTTCACATTTATAACAATAAAAAAAAATGTATCTTTAAAAGAATTCGTGAAAAGACTTTAACAGAGAGAGTGCCGTTGGCCTCAGAGACTATCCACTGTCTTTTATCACAAGGAGAGCAGCACCTGTTTCTCTTCTCTGGCCAGGCTTCAACTGGGCCGTGCACCAAGTACAGTAGGCCTACCGCAGACCCTAGCAGATAAAGGCTCAGGTGCTACATGGCCACCTTCCTGAGCTACAAGGAAGGATATCACTGTGTTGATTATGAAAGTATTTTTTGTGAGTAGGGCCATCTTTGTTTCTTCTTTCTAGGTGTGTTGCTGAAATTGGTTACTCTTCTCATTCAGGTGACTACAGATGGTCTCAGGTGACCTGGGCTACATTCTGCTAGTGCTCTTAGTGAAATGCCTCCATGTCCACCTTGGAACCTTTGGTTAAGCCTTGATGATAGTCCTTAATGTTTCTTTCTAGTACACAAAGTATTTCCCAATGAATATATGCAGGATGGGTTAGTCATAACAAATAGTCTATGACATGAGGCTGGTATGGAGAAAATAAGAATTATGCAGAGGCTGAGAAGATATTGGAAATGGCTGCACTGCAGGTAAGTCATACCCAGTGGAAGCTATTAGGACCTAATTTTGAATTCTCTAAATCCACATACAAGCAAAATCCTCCAGTGCTTCAGAGACTAGTTCTGCAGATTTGCCAGGCAGTAAGTAGCCTCACTTGTGTATGTCCAGTTTACTTTTCTGCCAATTTGTACCAGATCCTGAAAACCATGTAAGTCCACAACAGAGAGAGAAGTAAAACTGACATTTATAAAAATACCACCCTTGCACTTCAGAGGTACTCAGGTCCACATGCATCCACACTCCACAAACTAATTGTGCAATGCAAAAATGTCACTGTTTCTAGAGTAGGCATCTTTTTACATAAACTCATTTATCATCTAGTATTATGGTAATTTAAAGGTAAATTTTCCACTTAGTCTTTTCCCTTGTGTTTCTACTCTTTCTACCTCCCCCCTCCAACTCAACTAGGAAACAGGAAAATAGCAAAACTCGGTGGGAAAGACAATTAAACTGTATGGAGAAGGCCAAGGCTAGGTGAGAAGGACAGCTGAAGACTTTCTGACAAGGAGGTTTCATTAACACCAGTTGTTTCCTCGTAGGCATTCATTAAAACGTCGGCTATTTGAAGGTAAACCAATATGTTCCCTCACTGATCCCACACGGGAATTTCTCCACAGACCACTGAGTGAAAGAAGCCTGCATTTAGGTATTTGGGCTCTGCAGGCTCCTCATTTACACCTGACTGCCTGTCCACAGGCCATACACACAGCCTGTTTCGTAGCAATACATTACTAATGCATGGTTCTGTATTCTAATGTGGCCCTGCTCCAGGAAGCACTCAAGCCATCGCCATGAACTCCAGCATAAACCTCTAGAGTAGACGCTGGCACTGTACAGAAGCACCAGAACCTCCCCCCAGCTGTAATGTTTGTGGAGCGTCACATTCCCTCTCTTTATATAGACTTCTCCGAGGGGGAAGCATACCCACTGCCAAGTCACTTAACCAAAATGGAAGCAAGTTCTTATTAGAATTTCAGCATCAAATTTAATTCTAAATGAGGGCCTTTTTGAAAAAGAACCTTTCCTTTGCGGATTTGCTGGTTTGAGTCCTTAGTCAGTCACCCACCTTATTGTACGCTGTCCAGACAGTAGACATTTGTCGTTAGAGGATACAATTGATACTAATAGTCATTCCAAGTCAAACTGGCTTTGCTTTTCATTCTTTAAGATTCTTACATAAGTTTCTGCTAAGTGAACACAAACTTTTGTTTATAGTTTTTCCTGCAATGAATAAATATTTATAGAGATTAACTAAGTGCCAGAAACTTCAAATGCAAAGGTAAACACTGCCTTTGCGTCTGATGAACAGATGTAAAGTTAGTAAGGTAGAAGTAAACGCCTTGAAAAGGCACAGCAGCCGGGGCTTGTGAAGGATGGTCGGCCTAGAACTGATTAATTAGCTGCTCAGACATCTCCCGAGTTACACTCAGGCTGAATAGCGTATCACTGGTCTTAACAAACGGCACCCACCTATTCATCTGTCACCCCAAGGCCGAATGATGAGATGTGCTGGTTCTGGTGCGTCTGTCTTCTTTCTCTCTTTCAGTTTCCTGTATTGCAAAGGCCAGGTGATTGAGTGAGATCCATCCAGGGGCATCGACCACGTGGCTTTGGGATAGGCTGAACTTTCAGCAGTGGAAGAGCTCAGGAAGTGATGATAGCAGCCCATGCCACCAGTCCCTCAGAGACTGTTCTCACCTGCCCATCAAAGGACAGTTCTCAGAGTCTCCATTTGGTATCTCTGCCCCCCCCCCCCCCGCCCCCCCGCCATGGCCCTCTGGCCGTACAGTACACACCCACTGATTTCTGCCTACTGCATGTGACTCGGAGCTCCATGCACGCTTAGGGATCATTCCCATACTTTAGGGACCCAACTCTTTTTCAGATTCAATTACTTATCTTTCTCCAGTATTTTCTGGAATAGTCTCTTTTATAGAATTTATTGCTGAATCCCATAGGATTTTATTTATCTTTTTCACCTGGGTGTCTTTTTCCTCCTCATAACAAGGAGTTACATGGGGACTGCTTATCATCATATTTTAAGAAAGAGTTCTTTCTTTCTTTCCTTATTTATTTCTCTTCATTCCCCCAAATGATCTTTAACAATTAGGCCATCTGTCTTTTTATTTGGTAATTATTAACTAAAAAAATTTCAAGATAAAAGAAAAAGTTTTCTTTTAATAGTTAAATATATCTTTTCAGCATTTTATATGGCATCTTAAAATGAATTTGTTAGTGATGCTAACCAGTTTAAGGTATTCCTTCCAGCGTTTAACTTCTTAAACCCAAGTACAACAAGATTCTTCTCTTTTAGATTTAGGAGCTGGGACGAAATCATTGTTTTGAGATGGAGAGAGCATGGAGTTTAGAGCCATTTAGACCTGAGTTTGAATCCCGATGTACCCAGTTTCCTCAGCACACAACTTAGGTTTCTCAGTTTCTTATCTGTAAAATGGGGATGTTATTAGCTACTTCAAAGATGACTTCAGGAAGATGTGAATATTGATTTTTAAAAATTGTTAAAAAAAAAAAACTTCAAAGGGTGAGCACTCAAGTTTAGCACCTATCTTCACTTTTCTCCACTTCTGGATTTTTCAGTAGTAAGGTGCAGCCTCAGGTGACAGGGGAAAAGATCCCCAAACAGTAGAACCATACATCCTTTGTCCGCTCTCCCCACCCCCCCACTCGCCCCCCGCCCCCGCCCCCGCCCCGTGCAGAGACACAGCCTATGTTTGCCTGGCGTGGGGAGGGGCTGGGGTCCCCACGAATGACACAGGTTGATCCTGGATTCTTTCTCACACTGAACCTCGGAGGAGCTCCCAGTGGGCCTCCCCGCATCAGGCACTGCCAGAGTGTGGGGTTGCTTCATAGAAGATTTATAAAGGGACCCAAGGGAGAGTAAACACACTCCTTTTTCTCTAGAAAACCCGACAGGACTGTTTTCCTGAGCAGGAAAAATGGCATCAACCCACAAAAAACATTTGCTTCTAAATTCCTTCTAAAGAGGTCAGTCTAGCTGTGAGCAGTGATATGACGGGCTGAAATGGAAATGGCTGTGTATTATTTGTTTATTCCACAGATATAACATTTATAGAGGACTGATTTCAGTGCCAGGCTCTGCCAAAGTGTAACAATAAGTAAAAATAAACACAGCCCCTGCTGTCACCGAGCTCATGGTTTACTGAGAGAGAAATACAGCCAAGAAATCACACAAATAACAGCAAACCTAGAATACTGATAAAAGCGTAAAGGAGGGTACATGGTATACTATGACGTTGGGATAAAGGAGTTTTGAACTAGTTGGAAAATAGGAGGGAGGCTGCTGGCCAGAAAAGGTTTTCCTGAGAGTTTAAGGTTGAATAAGAGCTACCTTGGCAAAGAGGAGAGGAAACATCACGGGCAGGACCCAGTGGCAGAGGAACAGGGCGAGCCTGGGAATCCCTTCAAAAGCAGACCCATGTGCAGGAATGCAGAGATGGAGAGAGCAATCGTGGGATGAGGCTGGAGAGGTGGGCAGGAGCCCAGTGACTGAGGTCTTCACAGGCTGTTGATGCACCAGTAAACAGCAGTTCAGGCAAGTGAGTGAAAGCCTTATGTTTAAAGCCAGGGGGCCTGGGATACATCCTGCTCTGCTTCTTCCTGGATGTGTGACATTGGGTGCATCGCTTGACCTTTCTGAATCCTAGTATCTTCAGCTTTATAATGAGGTCAGCAATGGGACTTTTATACAAATTTAATGAATCGATCTCTGAAAAGCCCTAGGGTAATGTCTGGCATGTAGCAAGCACCAGGTAAGTGTTAGTCGGTATTGCTATTTTGTCATTTATCTCAAGGGCAATGGGAAGCCACTTATTTTGTGATTGCTCCGTGGAAAGCATGATCCATCCCTCACCCCAACTGGCTTTGGATTTCGAGACTGATGATGTTACATACGTGCCAACCAAGAGAGTAGAAAAAAGTTTATTACATTCATGGTGAGGCTTCTAGGGAGAGCAGAGCAGCCACAAGTCACTCCAATGTGGCTCCAGTGAGAGGAGAGGGGAGTGGCATTTGTTTCAACTAGGCTGGAGATTCCCACCCATGGGCCAGGCTTCTGTGGTTTGAACTTCCCCCCCAGCACCAGACGAGAGAGGGTTTTGTTATCCGTTTACTCAAATGTGGGGGAAAGGAGGAGAACAAAGAGAGGTCGAACTCAAGAGCTCTCAGTGGCCTGACATAAAAAATGGAGTCAGACACTTTCTTCTACCACCCATCGATGTAAGGAACGCCCAAACTGGTAGGGATTTTTTATAAGAGTTTATTTGAGCCAAAACTGATGACAATTGTCAGTAAGCAAGGTCTCAAATGCTTCTGAGAACAACAGTTTTGCAGTTCCTTGTATGCATTTGAAATTAAGGAAGGAACAAAGGGAAGATTACATGAAGGTGGGAGAAAGAAAGGTAACAATTGGATTATGAGATAGTTAAGGTGATGTGTTCTCTTGAGGGTGGGTCTGTCTTCCAGGAGTATTTCAAAGGTGTGGCAACCTAGCCAACAAGAACAATAGACAGGGCTTGCTTAAAATTCTTTCACTAAAGAAGTTATAGGTCTGGGGTATGACTACCCATTGTGACCTGCCCAGCTAGGAATTTATGATTTATGACAACAACCACATTTTCATCCACACACTGAATGTTTTAAAACGGGAGGTTACTTGGTCATCTGAACTGATTAATAAAAAGTTATGTGAACACTATCTATCCCATTAGCAATAGAGTTTTAAATAGAATTGTACAATATGCCAAATAGTGACTGAGGTTATTATAATGCTTTTTTATTCATTGATAGTTTTTACATTTGTGTTTAATATTATTTCAAGATGACTAATCGATGTGGCTTAGCAGGAAATGCTATAATTTTTATATCTTTAGTTAAAATGTACAATCCTTTTTCTCTCTTCTTCCTGTCATTGCTCTTTTGTCCTCTATTAACTTACATTAAGCTAAATTATTTGAATTCAGCAGAAGCAAGAGCATTTCTCTCTAGTTCAGCATTCAGCGTCTTTTTCTTTGGCAGGTTGGGCTATGCTGGACTGAAAAACAAACAAGCAAGCTGATATTTCCGCACCGTACTTTTGATGAAGGCTCAAATTCACTCACTCCAAGCAATCAATCTATTCTTTGACCCAGCCCAAATGTTTGACTATAATCCCTGTAACATTCACTATGACTGCATTAAGACTCATTTTAACTTTTAAATTTATGTGTGGAACCAAACTCCATCTCTCACCTTGCTCTACATCTTCCCTCCTCCTGACTTCCTCAGGAAATGTTAATGTTTCACCCACCAAACTCTCAGTCAATTAGATGTGGAAAATCAGCCAGCCTCTCACTCTTCTTTTTCTGTTGAAACTGTTGCCAAATCTTGTCAATTAGGTTTTGATTTTTAATTTACATTTTTAATCAAAGTAATGCATGCACATGGTTAAAAATTAAATGGCTACAGCAGAATCTGTGACAAAAAGCAACAGCCCCTTGTTCCACCCTAGGCTTGCTCATCATGTCTCCTTTTATTTTTTACTTTTTCTGTTGTAACATTCATAGTACATACTACATCCTTATGCTATTATTTCTTGATTTATCAACTTTAGATGTTGTCTGTTGACCTCCTTGGTCATAAGGGAGGATTTATATCACTCACACCATCCCTTTTCCCCTACCTTTCCACAACCTAGCTACATACTGGTTTAGTTCCCTTATTGGTTGATTCTAGAGCCTCAATGACTCTGCTTGGACCTCCACCTTTTGTTTCATGAAACATGGGCAGTAATTCTTGACCTCCATATTGAGAGATAAGGGTATTAGTGCTCAAGACTTTCCAAACACCTCTAACTCCTTCTATTTTCACATCTCTGCTAGCAAAATCATTATTTTGATATCGTGAAAGTTAATAATATGACATTCTATTCTCTTGTAACAAATACTTTTCCATAATCTGTTTACCAGGTAATTATAAGATGAAAACAAATAAACACCATTATTGTGACATAGATATTGTACAATTGCAGAGCAAAATTCTCTCTGTTCTTTCCCAGTACCTTTTCATGGCATTCTTGTTCCTGAAACTCTGCCCTAATTTGCAGTACCTCTTGTCCATATTAGTGCTACAGTCTTTAACTGGTTATGGCCTCCAGTTTTCTCTGTTTGACTTGAACCACAGTGAGGCAATATGAATGGTCCTAAAGCATAGCTCCATTTACATCATAGCTATTTTCAAAATCTTTCAGGGACTTGGTTAAAATATTCTGTCAAAATTGTAGCTCAGATTTTAAAATCTTTTACTAACTGTCTATATGATTATGCTCTCACTTCTGCCTCCATCAATTTTATGCTCTACATTTTTCCCTGTAAAAACCTTACCTCATCTCATTTTTTACTTTTGTTCACAATGCATCCTTGTCCTGGAAGTCTGCCCTGCCTCCAGCCTACACCTGGTAAAAGTCTCAGATCAATGTTGTAAGGCTCAGGTCAACGTCTTCTTCATCCACAAGACCATTTTACAGGATACTTTTCTTGCAGCAGAATTGTCTTGTACCACTTTTATGTAGGAAAATGTGGTCCTGAACCATTTCTATCATGAACTTGCCTCTAGTAGGTCTCATCTTTGCCCCCTTTCCGCCTCCTGCCACTCATGTGCATTCTTACTAGTCTCCCCATTTTTTATCTTTGCCTCTCAGCCTTCCCCATTAGGGAACTGTTCTCTGGTCACACACTGAGTTTTCTGGAACTGACTCAGGTGGCAGTGGGTGGGAGATAAGGCAGGAATGTGGTTGAGCAGGAGACAGAGAGGTGATGGCTCTCAGGATGGGGTGTTATTTTTCACATAGGTTTTTACATATTAAAGATCTGTCTTCCTGGGAAGAAGTGCTAACCTGTTCAAATTTTCTTTTTAAAATTTATAATCAAGAAAAATTATCTATCCCAAAGAGAGTGTTTAGAGCTCACCAAACTGAAGCTGTTGTTAGGACTTATAAGAACCTAGAAAATGCTACGCTGTCCAAGGCCTATTTAGCTTCTTTTACTTTAACGGAGAAAAACAGAACAAAAGTCTACCATACTAAAAAGGAAGACATTCAACTTTGTTTGTGTTCCCTTGAGGTCACTTCTGAGTCATGAAAGAAGTATTTATTTACTTATTCATCTATTTATTTATACATATTTATTCCTTCTCAGTCTCTGCCTAAGAACTAACCTACTGGGGTCATCTTTCTAAAGCAGCATTCCATGACACTGAGAGTGCAGTGCCTGTCAGTCACTCACACACATAGCTCAGGAGTATATGCAGCCACTCTCGTGATAGCAGGTAACTCCGTCTACCTGCCTTCCATGTGCCATCAGCTCTGGGGCAAGCTTCAAGTGAAGACCAGACTGGCCGAGCATGTGCCTAGGGAGAGAGGAGTCGGCTCCCTCTTACACAGCGTGAAACAAAGGGGTTGAAACAACTCCTTTTGTCAATCAGTTTTTAAGCTTCTTTTTCCTCTGGAAGGAGGGACCAGACTCTGTGTGACATATCCATGCTCACCAGAGAGGCTTTGTTCTCATCATAGAAAATGACTGGGACTCTGTCGTCCCAGCCACAGCCGTTCCCCTCCCCAACCTCAAAGGGAAATTCCATGCCCTTAGCAGGTGCAGAGCGGATTCCTGAAGACTCCCCCGACAGGAACAGTCACGTTCAGGTTTCATCCCAAGGTTTTCCCTCTTTTATGCAGCCATGGTAAGCAGAATGCTCAAATGGCCCCTACATGGTTCCCTGCCCTATGGTATATACACACCAGTTATTCAATCAAACACTGTTCTAGGGGTGCAGGAATTTAGCAGATGTCACTAAGGTCCCAAATTAGATAGACTTAAGAAAGTAAGACTAGCCCAGGTGGGCCCAACCTAGTCAGGTAAGTCCCTAAATGGGACAGTGCTTCTTCTGAGAAAAGATCCAAAGAGTGAGAAGGATTCCATGCGAGGAGGAGATTCTTCGCTGTTGGTTTTCAGGGTGAAGGGGCCACATAACAAGAAGTGGGAGTTCCCTTTAGGAGCTGAGACAGGCCCCTGGCTGACAGCCAGCCAGGGAATCAGGGACCTCAGACCTATCAGCATAAGGAACTAAATTCTGCCACAACCTCCTGGGCTTGAAAGACTGTAAGTACCAGATGATTATGGCTGATACCCCGACGTTAGCCTTGTGAGACTCTGAGCAGAGAACTCAGTGAAACCACACCCAGGCTTCAACACACAGAAACAGTGAGTAAAGAAAGAGGAGTTGTTTTAAGCTGCTAAATTTGTGGCAGTTTGTGATGCGGCATTAGACAGCTAACACAGTGGTTGCAGTCAGTGTGGCACGGAACGCTGTTATAAAGTCACCTGCCAGTGCAGTCTGGGAAGGGTGCAGTGTTTTTTTCTGCTGGAAACTAAAAAGTAAAGGTTCCTACCCCTCCTACTGAAATCATCCCACTACATAAGTGACTAGTCCAAACCCGAGAGATAGTGAAAGCAAGTTACCTTTATTTCTGTCATTCTACCTGGCCTTAGAGCTTCAGATGAAAAAGAAAAATAGAAGAGCAGACTGTAACCTCAGGAGTTCTTTAAAATGTGCATGACAATTTTTTTTAGGTATTCCAGAGAATATTCTATATCTCTGTGCTTGTCTGAGCCCTCACAGCCACATTGGCACACTCCCTAAGTGCTCGCGGTCAGGTACATCCCTGCACAAGCATGCTGTCTGGGAAAGGGAAGGTTGCCCTGCGCTTGCCTGGTTTTATGGGGAAGCAGCCTATTTTCACTTTTGACAACATCCCAGATATTTCTCACAGTCCTCTTGTTTAAATCTTCCCTCCTCTCTAAATAATCCTTGTCAATAGAGTGTATTTTTATAGGTAACTGAATCACTACCGCTAAACTTGTGGTATTAACGAAGAAGCCAGGGCCATCCCTGTAGGGTTGTAAGGAAGAGCTTAGAGTGTCTGTTGAGAGCCTGGCCACTTTGCTGAAGAAATCATTGAACACAGTTTATTGGATCGAGGCCCATTATCCGGGCTGAGTCCTGACGCTTGTCAGGCTCGACTTTTTACTCGGTGTGAACCCAGGGCAGTCATGAGGCTGGATTTTGAAAGTGGCGGCTGGAAACACCATTCACTCCCAGTTAGTTACACTCATACTACTTCACTATGGGTTAAGGCAGTGGTTCTCAACCTTCCTAATGCCGCGACCCTTTAATACAGTTCCTCATGTTGTGGTGGCCCCCAACCATAAAATTATTTTCGTTGCTACTTCATAACTGTAATTTTGCTACTGTTATGAATCATAATGTAAATATCTGATATGCAGGATGTATTTTCATTGTTACAAATTGAACATAATTAAAGCATAGTGATTAATCACAAAAACAATATGTAATTATGTATGTTTTCCGATGGTCTTAGGCGACCCCTGTGAAAGGGTCGTTTGACCCCCAAAGGGGTCGAAACCCACAGGTTGAGAACCGCTGGGTGAAGGGGAGGGCAGTGGGACATTCTTCGTATTACTGGAAACAAATATGTTGCTTATTTGTATTCAAAAATGATTATTTTGTACTAAAGTGCTAAAAGTTAAGAGGGACTAAAGTCCTGTATACGATGTTAAGCTACTTTGTTGCTTGAATGAATTTCATTAAAGGCAAGTCCTGATCGCTTAAACCTTTTACTCTGTTTGGCTCCGTATGAGGAGGCTTCTCACATTTCAGTTACCACATGAAATATTTAGTTCTGAGGTGCATCATGTTAAGAAAAAGGGAGTCTTGTAAGTTTATCTAAGAATACACACAAACAACAGAGAGCGAAAGCAAGGCTCTTCCTCCAACCGCTGAGCCAAATAAGCACCAGGGCCAAGCAATTAGTGTAACACAAAGGCAACCATTACAGTATCAGAGCCAACCTCCATTGTCTCCTTGCACCCTGCAGGCTTGACAAGTTTTCTCATGGGCCGCAGCAACTGCGACTTGGAAAGTACACAATTTATATGTCACATGACTAGGTCGGTCTTGTAGGCATCCACATGCCTGCTATGATCTCTGGACCCCAACCTGAGCCACCAGGCTGGTGGAGTCCCTGGGGATGGTGCACATACAGGAAATTAAAATGAGAAAGAATGGAAATATATGTCTTGGTGTTTTATCAAAGTGCTCTGCTATCAAAGTGCTAAGGCCTAAAGTGTCGGAGGTTATTGGAAGTGGTGGTGGGAGAAAAGTTTCCAGCAATGGGCTTCAGTTTTTTAAAAATATATTTTTAATTAGAGGCCCGATGCATGAAATTCTTGCAAGAGTAGGCCTTCCTTCCCCCAGCTGCTGGCACTGGCTTCCCTCTGGCACCCGGGACCCGGGCTTCCCTAAGGCACCTGGGATCTGGGTTTCCCTAGCAGCCCTGGCTTCATCCAGAAGGACATCTGGTCTAATTAGCATATTATGCTTTTATTATTATAGATGATTTAAGAGAGAGAGAGGAGAGAGAGAGAAGCATCAATGATGAGAGAGAATCATTGATTGGCTTCCTCCTGTACCCCCACACTGGGGATTGAGCCCGCAACCCGGGCATGTGCCCTGATCAGGACCACTGAGCCATGGCAGCCACCCAGCAATGGGCTTTAGATTTGAACGAGTCCAGGAAAATTTGATCTGAGTTCTCTCAGCTTAGAGATATTAGAAGGAAACCTAAAGGTCTCAGAAAGCCATCCCAAGGCAATCCTGGCACCTGTAAGTGGCCACAGGCAGGTTCCTGTGCCAAGAGGCACTTTTTCCTTGGGCCCCAGAGCTGGGACTCAGACATTTTTGTCTTTCCCCTGACATGACGTACATAAATATATATAGCGACAAAACCTTCGAGGCTAAAACAATATTGTGAACTCAGATTTACTATTATCAAGGAGAATTCCTTGAAGTGAATGAACACCTTAGGCAGAAGGACAGATCCAAATAATCAAAATGCATTCCTGAATCTCCTTCTTCTCAACCACAAATTTATCATAATTATTTCAGTTGGAACAAACATGTCCACTTAAGTCTCCTATATTTCTGGTTATACAGCTTTATGTTTGGCTAATGAAGATTAGCAGCAAAAAAGCCTTTGGAGCAAGCTTTCTGAGAAAGCATTTTCCCTCTGGAAGGATGACCTCGGGGATGCATGAGAGCTAGGGAGCAATCTGATTGATGGCATGCGACTCGTCCATAATGACCTATGTAATGATGGACAATCATTCCCTTGATTGGTGCTGGTCATTGACTAAGGCATGGGGCAGTATTTCAGCCACCGCACAGTGCAAGAGGATGCAGGACTACTGTGATATTTCATGCAAATTTGCCTAAACATGGAAGTAAGAGACTTCGGAGGTTGTTGTTTAGTTTGGGCTATCCCTAGTGGGGGCATGCTGTATTGTAGTAACACTATATATTTCACTTGACATCATATTCTAAATAACAATCGCAATAACTTAGAAACTGATTGCATTTAAAATTACTTCCTACAATAGCCATTATTAATTAATATTCAGATGCAATTTTTTAGCTGCTGTACATTTTCATATTTCTCCATCTTTTCTTCCTTCCCATATAAAGTTATTACCAATGGCTACAATTTATTTAAAAGAAAAGGTGTTTCAAGATTGCTTTATCCTTATTAATTAAATTCAAAATATACATGAAGTTATTCTATCCAGTGGGATTTCTTCTGGTTAATTCCTTACAGGAAATGCTTGGGTTATGACAAGGCTTTCTTTTCTTTTCTTTTTTTTACGTGCCTCCTTTGTGCTGCATTTTAACTGAGTCAAGTGTAAGATGCTGACCCAGGCTGTAGAGCCAAATAGTTAATTCCACTTTGGGGTCATAAAGATTTCTGTCAAATGCTGATTCTACTATTCACTGACTTGGTGACTTCTGTGATTTCCAAGCCTCAGTTTCCTCATCTATACAATGGGAATTTTACTTCTCAGGGTCACTGTTGTGAGGATTAAATGAGACCATGTAGGTGAAGTCCTTAGCAGGGTGCCCAGCCCCATTGTACATACTCAGAAACGGCCACTATTCATAGTAGCAGCAGCATCTTTAGCTAGTTTCTGTCTGAGGAATACAGTCATTTCCTTAAAGGCTGCAGAGGGAACCATCTTTTGCCCTATGCCTGACATATGCACCTTCTGTAGTCTGCATGGTGGTGACATCTGTGGCATAACTTGTCTCCTTCAGCCCTTAGAATGTTTTCTAAACACTCTTAGCCAAAGAGATGAGGAAACATATGCCGAGCTGAACTTCTTCCCGGCAATTTGGGTGTTCTCAGGCAATACCACAGGTGAGGCAAAGAGGGAGGAAGGCTGGAGGACAATCCAGAGACCCGTTTCTAGCACCTTATTTGCTTCTTTTTTGGAAATTGCACCATTCCTATCAGCTCCTAGTTTCAAGGGGAGCTTGGCACAGCCCTACAGCAGACAGTGAGCAATACTTACTGGGTCTCAGCGTGACCAGACAGCATTGCAACCGCAGCCACCAACCTCGCATTGGAGCTCCCTGACCAGCATACAATCGCCCTGGGGCCACAAAGCAAAGCAGCCATTGTCATGCCACGTTCTGCAGAAGAGGGGCTCTGTGGTCCAAGAGGTGTGGGAAATGCTGTGTAGGCTACCAGTCTCTGGAAAATTAAAAATGTACCTCCGAATACTAAAGGCTCTAGGCCTGGACTAAAGAAACATGATTTATTTTTGTTTGGTCAAGCACTTCGTCACTCCTTCCAACAACACCTGACTAGCACATCTCACTTGTGGGGAGATTCTGGAACAGCAGTTTGGTCTATTTTCATGAGAAGTGTGCTTGGCCATTTTCCTTCCCTGCCTGGAAGAGATAGATGCCTTGGTGAGCCAATGAATAGACATGTTAAATAAAACAACTTAACCAAGAGTTATCTTCTACTAGTAAGTTATAGGGCTTCTCTCTGTGAGAAGAGTGTGCACATGTATTGTGGCGATAACCCCACGTTTGAACTGGGCTCGGTTCGTAGCTAGAGCCTCCATTTCTGCCAGGACTCACTTATTCCCGGGACCTGGAAAACCACAGCCATGGCAGACCTGTAGCCACTAGCAGTTTCCAAGCAGCTGATGGGCGC
Source organism: Myotis yumanensis (assembly GCF_028538775.1). Taxonomy (NCBI): domain Eukaryota; kingdom Metazoa; phylum Chordata; class Mammalia; order Chiroptera; family Vespertilionidae; genus Myotis; species Myotis yumanensis. The sequence goes on from NW_027223757.1 coordinate 45,116,964, forward strand.
TTACATTTGTTATGTGCAGTCATGAACACTAATTGTTTAATTACATAAACAAATAATTCTGACCATAGTTCTAAGTATAATTTGCATTTAAAAATTAGAAATTAAAGTCTAATAATATATCTTTACTAAAACAAAACCCAGGAAAGATAAAACGAAACAAAAAGACTACCCTGTCTCCCAAATACATATGCTGGCTTTCCTCTTTGGAAAAAATCTAATCAAATGAAAATTGCCCTCTCTCCTCTATGGCAATAGTTGGCATGTAGGACTCAGCTAACTGTCGTGAAAGGATATTGTTGAAGAAACAGAAAATTAAGTTGCTTCGTGGCTATTTAGTTTCACTCTCCTGAGGCTTTACAAATATAATGATTTACCCATAATGCGGTAATTGTAGCTTTACAAATGTTATAATTGGACAACTCTAGTCTTTTCTTCTTTCCTTATCTTTATCTTTGTACACATATATGCTATGTATCATCTTTGCATCAGATCTGTCTCCTACATTAGAAATGCTTCTGAAATATTTCAAAAGTTTCTTTTAATTTTAATCAGGATCGATCAGGCAGGTTAGTAAAATGACATTTTTGTCTTTGTATGTAAAAACATTGGTATGTTTTCATGCCAGTGATGTTACTCAATTCATTTATAGGGTTCGGGATAAGTTTTGCCAAATTATTTTTTAAAGCTCTTCCAAGTGTTAAAGAAATAACTTATTGGTATATTAGCATCTAGAGAGCAGGCCCACAGCTTCATAATTAATTTCCAGGGCCTTTGAAAGTTTAAAATGGAATCAGTTCTGAGCTGAACTTAAATGGAATTCTTCGGTAAGATGTTATTTTATGGGCCTTGTTCAGTCAGTGTAGATCTTGTCATCAGTTTCTTGGTCTGCAAAAGAGAGAGGCATGATTCCTCCTGCACACTTGTGTTATGGGGCATATAAGCCACTAGTCAAGTTGTATTTAAGTGCAGTGGGGATTTATACAAGAAAATAGCAGGTCACTGGATTAAGTAATATATTTGTCTTCCTTTATGGGATGTGAACAATGAGAAATGTTAGGATTTGGTCTTAGATATTAAAAATCAGTGATCTTGATAACTTAACAAGATCTAGTTTTGGGAAATTTTTGGAGAGCACTAGGAATGGGATATTTCTAAAGCCCCGAATGATGTACATCCCCAACATTTAGTGGCTGTCAGCTCTCTTGGGTTTGTGCTTAGGGGGTTGTGGGGTCACCTCAGCTCTGACCAGTGATCAAAGCATTGTGTTCAAGAGACCCTCTGGCATTATTTATTAACAATCCTGTGGTGCTTATAACATCCGTGCTTGTATGCACTCTATTATCACCGTCCTAAATTGCTTTGCTCATGAACAGGAGACTTGGATGACTTATTACTTTCCCTTTTTATAATGAGAAAATAGCCACAATTATAACAAATGCTTAATTTTATAGTACTTACATATTGTGAATATTTTAGGAAGAATGTATTATATACTTAGGAAGGAATAATAACAATAACAATAATAATAATTACTCAGATATTTGGGTTCAAGGATCATTGTTATAACAACACTACAAAAATGGATTTTGAAAAATAGTCTTTGGAAAGAAAAAACCCCATAAAGAGTAAAATGATTCTGTAAAAGAACACTATTTGAAAAGATGTGTTCATTTCACCTCTACAGTTCTATTTGAAAAATGTGAGACTCTGAAGCAGAATGGCAGCAAATAATACAGTAGAATGATTTGGCTGAGCTGCATGTTTGGGTGTGAAAATGAATTTCTTTGAAGTAGTAAATACACGCTGGATTCTTAGTTAAAGTTGAGATTTCCTACAAGTCCTGCTACCTCTAGACTTTTAAAGCCACCCAAACCAAAACTCTGTAATTTATTTTCCTATTACCGTTTTATGAGGTCTTACAGCTACGGCTTCTTTAGTGCTTTTGAGATTTACAGTTAGGTCCCATAAAGGGCATGCCTATGACCCCCTAGGCCAGGGCTGTATATCTTGCCTTTCCATCTCTGGTCCACCCGAATTAATGAGGGCATCTTTAAGTGACAGTCTCCCCATCATGTTCAAATGACCAGAGTCCAAGAGGTTAAATAATTTCACCACCACTGTTCCCGAATCTGGCCACCATAATCGAGTGAATTGACATAGAAGATAGCGTTGACAAAGCTCACAGTCCCTTGTGTCAGGTTTCAAATGGGAACTAAAACATTGATAGAATTTCATTGGGGATAGTATCAAGAGTGTGGTGCCTTTACTTTGAATTTTATCCATGTTTGCAATATTATTCAAAATCAGATGCACCGCACTATTGCTGTCACTCAGAGTGCCCTTGCTATTTGACTAAGGGAGCATTCAGCTCCAGGGCGCTGTGCTGTTCAGCAGAACGTGGTGCCAGGAAGGGCAGGGCTATGCCTGCCTGGGAGAAGTATCCCCTTTTATAAATAGCCCTACGTTGCCAGTGCCTGTTAGACTCCTTAAAGCATTTTTAGCTAAAAATACACAGCCATTCACATCAGAAATTTTGTCCTAGCCCCATCTTTTATTTTTTACCTTCTAATTTACTGCATAATAGAAACAGCACTTCATGCTCCAGCATTCTTTTCTTTTAATATCCCATATTGTATAGCTCCTCTCCCCCCTTAAGGACTCCTTTAAACTACAGTAACAATATTTGGACTCCAACATAAAATATGACTCTTTTATTCCAAGATAATAATGACTCTACAAAAAAAAAAAAAACATAATAAAAAAGAGAGAAAAGAAAGGAACCCTAAACAAGCCCCACCATCCAGTTTCGGCCAAGCTGCCAAATCCTATTACAGATTCAATCCTATTAAAACGTTCCCAGGTTTAAGCCTGCTTTGGAGTTTTTCATAGGAGTGCATGACCCTTACCCAAACCCCTACATGTGTGGTCAGGGACCTCAGGATAATCGTAAACTGCCTGGACTCCCATTAATCTCGCACAGTCAGATATTAGTGCTTGTAAATCAGCACCTAAACAAGGACAATAGTTAAAGCCATCAATAGTCTTTTAATGAGGCAGATCAAAAACAAATGAAAGCAGCAGGACACTCAGATTTGCCAAGGAGGGGGACGGGAAGGCCATAAGCTTTGTCTGATTCCTTATAGAAAAAAGTGGATGGATTTAGACCAGGTCCTGTCTTCTAACTACTGCTTCCACCGTTTGTTTTTTTTTAAAATAAATACACACACACACACACACACACAGATCAAGATTATTTTCAGGAATTTTCTTTGTTTGGGACATAGCAGCTGTCACTTTCTTCCCTTTCTCTCCCTTTCTTTTTATAGTTCCACAAAACATATATCGACATATGTGCATTAATGTACACATATTTAAAAGAGGAAGCCATTGCAAATAATAACTGCATGTAGACACATTAGGCAATGATCAGTTACACTTTGTCAAGAATTGTAATTACTTATCTGCCTCCTTGCAGGCATTTTATGCGCTTTTGAAATCCCCACAGATGTTTTTTGTTCATTAGAAAAGGGGGAAAATATCTTGTTTTGTAATTCCTTGTTTTAAAGAAGGAGAAAAATAAAGCAAGATAGGATTTATTATCTAGCACGCATGTGCAGCAGCATTATAATGGTTGCCAAGCAACCTAAAGGAACCATATCATAGTAAAGAGGGGGGCAAATGAATGAACAGATGCATGGGATTATACATAGGAAGGGGGAGAGAAGAGGCTGCCCTGAAATGAGCTCACCTTGGCACATGGCTTTTTGATTGGAATTTGGTCTTATTAGGAATATTTATTTTAAATAGCCCCTTGATTTTGCGTGGCATTTTAAATTTTGCTATGTGTTTAGTTTACCATTTGACTGAAAGGCTCAAAAAGAAGAGGTGTGAACTGCTTGTAAAATCCTTGTTCTTTCATTGTTACCAAGAACATTCTTTCAAGACAATATTTTAAGAGGCAGAAAGGTACAGAAACAAGAATTCTCATGCATTTGCTCTAACATCATCCAAGACAAACACACACATTCGAAGACAGAATTTCTTTGGTGGTGTTATCCAAACATATGTTCACTTCAAATTGACAGCTTACTTACTAAACCACTTTCATTGCCATCATTTAAAAACCTCACTATGTAAGTTATGTATATATATAATATATGTACACACAGACATGCATACATATTATAAGTAGTCTATAGAGCAAAAATAAAACACTACACTTCTCTTTTCAGAGGGCTGACACAGATGCATAGGGTGTACCTAAAATAGTTGCAATGATGGTTTTAAAGACATCTATTCTAACAGAACAGTATACAACCCTATCTTTACACTGGAGGTATGAAAAGTTATAATTCCATGAATTTAAAAACAAATACCCCTAAATAATCAAATCATGTAGTAAAGACAGACTCATTGTTAAATTCTAGAAGGTGCCTGGTCTCAGCACATCATGGCAGCCCAATCCGGTTTCACCAAGAAATGGGAAAACGTAAAAACTATTCTCAAGCTCCTTTGAATTATTTAGGAGATGAAACACCATAAATTAGTAAGTGCTTCAAATGTGACTACCAAGTAGCGAACATTCCATTGGGAAACGCCGCCATGACAGTTTCTGAAAATGCAACTTATGAATTGTTGGCTCCTCAGAACTAGCCACCAAAGGAGCATGAAAGGCAACTGACTCAGCAGCTGTGTGACGGCAGAATCCACTCCACCTGTGAGGACCTCTGTCACTTCCTACCTCACAGCGGCTGCATTTGTGAGGACTGCTGGCCCTGTAGTAAGATGTTGCCTGGGCCACAACAGTTCTTGGGGATCCTTTTCCCGTTTGGACTATGTGAGAAAATTATAGCTCTGGAGTTTCCCCAAGAAATGGCATGTGTACGTTGTATTTTAATCGCAGGCTGACATTAAGCTGTTGGGGAATTATACTGTGTCTACCAATACAAATCCCACCTCTCTGGCCCTAATGAGATCACCTTACACTTGCTGGCACGGAGGCAAACATTTAGAGCTGAGTGCTCAAAAGAGGCTGGAGTACAAATGGTACATAATTCATTACCCTGGGAAACGCAATTTCAATGCAACATAATGCAAGGTGCTCTCAAGTATTTCTGAGGCAGGAAGAGTGAACCCCAGTCATGGTGAAGTGACTGTTTACATCAACCTGATTCCACTTGTTCTTTGCTGGAGCTAACAAGCCCTCTGCTGTATTGTTGCATCCGATTCTACTTACTGGACTCCACAGAGAAGTCCTTGCAGCTAGAGGAACAAAGCCTTTGTTGCATAATCTATGAAGCAATGGAAACTGGTATAAAGAAGAAAAGAAGATCCTGCAAATTCTAAAGACCTCTCCCCTGAGCTACTTTGTAAGGTCTCACCAACCTGGAGAATTTGCATTTAAAATAACAAACTCTATTCTCCACTCCTACTTCTCCACCCTCATTCACTCTTGTTAATAACCAAAAGATGGCAGCATTTTGCCCATCATTCATTCGTGACACCTTCCGTGGAGCTGTGTCTGCATTTCCACTTTCATATGCATTGTGAATTCCTCTTGGTACTAAATGTGGATTGATAGCATGGTGGCGTTTATTAACAACAGCCACGACAACAAAATGCAATTTAAAGAAGCTCGGAAGATTAATTATACAAATTATGGTGTAAAGCATCAGAATTCCTCTTTGATGAGGAAATACATACCCGTCGAACAGCAGTGACACTGCAGAGCAATCAAGCTTGGCAAGTGGTATCAGAACCCAAACACCTTGTCCCTCCAGCCATTAGGCTTTCCTGGAGATTGGCCAGAGAACGGAGTGGGGCATCCTGGGCCTGCACACTGAACCTAATGTCGGGGAAATGAAAAAGGGCACTAATGAGCATATCTGACAAGGTTTCCACCAGCCCAGGCACGCTTTCGATCTCTTCCTCAAGGCTGCCCTGATAAAGAGGGCAAGGTTGGCTAAGTATCTGCAAGAAAGGTTGTCCCTCCCCTTTGCTCCTGGGATTTGAAATGGAATAGATCCTTATGAGGCTTCAAGGACACTCTTTCCCAAGGTGCTTTTCAAAGCCCACTATAGACATGTGTCTCAGTCATTTAATTCCCAAGCTCTATTTCATTGAAATCCTCATTTTGAAAAATAAAAGGGTGCAGCTTTGCCACAGTTGCTTGCAAATGGGATTTGGTCCTATTTTTTTTTGAATGTTCATTATAAACAGGGTCGACATTTAAAAGTAATAAGGCCCATTCGCTTCCTGCTCCCTCTATGTATTCTGCAACTGGGCATTTTCTTCTGCTTCACTGTTGATTAGCATTATCAAGATACAGTAATAGCCTCATCCCCTCCTAAGTACCAAGATTCATTTTCTTGAGACAAGGGCAAAGTCCCTTTATTAAAAAATAGAGGTCCATTTTAAAATTTGATTAAAATGACACAGGAAAACATAGACTAAAAATGTTTAGAAGCCCTTAGCATTTGTTTAAAGTAAATCAATTACCTTGGGGTAACTTTTGCTTTGGGACACAGTATCTGGGAGTCTGAGAGGTTTTCATTGCTTTGGTGTTGCTAATGGTACTTATTCTTCACTCTGATCTTTTTCTAGGACTCTGGGACACAATATTGGTGTGTGACAGGAGAAATATTGCCCTTAACCAGAGTGATAAACATTGATCTCTCATAAAATTGAAACTTGTAGAATGAGTTTATAGATATAATCAACATATGTACATTGCTTACTTAGTTCAAATATAAGTAATTACAAATGAGGGTGAATTTTTAAGTTTCACAAGTGACTATCTTAAAAAAGCAATTGATTTATATATAAATTACCTTGTATTATAAATATATATAATTACAAGGAAAGCACAGTGTGTTGTTACAATTTGGTAAAGTCAACAACTGTTTAAAAGTGAGTTTGGCTCAGCCAGCATGACTCAGTGGTTGAGCATTGACCTATGAACGGGTAGGTCATGGGTCAATTCCCAGTCGGGGCACATGTGGGGGTTGTGGGCTCAATCCCCAGTGTGGGGTATGCAGGAGAAAGCTAATCAATGATTATTTCTCATCATTGATGTTTCTATCTCTCTCTCCCTCTCCCTTCATCTCTGAAATCAATAAAAATATATTTTTAAAAAATTAGTTTGAGTCCAAGTTCAAATTTATTTTAATCCAAGTTCTTCAACTTCAAGCTGTGTGGCCACAGGAAAGTACTTAACCTTTCTGTGGTTCAGGTCCCTCCTCTGTGAAATGTTGATATGAATAGTTACTTCACAGATCATGGGGCAATGGCAGGGTCCCCCCGACCAATCGCATCACACCCGCCTGGGCTGGCCTGGCGCCAGTGAGTGTCATAGCGTGGTCGTCTGGAAGGTCGTCCGGACGGTCATTCTGCTATTTGGTTGTTCAGTCGATTTGCATATTACACTCTTATTATTATAGATCCTCAGAGCTTAGATTAGAGTCCATCTATAATTGTTGCTTAATAAATATTTGTTGAAGTAACAAATGGTTGATGGTGAATATGCATTTGTTTCTACTAATAAATTTTGAGGTTATAGATAGCACCTTGCAATAAGTTTACTTGCCTTGGGTGTCAGTCATGAACATGGTTTTGTAGAAAATTCTGTTTTATCAGTTTGGTCAATAGCTCTGTGATCCCCCCAAGAGTCATAATTTGATGTACATTTCTTAAGGATGCTCCATTCAGTTGGGTCAGCTTGTAGCAAAGAGGAATACCATAGTTGAGAACAACAGGAGACACTGTGGACTGGTGTTAGGATGAGCATGAAGAACTGATAGGTTGGAAATATTTACTCCTTACTCCTGAGGTTTTATTGTAACTGAAGTCATTTTATCTGGGCAAAAAGCTCTGAAGCATGAGCAAATGGGGATGAGCTTCAGGTTGGAAATTAAAGAGGGGTCATTGGAATAATAGCTCTGGTCCTGCTATACCTGCACTGCCCAATATGGTAGTCACAAACTGCATGCACTACTGAGAATTTAAAAAGTGACTAGTTTAAATTAGGATGTAGTATAAGTTTTAAATACACACCATATTTTAAAGGTTTCGTATGAAAAATGAATGTGTGCACACAGAGAGAAAAGGCCACGTGAGGACACAGTGAGCAAGCAGCTATCTGCAAGCCAAGGAGAGCGACCTCAGGAAAAACCGACCCTGCCAGCACTTTAATCTTATCGCCCAACCTCCAGAATGAGAAAATAAATGTCCGTTGCTGAAGCTACCCAATCTGTGGCATTTTGTTATGGTAGCCATAGCAAACTAATACACCTGTCCTTTTACTTTTTAAAATGGGGCCACTAGACACTTTAAAATGGCCTATAGTGTTTGCATTTGTGGCTCACATAATATTTCTGTTGGACAAGATTCTTCTCTAAATCCATGTGGGGATGGCTTTGTAGGAACCAAGATGATTTCATGGATCACAGCGCAATAACTTGGAGAAACAAAAGAATAGTGTTGGGTTTCGTTTGAGGAAAGCCTGGACTGACAGTGGGAGCTGATATTTCTGGGGTTAGTTCTCTATAGTCAAGGGGCTTCAGTTAACTTATTTCACCACTTCTCTATCAGAACTTTCATATCTAAAGCACTGACAATAATTTTTAAGACTGCCTAAAAGTTGACCATTGAGAAATTATTTTGGATAAACATAATTTATCTTAGGTCAGATTTAGTGAGACTTTGAAAAGGTATAAAGTCATAAAGAAAAATAAATTGGCTACCTGGCCTTGCACCTCATATTGTCAGCTCTGTAGCTGTAAGTAACAATATTTGCTTATAAATTGCTCTGAGTTCTCCTCCTCCTCCTCCTCCTCCTTCTTCTAAAAAAATATAGTTGACACATCTACTCAAATAAATAAATATTTCCATCTTGACTGATATATTTGTCAATAAAAATGGTTATAAGGCAAGATATGGTAGATTCACTTATTCCTTCCACTATCATTGAGCATTGTGTGCTTGCATTAAAAAATATTGAAAAGTTTACATTTTATTTGCTTTTATGCCAATCCCTATTGATTTGCATGTGATATTTAATGTAACAATTGTGTGCGAATGGGTAGCAATTCAATAGAGAAGGAGAGATGGGTAAGGCATTTTTCTTTTATCAAGATATTTAAAAAGCACCTTATTGTTAAAAATAAAATGAACTGTTTCAACTGCACATAGTTTTTAAATTTTGTTATTAATCTTCACATGAGGATTTTTTTCCCATTGCTTTTCAGAAAGAGTAGAAGGGAGGGAGGGAGGGAGGAAGGGGAGAGAGAGAGAGAGAGAGAGAGAGAGAGAGAGAGAGAAGGAGAGAGAAAGAGACATTGATGTGAGAAAGACACATTGACTAGTTGTCTGAAACCAGGTATATACCTGCCCTTGACCAGAAATTGAACCTTGCAACCCTGCGGTGGGCGGACCAATGCTCTAACCACTTAGCACACTGGCCAGAGCAAAACTCTACATGGTTTTAAGTCCAGCTAAGAGTTGTCAAATCTCTCTCTCTCTCTCTCTCTCTCTCTCTCTCTCTCTCTCTCTCCCCCTATCTATCAAATAGCCACACATGAAAGTTTTTAGGCATGGCTATTTTAGGTGGGTACATTTATTTTTAACCCAATCTATTTATTCTGCCTGTAAAATAATCTTTAACTATTTTCTTTTTTTAAATATTTTTTAAAATATTTTTTTATTGATTCCAGAGATGAAGGTAGAGGGAGAGAGAGATAGAGACATCAATGATGAAAGAGAATCATTGATTGGCTGCCACCTGCATACCCCTACTGGGGATCAAGCCTGCAACCCAGGCATATGCCCTGACCGGGGGTCGAACCATGATCTCCTGGTTCATAGGTTGATGCTCAACCACTGAACCACCATGGCGGGCTAACTATTAGATTTTTTTATCCATCTTATTTTTGACCAGTCTTTTATGCAATTTCTAGGCGTTTTGTATAATGTGGACCTTGTGATTCTGTTTTTATTCTTTCACTAGTCTCTAAAACTAGATGTAACAGGTGCAAGATGTCCCCTCCCATGTACTTCCAAAGTCATTTTCTTGAACACACACACACACACACACACACACACACACACAAACACAAACACATATTTCTAGAATCTATCACCTATAACACTTGGGCTTCCATGTGCCAAGTTAAAAGGCATTGAGTGAGCTCATTAAGTGGAATGTATTGAAAAAGGAAGTGAACCAGGAAATAAATGGACACGGGCGATATACTGTATGTAGGCTCTTTTGCACTGTGACAATTTCAGAAAGTAGGTAAACATTTTAGATAATTCAGGTTTTGATATGTGGTAGAAATATATCTGCCTGATTCTTACAGCATCAGAATTAGAAACTTTTCAGAATCTGTAGGTAGTCCACAGATTTATTCATAAAACCCAGCAGTAAACAGCACACCATTAGAATCTCTTGAAAACTGAAGTTAAAAATGAGCCACGGGTCAACTGTATTTACAAATCAACTTCATCCTCCAAGTGTTGTCCTGTTCTTTACTTTGTGGTGGGGGGAAAGCATGTGTATTATACTGCCACAGTATTTGTATGCCGCTTCAAATCTCCTGGTCACCTTGTATTTTCCAATTTGCATCTTTTAAGTCATTTTCAACCCTGAAACTGCTTTTGAACAGTTCATTTTACTGCCTTAGTAATATGATGTTTACAGCAAAAATAATTAGTGTTTTGTCTCACAATCCAAATCAAACTTTTCTTGGGATTACAGAAAACTTTAAGTACTATTTCATTCACATCACTGTCTCTCTTAAAATAAAACATCGTGGGGAAGTTTCTTCTATCTCATTCTTTTTACATCTGCCCTCAGAAAGCATGTAGTAAAGTAATAGGGCTGATATGGACATGGTTTTTACCAGTTAACTTGCAGACATCTTCTCTGAAATGGGTCGTCAGTCCTAATAATGGGAATCAAGCACACTATGGAAGACCATAAACATCATTACGTCATGGGAAGAGATGCCAGTTGAAGCTCTCAAAGGTTGTTTTCTTAAACAGATGATAGACATCCTAGGTAGCTTCTTCAATTCAACTGACTATCTTGGTTTGTTTTCTTACATTGTAGCAATAAATAGTATTGAATTTCCTCCAAGTTTAATAGAAAAGATGACTGAAAGCCATCTATTCCTGATCTTCAGAGTCCTTGTTAACAGTAAGCTCAACAGAACATCAAGTAGTGTATTTACAGGAAGCTGAGCCACAGTTTCACCTGGAGTTTGAATCAAATTCCTTTTATAATTTTAAAATCACATTGAAATAGTTAACCCTTTAGGTTAGTTAGAGCTTTTTTATTTTATTTTGAGGGAAAAGAGAATGTGGTTTTCATTCCCATTGTTATACTTTTCTTTGGTGGGGGGGTGTCATATTGCCATCTTGTTGGGGTGAACCACATTGACCTGTCTCTTCTATTGTCTTGGTAACTAGGGAAGATCATTTAAAATGTATCTTTTGTGTATTATTTATCCAGTAATTCTCTGGGTTTTCAATCTGTGTAACAATTCTGAATAATTGACATATTTGTATTTTGGGAGAGGGGGCAGCCTTATATAACTGGTTTTTTAATCATTTCTAATTAACCAAAAGACTAATAAAAATACACTTACTTTATACCCTTTCTGACGACCTATAGCAAAATTAAGGCAAATGTTATTTTGAGGTGTCCGCTTACTGGTCACATAACCAACATTTTTTAGTTAAATTTCTGTCAGCTGAACTGTAAAAAATTAAAGATCCAAGATAAAATGTGCTTCCATGCTTCAAATCTGACCAATTCCATTACGTGCACTATTGGAGTATGAAACCTTTCTCCTTGATCAAAATGCTGGTGAGGATCTATATATTTTTTTTCTTTTCTACACGAGTACTCCCGCTATGAAAAAAAGAGTGGAAAGGCCAAATGAAAGACTGAAACAAGCAGACATAAAGTGACTTTTTACATTTTTTTAAGTAGGTCAGAGTAAGGTATATTATTCTTACTGCAAAAGTCAGGTTAAGCCTCTCAATTAGGAAAAGATGCATTTATAGAGTTCTTCCATTTTTATTGATTTTTGATGTCATTTAAAAAATGATGAATAACCAGATGGTAGGAAACTGGACCCAAGCAGCATTTCTTTCCTATCTTTAATGACTGCCAAAGAGCATGGCTCTAGCTTTCTCAGGTCTCAGGACCTTCTGGAGCAGCTGCAGTGATAGGCCCATGAGAAAGGGCCCTCGTCTTTGACATTTATGAATATCTGAGTGTCCTTGTCTTGGGGCTCTGCTGTGCACCTGAACACAGCCCATGCCTCAGACAAAAGCAAGGTCTCTCATTTGGAACAAGGATAATCTGTTTAAAAATCTAAATCTCTTATAAATGGCTGACGTGTGCAAGAATACCATAGTACATAGCTCTTTGTAAGGTAATTTTAAAAGAAAATGATACACATTTTGCTCAGCCAAGCAATCTGAAAGTTCAAAAGGTAAGAAGCACTTCTCAGCATGAAACTGTCAAACATATTTGAAAAGAAAGTTAATTACAATTGGCATTTCCAGGCCTTCTGCTGGCCATGGCTATCTTACTGAAAGGTGACATTAGTGACATCCATTGTACAGGGGCTGAAAAATGAAGACTACCAAAAAACTGAAGCTCTGCATTTCTGTAACATAGGGTGAACCACCCGAGGGCACTTGTTCTTTTTGTGTGGACACTGTTCATCTTTGTGCATGGGAAGTGACTGGGAAGATACACAGAAACTGGATACACAGAAAAAGCATGGGGTCTGGATTCGTCCTTTCTGTGGGCAAGAGGTTGGAGAGGATTGATAGCAAATACGACTTTTCTTGTTTTATGCACCTTTGAGTTTTACTGATTGGGTTTAGATTGCCCTCTGATGATTTCCTGGTAACTTTTTAGCTGTAATTTTTTTCTTTAAAAAAAGGAAGGAAGGAAGGAAGGAAGGAAGGAAGGAAGGAAGGAAGGAAGGAAGGAAGGGAGGAAGGAAGGAAGGAATTGTGAGAGGAGAGAGAGAGAGAGAGAGAGAGAGAGAGATCGATCTAATCATTCAGTTGAGTGGGGCTTTGGCTAGCTCCCAAAGAACTCTGGTAATAGAATATGGCTGATCTTTAATTATTGCTGAGCTGACAGGGATACAAAATGTCAGTTGGGTTCTGAGAGGCAGCACCATGAGACCCTGAGCAAAGCCAATAAACCTCAGTTATTATTATTTAGATTGTGTTTACTACTAAATAGTCATCTGAAACTGGAGCGGGTCTGTGCTGGTGCGTGGTTGGGATATTGGAAACAGGGAAAGCTGAGGGAAAAAGCTGCACTTTCTCCCAGGAGCATCAATTCTATTTGAAGTCTTTGCAGAACATATTTAGTACTCAAATAGGTATATATGTTAGGAGTGTAGAATGCAAACATTCACATCTAGATTTCAGATGAAGTGAAGCGTTTTAAAGAATTGTTCTAATCATGCACTGCTTTGACTAGTTCCCCGATCCTGGAAGGATACATTTTGTTTCCTGGGCCATTAGGAAAGTTTTGGGAAAATGTTTGAGAGTCACTGAATCCTAAAACTTCATGTTTAAACATTGCTGCAACGTGAAATTTAGCTAGTGGTCTGGATATTCCCTCAACAAAAGCCACATTAGGGTTTTCATGCACAACTCTAACCCTTGGTAACTGTGAAGAGCAAAGGGATACACATGGAGAGCCTTCCATCTGTCAGAAGTTCTAAGTAAATGATGTCATTGAGCCAGCCCGATGCCCAAAAACAACCTAGCAAGTCTGGTGAGGCTGAGAAGTATGAGGAAAGACACAACTAGTAGTGTATTTAGGATAACTAAAGGGAGATATTGAATTACCAGGGGGTTCTAACCCTGCAAATGTCATAAACTTCTAATACTTTTTGCTGAAATGCGCAGTTTGAGGAACATGCACAGAAGTGACAAATAAAATATTCTTTAATTTTCTATTGTAATTTGTAGTCTGGTTAGCATTAATATTAGGCACTCATATTTGGATTTTCACATGCAATTTCAAAAAATGTTTGAATGATAACTTTAAAATGCCATGCTCACACATTTCAAACAGCTTTTATTAGTTTGGCATGTATGAATACCCAATTTTAATGCACAATCTTAAGGTTTCTGCTGTGAGTAGTTATACAACTGTGGGGTTTTCTAATGGTATAGTATTTTACTAAATGTAAATTCTGCAGAATAACAATGACAACAAAATCTGTGAGTCAAGTGATTTTTGAAAACAATTTCCAGGGTTGGTTTAAATAGTTACATAAATACATTCTGGTAAATGACAAAAAGTACATATTGACAAAAATCATAAACATTGTTCAAATAATCACAAAGAAGCATTATTATAATACTAACCTCAAAGAGAATGTGTCTATTCAATTTAATGAGGAATTCATTATTTAGGGTCCTCTATAGAATAGGTTAAAAACTAAACACTGGAATGAGGAAAGATGATAGATTGTCCTGCAAATCAAAACTTTAAAACTGAACTATATTTGTTGTCATGCCAAACCAGGTACTAAAAAAATGTTCTGAGACAGAACATCAACAAAGCTAATTTGGTTGTTTCAACTTGGCAGAAATGTGATGGCCCAAAAAGGGAGTACCAAGTGACATCTCTTGAGAAAGTTAGGATTAGAACAAATTGGCTCTGGGCCTGATTTATAAAAGCTTAGTGTTCTGATTTATACTTCAGGAAGCCATAGCATATTAATACATTTAATAAATGTTTATTGAGCACTTATTGCGAGACAGTCAGTGTTATAAGTCCTGGGGATATAGTAGAGTGGGGGGTGGGGGAGCAACAGACAAAATCCTGTGCTCACCTTGAGTGTAAACTATAGTGAGGAGATAGTCAATAACAAAACAACACAGTATTTTATCAGATGGTGATGTGTGTCACCCTATCTTGATTTTACCACTCATTTGAAAATTCGAGATATGTTGGTGCGTGAATCCAATTATTTTGATCTTTAGGAAAAGTACAATCAGAAAATTACCACTAATTTCTTGAATAGGAAAAGGGAGAAACATTAAATTCCAATAACAACTAGAAAAATATTTCAATCTTATTTTAAATATTACCTAAGCCATATTTTGAGACTGAACTTCCATATAAAATATACTCTCTAATTAATGTGTATTATATTTGGAATGTTTAAATACAAATTACAATTTCCATTCTATGCATTATGGACTAGACAAAACTTTTATATATCTTTAATTCTTTTATCTGCTATTTAATACTTTCATTTGGATTTTTCTCTCAGTTTGGAAGATTTTATGAAATGCTTTAAAATAAAAATAAAACTTCATTCTTTGGTATGGTTAGGAATCATCATTATTATAATTTTTGGTAGCATGTAAAGATGTAGTGGTTTTCACTGCAGTCAAGTAGCAGTTACTGGGGAGGGCACAGATGATCAGCTTTAGACGGTGAGCTGTGAATTCAGCCAACGACTCGCTCATTATGACTCTAACAGATTTTTCTGCTATTCGGACCACTGGGAACCTTATGAACCAGTTAGTTCTGCCCTCCTTCTTATGACAAAGTGCCAATACCGTCAACATCCAGGAAACCAAGCACAAGAATCATCTGCTACTGTGACGAGCTTACTTCTAGAGTATGAAGCAAAGAAAATTTCCCTTAATAAATGGTCATTTTTAATTGTCCTTAGGTTTTAAAAGCTCTGAAATTTTCTGGCAAAAATGTGTAGCCAAATAGTAGGATATTCTTGATCTTGAATAGTAAATGATTCTCTTTTCTCTCTCTTCTCTCTCTCTATATATATCCAGTACCTAAAACAGTACTTGAAACATAATAAATGCTCCAAAATATATGTAGAAGGGATTAATTATGGCCACATTTGTGCATTAGTGAGTGATCTTACAATTAAGCTACTGTCTATTTTGCCAAAGCTAAGCCAGAGAGAAATGGAAATTCTACTTGGGAAAAGATGTTAACTTGCTATAAATAAATTTAAGAAATCATGAAGGGAGTAGTTAATATTGGAATACCATTTGGTTATTAAAAATTTGACAAAGGTTGGCAAAATAATCAAAAGTTACTGTAAAATATAATAAAAACAAGCAAACAGTGATTAAAATGAGACTAAGAATCATAACAACAGCCAAAATGTACGTTAGATGTTTATTCTGAGAAAGGAGGTTGTACCATGTATATAATCTTCCCTCACCTGTATAATATTTTTATAAAGTAACTATTGAAAATATGTATTTTCATTTTGAAAAAAAATCTAATCCAGGGATGTCAAACCACTTGTATCAAATTAAAGGAAATCAGAATAAGGGCCGGGGGGAAAAAAAGGAAAGGTGTGGTCTCACCACAAGTCCAACTCTGTTTACATTTAGACCATGCTGTTTCTGGTTTGGTTTAATCAAAATAGCAAAACCAGTCAATAGGCCACCAGCTGGGCTTTAAAAACTATTTTGGGCAGAATGAAGAAAGCACATAATTATCTGTGTTTTGACAGTCTTTACAAATGAGAAAAGAAATTCAAAGCTTTAGTTCCATTGATATTTGCAACATGACTATTTAGGGTAATACCTTAGTTGCTGAGCAATAGAGGGAGTATAATTGAAAGCCATGACTGACTCTGCAAAACCCACAGAAAAGATCCATAGTGCACTGGAGTCAGGTGGCAGCTGGAGAAATTGCCCTGAGCTGCTAGCAAGGTGGTGATAGAGAGTGGCACAAAGCTAAAGGCTGGCTTCTGCCATTAGATTCCTGCACACAGTCTCTTTGAAAGCAACCTGAGCTTTGATGGCACTTCTGGAACCAGACATTTTTTTTTCCACAGAATTAATTTATCCTCAACATCATGAATCACAAAACACATTTTTGCTTGGACAAAGGCATGAAATATAATTCACTTTCTTTGTTGCTGTCCAGAAATTCCCTTCAAAGCACTTTGGACACAATTGTCAAACAAGCATGATTTGCTCTATGTGTGGTTTTTTCCCCCCTCAAAAGTTGGAATTTTCTTTGTGTTTTCCTTAGAAAGGGTGACCACATTTCTTTACCCCTCTTCTGCAACCCTAGTGCCCTCCTCACTCCCACACCCCCACACAAAGACACTCCTTAATTGTATTACTGTTAGGCTGACCTCCAACCCCAACTAAAATGAGGACAAGGCTAGTTTTGTGTTTGGTGGGATAACAATTTATGAGCAATTAAAAATGAAGGGACACAAAGCATTCATCACAGTCTCAGCTAGACAGGCAGCTGAGGTCAAAGGCTCCAGCAATGAAGTGTGCACAATATATTTTTATTTCTGTTTTCACTAAGAAGGAAACGGGTTAGCTAAAAATTATGGCATGCAGCCTCCAGTTCAAAATAGGTGCACTTAATCTTTAGAGACAGTCCACGCTTGGCCAGATAGGTTATGACAACGCATGCAAAGACACACACACACACACACACACACACACACACACACAAAACCTGAGTACCAAACAAAATGAGGTGGGAAAATGAAAGATTTTGTAGTCCAATTCACATACAATTTCCAAAAGAAAAATGTGCTAAATAAATATTCATTATGATTTTATAACCAAGTAAACGATATTTCTCTCCTCTTGCCCCTAGTATGGAAAAAAAAAACCCTTAAGATTTTAAGGTATAATTCCTCTTGGCACATTTCTCAGTGTATTTGGAATAACATGAGAGTCTTATAATTTTATTTTCCTGAAGCGTCAGTGGTTATATTACATGAAAGTCGAGATTAGTGTCTTGCATGCTGAGTTTCCATCAAAGTTACATATCAAAGCACTACAGAAAATGCCTTTCAATGTGATGCAGTTGGTTTTAAAAATCCTTTTTGTTCTTGAAACACTGTAGTATCCAAATCTGATACTCATTTTCTGTTTTAAGGTCTAGGCCTGGCATGAGCAAAACTACTGGTGAATCAACTGCACATTATGCTATTAATTGACTTCACTTGTTTTTTCTTAATGTGTTCAATTTTCAACAGCAACAAAAGGCTTACAGCAATCATATCATCAGTTTTTATGCTGCTTGTGCTGCAGTGTCAGAATAAAGAAGAACCAAGTGGTAATTATTATTATTAAATGCTACCAAGGTGATGCCAGGTATAGGTATACAATTCTTCTACTGAAAGGAGTAGAAAAATCACTATAAAAAATTGCAAGGGACTTCTACTTTCCTTGGTGATTTCCTATTAGAAAAGCAGAGTAAATTTTAAAAAGGAACTCAATTTGCACCTCATCAATGTCACTCTGCTAGAAGAATTAAAAACCATCAATAGCTAATTCAGATTAACACAATCTTTCCCTGGTCACAAAATATCAAGGTCCTTCATTAATTCTAAAATCACCAGTTTATGTTACCTGTTCTGTCTCTATTAGCTTTATCATCCATGAAGGCATATTCAAATACCTTATTCATCACACACACACGCACACACACACACACACACACACACTCGCTCTTATGTAATTTTGAAATATAACACATACTTCTGCAGTAAGCTTGAAAAAAATTCAGAAACTACTGGTAAAATTATTTCTCATAATCATACCTAATCCAACAATCCATTGATTATTACTGATAGCATTTTGGTATAAGTGCTTCTAATATTTTCTTCTATTTTAATTTTATTTTTAGGTAATACCATACACTATTTTTTCTCTTTTATTCTGTGACTATTGTGAATCACTTTAATTGATTTTCCAATATTAAACCAGCCTTGAATTCCTGGGATAAACTGAAACTCATGGGAAGGTACTATTTTTTACATATATGGCTAGATTTTATTTACTCATATTTTTGTGTCTGTATTTATTAAATATATTAAGCTTTAATTCAAATTTCTTGTAATATCTTTGTAATCTGGGGAATCAGGGTTTTGCTGGCCATGTAAAATGAGTATGGAAATATTCCCTCCTCCAGTATTTTCTGAAAGAATTTATTTAGGAATGGTATTCATTTTTACTTATATGTATGGTAGAATTTACCATTAAAACCATTTGGGCTTATAGTTTTCTCACTGAAAAATTTTTAATTATGAAATCAATTTCTTTCATTGATCTATGGCTGTTCAGATTTTCCATATTTTGTTGCACCAGCTTTGGTAAGTTATTTTTTCAGGAATTTATTCATTTCATCTAAATTGTTGAAGTTATTGTCATAAAACTATTCATAATGTCTTTATTATTATTTTTATGTCTATAGCATTTGTTATAAAGTCTCCTCTTTCATTCCTTATATCAGTATTTTGTGTTTTCTCCTTTCTTTTCTTAATGAGTCTTGTTAGGCATTTATACATTTTACCAATCATTTCACAGAACCAATTTTTGACATTATTGATTTGATCTATTTTGTCTATTATTTTATTTTTGAAAAATATATTTTTATTGTTTTCAGAAAGGAAGGGAGAGGGAGAGGGAGAGACAGAAAACATCAATGATGAGAGAGAATCATTGTTTGGCTGTCTCCTTCATGCCTCTACTGTGGATTAAGCCCGAAATCCAGGCATGTGCCCTGACCATAATAGAACTGTGACCTCCTGGTTCATAGGTTGATGCTCAACCACTGAGCATACCAGCTGGGCCATTTTTTATTTTATGTTTTCAATTTTATTATTTACTTACTGTCACTTACTTTCTGTAAGGTAACAATCATAATTTGTTTTGTTCCTAGCTTCTTAAAGTGGAAACTTAGATAATTCTACACATTTTTATTTTTAACTATAGCTACTTAAAGCTACAAATTTCTCTTCAAGCAGCACTTTAGATGTACCTCAAAAGTTTTGATATGTTGTATTTTCATTATCATATTGTTCAGAATTTTTTCAATTTTCCTTGTGATTTCTTCTTTCATTCATGAATTATTTAGAGATGTGTTGTTTAATTTCCAAATATTTGGAGAGCATATTTTGTATGATTTTGATCATTTTTAAAAATCAATGAGACTGGCTTTATGGCCCAGCATATGAACTATCTTGGTGAGAGTTACATGTAAATGTGAAAAGAATGTATATCCTGCAGTTGTTGGGAAAGCGCTCTAAAATGTCAATTAGGCCAAGTTAGTTGTGGATTGTTTAAATCTTTTATATCCTTTCCGATTTTTTTACTGGCTCTGTCAGTTACTGAGAGAGGGCTATTAAATTATATTTATTTTTATCAAAAGCTGTCAAGTTTTCCAAAGTAGTTGTACCTTTCTGAGTTCCCACCAGAAATATGTAAGAGTTCCAGTTGCTTTAAACAACTGTCAATACTTAGTATTTAAATATTTTTTAATTTTATCTATTTGAGTGAAGTGGCACTACATTGCGGTTTTAACTATATATTTAGTATATGAAGTGTGTGTTCAAATCTTTTGACTATGTTCTTATTAAGTGATAAGAGCTTTTTACATAGGTTGAATACAAGTCAGAATATCTTTGTTTTCAATCTTAGGGGAATACTGTTTTTCACAATTAGATATAATACTAGCTGATACGTTTTTTAGATGCTTTTAAAAATTTTAAAAAGTTTTCTTCTTTTTATGGCCTGTTAAAATTATTTTTATAGATAGTCATATGGTCTTCCTCTTTTAGTCTGTTGATATGGTAAAGACTAAAAGAGGAAGTTTTCTAGTGCAGTCTTCCAGGCCTGAGATCATAATTGTGGGAAATATTTTTCTTTTCTTAACAGACAATGTACCCTTCAGATGATCTGTTTCCCCAGAATTAGATGACTTTCTCTTTGTGTCAGAGAAGTGTCACACCCCAGTGGTAGATTGCTTCTGGCCTTGAATAAAAGGGAGGTCCAGATCTCAGATGGATTTTGTGCCCAGTGGCAGCTAATTACTACCTTATACTCATGCAGGACCCAGGGAAAGGATGGGTTTCATCAGGTACTTCTGTTCCATCCTCAAACCTAGGCAGGTCCTTCATAATTGGAATATTGAGGGGCCTCTCCTCTTTCTCCCAAATACCCTATAAACCCCATGGAACATTGCTGGCAAATGAATGTGAACTTTCCTTCTGTCTGGAACTCCCAGCTACTTAAAACTGTCATAAGTATACACTTGATTTTCTTCTTACTAACTTTTATTGAGGATTTCTCTTCCTTCGATGCCAAATTTTGTGTCCCATCTCTTCTTGGATGAGCTTGTCAGCCTTTGGAATTCAGGTCACCTATTGCTTTGTGACCTGAGCTCTTTAATGGGCTAAAACAATGAATTTTGAAGATTATTCAGCTTCGTGGCATGTTCATAATGAGAGCAACATTTCCTTGGACTTATCCCTCTTAAAAAGAAGGAAAATTTCAGTGCCATCCCTTTTATGGAATGCTTTGTTCACTTAAAATATGTCATGAATATTTTCTCATGTCAATGACTATTTCTCTAAAACATGACTCTGAGTACTGCATAACAGTCATTAGATTCTGTCCTTATTTGTTTTGTATCCTCAGCTTTTAGTACAAAGTCTTGGATATAGTATACACTTTATATATCTTTGTTGAACTTAACTAGACTTTGGTAGCGCTGATAATTATGTTTAGTTAAAAAAAAGAATCTGAAATGTACCAAATATATTACACCAGACTGACAAAGAATGATTGTGTTTTATTGTGAAATATGCAGATATATGAAGCACCTGGTGGTGTTGTACCTTAGCTTGGCTTCCCCAAGAGGAGAGCTTGAGGCAGCCAACTGTTGTGGTACTATTTCATTTTGGAGCTTAAGCCCATTGGGGCAATGACATGGAGATGAAGGAAAACCAGTGATATGAAGCATTCTAAATTAACTAAATTTAGAGGGTGCAGGTTACTCTCAGACTTGTTAAGCAATGTATGTGCGTTTGTTTCCCATGAAATATTTGTCAATGTAAAGAGTAAGATTTAAGCAAGAATCTTTCTAAACTACAAAACTCTTAGAGCTTAAATGGATTTTTGAACTCATCCTCCTTCTTCACACCACTGTCGATTTTATAGATGAACAAATTGAAATCTGGAAGGTTAAAGGCCTTGCTCAAAGTCATACAGCTAATTTATTTTATAAGGATCATGAGTGTATATGAGATGTAACATACAGGCAATGCGGGTCCTTCATTTGTCCATTCATTCATACTTCCTGCAAATATGAATTGATCACCAGTTTTATGCCAGCCACTATGCTCAATGCTGTACTGTACTCTTTAATATTTCTGGCACTGAATGCATCCTCATTAATATTGGCTTGCTCTCTTGCTGCTCCAGATATAAATATGAGAAAATCCACACTTATAAGCATAATTTTCAGAATCTCACATCACTTCTGTCTTGTTGTTGTTGTTGTTGTTGTGTGTTTGCCAGAGTATGAGTATATAATGCTACTCTGGATGTAGGATCAACTTTGAATAATATCCAATGTAGAATAATATATTGAAAATATTTAGAAGAACTTATGCTACTTTAAAAGAATACTATTCTTTAATTGTCTTAGTTTTTTTAAAACAAATTGTAATGAAACTTATAGCTGAAGTAATATTTAGAGATGAGATTTCTTCAGTTATTACCTCAACCAAAACCCATGCCAATCAATATCAGTAAGTTGAGATATTAAAATAAAAGCAGTGCCTGTGAGATGTGGAAAGGGCAATGGTAAGTAGTCTAGTTTTGCTGTCACATCAGACTTGAATTTGGTAGTTAGCAACTCTGGCTGCACATTAGAACCATCTGAGAGCTTTTTAAAAAACACAGCTGCTAGGGTTCCACACTGAGAGATTCTGATTTAATTGGTTTGGAATAGGGTTTGGGTATCAGAATTTTTTTTAAAGGTAAGCCTATATATAATTTTAAAGGTAAGGCTATATATAATAATGTATAGCCATATTAAAACCCACATGTGTAAGAAACCATTAGAAGCAAGTTTAGAAAGAAGAAAAAAAAACACACGTTTATGCTATGATAGAAGGGCATGGCTATGTAGCCTAAAGAGAGTACAATGTACAACTAGGGTTTTATTGAAATTAAGCTGATAACTGGGTAGCAAGTGGAAAGGGTGTGTTTGTGGCCATGTGTGCAGGTATGGACTCAAGGCAGAACACCAGTTAATAAGTTGATACAACAGGACAACTGGGAGGTGATAAAGGTCTGAAATAAGGTTAAAACAGGGGTATAAATGCGAAGGAATGGAAATGTTTCTTTTCTGATTAGAAACAGAAAGCAAACGGAAAGGATCATGTCCCTTCCTCCTCCTCTGAACTTCCAGTCTCACTCTAAACCCCATTAAATATATATATATATATATATATATATATATATATATATATATAATATATATATTAATGCAAATGGGGTACTTTCATTATTCATATAAAGTGACTATTTCTTCTCCCAAAATAATCTCTAAGAAGATATATTTTGCATATATTCTAATGAATAGTAGCAATTTTAAAAATTATATGCTAATATAGCTAAATCTTAATGAAATCAACACATATATCTTCATATTAAAGTATAAGAATCTGTACTTGCATAATTAAAGATCTTTAAGGGACTTCATGTCAGGATCAAAATCCTGAAAAAAATCTAATGAAAACATGGATTTCTGGTATGTAGCTTCTACACACCAAGTTTAGGCAGCCCAGAGACAAAAGATTATTTTACCAACTTAAACACTGACTACAGCTTGTACTTGTGAAGGCTAAGTCCAGATTTCTCTGCCTCAAAGTAAATAAAAGGAAATCAAACAACTCTCTAATTTTAGCCCTCCCAGCTGTATTTCAGCTCCTCCCCTGTGTCATGGTTCCTCCCTTCTTTTTTCCACTGAGTACTGACCTGGGCAGCTCCCGGGGCAAATCTAGTCTGGGGTGCGACGTATTCTGGGAATCTCTCTCGCCCACGCAGCTCGCGCTCTGAGCATTTACATCCAGATACATTTTTCCTCAGAGTCACTATCACTGTCTGTAATTAATTGATGAATGTCTGTATCTTAGACTAGACCAGTGGTCGGCAAACTGCAGCTTTCGAGCCACATGCGGCTTTTTGGCCCCTTGAGTGTGGCTCTTCCACAAAATACCACGTGTGGGCGCACGTACAGTGCGATTGAAACTTCGTGGTCCATGCGCAGAAGTCGGTTTTCAGCCTGGGTGAGTATTTTGAAGAAGTACTGTTGATATTTGGCTCTGTTGACTAATGAGTTTGCCGACCACTGGACTAGACTATAAGCTTTTGAGGTGGTCATAAATGAATCTGCTTTACTTACTTCTCTATTTTTAGCACCCAGAAAAGTGCAGGACACAGAGAAGATGCACTAGGGTCTGACATTCAATAACATAGAAACAATACCAGTTTCTGTTTTATAACAAAGATAAATTAGTATAAAAAACCATCATGGCACACAACAGAATATAGAGGGGTGAATTTGGAGCTGAATGTCAATAGCTTAATAACTAGCCCACCTAGAGAAGTGCTTAATACATAGAAGTTATAGAATATGTATCTACACTAATAAAAGAGAAACATGGTAATTAGCGTATGACCACTACCCTTTTCACTGGCTAATCAGTGAGTATATGCAAATTAACTGTCAGCCAAGATGGCGGCCGGCAGCCAGGCAGCTGGAAGCGAACAGGAGACTTGCTTGCTGCAGTGAAGGAGGGCTCCAATGTTCCCCACCTACGCTGCCAGCCTCTGAGCAGGCAGTTTGAAACTTTGTAACAAATATAGAAGCTAAACAAAACCGCAGGGATCTCAGAGCTGGAGTTATACATTGTTTTGATTATAGAACGCAAACAAACCAGCAGCGGAAGCCTCAGAGCTAGAGCCAGAGCTAAAGCTGGCCCAGAATAAAAAAAAAAGAAAAAGAAAAAAAGGACAGGTTGGGAGCTCCAGTCAATCACCAGCCTTAAGGCAACCCTCAGCCCCTCACCCAGACTGGCCAGGAACCCCAGTGGGGACCCCCACCCTGATCCAGGACACCCTTCAGGGCAAACCAGCCGGCCCCCAGGCCTCTATCCTATATAGTAAAAGGGTAATATGCCTCCCAGCACCGGGATCAGCGGAGCAGCAAGGCCTCCTGGCACCGGATCAGCGTGACAGGGGGCAGTGCCCAAACCCCCTGATCGCCCTGCGGCTCTGTGTGTGACAGTGTGCGGTGTCCCAACCCCCTGATCGGCCCTGCTCTGTGTGTGACAGAGTGTGGTGCCCCAACCCTCCCCACCCCCCCCACAGGCCCTGCTCTGTGTGTGACAGGATAGAGCCATAACCTCCCCATCGGCCCTGCCCTGAGTGTGACAGTGGCAGCGCCCCAACCCCCTGATCAGCCCTGCTCTGTGGGTGATAGAGGGCAGCACCCCAACACCCTCCCCCACGGGCCCTGCTCTGTGTGTGATGGGGTAGAGCCATAACCTCCCCATTGGCCCTGCCCTGAGTGTGACAGTGGCGGCACCCCAACCCCCTGATCCGTCCTGCTCTGTGTGTGACAGGGGGCGGTGCCCTAACTCCCCTATCAGCCCTACTCTGTGAGTGTCAGGGGGGAGCTCCCCAACCCCGTGATGGGCCCTGCTCTGTGCATGACAGAGGGCAGCGCCCAACCCCCTGATTGGCCCTGCTCTGTGTGTGACAGGGGGTGGCGCTGCAACCTCCCCATCGACCCTGCCTTGAGTGTGACAGGGAGCGGTGCCCCAACCCCCCAATCGGCCCCACCGTGAGCGTGACTGAGGGTGGCATCGCAACCTCCCAATCCGCCCTGCTCTGTGCATGACAGGGGGCGGCGCCCCAACTCCCCAATCAGCCCTGCTCTGAGCCAGACCAGGGGCTGCACCTAGGGATTGGGCGTGCCCTCTGCCACCCGGGAGCAGGCCTAAGCCAGCAGGTCGTTATCTCCCGAGGGGTCCCAGACTGCGAGAGGGCACAGGCCGGGCTGAGGGACCCCCCCTTCCCCCCCCGAGTGCACACATTTTTGTGCACCAGTCCTCTAGTCCTATATAATAAAAGCCTAATATGCAAATCGACCGAACAGCAGAACAACCAGTGGAACAACTGGTCGCTATGACAAGCACTGACCACCAGGGGGCAGATGCTCATTGCAGGAGCTGCCCCCAGCCCACAGACCCCAGGCCAGCCAAGGTGGGTGCCAGTAGAGGACCCCCTATCACCCTACTGGCCACCCCACAGATCGGCCCTGATCACTGGCCAGGCCTAGGGACCCTACCTGTGCACAAATTTCGTGCACCAGGCCTCTAGTTTGAAATAAATGAATAAAAGAGTCAGGATAAGCCAAATTAAAGGATAAACTCAAAGGGAAAAGGTAATGAACAAACAAATAGAATGTACTTGATGCATCCCATGAGTTAACATAAGAATATTGGACTAAGTTTCTGAAATCTGAGTTCTTATTCTAGGGTCATATGCATTCAGCTGTGTGTCCTTGAGGAAGCCACTTAACATCTCTGTGTCTTAGATGCCTCTCATATGCAATGTGTTGTTGAATAAGATATTCTCCAATGTCTTTCCCAGCTTTGAAGTGGCAG
Organism: Myotis yumanensis; assembly: GCF_028538775.1. Taxonomy (NCBI): domain Eukaryota; kingdom Metazoa; phylum Chordata; class Mammalia; order Chiroptera; family Vespertilionidae; genus Myotis; species Myotis yumanensis. The sequence continues at coordinate 45,143,504 of NW_027223757.1, forward strand.
TCTCTTTTAGTTGATTCCTTATGCAGTCATGGAGGTTTGGGTTTCTCACATGTTCTGTAGTGATATGCCGAGCTGCAATGAGTATCTACAACAGCTTCCAGGGAAAGGTGTGTTATGAGGAAAAGTGGATGGAGAGTGAAACAAACTTGAAGACACCATTTTATCTCTAGCCCAGAAAATGTCTGAATGTTCCCTCTTCTGTATTTGCCCTGACAATTTAGACACTCTCATATTATTACACAATGCATCATTTTGCATTTGAGAGACCTCTTTAATTACCTTTTGATTTCCCTGTTAGTTCTTTAAGTCTGAGATACTGATATTTCCCTTCTTGAATTCCTAGCATCTGGAAGCATCTGGTATATGATAGGTGCTGACTGGGAGGGAAAATGGAATTTAGTGAATAGCATTAGCTAGGCAGAAATTAAATCAATTTTCAGGTTTCTCAATGGATCTACTTAGAGAGACAATGTTTTCTACACATTTTTTGCCAAAAGTAATGGATTTGGCCTTTTACCAAAGCATTAACAGCATCTTCTTGGAAATCAAGGAACATCGTGTAAATAGAAGAAGAGAGAATTTTGGAGAAAAAAAGTAATGAATGAATTATTCAATCCATCCTTCAATTAGTCTTCCTACCTCAGACCATGTTCGACACAGAATTTATGAAATAGCCAGAAGAAACTGTAAGACATGATACTCGTGCTTTAAAGACTTCTGGTCTAGCTGGGAAGGTCGCCATGAATAGTCTAAGACAGAATAAAGCGAGACAGTATGTCAGAAAATTTCATTTTTTCTGTCTTCAAATGTATTTGAAATCTAATCACCAATCAGCAACTCCAGTCTGGCTCAAGCTGCCATTATATCTTGGCCTCCCACTTACATTGCAAGGCAATGGCCTCTTCACTGGCCCACCTGTAACTAGCCTTGGCTCATTGCAGTATGTCCTCAACTCAATGGTAGAGTGATCAAAGTCTGTATCAGAAAAGGATACTTCTCTGTTCAAATCCACTAAAGCCTTCATCTTTTTAAAAATGAAACAACCATCTTTCCAATTTCAGTGACTTCTGAGGTTACTTTTGATTGGTTACTGCTCTTCCTCCCTTTATTGCTGAGAGCCAGGAGTCTCACTCAGATGCGCAATCTCTCTGGCAATACTTAGAAATATTGGAGATGACAGACAAGTAATCCAAAATTCAGGAGTGCTTGGAATTTGGTGTGTGTGTGTATGTGTTTGTGTGTGTGTGTGTGTGTGAGGCTCTGAGTGTCTCAGGAGAGCTGTGTGCGTGGCATTGGAGTCTGACATATGTAAGTGGAAATCCTGTTTTACTAGTTCCTGGATGCGTGACAAATTATCCAATATCTCTGAGCTTCAGTTTCCTTTTCTATGAAATGGGTTTGATCATACCTCCTCTTGGATTGTTGTGTCTTAAATGATATCGTGACAATTAAGAGGATTTAGCTCAGCATTTGCCACAGAGTAGATACACAATAACTCCTTTCAGTTCTGTTTGCGTCAGGATTGGGCACTTAAGGTGCAAAAGAGCAGGGCAGGGGTAAATGCTCAATGTAGGCTCACTAAAATGCAGCTCTGATGAAAAAGAGGGCCAGTCCTGATAGAGGTGAGCGGGATAGGAATGGGTTAAAGGAGCTAGCAGGCTGCCCAGCTGGACCATTCTCAATCAAGGGCTTGCATAAAAAGCCAGCAGGGACAGAAGTGGGGGCTGGCCATGCTGAGTGTGCCTTCGGAGGCCAGCAGCTGAGAAGTTGCTCATCTCTTGGTTCAGCCTGTTGTCAAACCCTGGAGTGGGGGCCTGGGGTGGGGGAGGGAGACTGGATGGCCTTTGTTAAAACCCTGAGACAGAGTGCAGTGTTTTATATTGAGCCTGACAAATAAAAGACCAACCTGAACCATCTGGTTCTGTAACATATGGGAAACACAGATTTCTATTGTAGATGACCAAAATATTAGTCTATTGAATCTTAAGGCATTTGACTATCATGAAGAATTTGAATAATGGAATAAATAACTCTTAGAATTGTCACTCGGATGAGGGGAAGGATAGAAGGAAAGGTTTAGATGTTGCAAACAAAGTGTTTATTGATTTTGGTACAGTGCATCTCATTGCAGGGCTTCCAATTGTTTAGAAATATTAACTTGCTGATCCTTAGAGTATCGCGGGGTGGGAGGGAGGATTGCTCCAGGGGAGGGAAGAATGGGAGAATGAATGCACATTAGCTGAGAAGTCAGAAGAGTGCTATTCTTGAGCAGAATGGATCAGAAGTGACAGTGAGACTAAAGTGCTGCCTCCTGTTCTTATTTTCATGCTACGTCTTTGACTCATTGTGAAACAAAGATTAAACACAATAACCAGAGCCTGTTTTTAATTGCGCCCAAACAAGAGCCCTTGAAAAGCCTGCTGGTATGTAGGCAATTAGTTAAAAAATGTATCAAATCATTTGACAATCATTCAAGGGTCTTTATTTTTTTAAAAGCTATTTTTTTTCTATTGCTTTTGAGGTCAGACTCTTCAACCCTCAGTAACAGAATGGGGCAAAATTAATTCAGAGTTCTACTATAAAAGTAGTCTGCGAGATAAATAGCATAGGTTGATAATTTCCATTCCAACCATAAGCAGTGTACAAAGTTTGTAGCTGAAGAACAGAATGCAAGAATAAGCCCGGCGAATATTCTACAACTTAATTTTAGAAAAACACTTGGAAATTCTTAAAATTCATCCTTCAATCTAACCCAAGTTGACTTCAATAGGCTTGCAAGTGGTATAATGCTTTATTAAGCTGATGTTTAAATGGCGGGGGTAAATTCTAACATATCTAAAAGGGATGTGGTACACAGAAGGTATTCAGTGTTGGTTGACTGTGTTGCTGATGTGTAAAGAGTGCTAAGTGGCATCTGCAAAGACAGAAGGGTGACAAGTGCCAATGCTAACCAAGTGTTCAAATAAAGAGGCACAGAATAACCTGAAATATTAGCAAAACGTTAATGGGCAAGAGCTTGAAAAAGTAAAAATACCTTTGTGAGGGGACACTGAGCTGCAGATGTTCGACCTGGACTGACTGTCGTGACGGGCAGCGCAGAGTAGATAATAACAATGTCTGGGATTCATAAAGCAGCTGTCGTGGGGGGTTTCAAAGCGCGTTGGGTGTGTTTTATCTCATTCAGCACTGCCCCCTTTTGTCTGGGGGAGCCCAAATGGTGGCCATGGGGGATGTGGCCAGCATGCCTGCTGGCTGGAGACTTTATCATGTGTTTAATGACATTGAGGCGAAGTGTCTGGGGCAAAGGGCACTTCAGGGAGCTAAGAGGCCCAGCAGTTTTGTACTCAGAAATTTCAGAAACAGGACTGTGACCATTCTCAGCTTAGTTCTTTGCTCCTGATTTTGATAGGGGATGAAGAGGCGAGGGGAGTTGAAAAGTTTAGGGGTAAGTATTATCTGGATGAAACTGAGGCACATAGAAATGGAATGCCCTTCAATGTCACACTGCATATTCTAAGGGAGAGTTAGTTTCCTTTTAGTTTCCTTCCAGAGTCAATCCTAGCTTTCTCACTGGGTGTCTGCATAATGATGCCTTTTAATATTGAAGTGGCAATCAAAGGGGGGCTGATGGAATACAGGCCATGGAGTAGAGGAGGCAGTGCATCCACTCAGCTCTGGTGGTCCATCTGGGGAAGTGGCTGTATAGTTTAAGTTCCTCACTATCAGGAAGATGGAGGCAAGTTGGAGTCAGAATAGGGCTGGGGGGGGGGGGGGGGATTGGTTTGAGGCTAAGTGAGCTGGTGGTGGTGGGGACATACTAAGTCTACAGGTAAGAGGAGGAAGTATTGAGAATGATGCAGGAGAATATATGGGAGTAATGGGCTAAATGAAGAACCTTTCCAAAAAAAGAAATCCTTTGATGACGTGACAGTTCTAAGTCCACATCATATTTTTGATGGAAAATAACATGTCCATCTCTGTTTTCTGACTGATGAAATGCATCTTGCAATGTATGATCATGATGCAATCAACAAACACCGTGCAAAGTTTTCTGCATGTTGATCCTTACCATAAAGAATCCAACAATAACTAGGAAAGATTAAACGCTATATGATCCTTGTGGAGAAACACAGTTCCTAGATTTATAGTTCATGCATTTCATCAAAAGAATGAGAACAACTTTATAAAAACTCATAATCGTTTTCTGTCCAGCAGAGAGTCACCCTTACCTACCTTATGTTGTATTTTCCCAGAGGCCAGCAGGATGAAGGATAACTGCTATAGTGAAAAGTAGAAAGTTTGGTGATGCTATAAAAAGTTGAGCAGTTTGGCTCTAAAGTCATAAAAAGTATCTTGATACATGTATTCAGGCAGAGCTGCTAAAAAAAAAATCAGAAATAACCTCCCTCATGATTCCTCCAGGAAGTGGTAGCTGTAACCAATATAAGCCACTTCCTATATGATTCTGCAGCACTCTTGAATACATCCTGCCTCTTTGTGCTTGTAGTAAAACAACTGATTAGAGCAGGGGAAACACCAGTCAAACAGCCACATTATACAAGAGAATGCACAAAGACAATTAATGAAACGTGATCAGTCTGGACATTTTTCATATTGCAAGTGGAAGCGTGTGTAGGATTTTATTACCTAATAAAATCTTGAAAAATTCTGAACACAGTGCTAACTGTTCTCGGGCACACATATTTCATTATTTTCTAGATTTTTGTTAAACACATCCAAAAAATGCCCCCGAACAATAAATATACCTACTCACATGCCAAATTCCATTAATAGCGCATTATGATGGTTCTCTTATAGTGCAGTTTTTCATCACTGGCCTTGAAGATTTTATCCGAAGTATGCCTGACCCCCTAGGGTTGTTCCAGGAAGCCTCTGCTCCATTTCTCAACATCAACAGGACCACTCAGACATGAAATCGCTGTGTCCAAAGAAGTAAAGCCAGCTCCTAGCTGTTTTAAAAGAAGCCTCTTCTGTGGTTGTGAAATGTTTTTGTATTAGAATCATGATTGGGTCACACGACTAAATTAAATAAATGAGCAAGTGATGCTATGTAGCCATTTCTTCAACTTTCCTGCTCACTCCTGGTCAAATGAGTTGGCAGTCTTACTAGGTTGGTTTAAACATAAACAATTACAGTCTTCCAAACTAATTAGGGAGCAGAATATTATAGGACTCGCAGAATTTGGCAGCTATCCCTAAAAATAAGAGTTCAAAACTATCTGTTATGAAAACGACTGGAAGTTTCCAAGAAACAGCCATAGTGAACCATCAGCATCGCTCTGAGTAGCACCCCTTCCTTTTGTGCACCTTCCCTTCATTTTTCACAATAGACGATACAGAAAGCTGCACACTCTCTGTGCCAAAACAATGCCACCCGCACTTGGTCTAATTCACAGAATCAATGTATCAATGCCTTCATTATTCTATGAAGCATCCTTTAAATGTTTGAAAGTTCTGGGGTTAAAACATCATTACAGTTGTCTCTAAATATTCCATCGTGACACTGGATTTTTTTTTTCTCCTAAAGAACTGCTTCTACTTTCATATAATTCCTGCCTGAAAAGAAATATGTGCCCTGAATTATAGCTTTCTGGGAATAGTTCATAGACTGATTAGAGTTCAGACCTACTAATTTATAATTTTGAAGTAAACTAGAATCAGGAGTTGATAATATAGCCAAACAGAAGTAAAATATTAGGTAAAGTTATTATCATATACTAGAGGCCCTGTGCATGAAATTCGTGCATGGGAGGGGGGTCCCTCAGCCCAGCCTGCACCCTCTGCAATCTGGGACCCCTCAGGGAATGTCTGACTGTCTCTTGCAATCTGAGACCACTGACTCTTAACTGCTTGCCTGCCTGCCTGCCTGCCTGCCTGATCGCCACTAACCCCTCTGCCTGCCTGCCTGCCTGATCACTCCTAACCACCTCTGCCTGCCTGATTGCCCCTAACCACCTCTGCCTGCCTGCCTGACCACCCCTAACTGCTCCCCTACCAGCCTGATCGCCCCTAACTGCTTCCCTGCTGGCCTGATCGCCCCTAACCACCTCTGTCTTGCTCCGCCCCCAGGACCCAGGACTCCCTCCTCTGGCCGGTCACAGGCACTGGGGACCTGGGCTTCCCTCCCTCTGGCCAGCCGAAGGCACCCAGGACCCAGGCTGGCTTTGCCCAGGTTGGCTGCACTCACAGCCGCAGGCACCAGGGATTGCGGGGCGGGCAGCTTGTCCCTCTCCCAGGCTGCAGGTGAAGATGCAGCCACTGGTGCCTGGGACCATGGGGTGGGCGGCTTGTCCCTCTCCCAGGTCACAGCCTGGCTGGTCCCCATTTCTCTCTTGCAAGCTCATTTGTGCCTGTCTGGTCCCCATTCCTCTCTCCCCAGTATTGAGTGTCTAAGCCAGGGGTGGGCAAACTTTTTGACTCGAGGGCCACAATGGGTTCTTAAACTGGACCTGAGGGACGGAACAAAAGCATGGATGGAGTGTTTGTGTGAACTAATATAAATTCAAAGTAAACATCATTACATAAAAGGGTACGGTCTTTTTTTTTTTTTTTTTTTTTTTTTTTTAGTTTTATTCATTTCAAATGGGCCGGATCTGGCCCGCGGGCTGTAGTTTGCCCACGGCTGGTCTAAGCTGTTAAGGTGTGACAGTGTGAGGGCATGATGACCATTTGCATATTAGCTCTTTATTATATAAGATAGGAAGAGAGGTTTCAAAAAGTTGGGTGATTTCCCCCCATGTTTCCATAGCATATTTGCATGTAATGACACCTAGTAGAGAAGACAAGACAGCTCTTTCTACCTTGTCCACACACACAAAAAAGGACACCTAAGTCTTTTATAACACAGGGCAGAAACCCTGGACCTAGCTATGAATAGGAGAATAATCATGAACAAATTCATTTGGTTCTTGTAGCAGAAGATTTAATTACTGAGCAACCTAAACAACATAGCCTGACTCGTGATGCAATCTTGGCACATGCCCCAGGACAGAGCGGGGTTGAGGCCACAGGCCACAGTTGAGGCCTACAGGTGCATATAACACTATTTTCTCTGGTTTGTCTTTGCACCCTCCTGGGTACTTACTGAAATTATAGAAGGGACACAACAATGGGTGTAGGAAATGCAATTGTGATACATTCAGGATTCAGTTCTTTAGTAAACAAAAACTATCAGTCACTAGCACAAAACTTTGCACAAAGAGTTGCTTGATAAAAATTTGCTGATGGGTTGAGTTTTAGTCAAATTGAAAGTTGTTCTAATATATATTTGGAAAATATTGCTATACATTTGTTGGAGCGAGTTCCTCCTTGATCCTATGCCAACTATGGGAGCACAAGTTCTCAGACACTGGGTATTTGATGGAGAGGGCATAAGAGGTTGTAGGCATATAAGAGAGACTTTATTGCAGACCACGTAGCCATTGCTACCAAGGAGCTACCAGAAAAAATAGTTCTTCAAAGTAGCCCCACAAAGCAGGTGCACAAAGCAGCTACATAAAGCAACTGTGCAAAGCAGCCTAGTAAAGCAGCTGCACACCTGCTGGTCAGTAACACATCTTTATACAAATTCAGACAAAATAGCTTCTTGCCAAATAGTGATATCACTATTTGGGTTATAGAGAGGTGCTCCTGCACATTGCATACAGTAAAACTGTTGTGCCATTGCCTTTGCACATGCGTATGGCAAATTGGCCTTGAACATCCGGCATACTCTGTTTAGGGTTCCCACATTTCTCACTCTCCCCCCCCAGATTGTAGCAGCACATAATTGAAAGTCAGTCATTTGACTGTCAATGTTGAGGGGAAATTTGCAGGTGTTGGCATAGATCTTCACTGACTGGCATGAGAGTTAAGCCTTGTCTTAATTTGAACATGTCTATATTTAGACAAAGGTGATAGTGTATAAATGGCAGCAGAAGAACACAGTACTCTTCCTTTTCTTTAGACCTCCTTATGTCACTCTACCTTCTCTTTCCCATTATAATGTCTCAATATAGCTGTGTATACTTTCTACACAGACCAACTTTTGTATTTTTATTTTTTCAAGACCTTACAATTTTGCTTTTACTCCTACCACCTTGTCCCCCAATATAGCCAATGTCTCAGGCTATGTGTGTCCCACTAAATCCCATCACACCACACCCCACCTAATTACCTTTCACATCCCCTTTGACTTCTCTTTAGAAACTGCCAAATGCTGGTGTTTCCAATTTAGTTCTCTTCCCATCACTACCTATTTGCTAATGGCCAACCTTTGTTGTCAGTTGAGACCTTTGTTCAGAATTCCAGATCCATATGTTCAACAGGCTACCAGGCATCATCAGTGAAATATCCAACTCAACTTGTTCACATCTCTCCTCCTTCTCCATAGCCTTGTCCCTGTTGTCTTTTATTCTCATTACAGTAAATGATTCTGTAATCCAGTTGGTTATCTAGGAAGGAAACGTGTGGATTCTCTTGCTTCCTTCCTCTCTCTCCCTCACTCTTCCTATCCAAATGGTTGAGTTATGTTAATTCAGCTTGTAAACTTTGCTCAAACTTGTCTGCCCCCACTTGCTGGTGACACACCCACATCCTCATTATCTCTTTGTGGACTATCGCCATGGTTTCTCTTCTAGGCTCCCTTATGTCAGGACTATCCTCTTCTAATCAGTCTCTACCTTGTTGTCTAAATTTCTAAAATGCAAACCTGATCATGTTCCTTTCTCCTTTAGAGTTCTGCAGTGGCATCCCATTGCCTACAGGAAAAATTCTTATATTATTTATATAGCATATGAGATCCTCCATGATCTATCCACAACTTAGCCCTCTAGGTTTACCTTCTAACATGCTTTTGTTCACTTTTCACACTCCAATCATATTAGAATATTTGCAATATTTGCAGTTGATATTCTTCCCTTTCCTTTTTTTCTTTCTAGGTGGTTTCATTCAGCCTTAACCCTTTACAAACTATCTCTACAGTGATAGTTCTCAAAATTTCATCTCCTATCTGAACCCTGTTCCTGAATTCTAGACTCATATAATTATCTATTAGATGTCAAATAAACTTAATATATTAAATTTAAACTTAATATATTCTAAATCAAATTCTTGATCTTCTCCTTAAAACCAATGTCTCCCACAGTCTTCCTTGTATCAAAATATGGCAACTCGTTATTTCTGGTTGGTCAAGCCAAAATCCTTGGATCATCCTCAATGCCTCTCTTTCTCTCATACCCCATATCAAGGTCATAAGCAAGTTCTGCCAACCTACCTTCAAAATATATCTAAAATCCGAGTCACCATTATCTTTTGCTGATTTGTGATATAGCTCCCTTACCGGTTTTCCTAACGTGTCCTTGTCCTTTTACAATCTCTTCTCATCAAGGCAGTCATTGTGATCCTGTTAAAATGTATGTCAGATTATTCCGCTGTTCTGCTCAGAACCCTCCAATGGTTTCCCTCTCAGACTGTGAAAGCGAGGGCTATCTTCAATTTCTTTTTTCTATGGGAGGTTCATTTTCCTAATTCCCATTGAGAGGTTTATATGCACTGGTTCCTGCATTAATTAGAATCCTCTGTTACTTTCTGCATCCTAAACATTTCAGGACCCAACTCATTTATCAATTAATTGTGTAATATTTTTCTTTTCACACTGTTACACTGAACAGATATTATTTAAACTTTAATGTGCTTCTCTGCAACCAAACTGTACAAATTGAGGGTAAAGCAGTGTATCTTACATTTTGTTTTATCCCTCACAGCTTGGTCTATAGTATATGGTCCAGAAATCTTTGTCCACATTATTGATTGCATTAACATTACAAATTGGAGGTGCTAAGCCACAGGATTCTAATTATATATACTTTAGTGGGAGAAGCTTTAATTTTGGTGGCCCAGGAGTCCTAGACCTTGTTAACCTATGAAGGAGAAATAGCTTGATGTGCATCTTATTAACAATAGCCACAAAGCTGACCTCAAGGAACCAAGTGTTAAATCCGTCTCTCCTGTCAATATTGGCGTCAGAGCCCCTGAAAATATTTCTGATTTGTAGCCACCTAAATTACATATCTCCTTGATATTAGATGGATTCTCTACTCAGAATTAGACTAACCCTTGGACAGTTTACTTTTGGCTCTTAACCTTTTGGATGTCATAGATTGCTGGAGGTTTTGATAAAAGCTTGACCCTTTTTCTCCCCACATGTCTGTATATATAGTCACTTAGTATTTCTATAATTCTGGAGCTTAAGTTATCAAAAGCCCATCCATGGATTTTCTAGGACTCCATAGTTACCAGGTTAAGGAGTTCCCAGGTTAAGGAGCAGATGGACCAGAATTATATTTTTCAAACCCTGGCTACTCTAAATGGCTGCATGATTTGGGGTAAAGCACATACCATGTTTGTGTCTCAATTTTCATCATTTGCAAAAAGAGGAAAAGCTCATAGTGTCAGTTTAACTCACAGAGGGTGGACTAAGTCCTTTGGGCACTATGCAAATTAAGAGTATAATTTCATCTAAGAGTTTGTAACTGTGTGAAGCTTTACATAGTAGTAACTCACCTACTAAATAGCCCTGGCAAATTGAACTCAGTCCACCTAGATGCAGTGGAACATCACCAAAGGGAGAATGAGCTTATCTCAGTAAATGCTCCATTTGAAAGTAAATAACTCTCGTTCTCAGAGCCAGCCAGTCCCTGCTCTACTTTTCTTAATCTGTAAAACAGCTCTTAGCATCAATCTCTCTTTATCCCATGATTAATTAAGCAATCATCTCTTTTAAAGATTTATTTCTTTTTTTGTAAAAACGGATGGCATGTTTTTAATGAAATTGTGAAATCTGATCAATGTCCTCCAATCTCACAAAAAAAAGAATACAGCATTGTGTGCAGAGCAATGATTTTTTTAAATCAATCTTTTATTTTTCATATATCCATTTTACCCCAAAAGCAAAGTATAAAAAAGATTTTAAGGCAGTAAAAAGCAACAATGTTTTAAAAATAGTTCCCCTAGATGATCTGGCATTCTAGAGGACTCATTGATGGTGACATGGCCCTGGGCAGGGCTACCAGATGAGCTTTATGGCTCTTTTCTTAAAGGGTGGCTTCTCATTGCATAGATTTGCCAAAAGCCAATAAGATTCAACATGCTCATCACACCAAGCACATACCCAGGCTGTTTCCAAAATGTCTGAACTATTGTGTTTGTTGCCTGTATCACTTGTGAATGCAAACTCATTTCATTTTAGTTACACCTCACCTCCTTCATTCTACTCCCCCCTTCCTCCTCATCATTGTCCCTAACTACCATTTATAGAGCATCTAATAGGAGACAGGCACTATGCTATTTTTCTACATCATTACATTACTAATACAACCTCACAAAGTCATTTTTATTAATCTAATGTTACATGGAGGAAACTCAGGCTAACACAAGTTAAATAATTTTCCCCAGGTCTTTAGTAGATGGTGGTAAGTAGACTGGAGAAAGGTTAAAAGAAAATACACAAAGGCAGCCACAAATCAGAGAGGTGGAAGGTGGTAGGAAGACTATAAGATAAATTCAGTGTCTTATGAAGTTGGGACAAATACAAGGTCACCAGAAGGAAATCTTACATGTAGAAAGGAAAATAGATATTTGTAGATTGACTGTGCTTGAAAACAGAATCCTTAGGTAGAACACAGTGCTACATGAGGAAACTAGAGCGAACAGTTTCTCCTCTTTTTCACCTTAAGCACACAAGGGCGGAAGTCCTTACCTCCCCAAAGGAGCTCTATCTCCCATATATGTAGAGAAATGGTGAGCTTTGTGCAGAGGATGTGGTGAAGCAGAACAGCTGGTGGGAGAAAGGGGTCAACCATTTTGTGGAGTAATTCTGCTCTTGTTCCATATTTCATTTTCCCTCCACAAAGTTGCCCTGCAGGTAACCAAACCCACATCCCTGATGGCCTTCTGCTGCTCTTTGAGCTCGGCCCTGTGGAAGGGTCATCCTGCCCTTCATTACGATGACTCCTGTCCCTGAGAAAACTTGCTTTCAGATAGTCACTAACACAAACATTTATTTCACAATTGTTATTGTATATGTGGCTGTCCTTGTTCTAGACTCTAAGGACACAGTAGTGAACAAAATAGGCATTGCTCCTTCACATATGAAACACACACACACACACACACACACACACACACACACACACACAGAAGTAGAAGAACAATGGGTAAAGGAAAACCAGTGCTTATTTAATGTAGATCATGTGCATCCTTGCTATGTACATGGAAGGGATAAAGATGTTGCTTCTTTCAATCATTAAGTTTATCACTTGAATTAAAAATTGTAGCTTTCTGCACTACAGCAGCAGGAAGTTAGAAGTAGTTGTGATAGTTCTTTCCTCAAATCACCCTTTTTGAGATGAAGTGTATATAACCTACCTGTCCATCAGACAATGGTACCGCGTCTTTCTTTCCCGTGTTGCTTGGATGAAACCCACTCTTGAGGCTCTAGGACTCAGGGGAGTTCAATGGGCTAATAGGCAATCCCAGCTGAACCTTGGCAGACCTTCCCACCAGACCTCAGGGGTTACTGGATTTGTAATGCAACCCCAAGGCATTAATGAATCAGCTGCAGTGGAAGTGCTTGCCTGTGGCATCTTGCCAAGACCCTATTAGAAGTCTCTCAGAAGAGCCTGACAACAGATATTATAAAGGCTGCAAAAGGACGATTATAGTCTGTCATTTGAAGAGTCTACACATGGACTACACATTTAGTTTTCTTTATTATAGATGAAAATGAAAATGCCTGTAAGTATACACTGTCTAGCCAGTACCATCTACTGTATATTGGCTGCAAATACAGTGAAGGTGCCTTTAATCATCTCACCTCTAGTTTGGGATGTTGGTAAACTTAAATGATGGAAAGCCCATAATTCTGGCACAATTTTGATACCTCACCCTATCAATTCCTGGTGTAATGCATCATTTTTTCTTTAAAAAAAAGGTATGACTAGCCACTAAGAAAGACATAGCTCTGGGGCTGGCGCTTGCTTTTAGAATCAGACCTACTGTATCTGGGTAAAGCAGCCTGAATATGAGGATTTAACACACTGATAGAGTGCTGCTTAAAAAAAATAAGAAAGAAAAGGAAGAAAATTGTTCCTTATAAAGATTGATGGAGAGTCTCAACACATGCATAAGAGGGAAAGAACAAGAAATTATGCTGGAGTGCTGCTCACATTAAACAGAAAAGCTTTGGGAAAAGCATTCCTTTCAAGCCTCAACCCCTCTTTATATTAGACTATAATTATAAATGAATAGATTTTTTTTCATTTAAAAATTGCATAAATAGCATTTTTTTTCCATTGCTGCACAAGGTATCTAAAGAAAATAAGACTTTTTCTGAGACACAACACCTGCTACAAAGATGTTGCACAATGAAACATACAATCGTTTAGGGGTGGGGTAGGGAGTTCAAAGTATGGTTTATCTCACCTGTATTGTCAGACTGGTTAGGAACAAAATAATTCCTGCTCCCTGTGGTCAATTTCAGATTAGTTTCAATAGAATTACAAAAGAAGAGGGTGAAGAAAAACTACTGATATATTAAGTAGGGGGAAAGATAATTGAATTGAGCCGAAGAAACATATTGAAAGCATTTAAGGAAGGAGAACTTGACACATTTGAAAAGAACTCTTAGTAAAGTGACAAAGATTAAAATTATAGGATAAAACAATTATTCCATCCTTTACTCTAAATATTTATTAAAAGAGCAAGCTTTGTTTGTCCTCTCAGAATATTATTCTTTTAACCTCTCATTTTACATCTCCAACAGCCTCTGATGTATAATTCTCACCAAGCTGTTATATCAGCTACTACCTGCTTTTTCAATATTATCTAACTACTACCTTCACATTCCTTCACATTCACTGGGCATGCACTCACCCACCATCTTCCTTTATTTCCCATTACTTGTCAACAATCCAGGTGATTTCAGAATGTAGGCCCATGACTTTTTTTAATATATCATTTTCATTTTCCTTTCTCCAGCATATTTTTTTTCCCCCAAAGAAATTGACTTTAGTTTAGAATAGTTTTAGGTTCTCAGCAAAATTGAAAGGAAGTTACAGAGATTACTCGTATACCCCACCCCACACATGCATGGCCTACTCATCATCAACACTCCCCACCGGAGTGGTACAATGTCACTGACTCATCATTATCACCCAAAGTCTGTAGTTTATATTTAGGTTCATTCTTGGTGTTGCATTCCAGTACTCTTTAATCTTCTCCGATCTTGAGCCTTTACCCCCATGGCCCTACTTGGACCTTGTTTCCACCCAGTTCTATTCCTCATCATAGAACTTTGACTCCAATATTCTGACCATATCCTTTTTTTTTCATCTCTCACAATGGCTGCATTTATTCAACCTCATAGAAATGTCCTAGCCTTTGAGCCCTCAATTTTCTTTCTTTTGCTTTTTAATGTATCCTGGAATCCTTGCTGATCATTTATTTTATTCTTGATTTTAGAACTTTTATCATTTCATGTCCTCATCATTTTATGTATCTGTTGAGCAGAACTCTTCAGCAATTCAGTTTTTCTCCAGCCCAGTTTTCTGAGAGCAACTGGGGGAAATGGCACCACCATGGAGATTGCTCACATTAAAATTTCCTGGTTTTCAGCCTCAACTAAACCCCGAGTTCTAGCTGATAATGTATTTACTTGTTTAGTCAAGATCCTTAGTTAAAAACTACTGTTTTCACTTTCAGCATTAAAAAATGCACAAACTCACTCAGCCTCTGATTCCCACACCTCACAAATACATTTGTGTTAGCACATTTCTTATTTTCTTCTTCCTTCTGTGTTCCTGATTCTGTTCCTTCCATCTCCTCCAAGACATTCATCTAGTACTTTATCTCTTTTTCTTGTACCTTTAATAATCCCTCATTAGAGGCTTCTTTCCCCCAAAGTTAAAGATGTACACTAAATTCACATTTTTAAAATGGTCATTGATACATGTACATTATAGAGATAAGTGAAAAAAGATACACAGCTGTATGTTAGAATTAACTCAACTTCATAAAAGAATTACACAAAGAATATGGAAGGAAATAAACAAAAACTTGACTGTAGTAATCTCTTAGTCATGGGATTTGAATAACTGACTTTTTTTATATATCATTTTTCATAGCTTCCAAACTTTCTTTAGTTAGTATATGTAACTTTTTTATTTTCAGGAAGAAATTTTTTTCCTAAAAATACAATTTTAAATACATATAATCATATTTTTGACCCTGCATCCCATGCTAGCTTTATTTTATTTGTGTAACTAGAGGCCTGGTACATGAAATTCGTGCACTCCAGGGAGGTCCCTCAGCCCAGTCTGCACCTTCTCGCAGTCCGGGAACCCTTGGAGTATGTCCAACTGATGGCTTAGGCCCACTCCCTGCAGGATGTGGGACTAAGCTGGCAGTCAGACATCCTTAGTGCTGTCACCACCATCGCTGAACATGCCAGCCATGAGCCTGGCTTCTGGCTGAGCAGCGCTCCCCCTGTAGGAGCACACTGACCACCAGGGGCAGCTCCCGCGTTGAGTGTCTTCCCCCTAGTGGTCAGTACACATCATAGCGATCGGTTGTTCCGCAGTTCAGTCGATTTGCATATTAGCCTTTTATTATATAAGATATCTAATCCAACCAAGAAAATGTCTATATTTATTCTATGTATTTGTTTTTCACTCATTCACTCTACTGCCATCTGAATTCCACTTTCCTACTTTTACCAAGAGGCCCTGGTATTTTCAAGATGACCCTCAAAAATAGTCCCAAATCCAAAGACTATCAATTCTTGTCATACTGAAACCTCAGGGCTACATCTTCCCCTGTTGCCATTTCCCTTCACCTGAAACATTCCCTTCCTTAATTTCCACTCACGCCTTTGATTCTCCCTCCATGATGCTATCCTTTTCCTCCTTTCACGTCCTAAATGCTCAGCCAGCAGTCCTCTGATTTCCTCTTTCCCTTTTCCCTCCCTGGACTATACCACCCACACAAATTCATTTACCCACCTCATACCTGCTGGTCATTCTAAAACCTCTACTTCTTGCTCTGCTTTAAAGTGTTTTCAGGTTTAGGGGACATAAATGTACTTCACGTACAGTGGTAAGAAAAATAATAGTCCTTTTAAAAAACACATTTAATAGATTTTACAGTATAGTATATTTTATGTTTCAAATAGAAGTAGGACTTATACGCATAAGATAGTTCTCATTATAGCCACCTGGGAATAATACACTCAGATACAATCACATAACAAAATCTCAAAGAAGTTGTGTATTTTCACATTTGAGTTTATTAGTGCTTATGTGGTAGATTTTATATTTCAATAAAACTATAAAAAAATTGTAAGTAAAAAAAGAAAGTAAGCCCAACACAATACAACAAAAATACTCCAAAATGAAAGCAAAAACTTGCAGTATCATTTGCAAATAGTTATCGTGACAAATGCTGTGGGTACTTGATTGTTTATTGGTCACCGAATAATATTACAGTGAGTGATAATCAAGCATTCAAAATCACCTACTGAAATTTTATAAATAGTAATAGAAAAATGTCTTTAATTATTTTCTCTCAAGGGTGTCAAAGATCATTAAATTCAAATAATTAAGTAAATTCAAATAATAATGTACAGACACTTGGCAAATGGTTTTAGAAATAAAGCAAAGGACTATAGGGAAGCCCTGACATATCAGTGGGACAACTGAAGAATGAACAAAGAAATTAGATTCCCACCTGGTGCAATTAGTCTTGATGTTGCCAGTTCTCTGAGATGGGTGTGGCATTCCTTTCAGCAGCCAGTGCCATTCACAGAGCCCTAGATTTTAAGTCAGCAGAAATGGCTCAAAACTGGGCTCTGCCACCCAGTCTTTGTGTGAATTCTGCTCACCCATATTTTCTCTCTTAGCCTCATTTTGTCCATCTGGGAAGGAAGCTGTAACATAATGGGGTTGTGGTGGAATAGTGCATGTGGAAAGAGTTGCACTCTGTCAAACACAATAGATCCAACATCTATTGAATTTCTTGAAATAATAATTGAGTCTCAGGCTCTAAAAGTTCTTAATTTAAAGAAAAAAAGACAAAAGCTGGATTTTATTATTTACTCCTCTATGCACTCACTGCCTGATCTTGGGCAAGACACTTAAGCTATCTGGGTCCAAGTTTCCTGAGCCTTAAACTGAAAGGTATAGCTGCGACAGTATTTTTCCATTCTGAGTCCATAATCCTAAAAGCATTTAGGAGGTGAGCTACTTTCTAAAACATTAACATCATCCTTTATGTATTCTGCTCCTTCATATATGCCTCATTTAAAAAATGTTTTGGAAAACATTTGAAAGTCAATATTAAATTTAGCAGACTATTTTAAGATCTTAAAAACAAAAAGATAGTATAATTTTTCTTTTTCTTTTTCACGAGTTTCTTTTGGAAGTAAGTATGTAAGTAATGAATAAAACATCTAACTGCATATGTGTGCAGATGCAAATAAAATTAGGCATTTCATAGCTGGTTGGAGCAAGAATTCCTTTTGTAAGTCACTCTTCACTTATGCTGCTGCTCAGAGAAAGCAGGCAGAGAGAAGCAGCATTTCGCATCCATGCCTAGTCATAAAGCAACTACATTTATGGGGAGGGGGTGAGAAGACAGAAATGACACCTTTAAAACTCTGGAAAACTTTACAACCAGGCATTTGGAATCTGA
Organism: Myotis yumanensis; assembly: GCF_028538775.1. Lineage (NCBI taxonomy): Eukaryota > Metazoa > Chordata > Mammalia > Chiroptera > Vespertilionidae > Myotis > Myotis yumanensis. The sequence goes on from NW_027223757.1 coordinate 45,161,249, forward strand.
GACACTCGGGGGCAATCTCCAGAGATTTAACACAAACCCTCAGAGCCATCTTCTTAGCAGCGTGGGATTACCAGGAGAATCCAGAGTAATTCTACCTGCAAAGGACAGTCTTTCCATCAAGAAGAATCACCCATTGTCACCTTGGGAGACAGCCCCCAACAACCAGGGCAAGTCGGAAAGTTTCTACTACCCAGAATGAGACAAGATGGTAGAAATAATAACAGTGAAAACCTAGTACCCTTCTCTACAATGGATACATTTTTAAAGTAATTAGTATAGTCTGTGGCAATCTTAGGGGGGGGGGGGGGGTGTGTCTCACTGACATCTAGTCATTTCTGGTTATCCTTAATACTACTTGAGGGTTAAATTTGACTTTTGCACTCATATTTAAAAATAAATTGAGAATAATAAAAGCCCCAACAATTCTGTTATTGTTGTAAATTTTTGAAATCTGGGACTCTATGATGTTGAAAATAGATGTTAAGATGAAACAGGCATCTATCTGTGTTTAAATAATTCTAGATGAGAAATTAATGTTTACTTAAACCTTTTCCATAAAGAGATAGATCTAAAAGAAAGAGAAAGAAATAACAATGAGGATGTGGGGGTGGGGAGACTCACCATCTATCATCTAGTATTTTGTAGTTTGAGTTATCTGCTAATGTAGTTGCATCGCAAATTTGCTGAAGCTGGTGCCCACCATACCCTGTGCGCCTCATTTTAAAACAATCATTTATGGATGTTAGAGGATGCCTAGGAAAGCAGAAGGGTTCTGTGTCAATCAAAGCTAATCACTGGTACAGGCAGAGGGCTTTTGTTGGCCTCCATGCTCTAAGCCGTGCTTCCACATCTGTGTTTGAAGAGATTAGAGAGGTGCTTCATACAAGAACTGTATTAGTTAAAGCTGATCAACAGTATTTGGAATAAATCATGAAAAAGTTGAGTGCCAGAAGGGAAGGCATGGCAAGTGGGAGATTGAAACCAACGAGGGCTAAATCTACCTCCTTCAGGCCCTCCCTACCCTTCGCCCCCCCCCCCCCCCCCACATTTGTATTTCAGTTTTGCTCACTGGAGTTACCAGGTGCCATGCTCTCACCACTTCCTAGCAAACATGCAGCAACTCAGCCAAAAAGCTAGATGCCAGTGTTTTCACTGACATGCTTGCCACACTTGGGTGAAGGGCTCCAGTTTTATTTGAGGCGCTTCATGGAACACAGATTAGCCCAAGTGGGTAAGTGGGATTGGAGGACCCAGAATGGGAAAGAATGAAAAGTGAAAAAGATCCCTGCGAAAAGGAACACTGAGCCCCCTCCCTGTTTAGAACAGTGTTCTCTCTGCATGAAGGCCATACACTGGCAAATAAATTATGAGTGACAAGTATTTGAACCAATAAAGAGGGCACTATATTTTATATGCAGTAAATTTAATTCCAGATTGTGTTTCACCTCAGCAGGGTGACATGTTTATTGCCAGTGAAAGATGAAAGCCGAGGGAGTTGGAGGCGAGCGTCAGCAGTTCTAGTGGGCACTCGCAAAATGAAGATTTGACAGACCCGTGGTGGAGCCCTTGAAATGAAATGCCAGATCAAATTTTACCCCAAAGGGGTCAGATGTACTGTCGTGCCCCCAAACTCGCAATACCAGCTGAATAAATGAGCCCGGTTCAGCAGAGAGCAGGAGGCCAAGAGCATGCTCTGCGAATTTCTGCTCCTGGGATCATCAGCTTTCCCAAGTGCAGTGAGCCTGGGAGGACCAGCGTGAGGTGTGTCTGAGGGAGGATGCGCCAGGAGGATGTGCAGTGCTGCTGCCTCTGTGGGGCTCTAAGTGTCGTTTAAAAAATCTATTAAACAGATCGAAGAGTAGAAGTGAGTCTGGATTGATCTACCTGTCTCTCAATTTCACCCTACAAGCCCTCAGCTCAGGTGTTCAATTTATTGAACCATAACCCCTTTTTAAACAATCAACATCAACGAGCAATAAATATGCTCAGCAAAGGCAATATTTACATGCATGACTCATTGTTTTAGCAGATTTATTTATGGGGAAACTGACTGGCAATTACATTGTGGACTTCCTTGTGCAGACGGTGCCACAGTGGTGTGTGGGCATGGCTGTGGTTACTGCAAAATTGAAGCACATTGAAAGGGGTGAGCGCTGCTCTCTAATATGAAATAGGCCCCATGCCCTAACTGCAAAAGTGGGAGTAATTTTATTATAAAGTGCATGTGATTTAAACTGTCATCCTAGAAAGAAAGAGAGGGAGGGAGGGAGGGAGGGTGGGAGAGAGGGTAGGAGGGAGGGAAGAAGAAAGAGGTCTTAGGAAAGTATGTCCATGAGGGAGAGTTTATGTGATAAGTCCATAAAGACGTTGATAATTCATGTAAAATGGTACCCAATCTTTCCTCTGCACTTATGAAACAGGTTCTCTTATCCAGTGCATGGATTGGGTTAGCCAAATGCTTTCAAACTCATTGGTGTAGACATAGGGTCATCAACCTGTGAATCAATCTGAAGGGTTAACATTTTAATCAGTTCTTTTCACTGACCCTGCCCTGTAGGGTCATGTGTTTTACTGCACAGAAATGTATTTTAAAAGTGTTTCTAATAGTTCAATATCATCAAGATGAACATGATGTAGAATTTTTAGACCTTGTAATTTCAGAGTTGCTTTCTCTCTTAATTTACTTTGTGCAACTTTTCTCAACTTTGTACACCTTCTCTATATACTCCTTGAAGTTACAGAGCACACATACACTTGTGCCTGGGTGGAGAAAAAAGAATCTGAATAATGGTATTAGCACCACCTAATTGATCTTTGGAACTCTACAGGACCTACTTGTTTTCTGTAAGGGTGACCTCACTTTTGGTGGAAGGAGCTCTAGAATAGAAGCAGCAGAATTTGGCATCCTCCTGGTGATGCCTGGGGATACCAGGGCACCTGCGATACAGGTAAGAACACCTTCCTACCATCAGCAGTAATTACCTAATATTCACTTAGTCCTTACGAATGTGGGGAGAGTTTCTAATGGTTAGAATGTGTGTGCATCTTGTGTGAGACTTTTATATAAGAGCTGCTGCCTGAAAAACACTTCCATAGATGAGTGAAAGAGGAATGGAAGACACCTCGCTGTCACCATTGCTAACACTGTGGCCCAGCACTGCTTCCTGACCACTATTTCATGATGGTCATGCATTCCCTTTGTTACATTCCCCCCTGGAGCATCGGATCGAAGCATTTGCAAAGGTCATATCCTCTGTGTTGCTCCAAGTATTCCAGGCGTCTCTCCTTCACATCAACTACACCCCCTCCTCCCAGTTTCTATATGCCCTGACCTTCCCTATCACCATGGTCCCTGCTGTTTCCTCCATCTTCCTCCACAGCCTCCTTTGTCTGCTCTTTTCAGACCTCTTGTGTGAGCTGTGCTTGGAACACAGTCCCATTTGTCCAGCACATGCCCTTCCTCTTGGCCAAAGAGCTCCCGAAGACTTCACAGGCTTTCAAAGTCATACAGCATGAATCCCTGCCAAATAAATCTATTCAGTTTGTCTCCCTTTTGCAGATCATAATTATTGGTCCTACTTACAATTTATTAAAGTTCTTGCGATAAAAGAATCAAGTAATAGGGTAGGAGGGTTGGTACTTTTCAGACAACTGAAAATATTAATGATGTCAGAAGAGAAAGAACATTTAAGGTGACAATGGTCAACTTTATGATAATCAATGTACAAAATATCCAACACATTTTATAGTTAGAATGAACACATTTTATGTCATGCACACATGATGAACCTTTTACTCCTATCCTTCTGTATTTGCTTATCATTCTGTTATTTCTGAAATCCTGTTGTCAAGTAGTTTTAATGCCTTCTTTCAAGTTCCTCTTAGATTCATTCCTCCTTTCCAACACCAAAAAATATGCCTTTTCACTCAAATCCAGGCCACGTTAAGGGCCTCCTAACCAGGACATTGAAACCTTTCTCATTGTTTCACGGCTTCTTGTCAGCTGTTTACTTTGTGCGTTTTCTATGAAATGAAATTCAAATTCCTTGTGATTCTATTTAAAACTCTCCATTCTCTGACCCTTCCAAACCCACCAGCCTGACATTGGATGTGTGGTAGAATTATTGCAACTTCAGTTTCCTCCTAAGCATCTGCCTCGCCAGATTTCTATGAAGATAGAAATGGGCATGACAGTATTGATCACATGCCCAGCACGTGATAGTTGCTCAATAAATGGTACCTCGTTACTTATTATGACAAATGGCCCCTCTGCTCTGCCGAGCTAGTCTGCACCTTTATGGACTTATCACACCCTTCCCCTACTTGGCTCATGCTTTTCAGTACACTCAGATGCTCTCTCCCATTCTCCTTGTTCATCCATATTACCTGGCTCAAACTCCCTCTCTCACCAAGTGCTTTCAGAGTCTGCATGTCAGGAAGAAAAAATTGACAGACACCAGAGTGGATGTGTGGGTTATGCTTAGTGTTATTCTATATGGCTGATACAATTTAGGATTATGGTGTAACTGATAAAAATTTGTTCAATAACAACTTCTGCTATATTATGGTAATGTATGCTATCTATGCATATTTATGTTCTAAGTATCCCTTGATGTCCAATTTAAATACTCTCTCCAATTCCCAGGTGAGTTATTCTGATGATCTTTGGCCTTAGATAAAGTGATTTTGTTTTTTAAGGCTGAATTTTCTATTTGACAGGAATCATATATTATCTAATATTGTCATCATATTTACCTTAATGAAGTTAGGGGTGAGCTCATGGAGGAAAGGAAGAACACAGTTCAATTTGATAAATGTTTACTGAGGGCCTAAGAGAAGGCTGCTGATCCTGGCAGTGCCAACAGTAAAACATGGAGCCGTGTCCAGCCTCTAGCCTGCAAGCACATTTCAGAGTGACTGGGGGCAGCTGTAAAAACAGAAGGACAGAAAGTGCACAGCAAACTAGACATTTCGTAAATGCTAACCAGCAGTCCAGTCTTAATGGCCCACCAATCAAAAGTTGAAAACAATTTTGGTTTGACTCTACTTGCATTTGCATCTGTTTAAAACTTTGATTTAGACAAGATTATTTTTTAGTGTTTAGGCATGTAGCATATTGTCCCAAAATAATATATAGTAAATGAATCTTTGTTGAATGAATAGAAGAGTAAATGGCATGCTATTAGATCCTTTCTACATCGTTGAATTGTTTTTACTTTTATTGATCTTAGAAGAATTTGTAGCATCTGACATCTATATTTATCTCCTAAGGTGAGGGTCACCTGTATGGTAATCTGTAGACCTTAACTTAAATTGATCATAAATGAGCTAAAGTTGAATTGAGTTCAAATTGACAGTGGCTGTGTTGAGATCAAGGAAATAAACAAGAGAAACAGTGGCAATTATAGTGTAAAAATGAGCATTCTAGAGCAATGTTGAATAAAAATATTGCCTGGCATAGCAAAGTTCAATTGTGCTTACACTGCTAAGATTTCTTTAGAGGTTCTTCCACATACTCTTTGCCCAGGAGGTGTTAATTGATGGTGGCATTGAATCTTTTGAAGTGGTGGGAATTTATACTTTAAAATGTCCAATTAGCAGCAAAAATGAGTGATAGAACGGGTCACTGAATATTTTTAAAGGCCAGAAGCACCTTCATTTGAGGGCACCCATATCACTGCCCCAAATCAGCCTCTGAGAATCTGTCCTTCAACATTTGCTTGCTCTCTTTGTACAGAGGTTAGGACAGTGGCATATGGCCCCCAAAAGGAGAATCCTCACAGTTTTCTTCAGAACTCCAAGTGGTATAGGGAACGATAAATAACCTTCCTGTAGCAAGCAGCCTTTTCCTCTGCTGGAACAAACTGTACAACTCTATTTGAATAAAAAGCCCACACATATATCAAATTAAACAAAATACTATTGTTCCAAATACAGATTAGGCAGTTCCCAGACTCGTGTCAGTGAAATTTCATAGCACTCCACACCATTGTACAGAAGCTCTCTTTCTCCTCTTCTCTATGCTAGTGCAGAATCGCTACTCCTAGACAAAGGACTGCAGACACAGGCTGTATCCCTCAAGCAGTTGAATGTTGAATAAAATAAAGGTCCAACTAGAGACTTTGATGGCAAGAAAAAAGAACGCACCACTGAAAATACAGGTGGAGACAATACTACACAACTATATTAGGAGTAGTTGATCAACAGAAAGTTATTTTGCTTATTGCCAGGACAAATATTTTCCCATTTGATGAGGCATAACTCTGGATCAATGTTAATGAACCAGAAGCTAATTGTGTGCTGTGTGTGCTGACATGGGGTGGACATGGTAGTGTGGGGGCTGCCATGCATGAACTCATAAAAGCTGATTGTTAATTTTTCAATATTTTGCAAGCTTTCTGTTATCTACAGTCATTATTAAAAATTAATAGAAAAGTATATAAGCTTAAAGTTCACTAAGTTATATAAAGAAAAAAGGCAATGCCCAAACTCATTACTTCTATTTGACTACATTTTACTGCGATCCGTGCTCTGGAGATTATTTATGTCTCAGGTGGAAGTGGTATGGAATAGTGTGATGCTTCGCGTTTGCTCCCCACTCCTCATTCACACTGACACGTTGGTAGCTTGGAACTGACTCAGACTACAAATCAGAGTTATTGCTTTTTTGTTTTTGTTTTCCAGAGAGCTGACAGTTAAACATTCATCAGCATACCACTGGGTAGAGGAACCGTGAGAACAGACCTAACTTCCTGTGCAAACGTAGGCTGCTGAGCTGAACAGGAACTTGAGCAGGGATTGTCTTCAGAACTTCAAGTTTAGAAGACCTGTCTGACTTACAGTGCAGGAGGGTCGATTTGCATGGTGGGCTTGCCTTCCATAAGAGCATACTAAGGGATTAAAGGAACTTCCTCTGATTGCTTTTTCAACAGCAGAACTCATTCTAGGAAGATATTTATTATTAGGATAAGTTCGTTTATCAGGGAAACTTCCTATTCATTCTCACCAAGTGTAATATTTTGCTAACGTTACTAAATGTGGTATGTTTAGCCTGAGTTGACAGTGATTGAACATCAGTGCAGCACAACAGTGGGACGGTGGCCACCACTTTCCTCACTTGTCTCACCCTTTCCAAGCTTCCTGTTCTTGCCAAACTGAGGATGTGTACTAGGAAAATGTGAGCAAGGTGGGAGGATATAGAGGCAGAGCTGATAAGTGATAATGAGTTAGGCATCCTTCTCTATTGGGGTATTTATGCCACATGTACTCCTCTAGGCTTAAAGCTAAAAGTGACATAATTTATTATGGTATCTGTAGCAGATTTAAACTCACTAGGATTCTATAATTATTTCCCCCACTCACTCAGCTTCTATGGCTGCATGAAGCCAATTAAAGTATAATAACTTAAATTTTATTTAAATAATTATAACAAAATATTTTATATGATGCCTAGGGTTATACAGAGTATATATGATACACACATACATGTATGTATATTACACATGTACATATAAAAATATATATTGCACGTACATGTACTATATATAGACACATATAGGGTATATATTCAAATAAAATATGTATATATATTTGAATATGAGAAAACTGAAAGTGTGCTTTGACCTGAAATATCTGCTTAGAACTCCTTGGATAATGTATGTATCCAGGACCAAGGCAGTGTTTTCTTTCGAGTATACACATATGGTAAACCAAACAAGTACATCTATAAACAAATTGGCATTTCTAATAAAGAACATGCTGCTATTTCATGATTTTATGCTAGAAGAGGCCAGTGAATATTATAACATTTCTTAACCAAGTGCCCTTTTTGCCAGCAAGTAAATTCCTCTAAGAATGTCATGTGATCTTGCTATTGGGTCCTGTGCACAGGGTACTCTTGCTCATTGTTTAAGTTGCACAACTGTCAGATACAGTGTACCTTGAGGATCAAATCCCTTATGTCACAATATTAAACAATCATTTTTGGCTACACCATTGAATCTCCACTGCCTGAGGTGTCTCCTGTGTTCCAAATCATGTCAAATTAAGAATGTAGACACTAGGAAATTGAAGAAACAGATAAGCAGAAGCAGAGAAAAACCAATAGGAAGATTATCCTTGTAATGTTTCATTAAGCAACTTCCATTAGGAAAGAAAAAAAATCATTAATGCTAACCCATGTTTGAACTTAAAACACAAAATTCAAACTGATTCCCACAGTGTGTTTTTACATGTAACCTATGCTTTTAATAGTCACTCTTTGATACATGACAAGTATCATCTTGAATTTTATGTGAACTGATTCACAGAAGTCATTCAGCAAATTAATGTAGTTTTGGAAAATTAACAGCAAAGTAGGCATGCCGCCAAATGTCTAATGACAAATTGAAGGGTTTGGAGATGTGTCTGTCTATTTGCAGTATTGGAACTGTTTTCAAAACAAAAACACACTGAAAATGGTGCTGGCATGACAGGAGATGCAGTCATTATGCAATTTTAACTGACAAATAATTCCATTTTTATGTGAATAAATTCACCTAGCCAATAACTGCATTATCATCTATCACCTAGTGGTTTCCCTTCCCATCTCATGCACCCTCTAATTTTGATGAATTTGATCAGCTGTATCTGGCAAGTCAAGGAAAGACCAGGGTGAGTTGGGGCTGGGGGATGGAGCAGTTAGGAGGAGGGTGATTTGTCACAGGGCTGGAGCCCGTCTTTAGCATTACCTGTTGTGCAGATATTATTATCCTCCATTTATCTTCCAGCCTGAATATTCAGACTGGGATGTGTCCCATTCTTTCAACAAGGTAGTAAGTATCTCTCTAATTTAACTCAGGTATATAAGGGGGTATATGTGTGGGGGTGGAGACTGGGAAAATTAGAAAGCTTTATCGATCTACATATAATTAATCTTCAGATGTTGGCTTTAAGCTTCAGCAAAATAGCCTCACTGTACAGTCCACATCACATAAGGAACAGCTGAAATGCAAAATGATCACAAATATGAACATACTCTAGCTAAGGGCAGGTATTCCAATGGTGGCATTAAATATAAATACAATAGAGTATTGACATAATGTAGTAAGGTTCCCTCGCTATTAAAAGGCTTTGTTCTAAAGCATATCTGTGTACACAATGAGATGATAAACACAGTGCATCACATAGCTAAATTTAATATATGCAGGGGTATGATGTTTGCAATGCATGCATTTCAGCAGGTCCCATTAGTGTGCCTTTCCCCTCCAGTGAAAACAGAATGAACCACAGCCCCTTCTGGTTTGCATAAAGCAAACAAAATTAGATTTGCTTTGCTGAATTGAAACCCGCTTGGGATTGTGAGCCTCTCTCAGGGACAAATTACTTCAAACAATCCCTTTGTACCATAACAAAATCAAAAAATTCAGGCCAATCAACATGGCTCAAAACCCTTAACACAAGAATTAATAATACAACCTAGTCTATTTTTATTGCTTCTGCACTACAGCTCCTTGTTTTAATGTAATTATACTTATTTGCCGTCCACATGTTAAGTAAGCTTGCATATGTTAACTAATGCGACATAAAACAACTTTCCTAATTTTACTATTGCTACAAGCATTGTTCCCCCTGGAATAAGATCTGAACATTGGGCAAGTTGAACACTAATGCTATTAAATTAAATCTATTTTTACATCCTTGATAAATGAATATAGGCAAAATGTCAAATGTTTCTTCAGATAGGTGCAAAAGCTGATTGACAATCAGATTAGTCTATTAAGAATATTGGTTTATGGAGTGTTATTCAATTGATATCTCTTGGATTTTAAAGTCTATTTCCCTGCAGAAGAGAAGGACACATACATCTGTAAATATGGAATCTCTTAAATCAGGTATCTGGTCAACTATCATTTAAATTCAGCAGCTTGAGTCAATATCAAGATGATATATATTCCCACTACTTTTAACACCTGAAAAATCAGCAGAGGTTATATGCCACTAAAACTTTCATCTGAACCACAAGTTTACTGACTTTTCAGATTTGAAATTTAGAATCTTGGATTACTTTTTGCCCATTGCTATTTAAAATGATAGGTCAGATAAAATATTTGAGTTCACAAAATTTTGATCTTTTGAGATCAAATCTCTCTTCTCATTGCATAGTCCATCACAAATACAATCCTATTCTTAGGAAAGAAGAATATGTTAAACATTTACATATTGAGGAAAGTTTTGTCTATTTATTAAGAGGTAGTTAATTGTTTATAACTTGGATAGTTTCACCCAGCACTAACCAAATACCTGCATGAAAAGTTGAAAGATTTGTCTTTAAGCGTGGATTTATCTATGTAACTATTGGGTCATTTAGACATAGGTAACCTATGGATTTGGTTCAACAACTTGTCAATTTTGTCCAATGATCATTTAGTCTCATTGTTTGCTATGGAATAGATAAGTAAGCATGATTGACATATTTCTTCTCCTTCCTACCAGCTATGCAGATTCCGACTTTCTAATATAAAACATACATGCAATTATACACTCAAATTATTTATTAAAGATCTCCTTAATTTAAATATTTCAAATTAGATATTTTTGTTTAAATATTGCAGGCAATTGATCAAAACACTTAATCTTATCCAAGTGTCTCTTTAGAATCTGGGACAGGTGGAGGTGAGGAAAATGGGTGCCACCCTAGGACCCACGGTCTGTGTATTATATTGGCATACTATTTTGAAAACCCATTCTTTACTTCTTCAAGTCACTATTCTCTCAAAGAACACGAGAGGATGCCATTATTGTAGTTTTATTCATAAGACATAGGAATGCAAACTACCTCAGTTTTCTACTATTTTTGCTTTCTATTATTTAAGTATTATATTAAGTCCTTGGATCAGTTCCCAACTTATTATGATTCTAATTTGATTTGTATACCCCAGTCTTTCTCAGAGGTAGTTTAAAATCTTAGATAAAAGAAAATGAATTAGTTGTATGCATGTGCCAGAACAGCAGGAGCGGGGATATAAGATCAGTGAGCTGAGTTCAGCTTCAGAAAGAACAATTAAGTGATCTTACACCTACCCACTCTCCTCTTTGCTCCCTGACCTCACAAATCACGTTCATTCTCCAGCTTTACCTCCAGTGTTCCATTTCTTTCTAGTGCCAGTTTAGTCTTCGAGCTCCCTTTCTTACAACCTGTAAGACTGGCTAGATGCATTAGCTCCTCAGATCTTTGCTTTCTTTACCTCTAAAGTAATGATATCTGCCCTGACTGGATGTTCTTAAATTATAAGATTATCTCCTTTGAGTGCTCTATTGCATACTACATATGTCGCTATTATTTCCTTGCTCATCCTTTCCAGTCACCCCTTAGATGATCTCTCTTTGTGGGGATCACTTCATCTAACAATGAGTTAGATGAAGACCATTAGCCAAGTAAAGGTAAAGGCATACTTTTTCAAATTAAATTCTATTAGTCCCCAGTTCATTCTTATTCTGTGGACAAGGAAACTTGATGTTGATCTAGTGTATCTGGGAGAAAGCTAATGGACTTGCTTGAAGTGCTCAAGCTACCACTTGAACTTTAGATTTTGTCCTAACATTCATGCAATGTAAAGGATATTGTCATGGATTATGTGAATGTGATACAGAAAGTGGGAAGAGCTCGAGCTTAAAGGCCAAATTAGGATAGATTTTAGGGCATTTCCACTACTTCCTAATAGGATAAGTTATTTAATGTTAGTGGACTTACGTGTACAATGGAAATAGTAGTACTTAGCTTGCAGGATTGTTATAGAAATTGAATGGGATAATTTCAAGAACATAACAGGCACTCAATAAATTGTAGCAACTATATACTTGATTGTCATGTGAAGCGCATATATAGTACCTGGCAAATATACATGGGTATAAAAGCAGAATCATCATCAATAATGTTAGTTCCAGTCATCCATATCTTTCTCAATTTAACCAAAATATTTAAACAATATTTCAGTAGACTCTTTACATTTACAACTTAAACAAATTACTTTATTCAAGAACTTTTCACATTCTAAGTAGTGTCTCATATTGAGAAAAATAATTTTATTTCATTATGAAAATGTTAACTGATTGATTTAATTAATCTTAAAATTTATCAATGAAAGACCACAGAAGAAGTTGAGTAATGAGATAAAAGTCATTAGTTATGACAATAGGAGCAATTAAATAGCTTTATACTGTGCCTAGCATATGTGCTACATACAGAGACCATCAAAACTCTAAGCAAATATAAAATAATTAATTAAAAATAAGAATAGTTGGGATGAACTTTCTTATTCTGAATGAGGGCTAATGTTTTCGCTTTTGCCATGTGGAAACTAGCACCATTTACTGCCAGGGAATTTCCCTTTCCTTCCTTCCTTGTAGGCAGCTCCTCTTCTTCCTTCACACTGTGCTGTAAAAATATACAGTGTGGGTAGCAAAAAGATGGATATATAGAACAATGAAACAGATAGAGTCCAGAAATAGAACCACAAATATATGGTCAACTGATTTTTAACAAAAATGTTAAAGCAATTCAATAGGGGATAGAATAGCCTTTTCTATATATAGTGCCATAATAGCAACATATTCTTTTTTAAAAATATATTTTTTATTGATTTCCGAGAGGAAGGGAGAGATAGAAACATCAACGATGACAAAGAATCATTGATCCACTGCCTTCCTGCACGTCCCCTACTGGGGATCAAGCCCGCAACCCCAGCACGTGCCCCTGACCAGAATCGAACCTGGGACCTTTCAGTCTGCAGGCAGACACTTTATCCACTGAGCCAAACCAGCTAGGGCAATAGTTGGATATTCTTACGTGTGTGTGTGTGTGTGGGGGGGGGGGAATAAATATTGACTTCACACTATACACAAATTTAATTCAAGACTGACTTAGAAATAAATGTAAGTTAAACTATAAAATTTCTAGGAGAAACTATAAGAGAAAAATCTTTGTGTCCTTGAGGTAAGGATTTCCTAGAGATCACACAAAAAAAGCACAAGCTATAAACAAAACAAAAAATGATATATTGTACTTCATTAAAATTAATAAGTTCTGCTTTTCAAAATACATAATTCAGAAAATAAAAAGGCAAGGAATGAACTAGGCTTTGCAATACATATATTGGTAGTACATACATTTGATAAAGGACTTTATCAAGGTTTATAAAGAATTCTTACAACTCAATAATAATAAGATAAACAACCTAAATAGAAAATTGGCAAAAGATTTAACAGATTTTCACAAAGCAAGATATGCAAAAGACCAGTAAACACATGAAAAGTTGCTTGTCATCAATAGTCATCAGGAAAATGCAGGTTAAAACCACAGTGAGAAACCATGACACACCTACTAGAATAGCAAAAGACTAAAATACTAAGCATTGGCAAAGTTACAAGGACTCTTATATTCTGCTGGTGGAAATGTAAAATGGCACCACCATTTTGAAGAATTATTTGTCAGTTTCTTCTGAAGTTTAATGTACATTTAGCATTAAACTGATTGATTTAATTAATGTTAACTGATTGATTTAATTAATCTTAAAATTTATCAATGAAAGACCACAGAAGAAGTGAGTAATAAGATAAAAGTCATTAGTTATGACAATAGGAGCAATTAAATAGCTTTATACTGTGCCTAGCATATATGCTACATACAGAGACCATCAAAACTCTAAGCAAATATAAAATAACTAATTAAAAATAAGAATAGCAATTTTTAATTAATTATTTTAATAATCATCATGGAAGTCCTCATTGATAAGGTGACAGTTGAATTGAAAGAGAAGAAAGAATAGGGGCCGCAGATATCTAGGGGAAGAGTAGAGGAATCAGTGAGTATAGAAGCTCTGAGGTGGGAGAAACCCTGTGTGGAATGGGGTAGAATGAGCTGGGGTATGAGGGATGAATTATAAGAGATAAGGGAATGAAGAGTCAAACCTTGTAAGACTACATAAGTAGACATTGTATGAGCTTACTTTGACTTTTAATCTGAGGGAAATGAGGAGCTATTGTACAGGCTTGAGTGCAGTAGTTTTAATCAGACAGTTTATGATTTATTTTATCTCCTCTCTGAGTATCATTTATACTTCCCTTAAAACAATTTAGTAGTTACACTACAGTTTGCAATATATATTTTTAAATAATCTAAATTCACCTTCATGTACACTATTTTACTACATGTATAGTACAAGTACTCACAGGATATTGACTATTGGTCTCAATTCCTCTTTCTCATCCCTGTGACACTGCTATCATTAATTTTACTTATCCATTTGCTGTAGTTATTAAATATATTATTACTATTATGGCTTTAAATGGTTATATTTTAGATAATTAAAATAAGAAAAATAAAGGATTTTGTTTTACTTTTAGGTATTTCTTTTCTAATGTTCTGCCTTTAGTTTTTATTTTTTAAAGATCCATGTTTTGCCAATGATATTTTTCTCTTGCCTAAAGACCTTCCTTTAACTAAAAAAACTTCTTGCAAGATATGTCTATTAATAATGAATTCCCTGAGTGTTTTTTTTTTTTTGGTCTGACAGGTCTTTATTTCTTCTTTCCTGTTGGAAAGATAATTTTGATGGATATATAATTCTAGATTGGTGGTTTTTCTTTCAACATATTAAAGATCTCTCTCCATTCTGTTTTTGCTTGCATGTTTTCTAATGAGAAATTTGTTTTCATTTTTATCTATGCTCTTCTATAGGTAAGTTATTTTCTTGCTTTCTTCAAAAATTCAACTTTGTCTTAAGTTTCTGACTCCATATATGTATGTACCTTTATTTTATTTACTTTTTGTTTTTGGTAGACATCCTGCTTGGCATTCTCTGAGCTTCCTGGATTTGTTATTTGGTGTCTGTCATTAGTTTTGGAAAGTTTTCAGCCATTATTACTTTAGGTAACTTATATCTCTCTTTCCTGTTATCTGGTATTTCAATGCATATATTATAACTTTAACATTGTCCTAGAGTCCTTGCACGATGTTCTTTTTCTAAAACATTCTCTTCTCTCCTTGAATTTTAGTTTGGAAAGTTTTAATTGACTTGTCTTCAAGTTCATTAATGCCTTCCTTAGTTGTGTTGAGTCTACCAATAAGTCTGTTGATTTCATTTCTGCTGCATTTTGGTTTCTATGATTTCTTCCTAATTTTTTCTTAGAGTTTCTACCTCTATGCTAACATTAACCATATATTCCTGAATCTTGTCAACTTTTTTATTAGAGTTCCTAACATATCAATCTTAGTTATTTAAAATTCCTCATCTGATATAAAGATGTGAGAGCTGAAACTGGAAGTATGTCTAAACTCCATTTCTAATTATATAAGTACAGTTTTCTTAATAAAGAAAATATCCAGACAACCACAAAATGTATGCATAATTTATTCACAAATCAGCTAGTAGAAGAATCCTTTACCACCTCACCACAGCCCTTTGGGAATTATTTGCCAACCTCTGTGTACACAGAGTTCCCAGGTTAGGCTGAGTGGGCCATTTCCTAGCTATACCTTAGCTCACTGAGCAGTTATAATGCTGATTATGGTTATGGTTAGAAGGGAAGTCTGGCCTCTGGGTATGTAGGGTTCTTTATTTTTGTTGACATAATATTAAATATACAGGTATTTGGAAAGTGACTAAAGAGTACTTAATATGTTTCTCCAGTTTTTATCTAGATATTCAAGTTTAGCCTTCCTGTTAATACTGCTCACAGTTTTCTTCTATGTAATGTTAAATATAGGTCCTAACATATTTTTCTACAAGGAGAAAATAAACATTCATGTATGAGTGAATAAATATGTGAGTTACTATTATACCAGTAACTCCATTTTGCTATTTTTACATAAAAACTTGAATGCTGATATTGCTATAAATAGCAGTTACAAATGAATTTTGGGTGCATCGCTGGCAGGTTTCTAGTATACAAATGAACATGACTTGCAAATAGCAATTTTACAATTTCCACATATAGAAATTCAGTGCTGTGTGTAATATTCTTCTTCAAGGTTTAGAACAAGTATGTGGAGCAATGTTCATTCACACAACTTTGAAAAATGTGTTTGCTTCACTATTTCAGTTAGTTCTGTGGAAGGGTTCCAATTGCATCAAGCATGGTGTGCTGTG
This sequence comes from Myotis yumanensis, assembly GCF_028538775.1. Lineage (NCBI taxonomy): Eukaryota > Metazoa > Chordata > Mammalia > Chiroptera > Vespertilionidae > Myotis > Myotis yumanensis. The sequence goes on from NW_027223757.1 coordinate 45,177,376, forward strand.
TTCAAGGTTACTGTGCTCAAAGGGATCAGGGAAATATTTGGGTCCAATTCAATTCTATGTGGGCTTTTCTGATGGTTCCTCATCAGAGTTCAAAGTGGAAGTATCCCTTACATGTGATTTCAAGTCTTGGAATCCCATAGCTCAGAGTCACTGATAGAAAGCAACTGCCCAGCCTCAGACTATATTGCTCAGCCCCTATTGTTTCTAAGTGGTGCCTTGTGATTAGTGCCTGACAATGAGCTGTAAGCAAAAATGAGGTGGGTCCCTTCTGGATGTTCTCTCTCCACACTTCCTTTTCTTTCCCCATTACTGGGTACAGAGGACTTAAAGCACTGCATGATAGTTGTGTCAAAAGATGGAAGGGGCATTATTCCCTGAAAACAACAAGTGGAAGAAATTTGCCCACCAACTATCAGTACTACATTGCTCTTGTAGGTGAGCATGAATAAACCTCAATGTTTTGAGCCCCTACATTTTTGTGTTTATCTGCTGGCAGCTATAATTACCTTACAAAATTATCACTAAGCGATGAGCTGCTATAGCAGATACTGGCAGTATCCTACCTGTGTTGCTTTAGAAGAAACTCTCCCTCCACCCCCAGTTTTACTGAGATATAACTAACATATATCACCTGTATAAGGTTAAGGTGTACAGCGCAGTGGTTTGACTTACATATGTTGTAAAATAAGTAGCACAATAACCTTAGTTAGCATTCATCATCTCATATACATACAATAAAGAGAAAAACACAATTTTTTTCCTTGTGATGAAAACTTGCTATTGACTCTCTTAACAGCTTTTCTACATGCCATACAGCAGTGTGGAATGTTGTACGTTCCATCCCTAGTACTTATTTAACTTATAACTGGAAGTTTGTACCTTTTGACCACCTTCCTCCAATTACCCCTCCCCCTATTCTCTGCTTCTGGTAACTACAAACTCTTAAGAGTTTGGTTGGGTTTGTTTTGCTTTGTTTTATTTGTTTAGAATTTGTATATTCGTGTGATCATACAGTACTTGTATTTCTCTGTTTGACTTATTTCACATACATAATATCCTTGAGTTTCATCTGTGTTGTTGCAGATGGAAAGATTTTTCTCTTTTATGTCTGAATAATATTCTATTGTATATATATACCACAGTTGTTTTTTTATCTACTCATCCACTGATGGACTGTTAGGTTGTTTCAAAGTCATACAGATATCTTTTCAAGTCAGTGTTTTTGTTTCCTTTGAAGAAATACTCAGAAGTGGAATTGCTGTATCATATGGCAATTCTATTTTATTTTGTTAGGGATCCTCCATACTATTAAGAACAGACCAATTTAAAGCATGCTGGCCTTGATTTCCAGCTGCCAGAATCTGCATCTCATTTCATAAAGATAAAGACCTCTGTGTCCACACAAATGGCTGGCAGGAAACCAAAAAAAAATTAATGCCCGGAGACCTCAACTAATGGCTGGTGGGAATTGGTCTATAAACACATATATTTGTTGTTGGGAATTGTACAAGAGCAATTTAATTATGTATCAAATTTCATGTTTCTTCTCCCATAGGTAGAATTCTTGTTCCCTTTCCCTCCTAGCAAAGGGTTTCAGAGAACTCTGCATCCCTAGTGATGACATAGCACCAGATGGGAAGAAGCTCAAGTCTGGGTTTCACCATGTTGAGACAAGCCACTTGTCCACCAGAAATGATGACATCCTTATGTGAGCAACTGGTAAACTTATTTTGGGTTAAGCCTCTGAAATTTTAGGAGTTTACCTTTTTTTAAAAAAATTCTTTATTGCTTAAAGTATTACATATAGTATTACATGTCTCCTTTTTTCCCCCATTGACCTCTCCCTGGCCACTCCCACTCCCCAGCACATGCCCTCACCCCCTTAGTGTCTGTGTCCATTGGTTATGCTTATATGCATGCATATAGTCCTGTGGTTGATCTCTTACTCTCCACTCCCACCCTCCCCTGTCTTTCCTCTGAGGTTTGATGATCTGTTTGATGCTTCTCTGTCTCTGGATCTATTTTTGTTCATAAGTATATGCTGTTCATTATATTCCACAAATGAGTGAGATCATATGATATTTACCTTTCTCTGACTGGCTTCTTTTGCTTAGCATAATGCTCTCCAGTTCCATCCATGCTGTTGTGAATAGTAAGAGTTCTTTTTTTTACAGCAGCATAGTAGTATTCCATTATGTAGATGTACCACAGGTTTTTAATCCATTTATCTGCTGATGGGCACTTAGGCTGTTTCCAAATCTTAGCTATGGTAAATTGTGCTGCTATGAACATACGGGTGCATATGGCCTTTCTGATTGGTGTTTCTGATTTCTTGGGATATATTCCTAGAAGTAGGATTACTGGGTCAAATGGAAGTTCCATTTTTTAGTTTTTTGAGGAAACTCCATACTGTTTTCCAAAGTGGCTGGACCAGTCTGCATTCCCACCAGCAGTGCACGAGTGTTCCTTTTTCTCCACATCCTTGCCAGCACTGGATGTTTGCCGATTTGTTGATGATAGCCATTCTGACAGGTGTGAGATGGTACCTCATTGTTGTTTTGATTTGCATCTCTCAGATGATTAGTGACTTTGAGCATGTTTTTATAAGTCTCTTGGCCTTCTGTATGTCCTCTTTCCAAAAGTGTTTGTTAAGTCCTTTGCCCATTTTTTTATTGGATTGTTTATCTTCCTTTTGTTAAGATGTATAAGCTCCCTATAAATTTTGGAGATTAGGCTCTTATCAAATATAACATTGGCAAATATGTTCTCCCATGCAGTGGGCTTTCTTGTTTTGTTGAGGGTTTCTTTTACTGTGCAGAAGGTTTTTATTTTGATGTAGTCCCATTTGTTTATTTTCTCCTTGGTTTCCATTTTCCTAGGATATGTATCTGTAGATATTGCTACTACATATGTATGCTATTTTGCTGCCTATGGATTCTTCTAAGATTTTTATAGTTTCCCATCTTACATTTAAGTCCTTGATCCATTTTGAGTTTATTTTTGTGTGTGATGTAAGTTGGTGGTCTAGTTTCATTTTTTTGCATGTATCTGTCCAATTTTCCCAGCACCATTTATTGAAGAGACTGGCTTGCCTCCATTGTATGCTCTTGCTGCCTTTGTCAAATATTAATTAAGCATAATGGCTTGGGTCAATTTCTGGGTTCTCTGATCTGTTCCATTTGTCTATATGTCTGTTCTTGTGCCAGTATTAGGCAGTTTTGAGAACTGTGGCTTGGTAATATAGCTTGATATCTGGTATTGTGAACCCTCCAACTTTGTTTTTCTTTCTCAAGATTGCTGCGGCTATTTGGTGTCTTCTTTTGTCCCATATGAATTTTTGGAGTTTGTACTAGGTCTGTGAAATACGCCATTGGTATTTTAATGTGGAGAGCAATAAATCTATAGACTTCTTTCAGTAGTATAGAAATTTTAATGATGTTGATTCTACCAATCCATGAACACGGGTATATTCTTCCATTTGTTTATGCCTTCCTCTATCTCTTTTTTCAATGTCCTGTAGTTTTCTGAGTACAGGTCTTTTACCTCCTTAGTTAAGTTTATTCCTAGGTATCTTAATTTTTTTTGGTGCAATGGTAAATGTGAATGTTTCTCTTTCTGTGAGTTCATTATCTATATATATAAAAGCCTAAGCGACCGTCTGACTGTTGGACCATCTGACCAGTAGCTATGATGCACACTGACCACCAGAGGGCAGATGACCAGTAGCTATGGCATGCACTGACCACCAGAGGGCAGACACTCCGACCAGTAGCCATGATATGCACTGACCACCAGGGGGAAGATGCTCAACGCAGCAGCTGCTGAGCTGCAGTGACGTGACAGCTGAGGTTCTCCGGTGATGCACGCGTTACCAGAGAGGAGGGAGCCCAGATTGAGATGCGTGTTGGGTTGCTCCGGATGGCCCCTCAGTCACAGTGGGCCCAACTGAATTCCTCAGCTACTCCAGAAAACCTTTCCTTTTTCTGGGTGCCTTCTCAATGAATGGCTTGGAGTTATACGTCCTAAATAGCTCATGAATTCAAGCAATTTTCCCTCACATCACTGGTAATACTTTTATTTAGTGCAAAACTCTCTCTTGCCTAGATTACGACAATTTTTTCAAAAGTGTTCTCCATTTTTCCAAGTATTTTTCTCTAATCTATTGTCTATGTAATATTTCTGACTATATCATTCCCCTGTTAAAAACACTTCAAAAACTCTTAGAATAAATCTGAACTCATTAGTAAGATTATAACATCTGCAATCTGGTTCTGCTTATCTCCAGGCTCTTCTCTTACACTGCCCACTCATACTCTGTAATCTCCATTTTGACATCTTTTGATTTCCCAAATATTCAAATATATTGTTTTTTTCTCTTCCTAGAACATTATCCCTTCATTACTTTTTTTTTTAAAATATATTTTATTGATTTTTTACAGAGAGGAAGGGAGAGAGATAGAGAGTTAGAAACATCGATGAGAGAGAAACATCGATCAGCTGCCTCCTGCACATCTCCTACTGGGGATGTGCCCGCAACCCCAGGTACATGCCCTTGACCGGAATCGAACCTGGGACCTCTCAGTCCGCAGGCCGACGCTCTATCCACTGAGCCAAACCGGTTTTGGCTCCCTTCATTACTTTACCTTAATTAGATTAACTATTATCCATTATTAACATCTGGCTGAAGATTGCCTTGTATTGGGAAGATTTACTTGACTTCCTTATCCTTGCCCCTTCCAAAAAAACTGTATTATTAGCATTTTCATATGCCTTGTAGTTTCCATACTATAACAATTGTATGTGTTAACAAAATAGAGTCATATAATAAATATTACAAAACAACTATATTTCTTTCATTTACAAATATGTTATGGACATGCTTTTGTGTCAGTGTACACAATAAGTCTATGTAGCTTTCCGTTGCAATTGTTTACCAAGAGTTATTTAACTATTCCCTTATTGATTGACATTCACTAATAAATACTTCTTGCAACAAGGATTTTTAAACAGCAGAGAAACAAATTTACAAAAATTTTTCAATCCTGGGATATATGTTAACTTGAATATATATACTTACTAGAGGCACAATGCACGAAATTCATGCAAGGGACTCAGCCCTTGCAGTTGTGGTGGCTTGCCTCAGCCCTCACAGCCCTGGCTTTGTCCAGAAGGACGTCTGGTCTAATTAGCATATTGCGCTTTTATTATTTTAGATAACTTTGCTAACATGTTTTGCTTCCCAAAGGGCATATGAAGTCTTGATTCCAACACATTTTCCCATGGCTGGATTGCAGCTATCTTTAATCTCCTAATTGAATCTGGAATTAGCCTTACTTAATCCAGACTTAGTGGTTTTCCATTGTCCTACCAGTTACAGGTATGGGTTGACTTGTGTAGGATAGAGTGATGTAATTATACACAGAAATTAGAATGTCTTTATTTCTACCTATCTTCCTGTTCCTGTGTTTAAGGAGCATATAATCTATATGGGATGCTGTAGGCTATGTACTTAAAATGATAACTCATCCTACAGAAAATTAAACATGTGACAAAAAAACTAAAGGGCCTAATGAAAGAAGAGTGTACTTTAAGTCCAAATATTCATGAAAGATCTATAACAATTCAAAATAATATGGTATTTAGCTCACACACAAAAGAAAAGGCTTACTTAAGCCTCAGGGACTGTCTTCAACACCTGAAATATTCTCTGAGTTTGTTTGCTTCAAGCAATCTTTTTTTTCCTTACAGTTATTATCTGTTTGCTTATTCTTAGTAAAACCTCTAAGAAATATGCCACTGAATGATGATTTGTGAGTTTGTCAAATTATGATTACAAATTATTACAATGCATTGGATTCTAGCATCCTTAATATATATATATTACCTTGCAAAAGTGCTAAGTTAATGTATACTAGAAATAAATTTAATGTGAGATCTGACAAATTATTACACTACTCCTATTTGGCTCTCTGCATGGTTCAATTCTTAGGTAGAATGAGTTCTTTTCATTCTCTCCTTAATTCTGATCAACCATAAGGCAATTTCCAGACAAAAGTTCATGATTGTTGAGAATAGAACAAGTTTGATTAGTTTCCTAATTTACAATCAATAATTCAGGAGAGAAAATTATTTTGGTCAAGCAGGGTTTGGTTGGAAATTTTTTCTTCAACTTGAGAAGTACTTAAAAACCAAATCATATGAGTATCATATCTGGCCAAATCATTAATCTCATATATAACTGAATTTTATGTAACTTTTATTGGAAATTTTGCTTTGAGTTCTAGGAATCACTCAAATATACCCACAATGATCCAAATGCTTCCATTAAATTATCTAGTTTAACCACGTACATTATGTAAATTCTCAGGTAACTAATTGATAGTCCCTTAAGATTTTGCACTACATCACCCTGATTTCTTTGGAATTTCAGTTATTTCTTTTGTAGTTTTTAGAGAAGTCCCATCTAATTTCCATGTAAGAATTTAAAAGAATACTTTAGATTCAGCATCATTTTATGATCAATGTGATACTTCAAACAAGTAGCTGATTAAATGCCCTAGATGTACATATACTGAGAAAGCATATTCATATAGCTCTAGGACAGATACCGAATATCTGACTACTTCTGCCAAATATGAAAAATAATGAATCTTCTCTGAAAGCCAGACCCACAGGTAAGCTGCAAGACATGTTTCTTTATATATATATATTTTATTGTTGATAGTGTCACAGATGTCTCCCATTTCCCCCCGCTCCCCAGCTATCTACCCCCCTTCTCTTGAGAGTTAATTCTGAAGTGAATGCAAGGATGCATTCAGCCTCCAACAAGGAGTCTGTGCATTCAGTCCTTATGGAGGCACACTCCAGTCTTCAGAAAAGTGAAACTGGGCTGAGAGTATGTCATACACCACTGTTTGAGCAGGATGGAAGGCAAGACGGGTCTTTTCAAGTGTGAGCTGTAAGCCTGGAAAAAGAATAGCAATGTCCTTGGAGCCTTCCAAGGAGACGCAAGCCTGGCTGAATAATCAGTGTGCAGAAACCAAACCCTGCAACTTATCAGGCAAAGGGACATGAAGGCTAGAGTTGCTGTGATGATGCAAATGAAGGGCAAAATGGTACAAATTCCTGTCTCCCAGAAGGTGTAATTAGAGAGCGAAGGTAGAAAACCAGCAATCTCTGGCAGTGCAGAGCAGATGCTTATGCAGACTCCCCCAGGCCTGGGTTAACAGTTAAAAGATATTGACGATTTTCATTTCTTGCCTTCATTTTATATAAAAGTTTGCCTGAGTTCCAATTGATAATACTAATAACAGATCACAAAATAGACACAGCAAATTGTTAATGCAGAAGCCATGCACAAAAAGCACTTAAAACATCTGAGCCAAAGGAATCCTGGGCCAAATATGAAAAACATATCGATGATAATCAACCTGAAATTATGCACATAAAACTTCAGTCTAAATTATGTGAACTCTTTGACGTTCTAGTCGTAAGAAACTCCAAGTTCTTTCTAAATGCTTGGGTTTGATAATATAAAAATATAGTTTATTTCTATTCTATTCCCCTTTTAGTAGTATTTATGTTTTTATTATTATTTATTTATTTTATTTTTTATTGAATTTATTGGATTGACACTGGTTAACAATATTATACAGGTCTCAGGAGCATAATTTTGTAACACATCATCTGTACACTGTTTTGTGTGTTCACCAACCCAACGTCTCTATCCATCACCATTTATGTTCTACATTATTTATAAACTGGCATATACAATGCACACATTTTGGACATTTGCCATGGTGTTTCCCTTTACCATTTCAAGTGTTTCAAGTAGCTTCAGTATAAAGTCCATGTGGTACTTTGTTTTGAAGGGATACCAGAATTGAGTATTTTTCTCATGTATAAAGGCAATGAACATTTCAGTTGTTTTATGAGTCTGCATTAGCCCATAAAACTCTTAATTTAGCCTACTGTTGTTGGTGAGATGTTCTTATCTTCTTTTGATATCGCTTAAGTTGCCTTCAGTTTATTTATGTTTGATGATGGTTTTCCTCTTTATATACTTGGCTAATTAAAATAGCAAAGCTTAAAGCCAACTTTTTGGGATGTCTTCTTATCACTCTAAACCAGTGGTTCTCAACCTTCTGGCCCTTTAAATACAGTTCCTCATGTTGTGAACCAACCATAAAATTATTTTTGTTGCTACTTCATAACTGTAATGTTGCTACTGTTATGAATTGTAATGTAAATATCTGATATGCAGGACGGTCTTAGGTGACCCCTGTGAAAGGGTCGTTCGACCGCCAAAGGGGTCGCGACCCACAGGTTGAGAACCACTGCCTAAACTAATTAAACTGAAGGGGGGAGAAAGGAACCTGCTACAACCTAGTAGCAAATCTTTAAGTATCAACTATATTTAGTATCATTTATAGAATAAAAATATTTTATCTTGGACAACTCTCTTCTTAATGGCTAAAATATTACTCCCTGGGGAACTCAATCCTTTTCAATTTTACTGTCCAAGTGGAGAAACTTCTGTACCTCTGCTACCAAGTGGACAGGAAGAGTAGAATGCATTGTGCAGAAACCCCAATAGAATGGAATCCATCCCAGATTCAGTGTTTACATCCCAGAAGCTAATCGGTATAAAGGCAATGAAGAACTGAATGGCTGATAGGAAATTTTCTAAAATGGCAAGTTTTAGCCTGTGAATTTCATGGGAAGCCAGGAAAACTGACAAAAAGTGAAAAACTGTTGTCTGGTGGAACTATTATTCTTTTATTCTGGCTGTGGAGATATGGAGCTTTTTTAATAGTTAAGATTCACATACATTTTCATTTGCATGGGACATTTTCAGTGTGACCCGAAATAACTTCTCAAGTTTCATTCCAACCATTTGATTCTGTAATTGTTCAGCAACTTTGAAGATATCATTTTTTTTTTTTTTGTTCTCTGGAGCCTCAAATCATAAATTCCTTGTCAAAGAATTTGAATAGATGAAGTTAATCTTGGCATCAGATGTATTACTTAAAAGTTTATCTATTTAAACTACATACAATATTTGATCTGTATCTTAATTGACAGTATATTGCATTTTCTTATAGAATCTTCCTAATGACTATTCTAAATTAACCAGACTTATCTGCAGATTTTTTTTTCAGTTTTATTTCTAAAGACTTTAAGATCAAGCACAACTCATATGGACAATAAAGCTTAACTAAATAGTCTGAGGTTAAGTAAATTAATTGCTGGCTTTAAATTTCAATGAACAACCAATTTCTTTATTATTTGTTTCATGAGACATTCAAAAAGGAATTTATAAAGGAGTTAATTTTTGAGGTTTCCAGTGCCTAGAGCATCTTGGAGTTAAATGATTAGTATGAGGCACATTGAGTATGAAAATGCACAGAAGGATGGATTGCCATTTGAGGATTTTAAGTAGAGAAAAGTAGCAAACTAAAAAGGAAAATTAAAGGAAACATGGCCTGGCAGATTTCAGTTGTGAGTACCCTTAGAATCTCTAACACAGGTCAGTGTGAGGCTGCTCAGGAGAATGAGTCTAGCACCACTCAATTGTTTTTGACCTTAAAAATGTACCTACCTTCTTCCCATTCAGAGTTTCGGATTTTACCATGAAAAGGTGGGATTAATAATACAAATTTACATTTATTGAGTACTTTTTATGCCAGCCATTATTCTAAGTGTTTTATATGTATTGACTTATTTGATCCTAAAACAACTCAATGAGTTTGGCACTATTGTTAATCCCAGTTTATAGACAAAGAAGCTGAGGAGTAGACAGCTAAATAACTTGCCCAACATCACACAGTTTGTAGGATTTGACATCAGGAAGGATTGCTCTGGAACCCACACTCTTAAATGTATACTAAAGTGTCTCTCTAAGAAGAGAGTGTTATCATGTTATTTAGGATAATTTCTTTCCTAATATTCTTTAGAAGTACCAAGAAGTTATCAAGCCCATGGATCCTCAAGGCATTTAGGAGAACTGGAATTAACATGGATAATTTGTCAGAAATGCAGTTAAAATTAAGTGTTTTGAAATTTAAACTGAGAAGTCTAGATCTGTACACTTGAATAGACAAAAATCCCCCCAATTACTATTTCTTTTCAAAATAGATAACAATACCCTCTAACAAACAGCTCAAAATGAAAATATTAAACTATCCTTCATTGTATCTGAAGATGGAGTTTCAAAATGTTTATTGGGGATAGCTATAATTAAAAGACATTTTTAAGCCAGGTTTGTTTGAAATTTCTTTATGTACAGAGAGGACCCTCAACATAGGGTTGTTGGAAGAATGAGTCTAAAATGAGATAGCTTATGTCTGCCTTTTGGAAAGATGATTATGTTTTTAATAAAAATTGGCATTTATAATCAACCCAAGCAAGTTCCCCTGAATCCCAGAAAATACACCAGCAAAACATACACTTTCAATGAAGTGTTGTTTTTCTTTTGCTTTTTGTACCTTATTTTGTTGTGTTATAAGCAATCAGCTCCCCAGAACATGTATTACTTTATAATTACAGGTACAGTACTATGTTGCTGATTTAATAGCATGTTTCTCAAGGAGCACTGTCAACTTTTTAAAATTAGTTATTTTACTTCAGCAAGAGCACTGAGTTTATTTCTCATCAGAGCTCAGCTGAACCATGATGAGCACTGAGGGAGGTGAAAAGCAGTCCCACTGAGATTTGTTTCATTATAAGTTGTCAATTCTATTTCCAATATACTCAAATTATAAATGCTTTAGGGCCAACCACACGTGAGATATTGTTCTAACAACAGTCATTGCATGGATTTAAAAAATTTGTACAGGTAGAGTTATTCATCCAAAGAAATTAAGTAATATTTTCCTGTCTTCAGTTATAAAGTTGAGCTTGCAGTGATTTTTTTAAAAATTTAAGTTGAATATTATTGGGTAAGTGCTTAGAGGGGAAACCCAAATTCCACATAGACAATAGTGATTTCTGTAATCCAATGAATATAAAGAATACCTGATTTTGGAAAAGAAGTAACTTTCTATGTTTAGTTGATATTTACTATGCAGATACACTGATCTTCAATTCCCAAGAACCAAATTCAAGAATATGGTAATTGAGATTTTATGAATAATCTGATGCAGCACACACATGTTATGGGAAATGTTCCAGATAGTAACCCAATTTAGAAGTTCAGATATTTTAAGTTAATCACGTATAAGAACAATGTTCATTATGCAAGCCAGAGATTCACAATGTTATACTTCTTAACCACTTCTTGACTAAGGGTATATTTCTGAGAAAACTAGCTCCTAAGGAGTCACATCAGTACTTCAGCCACCCCTGAGACCCTTAAAAAGTTTCCACAGTCATTGTTGAGTCCAGTCTATTGTGCGTGTGGAACAAAAGTGCCATTGATATTTTACCCATGTTTTTTAAAACAATCTTCATGGTCTATATATACCTAAGTAACATAAACAAAAATGAATATCACCAGAAATGGATGATGGAGCCATCTGTGCTGGGTTAACTCCCTTGCTTTGGAAGATGAGTACTGTATATCAAAAGTGAGAAGGGTAAAGAAGGTGGAGCACATGGTCAAAATTTTCAGTGTAAACATATACCACTGGGGATGGGTAACTGCTGGCTGTAGCTGGCCAGATAGGGTGATTAGAGAGGGGCTGTGTGTATCAAACAGTGGGATCATTCCGTTGGAAGGCAAAGGGACAGAGCCATAAATAGAGATAATCCTGCAATGGGTATAGCCATATGACCTCAGAGAAAAAATGACTTTTCATTAAGTTGTACTTAGAGTTCATGTGAAATGCACAAATAACATTGTGATCCTTTTTATTTTTATAAAGGACAATTCTACAGAGTTAAAGACATTTGCAAAACCTGGACATCACTGTGAGATGTGGAAAACAGATTAATGAGTCTCAACTCAGTGAGGGAATCTTGTCCATCCTCACCTGATTGAAAGTACTTTAGAATAAATTAACACATTGATATTTGCAAGGCATTTGGGGGAGGTTTTGAGATGAAAGAGATATGAAAATGAAATGGAACTATCATTAAATACTCATAGCAACATAAAGTAGGTTTCAATTTGTTTCATATTCACTAGTAAAGAAAATACTGTTTTATTACAGAGTTTATTTACTTTGTTGAAGGTGGGTATATCTGATTTCTCAATTTTAGTGCCTATAGTTCACTATCTGCAAATTAAATCATGACAAATTTCCCTTCAGCTATAAATGCTCCCTTGGCTCAAATGTCATCTTAAATTTTGTTTTATATTTCTTGTCTATAATTAATTAATTAAGTCACCTTTTTGGAGTTAAAAGCAAGAAGACTATGTTTTAGCATCTGTAGTTCAAATCTTAACTGATGCATGGCATTTTAAATTTATTTAAAAATAACATTTAAATTAGATATATTAAAATATAGGTAAAATTAATGACTACTTGTTTAAGAGTAAATATATAATAAAATTAATTTGAATTTGCATATACATCTTACACGTTTCTGTCTCTGCCGCTAATTAACTAGTCCTATGACCTTGTGGGAAGTACTTCATGTCTCTAAGACTACATTTCCCTATTGATAAAAGGAAATAATGGGGTTACAATGTGCTAAGGCTCTTCTATGCTACATTTTACCAAGAAGCCTTTTAGAACATTTTGATGTCACATCATTAATTGATAAATTTTAAATATGGAGAGATAGATGAGGAGAGTTTTCCTGAATAATACTTTATATTATTTATTCTGTAATCATAAAAATGTTGTTTGAAAGGTTTGGGAGATGTAATCAGCTACGCAGGTCAGGCATGTGTTGAGTTTCTCCAATAAGACCAAGAGGTTTTAAATATGAGATTGCATTACAGTTCCAATGACCTTTTAAGGAAATTGCTTCATAGGAAAGAGAAATTGACAATAGCCAGAAACTTTGAACGAAACCAACTTTTATTCCATATACTTTGTTTATAGTAAATGTATGGTATTCTGTTAAATAAAACAGTGGCATTAGAAAGTAAAGGATTACATTATTTTTCAAATTTGTCAAGTGACTTATAATTATCTTCCCATATTTATACTAAGAGTGCTGAAAATGGATAGTTATTTTTATGTATCAACTTGACCTGGACATAAGGTGCCCAGATATTTGATTAAATATTCTGGGTATGTCTGTAAGTGTTCCTGGATGAGACTAAGGGAAACACGTTGCCTTTCCCAATGAGGGTAGGCCTCCTCCAATCTGTTGAAGTCCTAAGTGGAATAAAAGGCTGAGTAAGATACTTCTTTCTCTCTGCCTCAATATCTTTGAGCTCGGACATCAGTCTTTTGCTACCCTTTGACTCTTACTCCTACTGGACTTGTTCCATTGGTTCTTCTTGATCTCATACCCTTGGATTCAGAATAAAACTATATCATCAGCTCTCCTGGGACTCCACCTCCCAACTTGGATTCTCAGCCTCTATACTTCTGTGAGCCATTCCATTATAGCATGTATATCTATCTTTATTTCTATCTCTGTCTACCATCCATCTATTTATAGATCTCTCCTAATAATTATGTTTCTCTGAAGACCCAATATAATACAAGTGTCTAGCTGCAGATTGGTAAATTACAAAATTCCCTGGGGATTATTTATTTATTTATTTATTTATTTTAAATATATTTTATTGATTTTTTATAGAGAGGAAAGGAGAGGGATAGAGAGTTAGAAACATCGATGAGAGAGAAGCATCAATCAGCTGCTTCCTGCACACCCCCTACTGGGGATGTGCCTGCAACCAAGGTACATGCCCTTGATCAGATTCGAACCTGGGACTCTTCAGTCCCCAGGCCGACGCTCTATCCAGTGAGCCAAACCGGCCAGGGCCCTGGGGATTATTTTTAAAAACGGTCAGATAGTTTCTATGCCAACAACTTTATAAGCCTTTTATTATTCTTTAGAATAAAATTTTTCTACACCTAAATAATAATAATTTCGTATCATATTTAATGATACATTACATATTTATCTTTTTCATTGTCTTAAATAGTTACTTTGAGAAATATACATGGTCTAAGTAGCTTCACAGTGTTCTTTCTAAAGCAGCTCATCATGTGATCTTTACAGGAATAAGGTAGAAGTTTCCAAGTATCTAACTAAAGAGTTTTTGACATTTATCTCTTCTTTTATAAAAACAGACTGAAATATTCTAGAACAAAATGGGCAAACTATTTCTGACTTATTTCTGTGAGCTTTATCCTCACTTGAAGATTTTGCATGTCCTCACAGATTTCTACTTAACGGGTACCAACAAAGTAACTCTTCATGGAGTGTCTCCAACTTTACAGTAAATTATTTATAAAAACAAAAAATGATGTAAATTCACAGAAACCTGGAAAATTAAGACTGGAAGAGTCTATAATGCCTGAGTAATGGTTGGGACACGGGTTTCCATTGACTAGCAGAGCAATGAAAGATTATGAGAAAAATAATTGATGGTCTCCTTCAACTTCTTCCCTACAACAATGAAGTCCTGTTTCCTGAAAAACAATAGGAAGGTACATCATTTCTTCCCCACTGACTGCATGGAAGTATGGAGACTCCAGATCAGTATCCAACAGAACACTGAGCAGTCATCCTTATGATGTAAAGTGTTGCTTTTTAAGGTCTCAACTGTCATTGCTATTGCCCCATACTTCCCTCAAGTTTCTGTTTTAACTGTAAGAGATTTGTTGTAGGTAAAGCCTTCAGACAGCAGTATGGGCCTGACATCAGAAGCTCAGTGGCTTTCATCAACACAAATTTAGTATATTCCAGTTTTGGAGAATCAAAAGCCCTAACACATCGTGGCTGAACAGTTCTCTGGTGAGGGTCTCCCAGGAATAAAACCAAGGTGTTAGCAGGCCAGGGCTCTTATCTAGAGGCTCTGGGAGAGATTGTTCTTCCAGGTTTATTCAGGTTTTTGGTAGACTCTACTTTCTTGTGATTGCAGCTCCTGTTTCCTTGCTGGCTGTCAGCTGGGTGCCACCCATAGCTCCCCTGAATGGTCCTTGAATATTGGTCCTTATGTCTCAGAGCCAACCTCACCATATACATCTATGTACAGCTATATATAGAACACAATACTAATGAGTCAACTGTGCAGGTGGTGCAGGGTTGAACACAGGGAGATACATTTAGAGAAAATTATCCTATAGGTATCAAACCATAAATGATTTATAGATAGATGCTCCTAAAGCAGTCTAGTATGGAATTCAAATCCTTCATCTCTAGGGTGCCAGAGGTTCTAGCAATGGAGTTGGAAAAGGGTTCCATTTTAGTCCAGAAGAACTGAACCTGACAGACTTGTATTAAACTCTGACTTATGGCTGATAATAATAGATGAGAAGTACCCTTTCATCTACACAGATAAGAAAAGTGATTCAGGTTAGCACCTGGTCGACAATGAGCAGCTTCAAAGAAAACTGATACCTTGCCTAATGGCAAACACTGGCTCTGGATGACTCTGACTTAAAAACAAACACAAAAATAACACAAGGTCTAATTTAAAAAAAAGATAAAGAGAATGCTATCCTAAGGCCCAAGGAGGATCTAAAGCTAATTACAGAAATCTGAAATCATATAAAAGCATTGCGTAGCAGTCTCAGCATTAAGTGTTAAGACATGGCCTCTAGATGTTGCATCAGTTTACAACCAGAGAGAATCTAGCATAGGCAAACCAGTCTTTTTAGTGTGTGTGTGTGTGTGTGTGTGTGTACTTGTATATATTACATATTACATATGTAACTATATATAAATGTCTTCATTTATAATTTAATGAACTATAAAATATATATATATATTTACATGTGTGTGGATAGACAGATAAATACAATAAGAAATCCCATAAGATTTACTTTTATTTGTTGGTAAAAATGACTTCAGTAACAATTCAACACTCATTTTTAATTTTAAAAAATCCATTCCTACAAAATTAGGAGTGAAAGGATCACTAATAAATATTTTTAATTACCTTTAAAAGAGCCAATATTATATTTAACTAAAAATGAGAATGCTTGCTACTACCCTTATGGATTCACATAGACAGACTCCCTTGTCAAGGCAATAAAACATAATACTGAAATAAGAGAAAGTTTTTATCATTATTTGCAGACAATATGATGACTATTTAAATAGAAAACTCAAGGGAATCATCTAAAAAAAACCTCAGAATTAATACTAAAATTTATTACAGTGATTGGATAAAAATTAAATGGTAAATGTTGACAGTTTTCTGTATAACAGCAATAACCAATTAGAGAACATAATGAAAAAGGTACTACTTATATCATAGAAATATCTTATTAAGAGATTCACATAATCTATGAGTATTAAAATACTTTCCTAAGCAATATAAATAAAAAATTTCAATACAATAGGAACAGAAACTGTATTTCCATGATGGAGCACCGGATTTTAGAAAATATGCAAATTGTTTCCAAAATTAATTATAGAATTAATGAAATGTTATTTGGGATCATGATGAAATAATTCTGAAGTTTATTTGGAAAAATAGATTTTAAAAAGAATAAATAGACAAAACATCTATGCACATTATGGGGAAATATAAATCACATATTTAAATCTACTAAAAGAGATGTAAATATATTATGCTAAAATAATCTGTGTTTCTGGTTCATGAAATTGCAGTCACAGTAATAAAAGAGATAGTAAATTCTTCAAAACACACACACACGCATTTCTGCTCATTGTAGTCCTCTACAGACAGAAAAACCAGCATAGAGACTAACCAGGAGGAACCAAGATGGAACCCTGAATATTAGGTGAAAAGCAAGTTGTAACAATGCCAGCATCCAGTCTTTTGCTAATAGTGAGGGCAGAGAGATAGATCCATATTTCTCACCTGCCATAATTTCCTTTGAATGGGAGATAGTTTCACTCTTAGTGGGTATGGGACCCATGTCAGTTTAGCCAGTATTGAAGCAGTGTTTTTCTCAGCAGTGTTCCCACTGGGTGGGATGAATGTGGAGAATGGGCAGCAGCTGGGTACCCAAAAGGCTTCTGCAGAGTCAACAGAAATAGAGAAGAAAAATAATCTATTTAAATAATCTGAAGAATATGTTCTAAAACTGATGGACCATAATTCTTGGAAGCCAAAACAGATCAGCATTGAAGGGGAGGAGGTGGTGGAGTGGCTTGGCATTTTCTGATCTTTTTTTTTTTTAAAAAAAAAAACAAAACCATCTTTATTGAGCTATATTCACATAGCATAAAATTTACAATTTGAAGTATTCATTGCTTTAGTGTATTCACAGAGGTGTGCAACTATCACCACAATCTACGTTTAGGACATTTTCATTGTTGGGAACTTTAAAAAAAGTTTACAGGAATAATTTTCAGAATCAAATTCTTCAAATACTGTCCACTTAAACAAATTGGAAGCAGTTTGATAAGTGCTGTTTTCAGTACATAAGGAGACAACATTAATTTCTGTCCCTTTTTATATTTCTTCAACATATTTATTAGCTAGCAGAATATGATTAATTATATATTTACATCCCACAGTGTTGTGAGTGCATTGTTCACTCTTGTTTCAAATCATGTTCTCTCAGTTGGTGTGTGAGATCTTAGGGACTAGGAATTAATAAATATGTATATCTGAAAGCATGGTCCTTGACCTTAGTGATCTTTCAAAGAGAAAGAGAAGGAATATTGTCCTAAAATTTCTGCTATTTTCCAGTGTGCTTTCAACTCTGCAGAAAATTCATGAAAGAACTGGGTGACTTCTAAAGGTAAGCAGCAGCAAAATCTTTCAAAATAAGCAATCTACAAGGTGATTACTTTCATGCTGAGAACTGTTTCTTTGGTGACATTCTACAGCGTGGACAATAAATTTGGGATTCAGGAGAATTATGGAGAAAGTTAACTAGTAGAAAAGAACAACGTCTACTTTTTTTTCTCACACAGTATATGTTTTTAAAACTGCCAGCAATTATTTCCCATCAGAAATGAGAAGTTGTCATAATTTTGAAGTAAAGCCTATCTATGATTTGCAACATTAATATAAGTGAAACCTGAGTCTCAATGCTCTGCTACAGGTGATACTGAGTGTGGAGGCCCTCATCACCTAGTCCAGTGGTCGGCACTCATTAGTCAACAGAGCCAAATATCAACAGTACAACGACTGAAATTTCTTTTGAGAGCCAAATTTTCTAAACTTAAACTATATAGGTAGGTACACTGTTATTAGCTTAATTAGGGTATTCCTAAGGCTTAGGAAGAGCCACACTCAAGGGGCCAAAGAGCCGCATGTGGCTCACGAGCCGCAGTTTGCCAACCACGGATGTCCTAGTCACTCAGAAAAGGTATTCTTTGGGGATAATAGTGGAGACAGTAGGAGGAATGAATGAGGCAAATAAAGGAACAGGAAACTGATTATTGTTATTTTCTGAAGGCAAGTATCATTTCAATTTATGAGAAAATCAGTGTTAACTGAATGACATGTTAATCTTCTTTTCAAAAGGAAAAAATATTTAGTACTAAAAGCTCCATTGTTTTGGTTGAAAGAATGCTGCAGCCCCAGTTGGTCTTTTATCCAGGAAGGCTGAGTGAGGCCCAAGGAACCTTAGTGCAGGTGTTGCTATTTATTTACAATAGCCTTAGGCAAAGATACTTAACCTCCATGCCTCATTTTCTCCATCTGCAGAATGGCAGTAATGATCCTTACCTGTCGTTCAGGAGTGTTATGAGACTTAATTAGTTGCTTATAAAGTATTTTGCAGATGAAGAATTCAGTGTAAATGCTAAGTACCATTATTATTATGGCAATCCTATGTTCTATGCATCATTGCATTTTTTCTTTTCAAAATATTGCACTTTTCCATCTGTCATTTGTATTTCATCAAACAAGAGCTAAATTCTTGAATTTTCTCAAATTACTCTGCTTAAGAATGTATCTAAGTAAAAGTCTCAAGACTGTATGCACAGTACACAAGCCCTTTGAGGCAGTTGCTCCAAACTCATTGCCACTAAGCAACCCAGTTACATCTCTATTTTTCAGAGATGCTCATGGTTCAACTAAAATTATGACACCAGAAGTAATGAAAATCAGTAATGACTTGGTCTCTGTGTATGATCAGAGCTAAAGTTTGATTTCATAATAGTGAGAAGCCATTTGAGGTGATGGTGATTTTGGCCTCCTCCTCCCCCTGACTTCTCTCCCTGTTTCATTCTTTCTTTGCCCTCGTTCTTTTAATAAGATAGTTAAGTGAAGCAATTTAATATGGACCAGATCTAAATTCACAAATACCCTTTTTTCTCTCATGTTTAGGCCATGGCTCACTGTGTCTATTTGCTTATTTTTTTCTTAACATAGTTTTTTTCCGATCCTGTTTCCCTTCTGTTTGGGACTATCTCACCACAGCCAACAATAAATGGTGAGCAACAAATAAAGACACATTACAGTGGGTCTAAGCACAATCGTCTCGCCAATCCATGCATTTGATAAATGTCCCTTTTCAGCTAAAAAAGATGTATAACGTTTCCCGTATACTAAATTTAGTGGCAAAAATCTTTAATAACTAAAACTGACTATAATTTCCTCCTTTCGACTGTTCTATTTCAAGGTCTCATAAATCCTTTTTATTGATTAGTTTTGCACAGAATGCTGTAGAGCTCTAAACACAAGAAATTAAACTGAATGGCAGGTAGATTTTTTTCATGGTCTTTCAGCTAGCCCAGCAAAAAGGAATTTTAATATGATGGTTGATTTTGTGAATATTCCTTTTTTTAATTCTTTTTTATAACTCTGCTAATGTGTGTATACTTTTATGTCACTTAGGGTTTAATCAGTATTTAATTTCAGAAAATAATAACAAACCAGTTAAAATACTAGTTCAATGATAAGAGAAATCTCTATACTTACTGAATTTGTAACTTTTTTGTAATTATTGGAAAATGATGTTAAAAAAATTAATTAAAAATAAACAGACTCTCCCACTAAAATAATAAATCAAGTTCTAGTTCACTTTTAGTTTGCATTTTTGAAGTGTATCATCTGAGTTTACATGTTGATGCACATTATCTCATAAGAAGAAATAATGAAATTCTTTGTGAAAATGATTGGCATATAATTATGAAACTAGCTTCTGAATAGGATGTTAAGGATATCTTCATGGAAATTTGGGAGTAGATTTTCCACCTCTCTTGTATATGGAAAATACATGCTAGCCTTAGATTTATGCAATTAACACACATTTCCACTAAAGTAACAGACAATATGACACAAGTAGTTGAAAGTTGTAAACACATACAAAGGGATAAATGTTGAAAGGAAATTTGTGGCTTCTACATATTATGCTTAAAAATTCTGTTTTTGTTTTGTTTTGCTTTGTTTTGTTTTGTTTTTGTTCTGCAATTAAAGGAAAAGAGGTAAGTTTTCAAAAGAGGAAAAAATAGGCACAGCATCTCTTTATTTCTTCGGTGTTAATGTTGCTAAACTCACTCTATTCTGAAACTTTTCACTCCCAACCCAAACTGTGGAACACAGAGCATAGAGGTTTCTCCTACCTTGTGCTCAATGGAGAAGACTACATGGAGATAACTTACATGTGACCAACAGTGACTCAGAACAGGGTGGGTATTAGTATGGTTAGAACCATCAGAGTGAATAATTAAATGAACCAGGAGTTCACCAACTTCTACATCATGTGATCCAGACACTTGACAAGGAACTTGTCTTTAGGAGCAGAAGCTCAAAGGGAAGTGAGACCTTGAGAAGCAGAGAAACAGAATGAGAAGTGTGCACTGATGACCCTAACTCAGCAGTTATAAAACATAGAGAGCCTAGGAGAGAAACACACAACAAATAGAAAGGTAAATAATTTTAAGTTCAGCAAGGTGAAAGATGTATCTTAGTGGCAGCTAAAAAGAAGTTGAGAAAAATGTGCTGCTTTTTAACCTTTTTTAAAACCTGAGTAAGATGAAAGCAGTTGGAAGAGCTAATAGTTCTGCAGAGTATACGCATGGGGCACAGAGAGAACACCCATGAGGTCAGCAGGGGATGTGCCCCTGGCTCACTTCTCTAAGGAAAACTTTGATCCAACCTTGGTAAAGTGGAAATCCTATCTGCGCTAGACCTCCTCCTGCAATTAGCCATATGTGTGTGTATACGAACTGTTAAATCACATACAGGGAGTTCCTATTTCTTCTTTAATAATCTTTCTTTGCTTTCACAATGTCAGGTTAAATAATTTGATCTTTACACCTTCAAGATGGGAACACTTAAGTCATTGTACTCAGCTGAACACCTGATGTTGATCCAAGAGCCTGTAGTCAGTAAACCAGTACTAGAACAGGAAGTAAACATTGATTAAACAGGATAATCTGGGCTTGTTACTGCAAGAAACTGTTCATGGTAAAATAACCTCAAGGACTAGATGGATGTAAGGCTGCCCAGCACTGTGTTTGAAAAATGGATGCTGCTATTATTATTATTATTATCAATATCATTATTATTATTGTTATACTCTAGTATATTTATTAATTCTCTTCAAGTTAAAAATATCACAGCTTCCTGAAATATTTCTTTTCATCTTCAGAAAAACTGAAAAATTCCCTGAATGATAATATTGGTCAATGTAAGGAAACTGAGCTGAAAGCATCCAACATTCCCAACTTTCAAAATACAATATATATGATCAATAGCCTGCCTTTATAATTATCCATTACTATGTTATTGGGGACTATCTCTGTTTTCAGAAGGTCTTACTCACTGGCAGCTAAGCCTTTAAAGTAATGGCTCTCAACCAATGGCAATTTGCCCACCAGGGGACATTTGGCAATGTGACATTTTTGATTGTCACAACTGGGTGGATCCAGGGATGCTGTTAAACACCCTACAGTACATAGGACAGCTTCTCACAGCAAAGAATCATCTGGCCCCAACGGTCAATACACAGAGGTTGAGAAAGCCTGCTTAAAATCAGAGCTAAGATCTGCTACAGAGAAAGCATGTCTGTGAAAACATGCACTATGACCTAAAGTTAAAGGCAATTATTCTTTTTAAAACTATATCATGAAAATATATCTGTCAGTAAAGAGTTATGCTCAAGTTTTCAAATGATAATTTGTATTGCTGCATTTAGAGAAATGGCAAGGCTGACCAGAGCACTCAGAATCTCATAGGCTGTCAGATGTGTGTGCTTTACTTCAAACTTACTATTTACTTATTCATTCATTATTTCTTCCCTTCATTAAGTTATTGCACAAAAGGACTGGCTGGAAAATACGCATTTACTGGACACAATGGAGCAAAATAAAGTATATATCTTTACCTTCTAATTTCAGTACATCCACCAGCAAAATTCCGGACCTAAATAAAATCCTAAATACAATTCTTGCCACTGACTCATTTGAAAGATTTAAAAAAAATGGATTAAACACTCACATATGTCACTTGGGTTCACAAAAGTCCCATGCACAAGCACTAAATGGTTACCCTCTTTGCTTCTCAAAGGCCCATTTAAAGCTCTTTCTACATATAAGGCAGCTGAACAGTTGCCGGCCCATTCTGACTGCACCTTTTGGCTGATATTGAGTGTGTAAGCAATCAGCCATGTGTGCACCTTTTACAAAGCAAAGTGATTGACAAAAACTTGGAAATAATCTTTGGCTCAATTGCCCTTCTCTGTGAACAAAGAGTGGTTTATCCGATCGTTTGGAAGTTACAAGCCTAAGAGCCTGTTTTGCCCTCAGTTTTACCCTCAGATAAAGCGCTTGAATTTTCAGTTAGAAGTTACTGCTTGCATAAAACATATTTTATTTTTCCTAAGATGGGTAAACGTGCATATATAAAGTCCTCATTTAAAAAACACTGATCATACCCCCAAACAAATCCCTTGATCCCCTTCAGAGTGAAAAACAGTTTCCTGTTAGATGGCTCGTACCAACAGAGCTGCTAATGTTGAGAAAGAGAGAGAGAGAGAGAGAAAGAACGGGAAAAATAACCCTCACAATTGCACAAAGGACGACTTTATAGGAGACCTTCAAACACTGAAAACCAGCCCAACGCTCCTGCCCATCATTATTGAGACATCTGTATTCACTTCACACTGACCCAGGCACTAATCAGCCAGAAAGTGCAACAAGCACTGGCGGAAAGTATACAAAGATAAAGTAACAAATGGTATGAATATTAAAATCATAAATACAATAAAACAAGATAATGAGTGTCCTCAATTATAATAAAGCTAAAGCCCAATTAAAACATAATCACTGACTTATCATTCACAATTTTTTAGAGGTCATATTTAGCTGATTTGTTACACTCATTTCCCTTTAAAAGATTTCATCATCACTCTCCTTTTTTGCATATCCACTTTAAGAAGGTTCATTTATCCATCTAATTAAATAATTAGGCTTTTTTGATTAATTGTTTTAAAGAGTTTCATGTCATGGGTATCTTCTCACTGAAATGCTTTTATATTATCTTCTGTGCCTTGATGTTCCTGCTGTAAATTACAAGTAATAACATCTTTGCACCTCTCCCTCTGACACATCCAAAGGGGACTGGCTTTAGCTGGAGAGTGTTCTACTGATTCTCTTCTTCACCCTTTACTTCCTTTTCTGGTTCTCAAAACTGCAAGCATTTCTGAGCTTCATCAGATATGATCATTGTAAACGACTGAGGTCAAGTTGTTAAAGAAATGGTGGCCCTCCCCATCTTCTTATGTTCACTCCTGCCATTGCATACAAGATTCACAGTTTCAAACATATCCCCAGGAGTCCTAGCCCAGCAGAAAATCCTGATTATAAGTGACATTTGAGTGGATTTTTACAATTAGTTTATTAGCAATTATGTCCAACCCAAGGCTCTTTATTAACAGCATGGAGACATTGCCCAGGACAGCACTCAAGGCTGCTGTGCTATCTTGGCGTGAAGCAATTTCCCACATGGAAAATGATCTCAAAGATGATCTGAAGGTCAGTATTGGGAGATGATACCTTCTTCTAAAGTTGAAGATTCAGAAATCATGGAAGCCAGTCTGGGGGGTCGAGGGCTTTACTTTGAGATGGCCACCTCACTTCTCCCTCAGGATCAGGCATTTATTTCCATTTGAGGAATTAGGCGGGCAAGTCTGTCTGAGAGGGCTTGACTGCAGCATAGCTTCGACACACCTCACCCATTAATCCCTCTACTACAAAAGAAGCCTGAAGTGAAGCATTTCTGTCGCCTTGAATATAAACTAGGTTGTCACTCATCCCTAAAAGTGATTTAATTGACTCGTAATCGTTTAGAATATTCCTTGAATATTGCTCTTTTACCAACAGAGTGGTATGCTTGTAATTGCTTCTTAAATATCAACAATTCACATGTGACAATTTTATAAATATGGCATTAGTGGAGTCATTTCAGCTTCTCTTAGGGGCTAGTAACTGAGACTACTCAAATCGTGTTGTGCTCAGGTGAGAGCATGCTACCAGGTCTGCTCTTCTTTCAGGAGTAAATGCTGTCTGTCCAGGAGTGAAATGCAACCAGGTGAGGCTTCTTATACTTTTGGATTAGACCTTCTAGTTTGGGATTCCATCTAAACGGCATTGAGCTACTAACACTCCAGGAGGAGGAAAGAAAAACAGCCGTCTTTCCCAGTGTTTTAACAGTAATCATGCCAGGGAGGAACAAATAGGGGAGTAGCATGATTATTTTAAAAAAGCATCTGTGATTACAGAGTACAATTATGGCTATTTCATATATTGATTAACCTGTGTTTTTTAAGGTAATAACTATGTTACCATTTGATTTCTAAGAAAAGAGCACATTTTCTTTTAAGGGCTTGTAATATGGAAGATTATGGATAAGTCAAGTATCAGGACAAGGTGATTACTTAACATCTGTGACCAAGTAAAAGGCTAAAGGAGAAAATCAACCAACATCTGCACTGTCAGTAAAATACTTGGGGGAAAAAAAACACAAGTGAAGTGTGATTAATCACCATGGATGTATGATTGAGTCAATTGACTGTTACTTTTTCATGATGATTAATCAGCTACAAAAATTATAATTGTCCCACTTCTAGTGGCTGCATGCTGTGCCCGATGACATCAGCTGGGGCTATAGATACTCAATGTGTGGTTTTCAAAGGAATATGCAAATATGATTCCGTAAGGAGGGGTGGGGCTTCAACTCCATTGTAAGAAACACCATGAGTCCTTGCCCTTCTATTATGGTTGGAGCTTTCTTAGCAGTTTCCAGAGAGGGCAGTTCTTGTGCTATTATGACTATTTCACACCCATCGCCACCACAAGGAAAATTAGAGAAATCCATCTCTGCAGATTGGCCATTGTGATCTTGTTCGGGAGAAGATCATATCCCCAGTAATTTCTTCCTTTCCACTGATTTCTTTTGTGATTAGTACAAAATGGTACAAATGCAGAGTGGGAGAAAAGGTAGTTTACTGTTGTGAGTACTCAAAACACAGTTTATTCTTATATTATTCTTATTAATTATTGTGTTATTTTCCATATGAACAACTGTAAACCTACTTACGTCCCACCCTGTGTGTGTGCCAGGAATGGTACTCTACAGCCGGGAGTGGCTGGGGACCTGGGCTTTCAGCTCCTTCACACATTGGACTCCTTTAGCACATTTGTGGAACAAGCCGAAGGAATCAGGGTGACAAAAGTCTGTCAGAATTTATCCAGGAACATAAACCAGCCATGACTGTGTGGGGAAGTGCAATGATCAGGATAGATTTGCTTGTAGGTATAAAGATGTTTTAAAAGTCTACTTTCTATGACATTTGTAACACTTCAAGGCTGTGAAATGTCTATGGTTGGCTCTGCTCACCTGTTCCTCACAGGGACTATTGAGAAGAACCTGGTACAGAATGTGACACAGCACCCATCTTTCTCTATAGTTCGGGGGTCTTCTGGTACCACTGGGAATGTCACAATAGTGTTTAATGAAGCTCTTCATTATTCTACCTGATTTACTCTTCTTGTAAATCGTTTTCTTAGATTCATGGCTTACCTGAAGGGCTGAAGGTACTAAGATATAACACAATACCCTGATTGATGAATTATCCCAAAGCAGCTTGGGCTCATCAGGGTAGATCCAACTCTACTAATGAATTCTATAGAAGGGCCACACAGGCGAGAACCTCGCTCCTCCTTGCTTTCATCTTTCACTCTCACTATCTTTCACCCTGAGAAACGAAAGTACTTTCAGAAAATGTAGGCCACTTAAGGCTTGAAATTCAGACTCTTATTTAGACTTTCAAAATGGGCCGATTTCTTTTTAAAAATCCTCAGAGATAACATCTTTAAAGAAAAAAAAATCATCTTTCACATTCATTAAAAAAGAAGGGTATTTCAAAATTCTTCCCAGCTAGTTCCAAGCAGGCAATACCTTCCTCAGCCTTCAGCTGTACATAAAGTTCCCACTAATGATCTGTAATGAAGTGCTTCTTTTTGCACACCCAGCATTTTCCCTTTAAAGTTCAAGAAACAGCACAAATTTGCCAACACTATTCCCCTTTTAGCACATTGACTTTACTTCTGAGCTGAAGCAATAACATGCCTGAAAAAAATACTTAGAAAGTAATTTTTCTGCTTGTGGGTCTTATCCTATTACTAATTCCAATGCAGTGAAACATATAGCCTTATGAACATGTATCACCTCCAATTTCTTTCATTTTAAATAGAAATTATTAACAGCCCATAGAGGCCTTAAAATTTATTAATATAAATCACCGAAGTCTCTCTAACTTCTTGTGTTTAGATAAGAGAGAAGCATGGGAGCGCCAGTCTCTTGAGCTTTGTCTAGGTACCTATTAATTGTTAATTATTAGAGACTAAGTCACTGAAGTGAGTCATTTGGCTGGTGTCTCAAATGCTGTCATTTACTACTACACAAATCAGCCTGGTGATAGAGTGTCTTTAAATTAGGTTACAACCATGCAGTTATTGGACAGGGAGTAATTGATAAAACCATTAGTAACACTTGTAGAGATAACAGCTAGCAAAATCATGCAACCATAATTATTCCTAATGGATACATGCTATAAATTGTGGCAAGAAAAAATCTTGCATTATCTTTCAATCATATCTGACAGTCCTGGAAGATTACGGTGGCCTAGATGCCCATGGATGAGAAAGTGACCTATCAGAATCTCTCTGCTTTTCTTTATCCTTCTTTTCCATCAAATTATGGGCTTTTAGAAATTATTTTTCTAAAAGCTTTCAGTGTAAGTACATTGTAGGTTTTTTATTATTTGTCTTTTTTTACAGGGTTTTAAATGTGTATACATATTTTTTAATCATACGCAGGACACTCCAAGACATTTCACAATGCAACATGAAGACAGTTGCAGTTTAAGGCAAATAATTCCAATTCATGTTCTATTTTTCAACCCGAAAAACTCATTATTTGGAAAAATGTAACTTTGCTATGAATTTTGATGTCAATATTCATTTTAGCAAAGAAAGATCACTGGTTGCAAAGCTATATCAGGAACTCAGGTCTCAAGGATCTGAGTCAGTGTTACTTCCTCTTAGGTCACACAATTATGGATACTCTTCAGCCTGAAATAGACTCTACAGGATCTTGTACATAATAACATGAAATGTGTATAAGTGTTTAAAACTTGACACTAATTGTATGAACATATTACAAATAATACAGGTTTGTAAAGATAAATGATAAATACAGCATATCTTTATTTTCTCTTAAAACTGGGTTTTTAGGAAAGGTTTAGAAGGCAAACTCTTAAATAAGCCATAAGTTACTAACACACACACACACACACACACACACACACACACACACACACGCCTATGTGCAGCTGCTGGCCAACACATGCCACTGCTCTAGGCTCAGACAGAGCTGTCCATTTCAAACAGAACTAACACACAGAAAGAACTTCAGAGGTGACCCTGTATACATATCACCAAAAGAAGGAAAGAATATAACAAAACTAGCACAGATTTTTTTTTAAAAAGTACAAAAGAAAAAACAATACCTTCAAGCAATAATTCATTTCTCATAAATTTAAGAAGAAAAAATTATTGAAATAAAGGCCCAAATGATATATACGAACAAAAAGAAACAATGATATCACACTAGGATAATATAATACATAAACTAACAGTGCTCCAAAGAGAAATTGAGTCAAACAATAAAACCATTCTATAAATTAAAACTGTAGAATGAAGCCTAAGAATACAGAGTAGACACTGATGCAAAATGTCACCTGGTCAGGCTTGAAAAAATCATATAAGCCAGAATGTAAGAGAACAAGAGATTAAAAGGATTAAAAGGAACATTGTAGTTATTGGAGAAAGCTAAAGGATATCCCATGTATACATATTCATGTTTCTAAAGAAGATAACAAAGCAAGTAAAACAAAAATAACTGTCAGTGTTGTAATTGAATAAAACTTTCCTTAAAAAAATAGGAAATGGGCAATCTGATTGTCACATGAGATTTCATGGGAAAAATCACATCTTTCAAGCAAATAACACTCAGATATATTTGAATAGATGTATTTGACTGCAAAGATAAAAAAATAATCCTATTGGGAAAAATAGAAATATTAAATAATCTATAAAAACAATGGCCAACAGTGTCCACAGGCACATTAAATTTCCAGACAATGAATGAATGCTCATAACACACTGAAAGAACAACTTAAGATGGTGACCCTTTTAAAAAAAGTTCTCATCAGTCAAAGTGTGGCATATGCATGAAAGCAACAGCAAGATGTTCAAAACCTCTCAGAACTCCATCCAAGAAAGAAACTAGAGATCTTTTTTAAAATAACTATTTAATGAAACTATGTAGCCATAAATTAAAATAAAACAACTTGAGAATGAGAAAGCTGTGGTGTGAAAGAACTATTAGAAATTGTAGATACAGAGATACATGGAACTTTGACATTTTAAAAATAATGTACCTAGCCAAAAATGGAAGATTGCCAGGAAGGGGAGATGGAAGAAAATGAAAGCTACTTATGTAAGGCTATTATGAAAAGATGTGAGGTTATTCAAAGTGAGAATATAAACATGAAGGTAGTTAAATCAGTGAACAGAATTCTTTCTATCCATTTTTGTTATTTATTCAACAACAAAAAATACTGAGCAAGTTCTTTTTATTTGTACTCTTCTAAGTGTTGAAATCAGTCCAAGAATAAAGCCTTTTGTATATAATTAAAAAGTTGGGGTTAGGGGAAGGGAGGTTTAATGACAATAACAACAAAAATCACTACATGAAAGAACAAACTTGACAAAACACCCGTTATAGTAAATATAAATGCAATGCATACTATTTAATAAAATAGTAATATGCAAATTGACCATCACTCCAATATACAAGATGGCCGCCCCCATGTAGACACAAGGTGGCTAGCAGGGGAGGGCAGTTAGGGGTGACCCAGGCCTGAAAGGGAGGGCAGTTAGGGGTGACCAGGCTGGCAGAGGAGGGCAGTTGGGGGGGGGGGGGCCCAGGCCTGAAAGGGAGGACAGTTGGGGGCAACCAGGCTGGCAGGGGAGGACAGTTATGTGTCAATCAGGCTGGCAGGGGAGTGATTAGAGGTAATAAGGCTGGCAGGCAGAAGCAGTTAGGGGCAATCAGGAAGGCAGGCAGGTGAGCAGTTGGGAGCCAGCAGTCCTGGATTGTGAGAGGGATGTCCGACTGCCCGTTTAGGCCAATCCCCAGTTGGGATCGGGCCTAAACGGGCAGTCGGACATCCCTCGAGGGGTCCCAGATTGGAGAGGGTGCAGACTGGGCTGAGGGACACATACCCCCCCATGCATGAATTTCATGCACTGGGCCTCTAGTTTACCTATAAAAAGACAGAGTCTTGCTGGATGGCATAACATAATTCAATTTTATGCAGTGTATAAGGCACCGAAATAAGAGAAGACATCAGATAGGTGGAAAGTAAAAGAAATGAAAAAAATCTCAAAGAAGAAGAAGAAGAAGAAGAAGAAGAAGAAGAAGAAGGCAGAGGAGGAGGAGGAGGTGGAGGAGGAGGAGGAAGGGGAGGGAGAGAAAGTCAGGACCTTAACTTCTATATTGGTTTAAAAAATGCATTATACAGCAGATGAGTGGATTAAAAAACTGTGGTACATCTACACAATGGAATACTATGCTGCTATGAAAAGGAAGGGCCTCCTACCATTTGCAACAGCATGGATGGGCCTGGAGAGCATTATGCTAAGCGAAATAAGTCAGTTGGAGAAAGATAAATATCACATGATCTCACTCATTTGTGGAATACAATGAACAACATAAACTT
This sequence comes from Myotis yumanensis, assembly GCF_028538775.1. Lineage (NCBI taxonomy): Eukaryota > Metazoa > Chordata > Mammalia > Chiroptera > Vespertilionidae > Myotis > Myotis yumanensis. Next base: position 45,207,672 of record NW_027223757.1, read on the forward strand.
ATAAACAAAACCACATCCAGAGACAGAAGCATTAATCAGACCATTAAACCTCAGGGGGAAGGTAGGGGAGAGTGGGGGTAAGAGGGAGAAATCAACAAAAGGACTTGTATGCATGCATATAAGCATAACCAATGGACACAGACACCAAGGGGTGAGGGCATGAGAGGGGGGGATAGGGTGGCAAAGGGGTGATAAGCACACATATGTAATACCTTTATAAATATAGAAAATTTTTAAAAATGCATTATAAAACACAAACTTTGTAATAAGGCACATAAGTGATAATAAAAATACAACCACAATAAAGATGTGTCATGTGACATAGCATCAAAATGTATAGAACGAAAACTTGTCAGAATTATTAAAAACTACACAAACACACCTGAGCCCAATCTGTGTAAATAAAAAATAAGTATAACTATCAGGTTCCACATAAAATGATTAGCAATAAGGGTAATTCCATACTTAAAATTACTTAGTTTTCAAGTGCTCATTGACTATGTACAAATATTACTTAAATAGTATATCATAGAGAAAAACCACAATTTAAAAATGTACAACTAACATAGACAGCATTCTATTATTACAATGTGATAAAACTAAAAATGAATAAATCATAGTTAAAAAATCTCCAAAACTTGGAAATTTTAAAATATAAAGTATTTCTGAAAACACAAGAAAGTGTATTTAAAAAACTGAAAAGAAGAAACTACATACAAAATTGGAGACTATACAGAAAACAAAATTGTATAAGTATTATTTTATAGAAAAATTTGTGGGACATGACTAAAGCTATAGTCAGGAGAAAATCTGGGTCATTAATATTTAGGTATTAGGTAAAGATAACTAAAAAGGAGGAAATAATTAATTGAGATAAAAGCCAAATAAAAATTGGCAGAAAATGCTGAAATTGCAAAATAGATCAAAAAGCTTGCCCTTTGGAAAAAGAGAAAAAAAGTTGATAAATCAATAGCTAGTCAAAGGAAAAATTAGGAGTGATTGAAAAAGATAAAACATACATTAGAAATAAGATTTTTGGTATATAGAGGAAAGAGAATGTGTTGTCCAATTTTATGCAAATATGTTTCAAACTTTATGAAGTGAGTAGATTTCAGAAACTATAAATTAGGCAGGGTTGGAGAATGACCTTTGTCTCTTATTTTGGAATACCACTCACATACCTTTTATCTTCATTTTACCAGGGCTAGTATTCACAATGGTTATGGTACCAAAGTATATTTTAAACTCTGTACAGAAGCTCATGCTGAGAGTTACAGCGTTGGAGGCTGTTCAGAGAAGACAGACTTGCAATGCCGATTGGATAGAGAAGGCTGAGCCCATCTGAGAATTGCTTTTTTTTTTTTTTTTTTATGAGTAACTCGTTCTACAAAAATTCTCCAAGGTTTTTAGTGGCAAAAAAATTAGTGTCAGAGATTTCTCTTATTATTTAGCTATAAAAATATTTTTTCTATTCATATCTTCATAATGAAACAATAAAAGACAAAACAAAAATATATCTGAGAGTATTTTATAGATACTTATAATACTAACTAGAGGCCTGATGCACAAAATTCGTTCAAAAGTAGGCATTCCTTCCCCCAGCTGCCGACACCAGCTTCCCTCTGCCACCCGGGACCCAAGCTTCCCTCACAGCCCCAGCTTCGTCTGGAAGGTCGTCTGGAAGGACGTCCGGTCTAATTAGCATATTATGCTTTTATTATTATAGATCATTTTTACCTTATATATAAATAGACGCTGCTGAACTCATCCCTTGAAAATCAAGGTATTGTTGTGCTTCTATCACTCTCTTCTTTATGCCTCATTCCCCCCCTCTTGTAAGCTCCTTTCTTTTAAATATCCACACATTTCATTGCTTTCAAGACAGCAAGATTTACACTGGATAACATTACTATAATTTTCAATTGTTAATGTATTTACCATTTTTCTGTTTTGTGTTTTATCAACAATATAATTACAAACAAGATTGCATAAAAACTTATGCCCTTTAACTTAAGTGTAACAAGATCACACTTGTGAACTTGTAACAAGTGGCCACTTGGTTTCTATCAGGGTGTGAGATCCACAGTTTTTTATAAAGATAGATACAAAATAATATGATAAAGTAACTACCCATTGATTTCAACCTCCAGCAATCATTCCTTGATTGTTATTGTGGTCTGGTAAGGGGTGCTCTGAGGGAAGAGATACACAGTTTCTAACATAGAGCCCATGTAAACTGATAGGAGGAAAGAACAATTATAGGAAATGGTTGTAAAATTCTTACAAAGTTCATATAGAATAAAATTAATATACATGTTGCATTTTAAGAATAGAGTACAAGAGAGATGGAATGAAATAGGGTTAATCAAGAGAATTTTCTGGCACTGGTTAAGTTTTGAATAGGTAAAAGATATTGAACAGTTAAAAGATCTTGAAAAAATTATTTAGGAATATTGTGAATGTGATGTTCAAATATGCACTTGATATTTTTGTTTTTGTTAATTCAGGATTCCTACAAATTCACATACATTAACAGATTAAGTATAAAACAAGCCAATTTGTTCTTATTTATTCACATGGTGAATCTCAGAGCAGTAATATTTCAAAAATGTTTCTATAACCTAAGAGTCCTAATATATTGGCTTTTAACTGATCATTTTTTATGTATTTCATGACCATTAACTTGTTAGTTCTCAGTATACTCCTTTGAGAAGTACAGAAGAGGGAATTATTACAACCCCAGTTTATTAGTCAGAGAGTGAATCAGAGAAAGGTGGCATGCCTCATATAGGGTCACACAATTGGTTAGTACCAAAGGTAAAAAATGAAGCATGTCAGAAGTCCCCAGCCACAGGCAACCATAGCTGCCTTCAAAACATCAATCAGTGAACATATTATGTTTTTTTAATGACATGTTAATGGTTTTAAAAAACCCCTCTTAGTTTAGAATATAAACTGGCATGTGAATATCACAAATTAAGTCAGTTAAATTAGTTCCAGTGAAACCCTTTGTCCTTTAAATGAAAAATTAACCAACTTGGTACTTAGATCAGAGCCAGACCAGCTTTAATACACTCAAATTCATATAAACCTCACACTTCCCTGGAGAAAGTTGAGTGTCTAAAGATTTAATTCAAGTTCCAAGGTCAAGCTAAATAGATCTGAATTTCTTCTTAAAATGAGAGTTTCATTCCAATAAGTATCTGACTTCAATTTGCTGCCTCTTCTCATATTGGGATGGCATGGCCCAGGTCACCAAAGAAAGATCAAATCACACAGAACTGCAGAGGAATGCCCTAGAAAGGTTATCCTTCCACTGGCCAGGTGGGGGGCAAACAAGCTATTAAGTGTGATGCTCTCTCCAAGTAGGTGCTGCAGAGGCGACACTTGTGGTCCCTTTGTGTGAGAAACGTGGGTGAAGGGTATTCTGCCTTGATCTCCAGAGACTTTTAGAAACATGACAGCTTTCATTGTCGTCTCTGAGCTTGAAAGCTTGTTGAATGATATGTGACCAAATAAATAAAATAAAGGAAAAATCTCAACACACTTCTATTCTGCTGTTTTTAAGTGCCATGTCAAAAAAATCAGAAATCCAAAAGTGTAAACATGTATGAAAAGTCTCACCCAAATCCCTATGGATAACCATACTTCATTTTGACAGTATCCTCTAACTCTAGGTTTCATTTTTGTTTTATGGCTGTTGGTTGGTTGGTTGGTTGTTTTATTTAAATAATTCCACATTGTTTAGAAGCATTCTAAAAATGCAAATGACTGAAGTTTCCAGTTTTATTATCATTTTACTGTTGTAGATTTTGGAGGGTGGTCTCACTGATTTTTAATTCACATTTCATTCTAAATATCAGATTTTTTGAGAGACAATAGAAAAATGCAGAATGAATAGAAATTATCTTTTATTGAAATTTCTACCAAAGTGTAGTCCTTTGATGCACTAAAAAACCCTTTCAATAATAGTGATGACAATATATGTTTCAGTGACAGGAAAAAAACAGTTTCAAAGAACTTCATCAGTGAGTTAGTGCCATATTTTTAACATAATCTCAGATGAGACCTTATTAAATTGAAGGAAGTAATGAGTATCAATTAACAGCATCATTTTTAATCAAGCTTTTAAAAGGAACATTTAAAAGCATAACATAAAAATAGTAAAGTCTTGATTTTGTTACTTAGAAAACCAGTACTTTAAAATACATTTTGAAGAGTCATACAACCTCAGAAATGCAGGATGATTTTTTCACAGAACTTTAGAAAGTGATTTCAAAGACAAGCATATCTAGATAATTAGAGCATATGTATAAGAATGCGAGAACTCAAGGCAATGCTATTCTTTAGAGACCATGTTAAGCTAAAGAAATTGCAGAAGATATTTTTGCACTTGAAAACATGGCAAGGTTGAAGATATGAAGTCTGAGGACAGACTAAAACACCGGAAAGTGTAAAGTCTAGAAAAAAAATCACCGGAGTAGATTTAGTTGAGGTATTTGATATTTTAAATGGCACAGATAATATCAACATGAACTGCTATTTTCAGTGTTGCACAAGAAGACAGGACCAGGAGATCATAAATGGAAATGAAAAGAGAATGAATTTGGAACAGACATAAGTATCATTCATTCATGCCAAAAATAATAAACGTGCAGAAAAAGGTTTTACAAGAAGAAATATTATGGTAAAAATTCTGCAGTGGGTTGGAACATAAGAAAAGCATGTGTCCTAAGAAGAAAAGTCAGGAAACACTCTGAGTGTGCAAACCAGGCTTTTTTGTTTTCCATTGCTCCTAGTCCAGAGGCTGATACTAAGGACAAACTCAAGTTTCCTTGCTTGCTACCTCTCAGCGACCAGTTCAGTGGTAAGCTCATAACACATGTGTAATAAATATTTAATGAAGTCAACATGTTAATAAAATTAAGAAACATTGATATGGTTATCTAATCTAACTTGCACTATTTCACTTACTAAAATAAAATTTAAAGTTAAAGTGAAATTAGTCAGCATTTAAAAGCAAAATATGTTATTGTTCAATAAACACCCAATTCCATTTCTACTACCTCTACAGTGAGTTAAATGCATTCTGTGGATCAGAATGTTATCAAATAAGTCTTGGAACCTGCAGACTATCCCCTCTTGGAGAACCACATGCTCAGGAGCTTTATTAGAAGGCTCTGGGGAGCCTTTCAGTAAAAAATGAGTGCCTTACTCATACACAGGCTCTTTCTTTTTGGGGGTAACCCCCTGATTGACATGTCATGACGCTAGAAAAAATGTTTCTAATATGGAAATGTTTATAATATATTATATACATATTATATAAATGTATATAATATAATGTTTATAATTGGTCCTTAATTGCCTTTGATGGCCAAAATCTAGGAAGCCCATTCACTTTAGAATCTTCTAGAGATTTAGATCACAGGGGATTTAAATAAGTCTGGGTGAAGACAAGAATTTTGGGTTTGTCTAGTTCATCTAAATCCCTTTGAAGTCTTCAAACCAATCATTCAAAAACTTAACAGACCATCTTCAAAGGTCCAGAATGGACGTGGCTCCCTAATGATAATCCCTATCCTCCTAGCTCCTTCCCTTCGTTACTTTTCATCAGCACCTCCTGACCTCACCAAAACCCTCTTAATCTATGTTATACCATTTGGCCTAGTTCAGTGGTCGGCAAACTCATTAGTCAACAGAGCCAAATATCAACAGTACAACGACTGAAATTTCTTTTGAGAGCCAAATTTTTTAAACTTAAACTATATAGGTAGGTACATTGTTATTAACTTAATTAGGGTACTCCTAAGGCTTAGGAAGAGCCACACTCAAGGGGCCAAAGAGCCGCATGTGGCTCGCGAACCGCAGTTTGCAGACCACGGGCCTAGTTCATTTTCTCATCTAATGATGATTGGGTTTCCATGCTGATCCTCTTTTCCCAGCACTTCAGTTTCTATTCATCTTCTGCCTCTTCTGTATTGTATTGCATTTCCTTAGCCCCCAAACACTGAAGTTTCCCCCATCCTAGAAAGTGTTCTCTTGGTCCACTGCGCCCAGCCAGACAAGGGCTGAGCTGGATTTTCTCTTTTTTGTCCCAATCCCTTAAAAGACTATCCACAGCCACCATTCCGATCTCTTTACTTCCCTACCTTTACCCTCTCAACTGCCATAAACTATTCTCGTTAAGTTATTAATAGCCCCTGAAATTCAAATGCAATCTAAAGGCTTTACATGAGTGTAGTTTTTCCCTTCATTTTTGACATGGTTGATTACTTGATTACTTGTTCTATGTTGAAAGTCTTTATCTCATTGGAACTTATCATACTTCACACTCAGCTTTTCTTATATCTCGAATTATCCTACTTGAATTCCTTTGTGAATCCTTTTCTCCACTTTTATGTCCTAGTTATATCCTTAGCACACTACTCTTTTTACTTGGGACCCTACCCAAGAATCTTGCTCATGCTTATCTCTAGTGGTTTCCCATTGTAAACTGATGTCTCCCATATTTACCACTGAATTCAAGTCCTTTCCATCCTTGTCTGGATTATTGAATCAGGATGCTGACTAATAGTAGTCTTATCTCTGGTCCTTTCCTCAGAACATCTTCCCTTCACTTGGTGGCCAGAGTGATGTATCTAAATGCAAAGCTAACTTTTCTAATTCTTATATCTTGCAGGGTAAATTCAGAGGAGGCAGGAAAGTCTGTCTACCTCTCCAGCCCCTTCTTTCCTCTATCCCCTGCCTCACTGAACTGCTTGCTTTTAATATTCTCCATACAACATGATGTTTATTATGTCTCTCTGTGTTCATGATGCCACTAAAATGTGCTTGAAGACTATCACTCCCTGCTCCCACCATGTGCTCAGGTAAGTTTTGCTTATGTTTAAAACTCAGCTGATGTGTTATATCTTCATACAAACCTTTCCTAACCATGCCAAGTTGCATTATTTATCTTTCCTCTCTGTACCATTTTACTGCATATAGTTTACTATATATAGAATGCTTTCACTTACTGCACTATGATCTATATATATAAAAGCCCAGCAACTGAACAGCAGAATGACCAGAACAGCTGGAATGGCCGGTCGCTATGATGTGCACTGCAGCGGCCAACCGGCCTGATTTGGCCCAGTTGTCACCCCCCCCCCAACTGCCCATAGCCCCAATTGGGGGTGGAGGGGTGGGGCGCACTTGGCTGGACCCCACCAGTGCACAAATTCATGCACCGGGCCTCTAGTATACTCATAAGTCTGTGTTATTATTTTCTCCACTATATTAAAAATTCCTTAAGGTAAGTGTCATATCTAATTCATTTTGTATCTCCAATGCCTGTCAACCTTGCCTGAAACAGAGCAATAGGCGTTGATTGAAAGAAATGATGAATGAATGATAACAGCTCGGTTGTTCTTCGAGCCTGCTGCAACATGGATTATTGCTATGTCTTCCTGGGGGTGATAAGATAGAAAACTTTCACAGATACCCAAATTAAGCATTCCTCCATTAACATATGTTATCATCATACTTTGTCTATCATTTTGAATATATATTTAAATCATATTTTAAATATACTTTTGGAATCTTACAATTTAAAGGAAAGAACAAGAAATAAAATTCTAAACATAGGAATTATTCCAGTCTTTCTTCTTTCCCCTTCCCTTCATGTATTAAAAGCTTGATTTGTGGCTTCTTTTTCTTCAAATTCGTATTTCTAGGTTTTGAGTTACTTCAAGTGAGGGAATACCTTATACTAAATTGTCTTTAAGAGTTCAGGAAAACAGCCTGGCTTAGAATATGTGATTAAGTTTCATGTTCCTTGTGGCTCTTCCAGTTTTGTGCCATTCGCTCATTAGGATAATGAGAATTTCAGCAGTTCCGTGGGAAAAGCTTTGAGTTCCTCCAGTGAAGGGAATCATATAAACATAAAGAACTCTTCAGAACAGCAAATGCAATATTCTACACTAACTTCCGTCTTACTGTCATTATCTTTTAAAAAAAAAAGTGAGTGGATTTTTCCCCTGGAATTATCTTCAAAGACTTCTTTGTAGTTGTATTAGTCAGGAAAAATTCAATGTCATAGCCTGAACTTTCCTTCCCTCACCCCCCCCCCCCCCACATAGTCCATATATGTTCCATTGTTCCACAAATAAAGGGAGGTGACTAGATGATAAGGGGATTTTTCAGTCATTTTCAATTAGCTGCAGAATGTTCTTTACAGTAGCTTGGTTTCTGGTTAGCTGACCCACAGAACAATGAGGACCACTTTGCACTGCAGAGACAGTGCTGACAGGGGGATAATGAGAGAAACTGTCTCGGGGTTTCCCATTAACAAGTGTAACCAAAGCCCCCATTGTCCTTGCTAATGGGTAATAGTATATTACGCTGGTGGTGAAGGCCTTTAGGAGATGGCAGACAAAGTTGCTTAATTAGTGGCATCTGAAGTGTTACCTCTACTGCTCTCCCGAATCTTCAGTTTTCCTACAGTTTCTAATTCTTTTCCTTTAAATAAGAATACAATACCAGATTTCCCAACTGGATTATGCCCCCCTCCCCTCATCTGAATGGGTAATCAAACACTACTTATTTCAATCAAAATACACTCAAATAGAACCTAACCACAGACGTATGAATACAAGCAGTACTGGTATTGGTATTGATTTTCCAGTAAATCATCTTAAGCCCAAATGATCAAAAATCAAGACAGGTCAACATCAAAGAAACAGGAATATTGGCATGAAAGCAAGCTCCGTTGATTGGTACAAATTAAAAGATCATTTATTAGTGATTATGCTGTATAATACTGCCAGTGCCAAATGAATGCAATTAAGATGAAATGGGCCCCTGCAGCTATAGGGGTTAATAAAGACTGAATTCCTAATGATTTTTCCATTAATTATGAAGATGTCCACAAAACAGCCTTAACAAAGTGGTGGCCACCTCAGACAAATCTTTGTCATCTGTATAAAACATCTTCTTTAATTGACACATTACTAAGATAATGTAAAGATTTCAATAGTTCCTAATCTTTACTTGCTGCATACAAGGTAGGTAGAAAAGGGGTTTAAAATTTATGTGAGAAACAAAAACAGGAGAGCTGGTGTTTTGAAATATCTGAAATAATTCTTATGAGAGTCTGATTAATGACATTGTTTCAAGCCCAGAAGACCAAATATAAAGAGCATCTTGCTGTTTTGCATAATTAAATTATGCCTGCATATACCATCAGAGTTCTTCCCTTGTCTACAAATATGAGTTCTATAAACCAAAAAGAGGAGAGGAGGGAAGGAGGAAGGAGAGTAGAAAGAAAAAATAAAAGGGATGAATTCATAAATGATTCTGAATTGGAGAACACATTTCTTCTTTGAATGATTAGGAATTAGAGTAAATCCATTTAAAGACATACATTCAATTTGCATTTGAGCTTAGGTTTAAAATGGAATCTGTGGCATTCACCTTGACCTCACAACCAGCAGTCTTATCGATAGGCCAGTCTAATTTAATCCTGATGAAATCAGAAAATATAAAATCTAAATCTTTTCTATTAATTAGTAAAACTTGTCTAACTGACCTCAGAAAAAGAACATTTGTTTAAAAAAATATTTTACAATGTGCTTTTTAAATGAGGGCTTTCACACGCTTGTATCTCTCCTTAAAAACAATCACATCAGGTACTCAATGCATCAATGGAAAAAAAAATCCCATAAGGACATTGGGAGCATGTAACAACTCACCCTGCTCCAAAGGAGTAAGGTAAACAGCCTGAAAGTGGTGAGAGAGAGACAGAGAGAAAGAGAGAGAGAGAAGGAGGGAGGGGGATGGAGAGAGAGATTGAGGAAAATTGAAATCATATTTTTTGTATATGAGACAACTATAGAAATCTCAAAAAAAGTGTTGCAAAATACATAGGTTTGTGACATTAATAGTCTTGTGTCACGCAGCCTACACACTTTAAGAAGTTAACATGCCAGCTGTAACATGTATTGGTCTCTTCATATGTCCTCTGTCAGACTGCCTTTTCTATGGTTTTTAGATGGGGATGCATGGCACACATTTTCACTGGGGTAAACATGTTTATACCTATTTTATAAATGCAACCTGATGCATGTGTGTTCATGACTTACATGTGACCATCTGCTACTCTGTTGCCTGAAGTCTGTAGAGACAGGCATCATGCAGATGTGCCTCAGAGCCAGACAGTCTCGAGTTTGGATTTTTTCCCTCTACTTCAATATTCTGAGTCTTTGCTTTTCTACCTCTGAAATGGACAATGAATATACCCAGGTCAGTCTTGTTATGAAGTCTAAACAAAATAGTATGTATGAATTTCTCAAACATTGTTAACTACATAGCAAATACTTATTACATAGTAGGGATATTTTGTCCTCCCCTTCCTTTAATTCTTAAAGATTGTTAGGTTATAATCATTTAAATAATATTTTCAAACTCGTGTCACTCAGCAAATTAGAAAGTACTAAGCTTCTAGAGAGCCTCACAATATCTTGGGTGGCCCTAGAGTTAGTTAATCATGAAACTTAAATTTCAAGCTAATTAGTTATCTAACTGTGCTTCTAAAATGTTTACTATCTTTGCATGTACACCTATTTGTGATATATAGATACATTCTGCTCCCTGACTTATATATTTACTTACATGGTAGGTATGCAATAAAGAAAACATTGGGGGAGGAATTTTCTCTTAAGCCTAATATTTTCAATGAAATGTTATTGTTACTTGTTGCACTTCAACCCAGAAAAATTAATACAAATATTATGTTAGTGATGTGTGTGTGTGTGTGTGTGTGTGTGTGTGTGTGTATGCTCAATTGTGATATAAAATATATTTCTCAGGGTACCTAAATTAGAGTGTAAGCTTCTGAAAGACGTTACCGGATCGCTTCTGTTTGAAATGCATCGCGTATGCCATCAGGAGCAAGAAAAATGATAGAAATCACCAAAAAGGAGACTGGCTTGGAGTCAGGAGTCATGAAAAACTAAGTATGTGTGGAGGAAGCCTTTCCCCAGGAGAGTGGAAGCCCAGCCCCAGCCACTGCTTTTACTCTCCTGCTTTGATAAATGGCAAAATTTCCTGCAATATTAAAATATAAATATCCCTATGAAGATTACTGCTCTGGAGGTCATTTTCTTATTTCCTTTAAAGTCATTCAGTTCACTCAAATGTATTTTTTTCTGAGTGTCTTAGACTGCCTTCCTATTGTGCTTCAAGGATAACCACAAGGGCTATGTAGCAAGTGTGGATTTTTTTAAAGGAGAAACTATTTCATGTAATGCAAAAAAGGGTTATATCCTCTCAACCTCAGGCTTGACAGGCAAGTGAGCCTGCCTTGCTACTTCAACTGAAGAAACTTTTAGAATTATTATGGGGCTGGCTGACTTCTTTTCCTTTCATTTCTCTCTCTCTCTCTCTCTCTCTCTCTCTCTCTCTCTCTCTCTCTTCCTTTCCATGGTTTGAATTTGTGCTTTCCCTGAGATGTGGTTTTCCAAATTTTATTTTTATTTTGCACATGTTGTTTCAGACTGCTGAAATGTTCATGAATAATGCTAGTTTATTTTCATAACTTTGTTTTATGAGAAGAAAGTTGCTGAGAGACATTTTCTCAGAGTGGAGGATATGTTTGGTAGGTGAGGACAGACAGATGGTGTCAGGAGAATTTTTGTGTTATGGGGAGGAATAACCAGGGCTGTGCTTTCCCGTATCTAGTCAGTCAGGCTCCTCTGGGAAAAGGTGCAATTTGCATGTTTCTTTCATCAAATTTTTCTGATGCCATATTAATAGTTCAAAGGAAGTATATGAGTTCCTTCTTTCTTTACTGTTATTTTAATACTGAATGGTCTTTTTGTACAGCATTTGATTTTAGTTCATAAATAAATAATACACCTGACAATGGTCGTTCATGAAATATCTCTAAACTTCTGGGCCAATTATGGGAAAAGCAGATCCATGATAATTTATTAACTTGCATAGCATGCTGGCTACTTTGTACTCATCATATGCTGACAGTGAGCAATACTACTTTTCTGGATTGGTAACAAGGACTCCTATCTTCTTTATCTTTATTTCTGGTAATGAGCTTCATTGCATAATATGCACTGCATACCTTTACCAGGCTTATAAACTTGGGTTATCTCTTGACATGTTAGTGATTTTGAATATATAGGTAGACCTCTTATATAATATTCAGATAATACAAAATTATAATAAGGTTTTGTTATTAATTTTTAGAGTTTTCCCCAAAGTCTTGGTAGCATCTCATTTGTGAACATCCACATATATAAGATCAATTTCCTTAACTATACCAAAATAGGAGACCTAAGGTATATGATTGCTGTGTTTGGATCAGTATGTTTTGGCTTTTTTAAGATGTCAGGTGTAAGTTTCTCAATAGATGGAATCATATATGTCATCATATTCCTGGGCAAATTTTGACCAAATGCACATAAAATTTGAAATCAATGTTATTCTGTTTGCTAAGGTTGATATACACCTTTCTCATCCTTCCCACCTCCAAAAAGCAACCCTTTTCTCATTTCAAAAGCACATTTACACACACACACAACACACACACACACACATACACACACACACACACACACACACTTCTGTTTCAACAACTGTGGATGCTCCTTGCCAAAGCTTAACTCTATTTTTTCCAGCTTTCACTCAATCAACATGAGCTCTCACCAAACTCATATCTGTACTTTGCTACTCTCCTTTCTCACACCCCTCTATAGCTCCTACTTAATTGTACAATAGAATTATAGCTTTCACTCAGCTAACTTACATTTATTAAGCTATACTTATTAAGTAAGCTTCAGTTAGTGGCTCAAAGTAAATATAACTCTGGGATATGACAATGAAAACGATGGAAATGTTTTGCCCCCAGTTTGAGTTTCTCACAGTAAATAAGCAATGGTGATACAGAGGGACATGTGCTATGATGGGCAGTAACAGGAACACATGAGGGCAAGCCTCACAGTGGGGAGAAGTGTTACAGTGTTACAGTGGAAAACTGGAGATTGGCTCCCCCTGAGGCTCCCTTCTCTGATTGAAGCTCAGCATGATACTGGACAGCCCCCCTGAGGTCCCAACTCCTTGGTCCTGTTCCACACCTCCAGTGAGGACTACTCTGCCCCAAAGTAGACAGGCCCAGATCTATGACCTGCCTCTGCATGCTGCCACTGTGGTCATGCCCAGTCTCTTTCCTTGGCATCCCTTTGGCTGGACCCAGGACTCATCTTGCCTTCTAAACACTGTGCTGAGTCTGCTGGCCATCCTTCTCTCCTTCCCTCCCTCCTTCTGACCTCACTAAGGGCCCACCTTACCATTTGCTTAGGATGCCTAGTTCTGTCCCACTCCTTCTTAAGGTTTCATTATAGGCCTCATATATGCCCTTCAGGCATGAATACATTATAAGAATGTTTTGTTCATTTTATGGAGTCTCTGCCTAAGTTTTCTCATTAGCATCATCTTTATGCCTCATTTACACCTGATCTAGAGGATAATGTTTTCATCCTTGAGCCCGAGCCCAATGGTGTAATGGACTGAGAGTTGGACAGTATCATGAGGAGATGGTGAGGGTATTTCGAATGTGGTAGGGATATAAATTTTGAGGTCAGAGGGTGGCAGAATGAATTTTTAAAGTAGGGTCAAAGCAATATTTCTTGTCTTCATGCTCTTCCAAAACCTTTTACTGTGTTAAAAAAGAACCTGTTTCCCTCCTCTTGAACCCAATTGGAACTTTGTGCTGCCTTGATTGCTAAAGTGTGGCAAAGCTGCCTAACTTCTAAGACAGTCATAAACCTCTCTGGCTTCCAGTGGCTCTCTATGGAGATGCTGCCCTTGCAGCCAAGTCACCATGCTGTAAGGAAGCTCTACCATGCCCACAACTGTGGTTCATAGAAGCCATGAGCATGGTAAATGGCTGTTTCTTTTTTGCACAACTGAAGTAACTGAGACACTTCCAATCATAGGTTCCTCATATTATCCCCATGTTTTCTCCACCTGAAGTGACCATTACTTTGAATCTCAAATTCATTACTCCCAACATTCCCTGTTGTGTAGTTTTTATATTTGTACCATATCAGTGTGTACTTTTTACTATAGTTTGTTTGTAAGGGCAGTGTGCCACCTTTGAACTTTTTTTGCACTGCTATGAAGAGTCTGGGGCACGGATAAGAGTGGAATTGCTGGGTAATATAAATGCTCAGCATTAGGATGTAAATATGCAAATCAGTTGCACCTATGTCCTCCTCCTCCAGCAGTTTATGAGATTTGGTGAATCCCAGGAAGGATTTGGATGAAAAGAAAAGCTACAAATTCAAATTCTTATGACCCTGATTAAAATGTTGCTTTTATCGCATGAGACTCTGCCTCACTGTGTTGATGTCTCCACATTTGCCATCATCATAGTCAGACACACACACAGAGAAGAGCATCCTGCTTTGAAGTTGTGTACCCACATTCTTCCTTCCCACCATCCCAGTTGATGACCCAGGTAATTTCTCCAACTCTCCTAGCTTCTGAAAAAAGAGGGAGAAATGAGAAAGATCAGGGTATCAACTCCAGACCTCCAGAGAAAGCAGACCTGACAAAAGAGCCATTGGCTGGCTCCTGGAGATTTAAAAGTATACCCTTCTTTATAATTCAACTGACTTGTCTTGATTGATTGATTTTTGCTGTTTCAGAACTAACACTGAAGGTTTTCATTTATTTGTAAGGTAATCTCACAACTAGCACCACGATGTGCAAAGTCGAAGTGGGAGGAATGCTTAAGAGGCAAGCAGCTCCCGCTGCAAAATAGAGGTGAAGTCCGACACGCAGGGAATGCTTGTAAGTGAGCCCTGTTACAGCAAATCAGGAGAAAGGACAGTAAAGCCATCAATGAAGAATAGAAAATACTAACGTGTCTATATATTATTTCGGATGACCTCAATAATGTAGCAAATTGCAGATGTAACCTTGAGGATTAAAAGGGGAGAATTAGAAAAGTATTGAAGATTTTTAGAAGTAAAAATTGACCAATTCAAAAACCTATGTAATATCCTTCTATGTCTTTAGTAATCTATTGATCAGATGAAGAGAATTATTAAAAAGGAGACCAGATACAAAGATCAGTCTATCATCATCATCTTTCTGTCATGGTACAAGAAAGGATAACTTTCCATACATTGTCTCACATCCTTTATAGAGGGAGAGGGACAGGGAGAGGGAGAGGGAGAGGGAGAGGGAGAGGGAGAGGGAGAGGGAGAGGGAGAGAGAGAAACATAAATGATGAGAATCACTGATCGGCTGATTCTTGAACGCCCCCCAATGGGGATCAAGCCCACAACCCAGGCATGTGCCCTTGGCCAGAAACGAACCAGGGAAACTTCAGTCTGCAGGCCGACACTCTATCCACTGAGCCAAAATGGCCAGGGCATCTCACATCCTTTTTAAAGTACTTTCCTCAAGTGCTAATTTTAACAAAAATTTACAAAACATAAAAGGCCAAGGAACCCTTGCTATTAGTAAAGAAAGCATATTTATAAACAAGTGATATTCCCACAGGAATTCCTCCAGGAAAGCAATTTATTATACCTCACAGACAGTAACACTGAAAACCAATGTGTTCATCAGCCCATTTATTTTAGCACGAAGATACAGCATTTAATACTAAGATACAACTGACCATTCTGTTTTTAAAGAATAACAAAATTTGATGTTTTTACACATGTATTTTGTTGTGTTACTTTTACTTGGCTCACTGTCAGTACATCTTTATGGAAAGCGACTCATTTTAGCACCATAGAAATACTCTATACATTTTCTGTCTATGTAATGTAATTGCAAACTGAAATAAATAGGATCATTCAGAAATAAGGTGAATAGGAATAAAAACAAGAGGAGTTCCCCTCATGCCATCTCCTCACATAGTCAGGTGTCTGAAGAATATGCAGATAACGCTGAGATCACCTTTAAGACATGCAGCAGAGCTTTTCCTGACCTTTTCAACATGGGCCTCTGAATAATGGGCCCACCCCGTAGCTCAAAACCTTTACACTTCTGACTCATGGCTTCATTTAATTAAAATCAATACATAAATAATTGCACTTGATACTGGGCAGTGGGGGATTTATTTTGAAATCTTTTAAAATAGGAAACATTCTGTTGGAAAGGAAATAGATTAATGATATTCTTCTGTGGTCCCCCAGACATTTCTGCTAAGCCTGCCACTCTCAGGGTAGTAATGGGTCTATAACCACTTGCCAACATTATTCCACAGCTATGTGTTCTTGTGTGTAGCTTTATTAGCTTTTAGCTATAATTACTTCAAGTTAGTATAGTAATGATAAATAATATATAACAATGGGGGCCATTGTTAGCAAGAAGGTTGATAAGTTGGCCTTTTTCCTATTTCTAAGTTCCTCACAGGTAAATAAGTCTATGAACTTATCTTCCTACTCACAGCTTTTGACTATAAATTGCCACTAAAACTATAATATGTCAAATGAGGAATTATGCTAATCCTTGTAGTTTTTACTTTCAGCATAAATAATTGAATTTTGTGAAGTACTCACTTGGAGGTAATATAGCAGTGATTAAGAGTTCAGATTCTAGCAATAGACAGCACATTGATAAGAGTTCTGCATCTTTCACTTGCTGGCTTTGCAGCCTTTGGCCAATTATCTCATTTTTCCCCCTATATGGGATGAATTCAATACTAGCATCACTTTATAGAGTGGACATAAAGTTTACATTAGATAATGCGGGTGGAACATTTTATAGAGTGCCCATCATACAGCAAGAGCTCAGTACGTAGGGAGTTAATACAACTACTTCAACCTGGAGGGCTACCGATACACATTCATGTAATAAACGGTAATGTTAAAAGGTGAGTTTAAGACAGTGAAACAAAACCTCCAGAAGGCTGAACTATGCTTAACTCTAGGAGCAGACCCTTCTTCATTGGAGGCACCGATGGGCAAACATATGGAAGGATGGCATTGACTAATGGGAAAACTCTACCAGGGGCACTCAGTCCGGAACAAAATCTGTTTTTAGACTAAAACTCCAGAGAGGCATAGGTGAGCATGTTTACCCTCCAAGGTAGCCACTTGAGAGGGTAGCAGTACCTAGAGAATCCATAGTTTTGTAGTAATAGAGCTTAAAAACAGCAGTAGAAATAAGCCAGACCATAGAACTGAAATCTGTGTGTTTGGGACACAGGACTTTTTTTTAAGAAGTAGCTTAGACTGGTGGAGGCAGAAAGACTGAGAACCCTGTATAGCACTTTGAAGTTAAGAGCTAAGACTTTGGACCCAGACTCACTTGGATTTGCTTCCCTGTTTTATCACTTATTGGCTATGTGTCTTTGGGCAGATACTTAAACTTTCTGAATCTCAGTGTTTCATCTATAAAACAAGGATAAATAATACTGTCGATTTAGTATAGAGTTGTGCTAAAGATGAAATGGAATAGTGACTACAAATTACCTTGTAGAGTTTCAGCTCATTATGAATTCTGTAACTAGTAGCAATTATTATATGGCCTTTATCACATCGTAATTGTTAAAAGGAAACAGCCATTAGTTCATCAGTGGACATTAATTGAGGGACTACTCTGTGACAGGCACCATGCTGGTGTCATAAGAAAAAATAAACGCTCTCTGTACCTAAGGATCTCAGAGTGCTGTAATAGAGGATCTACAGAAATGAAGAAAAAGGAATTTCAAAGTGGACTTCAGGCCAGGCTTATTAAAGGAGCTATATTTAAATGAAGGATTGATACATGAATAGCAGGGACCAGGATACTTAGTTTAGAAGGGCCTTCCTGGGAGGGAGGCAACATTCTCAAATGAAGCATAAGTCTCTGGTATCTTCAGAGACTGGGTACTGAGCCAGACCAATACAGACTGGAACAGAAGGATAACTTAAAAGTAAATTAAGTTAAAATTTAAAAGTAAAAGGGATCTAACCCCAGAATATAAGTTGCAGTTGCACTTGTCAAATTCACATGCCAATACACAAACTGACCACTTGGCCTTCAGACTGAAAAACATGTGTGCAGTATTGAGAAACAATAGTCTTTTTCTTTTCCTTGTTTTCCATGTTGTATTAATTTGGCCTTTATCATGCCTTCCATGTCATTCTCTTATTCCTACACTTGTAAGAGGAAAAAGAGAGAAAGTCAAGAAAAAAAAGGACAGCAAAGAAACATTTTACAATTTAGCAAGATAAAGTAAAGGCATTGTATAAAAATACTGATTATAAATGTACTGTGTAAAAATTTGTGTTGATAATGTGCACATTGTTCATTTAATATGGGCTTGACACTCCAGGAATAATCTTGATTCTGATTTCATTCTGTTAAATGAAATTTATGGATAAATTAAGTTGGTACCTGATCTCATGCTAGGCTGTACACACATGATGCCACACGGCATCTCACACAACAATGAAGTGGGTGCATTTTTCATCTTGCCTATACAGAAAGTTAAACTCAGAAAGATAATATAACTTGTTCAGTTTTAAGGAATAAGGAGAAGAATCTTGGGACCTGAACCCAACTGGTGCACTCTTTGCATGATCTTAGGCATTGCTGTGTTGCCCAATGGGAGGGGCCATGCCAAGGAGGAGCCTAACTGCACTTCCTGCCACAGTGCCCGCCCCTGAATTGGCCTCCCAGATAAGCCCAGGCCTATATTAAACCAGGATCTTATACAATTGTAATGGTTTGAAGTTTTAAGAACCATATATCTCACTTAATTTGATCTAATGCTTCTCCAATATTTGAAAATTGAAATATGTTTTGCCAATTGATGGAATTACGTTATAAAGACAAAATTAAATCAGTGGGTATTTAAAAAAGCACTTGATATTTTAACAAAAACAAAGCGAACAAAAATGCCTTACTCTTGTTTATAGCTCCAAATATTCCAAAGTGAAGTGAGAAACTTGAGTGCCGGGAAATTCAAGCATTTAACCAAAAGCAGTCATTTGCCTGTACGTGGAACATTAGTGCTCCACTCAAAATAGACAGTTGCCTGTTGCTTCCACTTTATTGTGTAAAAAGTGATATACAGTGTGTGTCTGAATGCAAGTGCCTGTGGTTAACTGTGATTTCTAAATGCCACAACGTCAGTTAATCCCTACAAACTGTTAGTCTATTACTAGTCATAACATATTTTAAAATCATCCATTATCAGAAAAAGAGTCAGCTATATTATTACTTAGATAACTATCATCATAATGCATCTAGGATAATAATAATGCCAAATCTACCTGTCAACTCCATTACTTGTGTGCTATTCCAATCAAGACATTTACATTAGTTGAATGAGTTAATGAATATCAATGAGTCAGATTTTGGAACATATTAAACAACAATAAGTGAACATGTGACACCAAGTAACTTCAAAAATTCCATAAATAAAGCAGAGCCTAAATGTGTAAACATTGAGTGTGCTTTCTGGTAACACTATTAGAAATTGTTAAGGGGAGCATTTAATCTGTACTGTAAAGTGAGAAGAAGATAATAAAACCAAACTCATATGTTGTGTGAGTAAGAAACCACAGAGAAAGATAATGGTGAGACAAAAGTAACAAAGAAACTGTGTGAGAAGAGGCTCTCAGGGAGAAGAGCCTGGGGCTGTTCTTAGCTTTGGGAAGTACAGGGCTCTGAACACAGTAGGGACACAATCAATGCTGTGACTAATGGACTCATAAATGTGCAGCATCTTGAAATTAATGATAACTTTAACATGTCTGAGGCCTTGAACTTATCTTATAAATTGGTCTTTGGAAAGAATAAAGGAAGAAAAGTATTGGGCAATCAGGAAGTAATGAAGATCTTGTAAAAATAGCTATCTACAAAAGCAAACTAAGTGAGTCCTTGGATAGTGGGAATATCTACCAATCAGCAGGTCCAGAGGATACACCTTCTATCTGCGGGATGAAAGAAACTGGCAAGCATGCTAACTGCATCATTTACAGTTATTTTTGAGAAACTGTGGGGATCTAGGGAGCCACAAGAGATGAAAGGGAAAGAAAGTACAATGCTCTGCTTACATTTACAAAAGAGATGGAAATGACAATGACCCCCAGAAAACTGAACAATAATTAAAGCAAGGGAAAGTAGGATCTTCTAATGGCTTACATAAATACATTTTGAGAATATATTCACATCCAGAGAGAATCATTTTAAAGTTTAACATACAAAAGAAATTTGAAGACAAAAGAATTTGAATTAACATGCAAAACGAAGTGACTTGTTTATTTACTTATAATTGAGCAAAACATTTTTCTAAAATGAACTCTTATGACCTAACCAAATATAAATATTTGAAAGATGGTAAATAGTAATGATAAGTATAAAGTTATTTCAAAAATACTAAGGAATATGACAGGTTTTAATGTCACTTTTATGTAGATAAAGTCATTGTGCTTTTATTGAAAATATGTTAATAGGCTGCCTCTTACACACTAAACACTGTGCTGTGTTCTAGGAACATAATGATGAACAAGGCAGGCTCCCGGACAAATTACACAGGGGAAGTGTTTTAGTTAGCACGGGGCTTCCACATAGTAAACGTTTAATAATATGACTATTGTTACTATTAGTTATTAATTCTCAAAAAGATCTTCACCTCGTAGAGACGTTCTAATAGTTTTCCTATTTGGCCTGATCATCATCTTAATAATTAGAACCTGAGCAATTGATCAAAGGGGAATTCTGTGAAATTTTAAATGGACAGAGATGGGATGCGGCAGTCACCTCCATTAGAAGTTGAAATATAAATTTAAATAAATCTTAATCCCCTGCTAATTTTCCTTTCAATCATTCTTTGACATTGCCAGAAAAATCATCCATTCTACAACATTTTGGTCATTTCCCAAACGTCAATGTCTTCTTATTGATAAGTTCACATTTGTTTAGCCTATTATTCCAGAGACTTCACAATCTGGCTCAGACATTTCATGACCTTGTCTCTCACTGCCTAGTGATAAAGAATAGCAGATTTTGTGCCACGCTGTTGGGATATGAATCCAAGTTCTGCCATTTGCTAGCTGTGTGATGTTAGGCAATCACTCTTCTTTGCTGAAGTTGTTTCTTCATCTGTACCACAATGCTAGCCAACAGGTAAGGAGCACTTACATTATGCCAAGCATTGCTCATTAACATATTTAATCCTTACAATGGCCCTATAAATTATATTCCCTATACTACCTAAAACGAACTGAGGTCTGGAACAGTTCTGTTTAGTGGTCAAAGGCACAGAGAGAAACTGGGTAATCTGGGGTCACTTTTTACTTTCAAGTATAAGCAGAGATGCCAGTGATAATAGCAGAGGAAAGGGTGAAGGGAATACGGACAAGTAGAACATAGGGGTTGTACGGGGGGTGTTGTTTGAGGAAATTTTTTGGTAGATTTGTCATAGGACTTGCCTAAAAGATTATTACAATGAGAGAGAGAGAGAGAGAGAGAGAGAGATTGATTGATTCAAGGTTTGAACTTAAGTCCTTTGATTTCCTCAACTTTGAATCATTCTTGTTTGTTGACTTCTGTGACATGAGTTCCAGGAGAGCAAGACCCTCTGTCTTCCTCCCTTGCTGCTTGACACCACTGGGTTTCTGGGCATGTGCTTTTTTCAGAAGAGCTTCTCTAATGGAAATATATTTTGAGAAGCCCTGATTTATACCTGTCATTTGGGAGATAATCAAGCACTCTTTATATCAAGCATGTGCTTTAACCCTTTGAGTGCCAACCAATATCCTAGGAACTATGCTAAAATTGCCAAGACATTTTTGCTGATTTTACAGCAGTTTAGGAAAAATATTATGAATCGCAAGTAAATGAAGTTACATATTCAAAAACTTAAGGAAACCTTTACTACATTGACATATTTAGCAATAGCATCATCACTAATAAAAGCAGACTTAGAACTGGACGCCATTTCGCAGCTTTGATAGCGCTCCCGGCATTTTTGGCGAAAGACAGGAGGAGTGCGATTGTGCTCCCCGGCACTCTAGGGTTAAAGAGAAAGGACCTGTGCCTGGCACTTGGCTGAGATTCAGTAAATACTTGTTGGTTAATTCACAGAATAATAAATTTCTCTCAGGTCATTTGCAAAAGT
The DNA here is from genome assembly GCF_028538775.1 of Myotis yumanensis. Classification (NCBI taxonomy): domain Eukaryota; kingdom Metazoa; phylum Chordata; class Mammalia; order Chiroptera; family Vespertilionidae; genus Myotis; species Myotis yumanensis. The sequence continues at coordinate 45,229,804 of NW_027223757.1, forward strand.
ATTACCCACAGACAGATACTGTCTAAAATCAACATTTGTACTTTCGGCTTAGTTCAAAATGACCTACGTTTAAGACACTGCTGCTCTTCCTCTCATGTGAATCAGAAGTCAAGGAAAAGGCATATGACAACAGCCTCTATTGTCATATTCAAAGATCACATTGGTTGCTTCTTGTTCACTAGTTCTGTCTTGGCTGCCAGGGAGCTCAGAGCTAAATGTGGTGCACACAGTACCCGTTACTTATCATTTCTGATCCTATTATTTTCCTTCCTGCATTACCTGACTCAGATGCATATAAATGTCTTTATTTTAATAACTTTCTTATATCTGTATTTTTCATGTGAAAATAGGTAAGTTATTTTTAAAAGTATGCAAGTTTATACACAATAGTCTTACAAGTACCTGCCTTATTAACATTGAATTCTCAGACTTCAGGCTCAGTCTGCTGAGGACCAAGGTAACTATCTGATACTTTTGTCCTTTAATTAGTTTCATTGGGAGTAAATGTGTCTGTCTGAATGTTCTGAATGTCCTAGGTTCTTATATAACTACTAGAGGTCCGATGCACAAAAATTTGTGCACTTGGAAGGGGGTCCCTCAGCCCGGCCTGTGCCCTCTCACAGTCTGGAACACTTGCTGGCTTAGGCCCGCTCCCCAGGGGAGCGGGTCTAAGCTGGCAGTCAGACATCCCTCTGGAAGCCCAGGAGCCCTGGGGGATGTCCACTTGCCATTGGGAAGCAGGCCTAAGCTGCAGTCGGACATCCTTAATGCTGCTGAGAAAGCGGGAGAGGCTCCTGCCACCACCGCTGTGCTGGCAGCCGTCAGCCTGGCTTGTGGTTGAGCAGAGCTCCCCCTGTGAGAGTGCACTGACCACCAGGGGGCATCTCCTGCATTGAGTGTCTGGCCCCTGGTGGTCAGTGTGTGTCATAATGACCAGTCATTCCCAGTCGTTCTGTTGTTAGGGTCAATTTGCATATTACCCTTTTATTATATAGGATTGGAACACAATTAAGAGAGCTTGCCAGGCTGTTCCTGCCTTGTTCTGAACATTTTTATCACTTTTCAACCTCCCCTGCTCAAGTTAGTGATACTTCACTTCATTTAAATACTTAAATGCCCAAGTCACAAGACACTAGGGCTGATTCATTTTGAAATAAACTCCTTATCACTGAGGAATATAAGGTACCTTCATTCAGAGAAAATAAACTGCTTTGATCCAAAATCCAAAGAATTATACCTGGATAACACAAAACATATATTTTCCAAATCAGCTATTTCTGGCTTCAAATTCCAGATTGGCTTTCATAGTATTTAAGTTCTCTTTTCCTCAGTTTCCTAATTCTTAAAATGACCTAATAATGGCCTCTTCATAGGGTGATGATGAGGTTTCATTTGAAATAATAGTGGTAAAATAGGACAGTTTTCATAGTTTCCTCTCTTGTTTCTTCCCACATTATTATAAACTAGAGGCCCGATGCACAAATTCGTGCAAGGGGCTCGGCCCTCGCAGCCCCAGCTTCGTCTGGAAGGACGTCCAGAAGGATATCTGGAAGGTCCTTTGGCTGTCCGGTCTAATCAGCATTTTATGCTTTTATTATTATAGATGGCCACATACATTATATTCTACTTATGTAGAAAAGGAATCATCAACATTTTCTCTGAATAAGACATAACAAAAGAACTATGGGTGGAGAAAAAGTACAAAAAAATTAATCTATATTTAAGAGATAATGAATTTGATTTTGTTGCTCCTGTGGGAATAACTAAGAGCAGTGGTCACTAGTTAGGAGTCAGGTTTCAACCCAGTAGAAGAAGAAACATTCTAATAATTATAGATTTCCAACTGTGGAATGAGCTAGCTCTAAAAGTGATGAGCTTCTCTTCGTGCAATGTATTTGCATGGATGCTCGTCTTCCAGAACTTTTGAGGAGAGTCTTGCAAGTTGAGTGGGCATTTAGACAACACACCTACTAAAGGGTGTCTCAAAGGTCACACACTGAAAGTGAGAACAATCAGACTGTGGTTCCATAACTCTTTTTATGTCTTCTTGAGGCTATATCCTTGGCTGAATAGGCTAATTTTCCTAGAAAAAAAAGAGGACCATTCTTCAATTAAGGCCATATCTGAGGTCAAGATTTTAAATATTTATTCATCTTAAATGTTCACCTAAATGTAAAAGGGGGATAAAAAGACATTTCTTCGTCTGAATATTACTTTATTGGTTTATTAATCCATTCATTTTTATGTATATATATTTTCATCCAAAATTACAATTTTTACTGAATGTCCTACTAGCTTTATAGCACTATTTCAGATTCTGCAGATATGCTGATACAGGCACTGTCTTCAGAGATTTCATACGTAAGTAGGAGAGACTGACAATAAGTTTTACAAATAAACAGAATAATTTAATGTATCTGTTTTTCTTCATATTTTAGAAAACAAAAAATAAAAATCAGAGAATGTAGGTTTGCACTCCCTTCAAAATACACAGGGCAAATCCCTCCTAGAACAAACTCTCTGTGAAGGCTGCTAGACCACAGCTTCCCCCTCCATTCCCTCTCCTGACTCTCAAAAAATGCAACATTTGTGGATTATTATCTTCAGGAAGCCTTTCTTTGTGAGAGCTAAACTGATGGGTTTTATCTGCACCTTCTTCTGTGCTTTTTTATAATGTATATTCAGATGGGCAAACCAAGTTGGCATGATTCGCCTCCATCCAGGTAGACAAGTTCTTCCATTATACTTCAGCATTTATAAAACCTATGTCATTGGCACAGCCCAGACCTCAATGGTAACAAGCTTAGAACTTCAAAGTTTTGAGGACAACAGATGATTACTGCATGGTGACAGTTAGTTATCTACAATTTTTCATCTCTTTCAAGTACATCTTTTGTCCATATTTCAATATGCATCAGATAATGAATAGAGAGAAAAGGAAATACGTGGCCATACTAATAATTAGACCTCATAATTACTGAGTGCTGACCACATGCCAGGCCCCATGGTGTGTGCTTTATGGATATTATCTTAGATGATCCTCATAAAACCCTGTGAGGTAAGCATTATCATCTCCATTTACACCTGAAGAAATCAATTCATTGTGTCAAGTACTGCGCCCAAGCTCATCCAGTTAGAGTGCAAAGCCAGGACAAATGCTCATTACCCTCCCACCCTGTGTCTTATGCAACAGGTTATATGTTATAAATACACATAAGAAAATGCAAATGATACATAGTACGCTCATGCTTAAAATCAATAAATGGGGGAAATAAGAGATGACATAAATAAGAAAAAGGGCTGAAAAACTTGGTCATTTTAAAAAAGATGGCTTGCTTTAGATTTTTTGACATCAGACTTCATATTTTGGCGGGATTCCCAGGTTACAATTACAAAGGGATGAAACTGTAGTCATTGCCTTTTCATGGAATTTTAGACTTGATTCTATACTACACACCATATTCTTTTTTTAAAATATATTTTATTGATTTTTCACAGAGAGGAAGGGAGAAGGATAGAGAATCAGAAACATCAATGAGAGAGAAACATTGATCAGCTGCCTCCTGCACACCCCGTCCTGGGGATGTGCCCGCAACCAAGGTACATGCCCTTTACCGGAATCGAACCTGGGACCCTAGAGTCCGCAGGCCGATGCTCTATCCACCGAGACAAACCGGTTAGGGCTACACACCATATTCTTAACTGCTACAACTTCTGTGCTGTGAAATAACAAAATACAAAGGGTATCATAATGCTTTGCCTGATACTGAACAAAAGGGCATGTGCACTTTCACATGGAATGGTCACATGGAATGTATTATGACAGTGGTCTTTGGTCTATGCTCTTTCTTGCTACCCTTGAATGTGTTAGTTACATCAATGCGAATTCCCTGATTCATAATGTTCTGCACTCTAATTATTGTCCTCATTATTTCCGTGCAACCATGCAAATTAGTACAAGCTATAAACCTAAAGTTTAAAACAAATGAGGCCAAACCAAGAAGACATTGGTGTATAAGCAGTAGGATTTTAACAGGAAATGGAAGCACAGCTCCGTTGTGCTGAGAGTCCTCAGATGCTATTGCTCATTGGCACTGGACCCATTATTATCCCTGATAGGAAGAAGGAAATGGAGAAAAGGGAGCTTTCCAGGTTCTCCCTGTGCTCCCATGTGCAAAAGAATAAGTCATGAAGGAATTCATTGTGATGCATTGTCCAAATGCCATGCTTATGAGTGAACAGAATGCCAGAGAGGATCAAGGGGACACAGCAGCAGGTGACTGAAAAATGCGACTCAGTTCTCACAGATCTCAGTGTATTGCAGTTGCCAGTGCACCGTCACCATGAAACATGCATGTTCCACCTCAAGGTGATATGGGGGCAAGGAGACCTGTGCTAAGACCAGCAGTTCTAGAGCAGATTTCTTACTTGCTGTCTCTAAGTCATCTACCATCAGCAGAGCTCATTTGGTACATCTGGACTGTAATGTCTACCTCACTGGGCAGTGGTAAAGCTCATGTGGGGAAAATGTGGAAATGCTCAGCATGGAGTTTAGCAACAACTAGTCTGCATCAATGTCAGCTGTCTCTTCAGGTACATCCCATGTAATGGGTATATCGAGATGGAAATATGAAGTAGTCAGAGTCGCCTTTATGGCTTCTGGAAATCAGATTTATAATGACAGTTCACACATATTGTACACCATACTGGTGCCTATGTCTCAAGGGTAAAGAGACATATTTCCTTCAATGGAGACTGTAAATAACTACTGAAATGTAAGGGCCTTGAAGGCCAGGATTAAGATACATATTTTTGGTACCTCTCCATACCACCTATCAGAGTAGTAAATATTTCATAAGTATCTACTAAACCAGACTTAATCAACAGAGGGAGAAACATAAAGGTTCTCTGATAAACATTTTCATAGATTTTTCTGATTTACAGAAGAATTCAAATCCTTAGGATAACAATCAACATAGGCTAGGTTATTTCTTCCCATAATAAACAACCACTAAATTTTAGCAGCATACCACAAAGGATTTTTTCACATTCCTCTTCCATGTCTATTGTGGGTCAATTGTGGCTCTGCTCCTTTTATTGTTCTGGGACTCAAGCAGATGAAGGGTCCCTTTCCTGGAACATTGCCAGACTTGTAGCAGAGGGACAAGTATGTGCTAGAAATGCAGAATGATTTTCAAAAACCTTTTGATGTGTCCGATGCCACTCTATGTGCATTTCATTGGCCAGAGGAAATCATGTGACCACTCCTGATATATACCGTATTTTTTCATATATAGGACATTTCCATGTATAAGACACCCTCCACCCCACTTTCCAACCCAAAATTAAGAAATCAATATTTTAATCATAAAACGGAACACATTTTTATCTAGTAATTACTGCAGGTAATGTTTACATACCAATACTATGATATTATGCAGCATATCACTTTATTCAGCCTCTGTTGCATCACTGCTCTCTTCTTCATCACTGTTAGTTCCAGACATATCAATTTCTCCAACTTCTATTGTATCACTGCTGTCTTTTGAGTCACTGTCTATATATGTGAGATCATCCTCATAAACTAGTGGCATTTTATGAGCTAACTTTGTTCATGTTCTCATGGCCAACCCTTCGCTCCTCATGAAATTGAAGCATCATTTTGTCTTTCCTGTAAAATCAACAATGTTCATTTCGCTTGCAAACACTCTTTTTAAAAAAATATATTTTATTGATATTTTACAGAGAGGAAGGGAGAGGGATAGAGAGTTAGAAACATCGATGAGAGAGAAACATCGATCAGCTGCCTCCTGCACACCTCCTACTGGGGATGTGCCCACAACCAAGGTACATGCCCTTGACTGGATTCGAACCTGGGACCTTTCAGTCCACAGGCCAATGCTCTATCCACTGAGCCAAACCAGTTAGGGCGCTTGCAAACATTCTTGCCTGATATTGAATAAGCTTGGTTGACACACATAAGCCACTCCGGCGCTGCTCCGTAATCCAAGTCTTAAGCCTCTGCTCCAAGTTTACCCATTTTTCTGGTTTTCCTCTTAAGGCCTTCTTCTTTTTTGGCATCTTAAGGAGTTGTTCTTCCTGTTTTCTCCACTGTCTGATCATACACTCAATAGGAGGAGGTCTAAATTGTCTCTCTGCAGCTCAATTTCCATGCTCTTTTGCATAGCTGATTACATTCAATTTGAATTTTGCATAGTAAGACAATTGCTTACCAGTATTTATCTTTTTACTTTTTGACATCTTTATGGGCTCAGAACACTCTGTTCCCTGTTGCATCTGCACACTCTCCACCTCTACCTTCACCTCCAATTAAGGCATCAGCTGAAGTCAGTAACAATAAGGCTAGTAATTGGAGGAAGCCTGTTAGATGTGGTATGGGCAGCTACACCCTCCACAGCTGACTTCCATGTATAAAATGCCCCTCGATTTTCAGTCTAACAATTTTAGAAAAAAATAGCATCTTATACACGGAAAATACAGTAATCCTTTTGCTGGGAGGGCACTGTCAGTTACATGACTACATCTAAAATCACGGTGAAGTAAAATCTACTCCAGGGGAGGGCAGCAAATACTATGAACAATAATATAACATACTACAGTTTACAAACAAAAAGCCAACCTGACAAAATAATATTAGAGTAAAAAATAGAATGCCTGAAATGTAATGCTGAAATAAATTAACATAAAAATAGTACATTTTATAATTGTGAGGTTTTGTTGTGACCCAAATCTCACTTTTGTTACTAATTCTATGGTTACTATCTTCCTATGGTGTTCCTTAACCTTTGCTTACTTTACTGAAAGGCTTGTTCTCCATAGTTCAACTAAGAAAACCCATTTAGTAAGAGGAGCAGTGTATCATCTTGATCCCCAAAGAGAGAGGACAGAAATACCCTCTTGAATATCATGCTACTGAGCAGCACCAGCGAGAGATGAGGACTTGAAATCTCTCAGCCCAATCCTGTGTCTCCTTGTCAACTACCCAGAGTTGAGGAGTTAGCTTAAAATTTATTGATGGGCCTGGCCTGTGTGGCTCTGTGCCTCAATGGTTGAACGTCAACCCTTGAACCAAAAGGTCACTGGTTTGATCCCCTGCCAGGGCATATGGCTTGGTTTCAAGCTCGATCCCCAGTAGATGAATGTAGGAGGCAGAGGATTAATGATGTTTCTATCTCTCTATCCCTCTCCATTCCTCTCTCTCTAAAAATAAATGAAAAATATTTAAAAACACTGATTGATGGTAAGTAAAATACTTTTGTATCATAAAAAGTGAGCAAGTTATCTTAGTTTTCATTAATGTCCATCCTAAGAACTATGTCTTGTATCCTGCCTAGAATTGCTAGCTCTGATTTTTCTATGAACCTTTAATCATTTGCCTCTTCACTACACTCTATGAACCAGGTAATAATGATGTCACTTATTTCCGTTTCTCTTATTAAAGTGTTTTGACATTGGTTCACTCCTCCCTCCACTTCTCCTCCCCTCTGTTCTTGTTCATTCAAACCTTACAGGAATGCATCCATACCTAAGTTCTCCAAATAAGCTGTGATTGCTTTCCTCAGAAAATTACTTCACATTTTAATTATTTTTCTGACATTTTCACCAATAAATAATCACAAGTTTTCACACAACACAACATAGAGTTTGAACTCTAAGCCTGGAGGTTAGGAAGCCTTTCATTTATCTCTGTCCACATGATATGAGCTATTGGGTTACTTGCTTTTCAATGAAGACCCATTATAGGAAAATTATATTCCAAGGTGGTCATGTTTAAAGAATTTTGCTTAATCTTTGCCTACATTTGATTTGCTAAATTACACACTCATGGCATTTTCCTCATTTTTTTTCTTCTCATTGATAGAAACTGCAAAATTGCCTGAAAAACTATTGTAGTTCAATATGGCTGTCTCCCTTGACATTTACATGCACCTCAACTTTATTTATTTTTCTGCATAGTATGTAGATGCCTGGCTGGAGAAATAAAGATTGCACATTCAGCAATTTATGCAATCCCAGCCATAGGATTATTTTACTGTCTGTTGAATAATTAGCAATGTGCGTAAAGATAGAATATACAGTAACTTGCCTGACTTTGGGCAAAAAAAAAAAAAGAAAAAAGATTAGAATGACAAATAGTCAGACTCTAGGGTCAAATGCTTTGCCAGTAGTTGCATATGTTTATGCCAAAATACATAAAGAAATGTCACTTCAGCACATGAGTGATGACAAACACTCCAAGTGGGGCTGCAGTTCATCAATCATTTCAAATGCGCAGATTGGGTTTACCTATATAAACAAAAGCAATAAAACTACTCAAAGCCTCACCTTAAACAATTCGAGCATGACATAAACACTGTTACTGCACAGTCAAGCCCCATTTTACTTGAGAAGCAGTCAGAAAAGACCCGACAATCTATGATTTATTAAGATTAATAAAGCACATCTTCAATAAAAAAGTTCTGCTAATACTTTGCATAAGTATGGGAATCTTATTCAGTATCACAGCACATCAGAAAGCATATGAGGCAGGAAGTATGATTAACGAACCTGAAAACTGTGCATTCACAGTCATTCTCAACAAAGTTTCAGGGTCACAGTAGGGCGCAGTATAGAGAAAGCCTGAAGCGAGAATCCATAACAGGTAGGTTATCTGGGCTCAATTTTAATGATTTGTTAAAAATAAGGTAAATTAATAAAACTATTATATGTTTCTAAGCCAGTTTTTTCTCCCCAGGATTAATGCTTTTGAAACATTGATTCTTTAAACTTCTGCTAACATTTTAGGATAATAAATACTATACTATAGTCCCTCCTTGGTAAAAAAGAAGGCCAGGTGATTCAAGACTATACATGATGGAGCAAAACTAAAGTCAGAAGTTCATTCAAGGTTATATACCATTTCTCTTCTTTGAGAAGGTGCATTGTAAGCATGAGAAATTATAATTTGATCAGTTGCCTATGTTCTTGTTCTCTTCTTCCACCTGAGTGCTGGGTCTAACACTAATGCTATGATTGACTCTTTAGTAACCAAAAGCAGAAGTGCAAGACCACTGCTCTGTGACTAAAGAAAATTCTGCTCAGAGGAAGCAACACAATCTCCTCATGATCAGTGAAGGCTCTTCTAGGCCTGCTACTAAAGATGCTAAATAGTTTGATTCCTCAAACGAGGAACTTGATTTAGTTGAACTATAAACTCTCTTAAATTACAACTCAAATTTAACAAGACACATCATGGTTTCTCTCGCCTTAATTTCACTGAACTTTTAAGATGTAATGGAATGACAAGGGAAAGGATTCCCTTTCAGAGTATAGTTGGAAGATCAGAATGCTTTTGGCAAGATTTTTTTCTTATTTGGACAATTTGGTGGATTGAGAAGGTTTAAAGAAATCAGAGATTTAACCCACAGCTCAAATGGACCAAATCCTTCATGAGAAGTCATTTTGTTGTCTTGCCCTCTGAGAAGTACAAACAAACTCAATGGGTTACAAGATGTTTCTCTTAAGGTGTGGAAAATAAGACTGATCTGAAAGCTTATTGACATAAACTTTCTAAAAACCCTAAAATGATAGCAAAATAAGAAATGTATCCTTAGGGATGACAAAGGCATGCTACTTTAACATGGCCTATTTCATTGGCCCTCCTTAGGCTAAATATCTAAGATCATCCACATTCTTTGGAAATAACAATGCACTAAGAATTGAGGAACTGGGGCATAAACTTGATTCAGCCACAAATTTAATAACCAATTAAATATTTGCTGGGCAAAAATAAACTGAAAACTCTGAGAAATTAAAAAATGAAACAGGATCCTATCTCTAAAGAACTCACAGTTCAGCAAGGAAAAAGTCATTACCAGTTCCCTAAAAATTTAAAGGTGGAGTTATCACTTTAAAAAAGAAGAAGCTTGATTCATGGAAAGCTCTGTAAACTTGGGCTTTGGCACTGTCCAGACCCAATTACTATGAAGCTCATTCGGGTTGAACTCAAATTGCTGAGTTTCAGCTTCTTTTTTCCAAGTGTCATTAAATTTTAATTTAGCTCTTTCCCCAAAACCTGCTTGCATCAAATTAAAAGGGGAATTTTCAACAAGTCTAAGAAGGAAGTTCAGCTGATAGTTTATATGCACACAATGTGCATGTGAAACACACACACACTGTCACACACACATACACATTTAATCAAAATGCTTTGTAGTAGATATAGGTGATATACATAGAACCCAGTAACCTCTGTCTTGCTCTGGATTTCTCTAAAAAGCAGAGGCTCATATTTGGGGCCAGATAATTTTCATTGTAGGAGCTATTGAGCTATTATATATATTGTAGAAATTTTAGCAGCTCCCCTGGCCTCTACCCACTAAATGCCAATAGCCTCTACTCCTGAGTGGTGATAAGCAAAATTATCTCCTGGTATTGCCAAATGTCCTAGAGGACAGTGGGTTCAGGGTGGAGGGAACAAAATCCACCCATATCTGGAGGAAAAGTTAATCCATGGGTATGTTATTAAGCTAGTCACTACTGAGGCAACTGGGGCTCTAGGTTGCTTGGGACCCTCTGAAGTGTATACTATTAACCGATATAACTCTGATTTGTCCACCTGAAGGATGGAAAAGGCTATATTTATTCATGTTTCACGTCTATCATTGGACAAGGGTCATCCCATGGGGAGTTGACTCCTTATACTCCTTTGTGCTTGTGTCAGAATGGCTTGGTTGGTTTACATGGGCATCTTAAAGAAGCCCTGGGTCAAAAAATAAGGAGGGCTACTGTGGCTAGGTGTTTCTGATTATACCTGTGTGGTTGCCACAGCCATATCTGGAGTAGGAAGTGCACAGAGGAGATGGGAAGCGGGGTTCAAAGAATGTCAGATGTAGTCCAAAGATCCATTATGCTACTATTCAAAACTCTGGAACTCCTAGAGGGGTATAATTATGGGAACTGCAGGAAAACAAAACACTTTGGACTGCAATTCAATATCTGGCCCTTATTTTCCCTCTCTGAATGCATTTAGAGGAGAGTAGGGTACACAAATGGGTGCATATGTATAATTTGTGACTTTTCCCTATAGAAAGCAAAAACAACAATTAGATGGACCAAGGAGACACAGAAAGCATCCACAGGGTAAAATGTGCCAAACATAACGACACTGCATTAAAATTAATATTCACCCTAGTCAATGACTTTGAATTTTGCCCTTTAGTTCATGCATTTAAAATGTATTTAAACTATAATATTAGGTAAAAGAAACACGTGGAAATTGTGTCAAATTCTTACAGAGTAGTGAAATGTGAGGTGCATAAAAATAAGACAAAAAGTATGAAATCCAATTAAAATTTCACAGGAAATTTGCTGCAAGAACATATAGAGTAAAAAAGCTTAATCACAATTTTTCAAATAAAATTTACAATTGCATTTGAATTTTATTCATTAAAAAGTCTTTAGCTCATAAGGTGCATGTTTAACAAAATTTTATAAATTTATAATGTTAAAAGACAAGAATGTGTGCATATATAGAAATACACACATATATGCATTTATACACACACTAGATTTCTCTTCCACTTTTCAGTTAGCTTATTAAAAATGAATACAAACAGACTCTGAGCTCCAGGATCCTCTAAGAGCTTATAGCCTGTAGCAGCTTTCAAGATAACAGCTTCTTCAACCAGAGGAGTTCTGACTTCTCGGTCAGACTGTTTGAAGTTTCCAAGGCTTGGGGAGAGGGTGGTCTTTTCAGAAAAAGCCAGTATTTCAAAGGAAAGACATACCTTTTTTCCCCCTATTTAGTGCCAAGATTTAAAAATGCTCTGAAGAGGGGAAAAAACCATCTTCCCTTTAAAATGTAGTATTCCTCTGAAGAGCCCCATGCCTTGGCTGGGCAGACTCCAGACGTGCTCTCTGCCAAGACCTCTGTGCTCAGAGGCTCCAGGCCATGTCCTGAGCCAACTATCGGAATCAGGTTCTCTTCATAGTAACAACCTAAAATCAATGATCATGAAAGGATCCCATACTGCAGGAAGCTTATTTCCTAACATACAAGTTGTGTTCGAATAATACCCATTAATTGATGCAAGTCTGAAATCTTGCCTGACCTTGGCCAAGCTATTTAACCTCTTTGAGTTGGATTTTCTCATCTGCCTGCTGAAGCCATGTCACAGGATTGTTGTGAAAATTAAATGATGTAATGGCTATAAAGTATCTGACACGGAGAAGGCATAGACATGCATTAGTCCCTTTCCCCATCATTTAGTCATGAAATAATCACTCTAATATGGCATCTTAAGCCTCATTTTTTAAATTTGTGAAACAGCAAAGAGCACCTACCTCAGAGGGTTGTAGAAAGAGTAAATGAAGGAACTGATGTAAAGCACTTGGCACAACACTTGCTTAATGATAATTGCTCTGTGCACATTAGGGCAGCGAGTGGTTGTAGGAAGAGTAGTTACAGAACAACTTCTTATCACCATTAGCACATCTAAAGAGTGTCTAACACATGCATGGCACTATGTGAGGTGCTGGGGGAGAATGTTCAAAAGAATTGGCCCTTAAGGAGCCAGGATATACATGTAAGGAAAATAAATACTACGACAAATTAGCATGTAAGTAACAAATGACTAATGCAGAGTTTAAGAGACACAGGACAAACTGAAATCTAGTTTCATTCTTTTGCATGTGACTTTCCAATGTTCCCAGCATCATTTATTGAAGAGGCTTTCTTTACTCCATTATATGTTTTTGGCTCATTTGTGAAAATTTATTTGCCCATAAACGTGTTTTTATTTATGGGCTCTAAATTCTGTTCTATCAGGGTCTGCATGTGTGTTTTTCTGCCAATGCCATACTGTTTTGATTATCATTGTCAACTAGCCTACAGTTTTCCCCCATGTACAAAAATTAATTCAAAATGGATCAAAGACCTAAATATAAGATCGGAAATAATAAATTACATAGAAGAAAACGTAGATACTAAGCTAATGGACCTTAGTCTAAGAGAATGTTTTATGGATTTTATCCCAAAGGCAAGGGAAGTAAAGGCAAAAATAAGTGAATGGGACTATATCAAACTAAAAAGCTTCTGCACAGCAAAAGAAACCACCAACAAAACAGAAAGGCAACCAACTGAATGGAAGAAGATATTTGTAAGCAAGCTCCAACAAGGAGTTAATATCTACAATATATAAAAAAGTTCATGCAACTCAACACCAAACAGACAAACAATCCAATTTTAAAAATGGACAGAGAACCTGAACAGATATACAAATGGCCAACAGATATATAAAAAGATGCTCAACTTTGTTAATTATTAGGGAAATGTAAATTAAAACTACAATGAGATACCATCACATACCTGTTAGAATGTCTATTATCAAAAAGACAAATAATAACAAGTGTTGGAGAGGTTATGAAAAAAAAGGAACCTTCATTCACTGCTGGTGGAAATGTAAACTGGTACAGACACTATAGAAAACAGTATGGCAGTTCCTCAGAAAAAATAAGAATAGATTAATATGTGATCCAGCAATCTGTCTTCTGGGTAACTACTCAGATATACATTTATTCACAAAGATATACATATTCTTATGTTCATTGAAGCATTATTCATGGTTCATAAAGATATTTATTCATAAAGATATACATATTCTTATGTTCATTGAAGCATTATTCATGGTGGCCAAGACATGGAAACAACCAAAATGTCCTTCACTAGATTATTAACTAAATAAGATGTGGTACATGTATACACAAAGAAATAATTCTCAGTCATAAGATGAAATACTGCCATTTGTGGTATCATGGATGGACCTGAGAATATTATGCCAAGCAAAATAAGTCAGTCAAAAAAAGAGCCATATGATTTCATTCATATGTGGGATATAAAATGGAAACTCATAGACATAGACAGTGGTGGTTACCAGAGAGAAGGGGGGCGGGTAGTAAAGGATAGAGGGGGTTGTATATTTGGTGATGGAAGATGATTTGACTTAGTGTGGTGGGCACACAATGCAATGTACAGGTCATGTATCATAGAAACATATGCTTGAAACCTATGTAATCTTATTAACCAATGGCACCCCTAAAAATTTGATAAAAATAGAAGAAAGAAAAAAAAGACATAGGAGTAGGGAGGGAATGAGATATTACCTTAGTAGGAGTATTGGGGGAAGATGATGTTGAAGATAGGGTAGAATTTATTTGAGTTGCAGAGAAGAAAGGACATTTCAGTTAGAAAGAAGTGACAAAATAGAAATGCACATTGTGATTTTAGGACAATGGATTGACCAATAGGTCTAGGACAAGGGATCATGTAAGGGACTCATGAGCATCAGGGCTGGGAGAGTAGGAAGGGGTTCAATCATGGGGCCAGGACAAGTAGTTTTACTTCCTCCTTCAGGAAGAGAAGGGCAGTGGAAGGAGTTAGAACAGAAGAATGACATGTAAAACAAAATTTTAGGAAGACTGAGTATAATATACTTCATGTTTTCCTTAACATTTTTTAGCCTATGAAAAATCCATCAACAATGAATATGCGAGCTGGTAATTAAGTACATCTCTTAAAATTTATTTCAAATATAAGCAGAATTGCCGTTCCTAAAAAATATCGCTAAGTAAACACCTGGGAAAAACGAATTTTTCACTGTCCTCAAGTGCCAACACAATTCTCTCTCTCTCTCTCTCTCTCTCTCTCTCTCTCTCTCTTTCTCTCTCTCTCCTATGAGTCTTACAATAATAAATAAACTTCTGTAATAGCTTATGAAACTTTCTACAAAGTTAATGTAGTATTCTAGGAGAAAAGAAGGAGGAGAAGATGGAGAAGATGGAGAAGTTGGATATGGAGAAGAGAAACAAAGGCAGTGGTGGGCACCACACCAATTTGGAAGAACTAAACTAACGAGCAGACATTCACGAAATAAAAATAAATACAAACTAGCTCCATCTGTGCAAGACTAAAGCTAGAAAATTTTGAGACAATAAAATCAAATCAGGTAGAATCTAAGATCCTTTCTTTTCCGGCACTGTCCAGTATGGCTTGGACACAGGCAGCAAGCATAGTCACAGATGGTGTGCTCATCCAGTAAACAGTCAGTAAGAGCTCTCCCTGGTTTGCCAATATCCATCTTGTCTCCGTGTCTCAATATTGTGAAGACAGAGAACTCTGGTATCTCTTTCTCTTAATATAAATCATCAGTCCTATCAGATAGGGCCTCACCATTATGACCTCATTTACACTTAATTACCTCCTTAAAGGCACTATCTCTAAGTAGACTCACATTGAAGTTTAGGGGGGAGGGGTACACAATTCAATACATAGCAATAGGGATTTAGAAAAATTTAGTCCAAATTTCAGTTTGATATATGGGGCCCTTGAGCTGATCATTTAAACTTTCTGAGCCTCATCTTCACCTATAAAAGAGGTGGGATGAAGGTGTATTGTTGAGTTGGGGATTTCTAAAGATGCCTTTAGCTTGAATATTTTCAAATTTCATCATTATAAATTTTGGTATAAACTGGCTTTATAGATCCTTGTAATCTATATCAATAGTCAGATTGCATGAATAAATAATAACCTAACAATGTCTAAGAGATGCTCTAGCTTAAAATAGAGCAAGAGAAAAAAAGAGAGGAGCTCTGATAGAGCCAATAGAAGAGCAACCACGAGCACAATAGTATTGCGTCCAACAGCTAGAACAGGTGTGGCAACAGCAGCAGGTAGACTGGGCTAGCAGGCTTTGAGTTAAAATGTGATTGCTCATTTAGTTAAAAAAATATCTGGATTTTGTTGCCAAAATTCTATCCTTTCTGAAAAAAAAAAAGCAAAACAGGACAAAATAAACCCAAGTATTCAGTCATTTTGGACCAGAACAAAAGCATAATGCCATATTCCACAGCTAGACTCTGACCCACTCTCACCATTAATCTTTGAATGCACATCTTTGTTGACAACTAATTCTTTATAACTATCATTGTCAAAGTTTAGTAGAATTCAGGTCACTTTCTACCCTTTCTAGTATTTTTAAAATAAAATTTAAAAACTACAAAGAGTAACAATTATAGTAAACTTATCAGGGAGACAGTGGCAAAGAAAGGGATAAATCATGATTAAGATCATTTAAAACTGGGGGTCAGATCATTGATTTCTCATTGATGGAGAAGCTTTAAAACTTAAGCACTTTGGATACAATGGGGGAAAACTGACAGTGATTGTCATAGCACCTTTCTGTATTGCACTGAGTTCTACAGGATCAGAAACCCAAGAACATACTCAGTAAAGCCACTGTTATCTGTCTCATTAAAGCTACCAGAATTCACTCCCAGAACAACAGAACCAAGGTCACTAGCAGCCCTGAGAAGAAGCAAATTCTAGAGACAAAGGTGAGAAACTCAGCAGAGCAAAAGTAAGGCGTATTGGATGGATTTTCTCCACACAGCATCCTAACTAGTGAGTAATACCTTCTCTCTCTTTAAGGTAACTATTTATTTGCCTTGGCATGGACAGAGGACATTTGCTTTATCAAAAAAAAAAAGAGAGAGAGAGAGAGAGGGAGAGAGCTCTAATGGAAGAATCAAATTATATCAGAAAAGGAAGCACTTTAAGCTTTATTGCTGTAGATCACTCTGCCTCCAGCTGTGAAACTGATTGATGTTTAAAGCCCCTGAGGCACTGGCAGCTGTGGTGGCTGCTTCAAATAAGAAGAAAAAAAGTGTGTGAGTGTGGATGTGGGTGTGAGTGGATGAGTGTGTAAGCATCTATAGGTGGGGTAAGAAACTATTTAGGTAAAATTTATTTTCATAACTTTCCTGTAAAGTTTCTTTGTATAATTCTTCTCAGATAGCTAGATGGATAGAAAAGTACATAGGTTAGATATTTAATAGATATTTAAATAGATAAACAGAAAAGTTTCTGAGAGGGGGAGAGAGAGAGAGTGATCTGCATGTGAGACTAGATAAATGCTTTTCTTGTATGTTACTAAATGAAGGTTGGATGAGTAGTTCAAGGAACCAGATGGTAATAAGTTTCTTGGTCTTATTTAATACAACTTACCCAGTTTTGCATAGGAAAGATTCAATACATAACTGCAAGGTGTAATTGAATTGAATTGAATTGAAAAGATACCTAAACTGAAAGTAATGCTTCACTTTTGATTTTCCAAATGCAAGGATTAGACCCAAGGAATATTTGTTATATGGAGAATAACTAGCCACTGCTGAGAGGGACTCTATTCCAATCAAGTAATCCAAATATTTGTTAAATTTACACTTTCCACCCAGCATTACAGCTGGAAACACAAAGGTTGGGTGTGAAAGAGATCTGGCCCCATGTTCTGGTGGTTTACATTTGCATTAAACATGTCAAGACTTCATCCACTGTCTGAAAAATCTACAGATTTCTTCTATGTGTCTACTCTTTTGTGCTCAATCCAAGATACCAAAGCTATAATAATAGACAAAGGTACTTTTCATTGAAGAAGCAATGGGGAAAAAAGAGTTGGTGTTTATTTGTATGTATGTAGGAATGCTGGAATAGATACATTTTGAAGGAGCAGAGATATAGTCTAGCACCTATGACATAAACATCTATAAAAATAAGAATAAGGATATCCATGTATCTATATCTAGATCTATATAGGTATAGATATATTCAAAGCTCTCAAACAAGTTAGGATCAGTTGTATGAACTGGGTAGATTTTTATTTCAGGATGAGTTTTTAAAATTTCAACTATTCATAAGAGTATAGTGGTGTTCTTAATTGTACCTCTTAGTACTCTTCAGTGAGCACTTTCCCCAGTGAAAAGCCCTCCTAATCCCATTATAAGCCTGCAGTTCTTCCTGCTGTCTGCTGAAGGCTTTCTGCACATAGCGTTCCAAATTCTTCAGCTTGCCTCTCTTTTTTTGGTAATAATTTCATTCTTGCATGGTGAGTTAACTAGTTTAAATTGATTTCTAAGACCATCAGCCTGGAAATTAATTTTAAAATTTGTGAAGAACATTTTAAAGGAATGCTTGTGCTTATTTTTCTCACCCACAACTTTCATATTGTTTTAAGCTCCCCTCCAGAACTTGTAAACAGAGGCCTCAAAAGAGAGAAGAGAGCTAAGCTGTCATTATCGTAAAAATCATTGTAAAATTGTATGTCTGCATAGACAAATATTGCTATTGCCTTCCTACTGGCATAACTGAAATGGAGAAGGATATGACCATTGTGCAAGATGCATTTTAAGGATTTTGTTTCTTTTGTGAAATGCTCTTTGTTCTTACACTGGGCATGTTAATTTAATTCTCTCACAGTTTAGGTAATAATTCTCAGTTTTCTTTCTCCTTACTCTCCAGTATGAATATTAATTCCCCATTATCAGGTCACTATCTGCCATGGCGCATGTCACCTGTCTCCTTCTGATCCATCCTAAGGCAGACATCACACTGATCAGCCTCAACAAGAATGCCATCTCCAGATATATATGAAGGCTTAAGAGTAAAGTCTAGTTGCAGGGGAGTGACTTGTCTTAACTGTGCATTTGTGTAGAAGTACATGGTTTTAAATATGACCTGGCATTATTTGGAGTGTCTTTGGGGTTGGAGGGCTGAAACTACGCCAAGACTCTACTAATTATCCTTAGAGACACTGCCACCTATCAGGCTATCCTTTTGAAACTATCTTTTTCCAATTAAGCTTGCTAACCTTCAGTGACCTATAGTGGTGATATTGGGAAAATATGTAACATGAATGTACTCATTATGGAATGTGGAACTTTACTGTACTTTATGTTTTCACTCTCTTGTGTTATTTTTTCAAAGTTTTTCACATATGTTATTACATAATATCAATTGTTCCTTCAACAGGTATTTGATTACCTAGTAGTTGTAAGGCTTTCTGCTAGGAATTGGGTATATACCAATGGACATGACATCAATATACTAGTATAATGTAAGAAAGGCATGGATCTATACAGCCATGGGGAATAAACTATAGCAGGGTGGGCACATTAAATACTTAACTATAAACTGGATAAGTTAATTATAATAATCATTAATGCTTTTGAGAAGTTTGGGGGACATGACCTTCCTTGTCTCTGTGGACATAGAAGATTTCTCTAAGGAAATGATAGTTAACTAAGTTCTTAAAGATGAGAAGACTTTGCCAGTTGAAGAGCTGTGGTGATGGTGGTAATACTTCAGGCAGAGGGAAAACATTTGTAACAGGTGTACCCTGACAAACTTGACCCTATTTCAACAGAGACTTTGCTCTTCTCTTCCTCAACTCTTCCTTCTCTACACACCTTTCGTTTCAGCTGCACATTAGGTACCAATTATGGATTGTAAGGGATAGAAATGTTTACTGATAATTAAAAAAAACTTTATTGGAAGAGGATTGGGTATCTTCCAGAACCAAAGGAAACGTTAAGTAACACAGATCAGATGAAGAATGAGAGCAATTGCAGAGAATGCAATAGTAGCAACTCCCGAGAGTCCCTTTAGACTGGTCCATCGAATGGCCTAGTTATAACCATGTTCTGTCCTAGGAGAGAAGACTCTGATTGGCCTAGCCAAGTGTCAATTGCTGGGTTTACCAGAGGAAAGTCCTGGGATTTCCAGGTCCAGGAGGAGTACATGAGGGGCAGGAAGGACAGTTCACTAAAGCGATGCTGGCTGTACTGGCGCAGATATTTACCTTGAAGCAGCTTGTTACCACTTTCCATATCTTCCACTTTGCTCCAGCTACACTCTTATTTAGTGTTCATTGACTGCTCCTTTCCAGAGTGACTGCAGGGAGAAATGTGCCGGTCGGTGGCTTGGGCCTCCCTCTGCGGGGTGTTCATGGGGTGATGGCCAGGCCCTGACCAATCACGTCACACCGGCCTTGGCTGGCCCGGCACCAGTGGGTGTCATAGCGTGTTCCCAGATGGTCGTCCGGATGGTTGTCTGGATGGTCGATTTGCGTATTATGCTTTTATTATATAGGATAACAACTACTTTTTAAAAATCATATGAGCCATTTCCCTTTTTATGTAAAAAGGCATCATTTTTTAGTTTTAATTGAACTTTTTAAATGGTGGATAAAATAATGGCAACACAAATGGCTGTGAGAACAATTAAAACCTTAAAGAAGAAGCTTTGATATTGAAAAATCTGACAGTCTTGCCCTGGACAGTATGGCTTGGGTGGTTGAGCATCAAAATATATAGTTGTCCTGTACACTGAAAGGTCACAGGTTTGATTCCTGGTCAGGACACATCCCTGATTGATGTCTCTCTCTCTCTCTCTCTCTCTCTCATCAATAAAAGCATTTCCTTGGGTGAGGATTTAAAAAAAGAGAACAATCTGGCAGTCTTATTTTTAAATAACTCTTTTAAAATACTTTTAGGTATATGATGGATGCATTTCTTTCAAAATATGTAGGCAATTGAAAAAATTAATAAGAAAATAAAAATAATTCATAGTTAGATGAATACTTAAAAAGTGAATGCACGCCTTCATGTCTTTTCCTTTTCTATTTAGGTGTTGTTTTTAAATGAGGTCATATTGCACATAGTTTGTATTTTCTGATTTTTTACTTAACATTAGACAATGACCATTTCCCTAGGTCATTAATCTTCAACAGTATGTTCTTTCAAATACTTGCTTAGAATTCTATGTTATGGATAAATCATAATTATATTTTATCATTCCTCAACTGATAAACATTTGGTACATTTTATTGTAAATAAGTAAATTTTTTAATGGTTTGTAATATTTCACCCTATGCTTTTATGTGTTAACTATTTAGTTTACACAAGTCATTTCTAACTTTTATTATAAATAATGCTTTGATGAGCATTTATATATTCATCTTTGTGTATAGCTCTGATGAGATACTTGGCATTAATTTCTATAGGTAGAACTATTTGAGCAAAGAGCATGAGTGTAATAGGGATTTTTGATACATGTTGCCAAATTACCTTTCAGAAAGTTTTCAGCAATTTATAATTTCACTAGCAGTGTATGAGAACATCCATTTCTCTCCAACTTTCTTAATACTGAGTATTGTTAATAGTTTCCTACCTTGGTTATTGAATATTCAAGTGTTACTTTATTCCTTTAATTTACATATCTTTGATAACTAGTGATTTTGATTTTCTATATTATTTGTCCATTTGTATTTTCCTTTTGTGATTTCCAACTTAGCATCTTTGCAATTTTTAAAACTGAGAGACTCATGTTTTCCTTATTGGTTTATAAAAACTATATAATAAAAACGCTTTCTCCCAGGAAGAATGTAAAGCAGCTGTAATGTCGGCAACTCCAGGAATAGCAGCAGCAACATCTCGAAACACTGATAGAAATGGGAATTCTTAGGCCCCAGCCCAGCCCTACTGCAAGCAGAGTTTTAAAAGTGTTACAGGTGATTTTGATGCAGACTGAAATGCAAGGGCCACCAAGTAATTATTACAGGAAGTATTCACTCTCTCCTCTGAATATCTATAACACCTAGTTTGCATAGATTGAAACATTTGAAAGTGCTGATATGTGACTACTCTTGGATGACAAAAATGTATCAGTGTTCCTGGTGTAACTGTATTATCATCCTTATAAATGATCAAAAACTCTGTAAGGTCATAAATTGTACTCTCTGAATCTTTCCACAACCTGTGGAGGTAAATATCATGCGTTTCACATAATAAGTGTTTAAAAAGTGTTTGTTGAACAAATATTGATTTTCCATTATGGCTAATTTTGAGGCAGAAGAGACAAGATTTTGAGACTATGCTGTTTAAATAGAATATATACAAAGAGGGAAATGAAGTCCTTGAGGATTTCATATTGTAACTAGCATAGTTTATTTATTTCCCTGGATCTATAGATACATGACAGAACTTTCTAGTATGATATTTAACTGCTGTCTGCAAAGAAATGTCCTCTGAGAACAGAACTCAAAAGGAGTATTGGTGTTTCAGGCATCAAGAGAGTAGTTTCTTTGAGACCCCGCCTTTGCCTCAAATACTTCTGCAGGCTTCTCCCTGAAAAGTAAATTAAACGCTAGGCTCTTTCTTTGGTGTCTGGGTCTATATCCTTCTAATGCCACTTACAAGGCCAAGCACCTGTGTTCTGAACCCCCGGGGGACACAGTTGTAACTTTGACCCAACACTGAAAACACCTCTAGTGACAAGGACATTTATGACCTCAAATTTATATTTACAAAATATAAATATATTTTAAAATATTTGTGTATAGGATAGTCCATAGTGAAATGGACAATGGAAAATGTAACCAGAGAAAAACTTTTATAAATGTTATAAAATCCTCCTATTTTCTTATAAGCAAATATACAAATCAGTACTCTTTCCCCAAATTTGTAAGCAAGCATTACTGCACAATGTATCATGTTGTTATGACAACTGATGATCGAGAACAAGCAAAACCTGCAAGGATAAAGTACACCATTCAGCATAATGCACTTTATTTTGTTAAAAGGAAAAGTTATTCTTTCCTCTGCAAATGAGACAATATGATGGGGAAATTAAATTAAATGGTGATGTTATTCCCTGAGGGCAAAACAATTCCATTCAATAAATTAATTTTACATCAGTAACTCTTTCTTTTCTTGAAACTGACAGTAATAACCTGACAGCTTAAAGCTCTAATAAACTTCAAGACCAGAACGACTACTCTGCTTGTACAAAGGGAAGTCAGGAGTATCACAGGTATGATAATCATTCTCTGTTCATCACAAAGAGGAGCAAATCCTCCAAATTCAATTTAACTAACTGCATTTACTTGCTGAAACAGGGGCTCTTAAAATAGTTTTTGACAGCATATGGGTTGAGCATCCTAACATTCCCATTTTGGGGGAAGGTTTCTAAACCTTGATGACATATTACATTAGGCTATTCTAAATAAATAATACTTGAAACCTGGAAACCTATCAGAGAAGGAAGTCTATCATCCGAATGAAAAAAACGAGGCCAGTAGGAGAGTGGGAAGAAAAAATGCATGGGCTTATGACTCAGATAAAACCAGAAAATGTCTATGCTGCAATCTAGTGACTTAGGGATATGTCGGGGCCTCTAAATTTTGAGCAACTGCACCCATCTAGAAGCTGCTCCTTATACCAGTACTGAGCAGCAGCAAGGGGAGAACTTGAAGCTTTGTGCCTACGTTTCCCTGTTTCAACCTCTGCTATCCTCCAATGAGCCAACAAGAGCAAATATTAACCCCCAGGCATAAAAGTCATCTCTTTTACTATTCTCATAAAAACTTTATGTTTCTCTGAAAGTATTTTACAACCATGACAGAAAACATTATCATTGATTCCGGGAGACCACACGGGCCGAAACCTGGGAATTCAGCCAGAACTGAGGAGTAAGTTCCCGTTTCATCCTCTCCAGGGCATGACTTCATCCCTAATACTTTTGTACCTACATACTAACTCTTGGGTAGCAAACTGATGTATTATGCCAAATATCCAGATTATACTGATGAATGATTTGTAAATATATATATATATATGTATATATATATATAAACTAAAAAAACCCGCATTAAGCAGAATAATAAAGAGTTGCTCAGTTCTTTTGCCACATTGAATGGTTCCAATTAGAGGCTGAAGGAGCCCTGCTTCTTTTTCATCATTCAAGTTTATGACACAGCACATATCCCAGAGGTCCCAGGGTCCTGAAGACTCAAAGAGAGATGTCACCTATACATCCAAATAGATTACAGAGGTTTGCTAATCTGCAAAAAAAATGTGGATCTCGCTAAAGCAGGAGGCCTGTGCTGCCTGTTTTGTAGAAAGTACAATTTAATTGCTATGTTTCTGCAATTATTCACAAATCATGGTGAACAGCGAATAATTAATCCCAAATCTTAGCTCGACAGCCTTCACTACAGCTCCTGGGTTACATTTTAAAATGTTTAAAGCAGTTAGCTGAGCACATTTTTCACCTCAAGCTAACAGACTACTCAAGGTTTTGTCATTGTTGTCATCAATCAGTCTAATCCAGAAACCTGTGTTGTTTGAATAGAGTATTGAGGTGTCACATAAAAAGAGGGAAAAGAGTTTCAAATCCTCCCTCTAAACTAAAGAGAGGTTCTAAAGAGTCTAAAGAGAGGGTCTTATGGGCCAATTCTGTGAATGATTCCTGAGTCTAGAGAGAAAGGAGGCATTGCTTTTGGTTTATTTATTTATTTTTTAACAGAGAGGAAGGGAGAGGGATAGAGAGTTAGAAACATCGATGAGAGAGAAACTGGGGATGTGCCCGAAACCGAGGACATGCCCATGACCAGAGTAGAACCTGGGACCCTTTAGTCTGCAGGCCGACGCTATCCAGTAAGACAAACCGGTTAGGGTTGCTTTTGGTTTTACTACTGAAATCTCTAATGTCACCAGAGATCAAACAAAATACCCTCCACTGTATCTTTATAAGCAAAAGGTCATTTTGTTGTCTAAAAGTGTAAAGGCAGGGGGGATCTTATATTTTTTGTTAGACTCAAATGACCAATACGTACTATAATCTTGTATTCAAAATAGTTTAGCTCTGGTCTTTCACTTGGTGGGTAACAAGATGCAAACAGGCCTGTAAAGGTCACACAGGTGATTTCAATTGGCACCTTAAGGCAATTTTAGTCCTATAAAACCACTCTCAAAGGACTTGTTTAATGGCCCTATTTATAGGTGTGATTCTGTAACAATATAATTGGCAGAACAACAATACCACCACCAGTTGTTTTACATTTCATTTAAAGTCAACACTAGAAAATGACCTCTGTTAACTTTGAGTGAATAATATAAAGAAAATGCTTTTCTTAGGTGAATAAAAAAAGAACTTCAACAAAACCTCCAAAGTGTCTGCTGTGGATTGCTAGTCATATAGAAGTCCAACTCAACTTCAATCTCTTTTTAAGTTCCTTACAGTACATAGAACCAGTTATATTTCATTCATTCATTCATTCACTAGGCAACAGATTCTTATTGAATACCTACTATGTGCTAGGCAGAACTCTGTAACTATAGAGACAAAGGAGAGAATAAAATAAACAAAATCCCATGCTCTTCTGAAGCTTATAGTCACAAAGGTTGGCAAGCTTTTCTACAAAGGACTATAGAATAAATATTTAAATATAAAAGCATATTTATATAATATATATATAAAATATAATAAACGTGAAAGCAACCATAGACAATACATAAGCAAATAGGCGTGGCTGTGCTAAATAAAACTTTACTTACACAAACAAGTGGGGACCTAGATTTGGCCTGTGGCCTGTAGTTTGCTGACCCCTAGCATCTACTGGAGGAGTCACACAAAAATAAAAAGATAAATGAGTGAAATATTTATTAAAAGCCTAAGGAAGGTGATAAAGGTGTGTGTGTGTGTGTGTGTGTGTGTGTGTGTGTGTGGTTTGCAATTTTAGATAAGGTGGCCAGGGAAGTGTTCACTTGAGTGAAGACCTAAAGGAAGTGAATTAATCTGCAGTAATAGCAGAGAGAATTCAGGTGCAAAGGCCTTGAAGAATCCGACTTAGAGTGCTCCAGCCAGTGGTGTCCAATCCAGGCAGCAAGAAGGGATGAGGTCAGAGAGGAAATGAAAAGAGGGGCCACCAATGTGGGAAGTGGGGCCATATAGGTAATTGTAAAGTGTGTGGTTTTTTAAATCCGAGTTAGATGGGAATCCGTAGCAGGGATTTGAGTAGAGGAGTAGAAGGATCTGTTGCTGCCCTGAACAACAGACAGCAGGTAGGCAATCAGGGAGGCCAGATAGGAGGCTAGAGTGTTGACCCAGGCAGGAGCTAATGTGAACCACAGGGGCAGCAGTGGAGGTGCTGACAAGTGATGGGCATGGAGATTATGATTTTTAAGTAGAGCCTCGATTTCCTGAGCACCTGGGGGATATGACAGAAAGAAAGGAATGAAGGGTAACTTCAAGGTTTGAACTGAAGCAACTGAAAAAGAGGAATAGCCACTTACAAAAAATGAGCACACCTGCAGGAAGAGGAGAGCATATCCAGGCCATGGTTTTGGAAGTAATGTTTGACATTTTGTTTGTGGACATGGAACTGAAGATGTCAAGTAGGAAGTTGGTTATATGAGTCTGGAGTTGAGGGGGAAGTTCTAGGCTGGGTTAGAAATTTGCAAGTCGTCAGCATATACATAGTATTTAAAGCCATGAGACTGAATGAGATCACTAAGGACATAAATGTAGATAGGAAAGAAAATGTGGGAAAACTGAGCCTCAGGCAACTCCAATATTAAGTCAGGGAGATTAGGAACAATTACAAAGACAGAGTCCTTTACACTTAAGGCACTTTAGATATCAGTTTGAATCTTTGAATATGGTATGTTTTAAAATCACAGACTTCATTGACAGCTGAAAATAATGGCGAATATTTTACATAGATTTAAAGAAAATTCTTTATTGGGAAATTGCTATATGTACACTCCAAGGCCTGAAGGACACAAAATACAAGTAACACTGGAGAGAGATATGTAACTATAAGTTTCTCTCTGAAGCCAGGGCCTGGGTCTTTCCATCTTCATGTCCATTGCCTGGCACATACAGAACTTCTGTGTCCTTTTCTACAGAATGATTGATTTGAAATTGGTGCTTGACCAAACTGCTTCTACTAATCTGAGGCTTGCTTAGTTTGAAAAAGTACAACTAAGTCTATGACTGTTCCATTTTATATTCAGAATTTTATGTTTCTAATAAGTTTTTGCAAATGCCATTTGCAAAATGGCTACACAATGTAACAGACACCTGTTGAAAAGTAATGAATTGTTTGACTACTTTATGTCAATTGGAAGGATATGATATTGTAGCAAGTGGCAGTAGCAAGGAGGTAAATGGCATATTCCAATCCTGGTTTGATCACCAATGTAATCTTGGCAAATCAGTCACTGTGGGTGCAGTTTTCTTATCTATTAACTGCATGTGCTACCATCATGTCATTATCTTTTGGGACATTTTTTCCTTACTGTTTTGATAAATTGCTTTGGCTTGGGTTAAATTTTCTAAATGATATATGCTAACAATTGATGGTAATGTATGTTACACAATTATTTAATTGTATAGTGAATTCAGTATTTTTCCTAAATATTTCACATATATTTTATATGTCACACAAAATTAAAGGGGCACGTGTAGCTCCATATTTGAACAGATGCAATATATTCTAGACAGAATTTATACTTTCTCTCCACAATAGCAGCAAAACAAAACAAGGAAGACTTTTTAAATAAAGGTGAAGCAGCAGATGAAAATGATGGTCACTTAACAAGAGCTGCACTGACGGCTTCCATCTTCCTTTTTTCTCCCTGCTCTTTTGTGTGCTGCCAGATTGTCTCCTAGCTGGAGGTGACAGACAGCCCCGTCCAGATTGCATCTACAGACAACCCATCTGGGAATTGTCTCTGCGAGTTTCAAAGATGTTCCCTGTGGCAAAAACCACTTTATAAGTCTCTTTTCAAACTTGAGGTTCTGTTTAAATGTGTTTTAACAGTTATGGTCTGCTGTGTGGTTGGGGTGGACACTTCCTACAGTCACCGCTCAGGAGCTGTGTCCTGTATTGTGGCACCCGGGGAGTGGAAACAGGCTTGGGCTGACTACCCTTTACTCCCCTTATGTGTTTGTCATTCCTGCTGTCCTATCCTATCTGTGAAGACTTTTCTCATTTTTCAGATTCCTTACTTTAGTATACATAGGACAAGAAGAGTTTTTTGGGGGAACAATGGCTTTATCCATTTTTATTTTTTATTCTTCCCATAATTAAACCTCACTGGGTATAGGTCATTAATGTAACATCTTGGGAAACATTTAATATCTATAATAAAATTGTAATATGCTAATTAGACTGGACAGCCAAACGACCTTCCAGATGTCATTTTGAATGCCCTTCCTGATGAAGCCGTGGCAGCAGGGGCTGAGGCAGAGGTGGTCAGGGGCGATCAGGCAGGCAGGCGAGCAGTTAGGGGTAATCAGGCAGGAGGGCAGAGTGGTTAGGGGCAATGAGGCAGGCAGGTGAGTGGTTAGGGATGATGAGACAGGCAGGCAGAGGGGTTAGGGGCAATCAGGCAGGCAGGCAGGCAGGCGAGCAGTTAGGAGTCAGTGGTCCTGGATTGTGAGAGGGTGCAGGCTGGGCTGAGGGACACCCCCTCCCCACATGAATTTCGTGCACCAGGCCTCTAGTATATAATAACACTGTATTTTAAAGTTATGCTATGATAGGCGAGAGGTTTGTAGTGTTGGTTTTCAATGCTGAAGAACCAGGATGAAAAGATATGTGTTTATCTTGGCCAAATGAGATGAAAGGAAATTACTGAGGAGCATATGAAATTCCAGTACCATGAAACTAGGATCTTGGAATTTAGGAGCAGAGAAGAGAAAGATAGGAAAGCAAAGGGGCAGGTAGGGAATTCAAGATTTCTATTCAAGGTTAAAAAGAAACTCAATGGAACCATTAAACAAATATATTGCAGTTGACTCTTAGAGCATTTGGCTGTGAATACAACTGTATTTCCCTTTTTATGATAATATATTGGATTAATATTCCTATTAGATATTGCAGGATGGGATGACAGTTACATTTGTGAAGGCTAAGTTTTAAGATTATTGAATTTTGGACAGTTTCACTGCTAACTATTCTCCCAACAAAGTTCACTCCAGAAATTAGCTAGTAGCATGCCACTATGTCACTTTTAGTGTTAGCAGAATGAGCCATGGAGGGGAGAAAATCCAGTGAAAGCATTTACGATATTAACAACATTCTCTTCTTGCCAGAAGAATAACATGGGGGCAAATGTAATCACAGAAGAGCTACTGGAAGAATGTAAATTTTAAGAATGGAATGATGCTTTCTTGTGTGAGTTTATACAAAATATTTCAGTTAAATTTTCACAAGAGATACTAAAAAGGGGGCACTCATAAAGAGTGAAACTTCTTTGAGGAAATTTTAAAAAGCAGAGAAAGATAAAAGACCCAGGAACAACGTGGTGGCCCTGGATGAATCTCAGCCAACAAAAAAGTCTGGCTGTGGGGAGAACAATAAAATAAGTGATGCTAAATTATGTTCAAAGTGTAGCATTTGGGGGACAAAGTAGAGCAAGTACCAAGAGAACTATGGATTGAACCCACTAGGATCATATGTTGATTAATTTTATGTCAACTTGATTGGCCTAAAGGATGCCCAAGTAGTTGATAAAAAATATTTCTGTGTGTGTCTTCAATGGTGTTTCTGGAAGAGATTAGCATTAGATTCAGTAGACTGAGTAAAGGGATTCCCTCTCACAAATGTGGGTGGGCATCACCCAATTCCTTGGGAAAAGGTCTGAATGGAACAAATTAAAACAAAGGAAGAGAGCGTTCTATCTTTCTTCTGAAGCTGGGACACCCATTTTCTCCTGCCCTCAGGGGCAGAGTGGTGGTAGTGGGCGATTTCCCATGCCTCTCTTGGAGGCAATTCCCTGCCCAGACCACAATCTGGAAGCCCAGATATCAAGTCTGCCAGCCTTTGCCCATATAGTACAGGAATGTGGGTGATGTATTGTTTGCAAAGGATGATATATGAATCAGGAACAGCTCCCTAAAGGAATTTTGGTTTAAGTTGCCATATGGATTGACTATTCAAAAACTAGCTGTGTCCAAGGAGATACTGGTTGAGTATCTATGGAGCACTGACAGAATCTTATTCCACTTATTTTGAAAAGGATTGTACTCCATTTTGGGAGGACTCAAGTATTTCCAGTTGGCAGAAAATATGGCAAGACAGATGACTTTACCCCCTTAACTTCCCTATTCTTCCCTGTCCTCATTCACAGAAGGGAAGAGTCTTTTAGTTTACTAAAACTACAAAGTTATCAAGGCGATTATTATCAATAAAAGTTGTCATGTAATTGTTCCACTCCGAGTAAATGGAAAAAAAGGTGAAGTGGATGAGTGGATTGTCCTAACCTTGACCACAGTGTGGAAAATAACTTAAGAACTTTGGACACATGATGCCATTGACCCAAACTCAGGGAGTGGGAGCAGGATGAAGCTGGGATCCTGGAAAGTGGGGGAAAGATTAGAAAAAGAAGAAGGAAGAGAGTAAAAAAAAGATAAAGTTATATCACCTGAACTTCAAGGCTGACTTTTATAAGAATAAAAACCAGATCTTTTAGGGATAACCTACAAGCAAGTCTCACCATCCTTTCATTTCAAACCATGAGTGATCTAGAGAAGGTTCTTTGCAGGACTAGAGTACACCTGCACATCCTGCAGACATTGCTGGTGCAGCAGCAGTGACCCATTACTCAGCCTTGTAAGCTTACATTCTCTAACGGTTCTCTCCTCTGAGTAAAAGTTGTATGCGGTTCAAATGAACGAACAACTGCCATTGGCTACCTGACTGAGTGAGTAATGAGGATGAGGAGGGATGTTTCCATTCCACACTGAGCTTTAGTTCACACTTCCACATTCAGTAGTGGTAACTTTAAATCACTGCAAAGATGAAGTCATCCATTAGAATGGACATATAAGAGAAACACACCTGGTTTTATGGCATAAATATGTCTTTCCCTATAAATCAAATGTTGATGAGTTAGTTTCAGTGAAGTGAAACATTTTGTAAAATGTTGTTTCCTTGGCCATTTAAAAAACTCTGCTGGCTGGTGTTCTCACAGTCTCCTCAATACCCTTGTCCGGGGTTGTGTAACCGCAGGGAAACGTGGACAGGATTCCTGTGACAAGGATGTGACCCTCCCTCCCAACCCAACGACTCCAGGTCAAGAGAAAGCCACCTTAAACTATTTCAGTTATAATCGGTTTATAAAATAGTACTTCAGATTCTGCCATGCTAATACTCTCTTTAAAACAGGAGTTTGCTCCTGAAAGTAAGGACATTCTGGAAATAGGAACAATAGTATGCAAATAACAAGATCTAAAATATCAAGACATAGCACTCATTCAGGGGTCTCTGAGTAAATATACTTTATTCATTTGTTTAACTAGTTGAAAACTATATTTTATTTTACTGATTTAGGATTGAACGATGGTAGAAGTGCTAAATTTTAAAAAATTCTTAATTCACTAATAAAAGCAGTTCACAAGAAAGTTATTATCAAATAATTATTTTTTATAAATGTATATGGTTTTTAGTTCATGAATTATATATTTGTCTATAATTTATAGCAACAATATTTCAGCTTTTTATAAGAGACCAGAACATTTTATCCTGTGATTTATTGTCAGCATATCACCTACAACTTTACAGATAGTTCCTATCAATTATATCTTCTTATATATATCATTGAAAATGAAGGATAACATTTAACAGGTTCTATTTCAATCAATTCTCATGCATAGACTTTGCTAGGGATGCTAAACTTCCTTGGAAACATATTACTGTTGTATATTACTTTACAGTTTTCAAAATGTAGTCAGCTATGTTATTAGAATGTGTTCAAAATAAGTTATTTTGCAGTCTTGCATATGCATTTATATTTTATAGTCAAATGTTGAATTTTGGAATATAAAAAGAATGAGGTATTCAAAAGAGTAAGAAATTTGACAATAAAGAAATAATATTAAACAGGCAGTGCGGTGGTATGAGCACTTTCTATCAGCCTTTGTGGATTACCCTGCATGTCTTGATTAAGTCTCTGAATTCCTCTGACTCCAAAGTTCCAACGGTAAAGTAGGAGTTGATTAACCTTGTCAGGGATGTTGTCAAATACATTAAGAACTACTTGATTTTATAGGCCAGTTAAGCAGTTTTATAATAATATAGCAGGGGAGTTTAAGGGGAAAACATATGAGTGTGTGAGTGCATACTTTTTGGCATTTTCTGTAGGCTGAGACTAGGTAAGCAGAAGTTGAAGACCTGAGTGATGCATGAGAGTGGTGTGTGTGTGTGTGTGTGTGTGTGTGTGTGTGTATGTGCATGGGTATAGGTGCCTGGGTATGTGTGAAGGGACAGGTGGGCAGGAGGGAATATTTGCTGAAAGATGTATTGATGAGATAAAAGGTTTATTCTTTTTGTTGACAGTGTCAAGTTAATAAATCCCACATTTTCTTCACCTTTAAGGTGTTTTGGGAATATGAGAATATATATGAGACATTGTCACCTTACCCAGGTGCTTCGGAAATAGGAGAATATACAGAGTGGGGCAAAAATTGGTTTACAGTTGTGAGTATTTGAAATAAAGTTTATTATTGTATTATCATTTATTAATTATTGTATTATTTCCCTTACAGTCAATTGTACCTACATCTGCCCCAACCTGTATATGAGACTTGGTTCCTGACTTCAAAAGCTTAGAAACAGAAACAGAGTGAGCAACATGATATGAGGTGATGCATTAACTTAGTAACCTGACAAGCCCTCCATGCCTCCTTCGTTGCCATTGAGGCACCTCCACTCCAGGCCTCCTTCCTGACCCTTTCCCCACCCCCCTGGGCTCCTTGGGTACCCCTGATTCTCAGGCATCTCTTAGACCCTCCTGTTGTTCTACTTATCAAGGGTTGATGTATCTGCCATCCCCACTGGACTATGCACTTTTACATTTTTAACAATTATGACTAAGACCACACCAAACACTCGTGGGCTCTCACAGAGCTGTGCTGCACATTGTTGACTAATTTGGAGTCCCTGATCAGAAACTGTATGTGATCCTAGAGATGTAACCCACAGGGAACCAATTTTGGCATCTGTAGGGTTTGTTTGTTTGTTTTAATATTTTTTTATTGATTTCAGAGAGGAAGGGAGAGGGAGAGATAGAAACATCAATGAGAGAGAATCATTGATTGGCTGCCTCCTGCATGCCCCACACTAGTGGATTCAGCCTGCAACCCAGGCAAGTGCCCTGACCAGGAATCGAACTGTGACCTCCTGGTTCGTAGGTTGATGCTCAACCACTGAGCCATGCCGGTGGGGCTGGCAGCTGTGGTTTTTAAAAAGGAAAATTTCACAGACTCCTAGATCTGAAGGGTAAAATGAGGTTGAAAATGGTATATATTTTATTCTATCTTTTAGTAAATATATCACACAGGTGGAAAGGGGAGAAAGGTGGTAGGCGTTACCAACAGGATAGAAATTTTTACTGTTGGAATATAAAGCAGAACTGAACTGAATGTCACTTAAAATTTTGTCTTTGGGTGGAAGAGTTTGGGCTGAGGGGAGAGAGAATGAATGAGAGAGAGAGAGAGAGAGAGAGAGAGAGAGAGAGAGAGAGAATGAGAATATTAGCACTACCATCTTAAGTCAAAGTGAATCCTTTAGGAAACAAAGTGCCCAGTGCTCATGCTCACAGCAAGAAACCGGTTTCAAGAGTAAAGATCCGGCCTTTGAACCCAGCTGTGAAAGGAGACTCTCTCCAAATCAAAGCATAGGAAGGCCTGTAGTGTTGCTCTTCAGCTCCCTCACTGATCAAAGCCTTTATTTGCCTCTGCTCTTTCAAAGAGAAAGCTAGGAAAGCCAGATTACTGCCCTAATCTTCATATTCTGAATTTATCCAACTCCAAATTTAGAGAACAAGGATTCTCTAACACCCCCAGGATACAAAGCCCCACTACACCTGAGGCTTCCTTCAATACAATAAACTCTCACTCATCTGGTTGTCAATGGTTTATAATTGAAATCAAATGAAGACTTACTTGTGATTCTCATTGGACAGAGATAGCAAAAACATCTTTGTTTAAGCACAGCCTGATGTGTTTAAATAACAGAAAACTAGAAACAAACCCACAGGAAGTGGACAAAACGGAAAGATCATTGTATTTCCCTGTCTGACCAATGTATCTCTGTGGGGAATTACAGTGAAGTGACCTGCTTTAGGCTATCTCTGACTGTGCAGTAGTCTCTCAGTGCTCTCTTCCATTAGGGTTTAAACTCCTCTCCCTTTCCCAAGCAATCCTATGTTTTTTGCATCAGGCACTGAAATTCCTCAGGCTGTTTCCCTTCAGCCTGGAAGGGAAGAAACAGCACTGAAGGGACAGCAAAGTGGCCAGCGTGTCTGGAGCAGAGAGTGAAGAGAGGAGTTGGAGAGAAGGTCAGAGATAAGAGCTAGAAGTGAATCAAGTATCATCTTATAGGCTATAGAAAACGCTTTGGCTTTCACTCTACTAAAAGGGGGTGTATTAACAGGGTTGTGAGTAGGGAGCATGACATGATCTGATCAGTGTTGCAAAAGAACAACTTGGGTTGCTATATTGAGAGTAGTCTAGGGCAGATGTGGGAGACCCGCTATCCACTGGCAGTCATCCAGGTGAAGACTATTGTGGTGGAGTGAGGGTAAGAGGTGGTTGGACTCTGGATCTATTTTGAACAAACAATTCTAGAGTGAATGTGATTTCAGAGCAAACAATTCTATAGTGAATGTGATTTGAGATGTGAGAGAAAGATGCTAGAAGAATGGAGTTACCAGCTGAGGTATAGAAGCCTATAAAAATACAAAATTTGGGATGTTAAAGATCCTACCAGGAAACAGGTGAAAAAGAGAAACCTTTTTTCCTGTTGCAATCTGAGAAGCATATGAATGGGATTCTGCTCTGCCTACTGACAATTAGAAGAGGCTTTATAGCATCTAAGCATTAGATTTGTCACAATAAAAGGGGACTGAAGCCTTGCTGGTGTGGCTCAGTGGTTGAGTGTCGACCTATGAACTAAGAGGTTACTGTTCAATTCCAGATCAGGGCACACGCCCAGGTCAGGGGCTCATTCCCCAGTGTGGGGCATGCAGGAGGAAGCCAACCAATGTTTCTCTCTCATTATTGATGTTTCTATCTCTCTCTCCCTCTTCTTTCCTCTCTGAAATCAATAATACATTAAAAAAGGGGGGGGGGGATTGAAAAAGAGACATTTGAGGTGGAGAGTAAACAAGATTTATCTGAACAGTTCTCAGATCTCAGAAGCAGATGTCCTAAGCCAGTGGTTCTCAAACTTGAGTGTGCAGCCGGGTCATAGGAGGGTTTGTTAAAACACAGATTGCTGGGCCCCACCCCCAGAATTTCTGATTCATTAGGTCTGGGTGATCCCCAAAATGCACATTTCTAGTTTTCAGGTGACAATGGCCAAAGGCAAGCAAGTCTGAGCCATGTACATTCTGCAGTTCAGATTTTATCAAGAAAAGAAGCAGTGCAGACCTCAGCTTTGCAACTCTGTGTTATGGGAAGATCTTATCCATATAAGAGTGGTTCTATCAGGAGCTTAGTTTTGGGCAGGCAGTTCAATCTGTGAGTCTGGGGTTTGAGAGAGATCTCTCAGCTTGAGATATTAACTGAGAGTTACTGGCAAATAGAATTTAAACTTATAAAAATGAGAAACAGATGTTCAAAATAGTTTGTAGTATAGAAATAGGAAGATAAAATAAAGATTGGAAGTAAAGAAGAAATAATATTTATTTCAACTTTGATTAACACCTGTATTTAATAGCTACTCTTTTGTTACAATGAATTTGTAGAGGCCAAAATCAGGAAGTTTTCTTCTCTTTATTTGTTTTTGTTCCTCTCCCCTAGTGTGAGGTACCTGAGACTGTAAGATAGATATTCAGTTACACGGCCAGTGTCACGCAGCTAGTGTGGCATATCTTATTTCCCAAAGATGGCAGCAACATTATCTTACATTCCAAATGCTATTCTGAAATGTGCCCTTGACATCCACTTCACTGATGGGTGAGGATCTTTGTTCCCTGTCCTTAAATCAGGTCAGGCTTATGACTTGCCTGTATCTGTCAAAAGGCAGCAGACATGATGCTGCATGGTTTCCAAGGCCAGGTCAGAAAACATGATGCCAGTCCACCTCACTTGGTGAAATACCCCTGGTCAAACTCTAAGCCTCAATGTCTGAAGTACAGATGCCATGAACTTCCCATACTGTGAGTACATCCAAAGCAGCCTACATAGAAAGACCACATGAAGAATTCTGAGGGTACATTGAGAAAGGAGAAAGGAGAGAGAGAGAGAGAGAGAGAGAGAGAGAGAGAGGAGATGAATGACAGCTCCGGGCTGCTGGAGCCATCTATTCTTCCAACCCCAGTCATCGGATCACAGCGCTGTATGAGAGATCCCAAGTTTCGCCCTGCCAAGTCTTTTCTGAATTCCTGACACATAGAAACTGTGAGAAATGATAGAGTGCTATTAAAACACTGAGTTTGGAGGTGATTCATTCAAATTTGTTTAATTTTTCAAATTTGCTTGATCACCAAACCCTTTTGGGGAGAAGAAAGGGAACATAACACTGATTAATATGACCTGAAACTTGTGTTCCACCAAACAAATTTAAAAAGATATTCCATGTATTCATCAAGCAAATTTTACTTTGTGATTTGGTTTCCTAAAGAGACCTTTCCATAGGGAAGAGGGGTGTACACCAGTCAACATGTCTGTTTATAAATCAATACAAGTTCATAAACTAGGGTTTTGATTTCTCTATTATGCTTGAATTTGGTCAGCATGAATTAGTCCCAGAGCCTCCTCACTGGGAGCTAACTATCACATACTTAACATGCAAGGCTGAGATCCCATTGGGTTAATGGTGACTATTCTATGGGATTAGGCAGACCTTCTACTGATACCTTCTAAATGCTATAAGACATATCTAATTTATTTCACAACCTTTTCTTTCACAAACAATAAGTTCTCTACTCTAAAAAGAAAATCAGGATCCATCATGCATTAGAAGATAGTTTGCCATTTTGTACTTATCAGACTCTTAAATAGGAATTTCAAAAATTTCAAGAGAAATTTTCAGGAGAGTCTTTATTGGATTCTGGGCACAAGGCTATTTGGAACCTAGGGAGCCAAAAGTTGAGGAGTCGGTCCTTTCCTCATTTCTGCACGAAGCTCTGTATGTGTCTTGGTACCTCCAGGATGATAGGTTTTGGGAATCTCTGAAAAGAATCCCCTTGATTCTGGTAATTGAATCTCTCCTACTGAACTCCATCAAAGCAACAATGCAAACTCTTTCTGAGAGACAAGCTGTAGAGGAACATCCTCTGTGCAAATAATTCTACTGATCAAAGAATAGATACGGAAGAAGGAGTTGTATTTTTTCGTTGCAATGTCACTCATCCTTACACATGGCTTCATTAGTTCCTTTACAGTTGACCCTTGAACAACATGGGGGGTAGGGCTGTTGACACCCACATAGTTGAAAATCCACGTATGAATTTTGACTCCCCTCAAAAACGTAACTACAGACATTCCTCAGTATCAACTAAGGATTGGTTCTAGGCCCCTGCCTCCCCCATGCCCCGCCAAGGTTACCAAAGTCCTTGGATGCTGGAGTCCCTTAAATAAATGATGTACAACAATGCATACAGTTAGCCTTCTCTGCATCTATGGATTTCCAAATGCTGAGTGAAAATAATTTTCAATCTGTGGTTGGTTGAATACATGGATGCAAATCTCAGGCATACAGAAGGCTGACTATATATTTATTGAAAAAAATCCACATATAAGTGGGACCAGTGCAATTTAAATCCGTGTTGTTTAAGCCTCAACTGTATTTCTATTTCTACTCCAGATATTACATATGAACTACAAATGATACATAAAACTACCTATACAGCATCTCCATTTGGATCCATCACAGGTATTTCAAAATCAAAATATCCAAAACTGAAAACTTTGGAGAACCCCTAAAATGTTATCTCTTCCAGTGCTCCAAATCTCAGTGCACTAACTGTTATCCATATAGTTGGCAACCTTTTCTCTTGTCCTTCTAGTTCATCCAACACTACATATTTGATCTACTTAACATAATTAAATTCAATTAAATTTTTCCCTTTCCATTACCACCATTGAGTACAAATTGCCACTAACTCTTGTTTAAGCTGTTCCACTGACCAGGATTCTGTATTTCAGGCCACAGAAACCAACTCCAGATATCTTACTTAGAAAAGTAATTTAAAGATACTAAGTAGGTAACTGACCACTAAATACTCTAGAAGTGGTTTCAGGATATCAACAGAAACCATGGGAAGTAAGACTACAGATAACAAAGCCAACGTCATTTCCTTCAGAGACAGTTCTGTTCAGAAATATTTCATTGGCTAATCCTAGGAAATATGTCTATGTCCCAGCTATCAGGGGATGGACATATCTGACTCACTTGACTGTAGAGTCACAAAACGAGGAGGCTTTCCTCCAAATTAGGAAATGTATTTTGATGTTGTGATGTCAAAAACCATATTATTCTCTTAACAGTCAACTTCTATATCTATGGTGGATTAAAGACAATTTCAAATTCTTTTTTTTTTCACGCATGGGGGTAGAGGTATAGTCTAAATCTCCTCCCATGAATTTGGGCTGGCATCTCTGACTGCTTTAATTCATCAAGTGCCAATTTCCATACTCAAGCCTTAAAAAATGAGCAGCTTTTACTTCTTGTTTTTGTAACATTCACTCTTGAAACCTAGAGTACATGCTATTAGAAGCCCAAGCCATGTGGAGAGGCACTGAAGTATAAGATATCCTGGAGAGAGTGGGAAAAAGAGACAGATTTAGAGAAACAGTGAAACACACAGACAGAGAAAAAGATAACCAAGGCAGCAGACATTTGATCTTGGAAACAGATCTTCCAGCTCCAGCTGCCTCAACTAACACCACATGAATCAGAGAACCACCCAGCTGAATCCTTCCTAAAGGACTCACAAAATATGTGCAAAATAAAATAGTAGCATTAAATCATTAGTTTTGGAGGTAGTTTGTTAGGGAGCAATAGATAGGTAGAGCAGTCTCCTTGCATTCATCCTTAAATTTTTTCTATTGTCTATACGGTAGCCAGCTTAAAAAATATTTATCATATTATTTCCCTGCTTAACACTTTTCAATAGATTTTCAATGCTCTTAGGATTAAAATAAAAATCTTCAACATTACGTTGAAGGTCTTGAAAAATGTGTGCCATCCCAGTTGTGTCTCACATCTTTTCACAGCCTCACTTTATGAACTACAGTCACATTGGCTGTTCTTTAAGTTTTCTTTTTAAAATATTTTTATTGCTTTCAGAAAGGAAAAGAGAGAGAGAGAAACATCAATGATGAGAGAGAATAATTGATCGGCTTCCTCCTGCACATCCCACACTGGGGATCAAACCCACAACCAGGGCATGTTCCCTGACCGAGAATCCAGTTGTGACCTTCTGGTTCATAGGTCAATGCTCAACCACTGAGCCACACCAGCTGGGCTTAAATTTTATTTTTCAATTATAGTTGACATTTACTATTATTTTATATCAGTTTCAAATGTACAGCATAGTGATTAGACAATTATATAATTTACAGAGTGATCCCCCTGATAATTCAAGTACCCACTTGGCACCATGTATAGTTATTACAATACTAGAGGCCCGGTGCACAAAATTCATGCACAGAGGGGGCGTTCCCCTCAGCCTGCACCCACTCCAATCGGGGATCCCTTGGGGGATGTCCGACTGACGGTTTAAGCCCAACCCCTCTCACAATCTGGGACCGCTGGCTCCTAACCACTCACCCGCCTGCCTGCCTGATCGCCCCTAATTGCCCTCCCCTGCCAGTCTGATTGAGACCCTAACTGCTCTCCCCTGCCAGCCTGATTTCACCCCCAACTGCCTCTGTCTGCCTGATCATCCCAAACTGCCCTCCCTTGCTGGCATGATCTCGCCCCCAACTACCCTCCCCTGCTGGCCTGATCTTGCCCCTAACTCCTCTCCCCTGCTTGACTGATTGCCCCTAACTGTCTCTGCCTGTTTGATCACCCCTAACTGCCCTCCACTGCCGGCCTGATCTTTTTCCCAACTGCCTTCCCCTGCAGGCCTGATCTTGCCCCCAACTGTCCTCCTCTGCTGGCCAATTTGGTTCTGATTGGTCAGTTTCTATGCCAGTCAGCGTCAAAAGCTCCACCTCTTAGGCAGCCATTGGCTCCTCACAGTTGACCCAGATTTGGTTCTGATTGGTCAGTTTCTATGCCAGTCAGCATCTCTGGGCCTATCAATGGGGCCTGATCAGAAAGGCAGGGCTGATCAGCAGCCCTGGTGGAGGCCTGGAGAGAAATGGAGGTGCAGCTGTTGGCCAGGCTGGGAGAGAAAGAGAGGCAAGTTCTGATCAACGGCTGCCACAGAGGCTAGGGATCAGACCCTGCCTCTCTCTCTGAAGGCCTGTCTCTGGGCCTGATCCACAGCCCCCTAGGCAGTCAGTGCTGGGTCTTGCGCCCAAAGCAGCTCTAGTCAGTGCTGGGTCACCATGGCAACCCAGCACTGACTTCTGGTCTGGTTGAGCCTTTGGTGGTTAGGACCCTGGCACTTTATTATATAGATCATCCACTATATTTCCTATACTGAACTATATCCCTGTGACTATTTTGTAACTACCAATTTGTTTTACATTCCTCCAAAATGCCATACTTCTTTCTTTCCCAGAGTTCATGCTGTCCCCTTCTCCATCACATTGGGCATTTCCCTAGTAAACTTTACTCATTCTTCAGATCTGAGTTCAAACATCAGTTTCTTAGGAAAGTCTTCCCTTATTCATCACTCAGGATCTGTCTCTCATAGTTTCTATAGGTCTCCAACAGAGCAATTGTTATGTTCTAATTAAATAATTCATTGTAAAAGAGCTTCTATCACTTATCTTTTCCTCTAGAAATGTAAGGTTTTTAAGATCTATAAAACTTATTTTGACGCTAGCCAAAGTGCCTTAAACCATTCTTTGCATATGGTAGACCCACAATAAATTCTGATTGAAAAATGGATATGTGAAAACTGACTTAATAAACATGGATCAATGCTTCTCAAATCTTAAATGTATAGATGAACCACCTGGGGATCTGGTTAGAATGCAAATTCTGATTTGGAAGGCCTGGATGGGGCCTCAGAATCGAGTCTCCTTTTCTAGCAAGCTCCTAGGTTATACCTTTGCTGTTGGTTCTGTGGATCACTCTGAGTAGCAAAGCTATATAAGAATCATAATTAAGTCCTGTGAGTAACATAGAACAACCAATTGGGATTAGTTAGTATTTTAAACCTGTGCTATCATTTTAATTTGATTCAATTAATTTCAACAAACAATTATTGAGCCAACCATTTCCCAGGATAGGCTAAACATGAATAAGATATGGGTAGTGCCCTCAAAAAGCTCACAGTAAAATAGGCGTAACTAAAATATAAACAAATCAATGTGGAAAATGTGCTATAATAAAAGTAGACTACAAATATGGATTTAGCACAAAATAGGCAGTTGCCAATTCAATTTGGGAAGCTCAGAAAATGTGAAACACACTGACGATTTAGCACAAGTAAACCATTATTCTGTCTTGTTTTGTTTTATTTTTTATTCGATATATGTCCACCTGAACTTACTTATTGGAGAGTTAGTGATTTAAAAGATTGGCCTGACTTCCATATTGCATTATCAGAATGAGTTATGTAAGTCATTAGTCCTCTTGTGCAATATGGAAACAATGTTTTTGTTGGTTTCTGTTGTCTGTTTATCTCTTTTGTTTCCAAGTTGCTCTTCAGTCTGTCATTTCTATCTTCCACTTGGTAACTCCTTTCTAGTCTTTATAATTAGACTTGAATTAGGAAGCACAATGTGATGAAAAAACAACAAGAGAATGATAATTTGGACAGAAGCTGAGGGTGGAGTCTGTGTCAGTTAGGGTCCTCTCTAGAGAAACAGAACCAATAGGATATATGTTGATATATATAAAAGGAGATTTATTATAGGAATTGTCTCCCATGATTATGGAGGCCAAGAAATCCCATGGTCTTCTGTATGCAAGGTGAAAGCCCAGGAAAGCTGGTGACATAACTCAGTCTGAGCCCCGATGCCTAACAGCCAAGGGAGCCAATGTTGTAAATCCTGGTCAAGTCTGAAAGTCCAAGAACCAGGAGGACCGACGTCCAAGGACAGCTAACGCAAAAAGAGCAAATTCACTTTCCCCCTGATTTTTGTTCTATTTAGGCCCTCAGTGGATTAGATGATGTCTTCCCTCATTGGCAAGGATGGTCTTTGGTGTTCTTTACTCCTTCCACAGATTCAAATGCTATTCTCTTCTGGAAACACACTCACAGATGCACCCAGAAATAATGTTTTACCTGCTACCTGGGAATGCATTAGCCCAGTCAAGTTAACAGATAAAATTAAGCATCACAGAGTCCTGTATTTAGTAGTTTGGTCCTGAAGGAGAAATACAGTGAGTCTTTTTCTTGCTTAGCTGTCTACCCAATAGGATAGGCCTATTATTATCATCATCATCATTATTATTGGCAGGTCCTTCCTCATTCTCAGACTGGGATATTGAACCTCATTTCAGTCTTTGTGTCCACCCTTATCTTTATTATTCTAATCATCTCCTGGCTTTTCTATGGAATAGTTATCATTCTTTTAAGTTTTTCCTTTTCCAGCACAAAACTTTCTTTAACC
Organism: Myotis yumanensis; assembly: GCF_028538775.1. Classification (NCBI taxonomy): domain Eukaryota; kingdom Metazoa; phylum Chordata; class Mammalia; order Chiroptera; family Vespertilionidae; genus Myotis; species Myotis yumanensis. The sequence continues at coordinate 45,272,171 of NW_027223757.1, forward strand.
ACTTCTAAAATACCATGTCTCCTGAGAGGAAGCTAATTAACTATACCCTTCTGGTTATTATTTAATCATTATTTTCGGAGTACCCCACATGTTCTACATATCAGCCTTTTCTAGCACAAAATCATTATTCAGAGCTCAGTCACTTCCTAATTTGGGTCCTTGAAATCACTTTCTTGTCCCATCTATTAATGTTTAGTAGGACTCACCTTGGGCAAGGTGCTCACCTTTTAAGAGAACATAGGAAAGCCATATTTCCTGTCCTCTAAGAGCTCTTCATGCCTTGCTTCATCTCACTTTTCCAATCAGGCCAAAGTGTTACTTCAAAATAATATCTTTGACCTAACACTGTAAGACACATTCCCCTCTCTCAGCACATGCATCCACTAGCTTCTCATTGACCTCAAATGTACTTTAAATCCATTAGCATCTCAAAAATTTATTTATTTTTCTTGTTCCTTCTGTACCAGTCAAACCATCTCCTTAAATTCATGCCTTTCTTAGAATATCTGCTATTTAAAAGAGACATAAACAGGGGGGAAGATACCTTCAGGCTTGGATTTTGTGGCTATATTCATATCCCTTTGGCTAGAAACCCACTTTCCCCAAGGTTGTGGTGGCAGCTATTTAATTCAGGAGTCAGTGATGAAATGTTTTTACATAATGCATGCCTCTTAGGAAAACAGCATGCCTCTGTTTAGAAAAAATCAGCACATTTTCACCTCCTACTTCCCCAAATGCAGTGATAGCACTCAGCCCTGAGCATCCTCTGTGCTCAGTATGATGGAGAACACAGTTTCTCCAGCGAGGATTTAGAACATATTCTCAAGGGTTGCATTTTACTATAATATTTTTCAGTTTCTGTTTTCATAACTTTATTTCAATGATAATATAAATACAATTCTGGATTATCTGCTTGATTGCCTTATAACTAGGTACTGCCTATAGGATTTCAGTTCGGATCTGTGTTAATAAATATGTCGGTGCCCATTGCTCTACACAGTGACAACATGTTATTTTAAGCTTTGTGGTGCCAGTAAACACTGCTACTATAACTAATGTTATGTGACCAACTGATGTGCATGTATATTCTTGAGTAGGAAAGAATTTTCAAACTCGAGGGACATTGGTTAATAGGTAGAACATGGGCTCTGAGGAAGTCATTCCCATTTTCTAATTCCAGTTCTGGCAATTTACTATCTCATTGCACTTAAGAAAGACTCTTAGCCTTTGTAAACCTCAGGTTCCCCAACTATAAAGTGAGGTTAAAAAGTAGCTACTAGCCCTAACCGGTTTGGCTCAGTGGATAGAGCATCAGCCTGAGAACTCAAGGGTCCCAGGTTCGATTCCGGTCAAGGGCATGTACCTTGCTTGCGGGCACATCCCCAGTAGGGAGTGTGCAGAAGGCAGCTGGTCGATGTTTCTCTCTCATTGATGTTTCTGGCTCTCTATCCCTCTCCCTTCCTCTCTGTAAAAGATCAATAAAATATATTTTTTTTTAAAAAGTAGCTACTAGACCACAGAAGTGTTGTATGAACTCATATTATACATGTGTGCTTATTTGATGCATAACAGGTATTCAGTAAGTAATGGCTATGATTATGATCATATTTTATCCTGTGAATCAGTTTAAGTTCAGCATCCTCTGCATTATTTCTTTACCTTTCAAGAAGAGAAGATGTTTAAACTCACTGACATAACTTTTATCACTGAACTCACTTCTGAAGTAAATCATAAAGTCACTGGCCACTTATCTTGTTTAATATTGTGCATTACCCTCAGTATAGGTCTCCATTATTATTACTTAAATAATGTACTAACTCTTACCCCTATTACTATTTCTGGGGACTTCTGAAGGTGATAGGAATAGAGAAACCTAGACAGAAAAATGAAAACCAAAGAAAGCAAGAGTAGATGCCTGTAAAGAATGAGCAATGCTATCACTGTTTTCCAACATTTATCTCAATAGTACTTTGTGTGTGGTCCTAAACTAGTTCTCTCATTCACATGGGCAGTCAGTAATCCTCCACTAGGCCTAATAAAATAAAAGGGAAAATTGCAGGGGAAAGATATATCAAGACAATAATCTATTGGTTTAGATAGATCAAATAACTGCCTAAATTGTTTATGGGAAATACATGTCATCCCTCCCCATTCCCCCCAAATTTCGCTATTTTCTAAAATGGATCCACTTTGAGATGTGATTTTTTCCCTCCAGGTTAGACCAGTTGGATTCCATCGATTATAATTGTGATGGATAGCGAGTGATTTGTTTCATTATATTGTTAATGGCTGTAGTGGGCACATTTGAGCTATTACATGAAAAGCTGTGGTTGTGTCGTTGTGAAGCTTCCAAGGATAGAATTTTCTCCTCACTCTTTGTTTCTGCAATAGGCTCTCTCTCCCCTAACAGGGATGCACACTGAGTTTTAAATCTTTCTCCGCTTGGCTTGAGGGAGTTTGCTTTTTTCCGTGTGTCATTGAAAAGTCCACTATGCAGGTTTCCTGCCAGCCAAGACATGAAAATGGCATAAGCAATGTAAATGCTGGAATTGATTTAAAAAATTACAATTCCTGATAGACAAAAGTCAAAAAAATATATAAAAAAGGAACACAGGTAAGTGAAGAAAATGAATAAAATTCTGATAAATCTCTTTACTTGGTCAAATATCAACTCTTAAATGTGTGGGTCTCTCTTATAAATCAGTAAAAAGCTGAGTGGAGCTGGCCCCTGAGAAGATAAAATCCACAGGCTCATGAAAAGCATTTGTCTGATATAGTCACAAAGGAGGTAGGCTGGTTTATGCCTTTCATACCAAGCATAATCCTAAACAAGTTTCAACCTTAACTTAAAGATATTTTAATGTATCAGTTAGACTCACAAACTCAAGCTCACATTAAATTCAAAAGAACACCCCTCAGCCCTAACCGGTTTGGCTCAGTGGATAGAGCGACGGCCTGCGGACTCAAGGGTCCCAGGTTCGATTCCAGTCAGGGGCATGTACCTTGGTTGCGGGCACATCCACAGTAGGGGGTGTGCAAGAGGCAGCTGATCGATGTTTCTCACTCATCGATGTTTCTAACTCTCTATCCCTCTCCCTTCCTGTCTGTAAAAAAATCAATAAAATATATTTAAAAAAAAAAAAAAACACCCCTCAAAGCTCAGTTTTTAAAATACATCAAATAACATTTTATACATTTTTTAATTAATCCAGATGTCATCAAAGGTAATACTTAATTAGCAGACTCTACCCTTGAATCAATGACAGTGGTGGTTATCAACGGGGAGCAAGAGAGGCTCTCACTCTGGGTCATTTTAAAGGTGATTTTAATATTCTCAGTAACCTTTGTCCCTAAGGATAACACCCTGCTGTAATGTAGGCATGGAAACCCTAGCCCTTTTGAATACAGGTTAATTGTAATCATTCCCCCAGCAGTTTAAAATTTTAAACTAACCTACAAACATTCAAAAGTTGCTAACAAACATTTACCAGAAATTCTAGGGTGAGGATCATTTACTGGCATCCCCTTGAATTTAATCATGTTTCCTCTCCTATACCTTAAAGTTCTTTCCTATAGATTATTTTATCTGCATTAACACTCTCCTTGGGAAATTGGTAGGAGAGCTGGTCTATTTGTCCTTGTTTTAGAAATGAGGAGAAAGCAAAGTTGGGGATCAACTCAAGGCTATGCAATATCAGAACCCCACACCACGCCCTTTCAGCCTTTTCTGTCTTTGGACTGCCCCCCCCCCCCCCCGCGCCCACATACAAACAGGCCATGATGTGTGCCTCTCCTCCCTTTGAGAACATACATATTCATGTGTTTGAAGTCAGCCATGGATACTGACATGGATTACAATGTGTTGAAAAGAGAGGGGCAGCTAACAGAATGATTAAGACAACTGAAAGAAAATAAGAAATGTAATAACTGAAATGTCTTCTATCTTTTTTTAAAAAAAGAGAGGGAATAGATGAACCAGATAAGATGCAAATAAAACAAGAAAACAAAATACATGTAAAATGAAAAAGGCAATTGGTTTTGTATCTTCAAATGCTTAACTTACAGGATGGAAGAGCACACAATTTAGCTTGTTTGGGTTTAGTCCTCCTAATATATGCTACAGAGTAATTTATTTTCAGAAGAAGCCTCTCCGCGGTGCTCCTATTATGATAATGGGGATTTATGCACATGAGTATTTGTGATCACATCACAGAGCAGTTTTTGGAAGAACCAAGGGGGAGGGGGGAATTTTCCCATTTTTAAAATAGGAATGAAAGCTTAAAAAAAAACCTCTAAAATTTCAATCTATCACTCAATCTAGCTACCACACACACACACACACACACACACACACACACACACACAATTCCACGGTGAATTGTCTTATTTGGGCTAAGTGCTTCTGTAGTGAAGAACAAAACTTGTGAGTGAAAAGCGGCATAATGCACAGAACGCTTGCATGGACTGTGATGAGAAGGTGGCTGCCCCTGAGATTGGAAAACACAGCTCCAGGAGCCCCAGACCTCTCTGACCACATTCACTTTGCTTAGTCAGGAGCAGACAATGACAGGCTTGGACTTAGGGGGAGGGGATGAATCAAAGTCCCTCTTACCCTGTGTCTCTGCGAGAATTGCTGTCAGCCTGGTGAGCTGACAAGAAGTAGGGGATCAATCCAGTAGACACAGGATGAAAATGTAAACAGGGATAAGCTCTCTGTGCGTGCATTCTCTCTCTCTCTCTCTTTCTCTCTCTCTCTCTCTCTCTTCCATCTCATTTTATATTTTTACACAAAATATAAAATTTGAGAGGGGAGGTGTTTTTTCCTGTCATGAACAAAGCAGTGCTCAGCACTCAGAGTCACTTTAACAGTAGGATCACCTCTAGAGCACAGCCACACTGCTTTTAGTAAACTGTGTGGTGATTTCAAGATTGTGTTACAGAGTGTGCCAGTATTGGTGTGCATATTAAATCACTCCAAATATGAATTCCCATGGGCGAAATTATGGCAAAATCACAGCTTGGGTACATTAATGAAAATAAAGCTGATCGAAGTAGGTGAACTAATAGGTCTGTGCACCAAAGTTTATGGGCGTAAGTCAGCTGTCACTGGGTAGGCTAAGGGAGACATAATATTCTAGTCATTTCTCTAGTGAGAGGAACATTAGCTTATTTTCACCATTAATTGATATTCTACTGAATCAAGCACTGCTGATTGCTGACCAGCTCACACGTTCCCCATATGTCTCCAGATTGCTAAACTCGAAAATGTGAGACTGGATCACTGAGTCCTTTTGAGGACAGCCAACCTCAGCGGTGGTTGCTAGACTATTTGTTCTTATAAAGAACAGATGAAAATCAGAAACTTGGAAAAATGTGCATTCTCAGAATTTTCTACAAAATTTGTTGTATCATATTTAGGGTATGACTCAAGGATTCAGTCTAATTATTTTAGATAAACATTATTAAACAGTTTAAGTTTGACAGATAGATGAAATAGACTGTATACATTTTTTTTCCTGTTCTATATTTGTCTTTTGGTATACGTTCCTGTACTTATTTGCTTATGAACAGTGAAACAAAATTTTGGATATAGTTAATGAAAATTAGCTTCAGCTTAGAAAAGCTTACATATTTTAGGTATCAATTGGTTATTAAAGATTGAGTTGTTAAAGTGAAAAGCAGAATGCAGAATTTCCTATCATCATCACTTCTGAGTCAAGAGCTAAAATTGCAACTTCTTCAACCACAAAAAAAATATGTTAATAATAACATTTGGTTTTATTTTAGGTAAAACTATCAAATGTACTGCCAAAAGACCCCCAAATGCACATTACTAATATAAGATAATATTAGTACCTATTCCCACAAGCAAGGTGCTATTAATCACCCAAACAACCATATAGGGCCAGGTTTGTTTTCATTTTACAGATGAAAAAATCAGAGGTTTATACAGAGGTTAGTATTTTGTTCATTGTCCCAGAGCCCATCTGTGGGAGAGCTATGACTTGAACCCAGGCAGTCTTATACCAGAGCTCAAGTCTGTTACATTAATCCTTCAGTAATGTTAAGTAAATTCTAATAACTGAATCTGGTGATATGTTTCTTACATTTTCAATTTTAAGAATATTTATTAAAATAGGAGAATGGGTATCATATTTTAAACACATAAATCCTTTAAAATTGATTGTATCTGATGTTGTTATGACAGATTGAAAAGTAACATGTATATTTAGTCAGTTTAACAAATGGGACATGCTCTTTTATTAACTACATTTTATTATTTAAACAAAGAGAAAAGATTCTAGACTATTCACAGTAATTAGGAGTCTCATATGTGTTTACATGATTAGTGAGTGCAAATTATGGTGACCTGCTGAGGACTTGCAAATAGCTAAGGTATGATGATGGATCATGGTGTGACTATCTATGAGACCTGCTGGAATTTTGCAGACAATATTTCAAAAGTACAGAATATGGCTTTCCCATAGGAATCCTAACATCTCTGCTCTCAGAGAAAGAATTCTCTAGTTTTACTCATTTTGGTATTTGCAGTAGTAAAGAAAATCACCATCCCCAAAATCTGATTTGTTTATATAGTCTTAAAATAAAAAGGAAAGCCAAACAACAAAATAAGAGATCTTATGTAAGTTAATAATCTCAATACCTAATCATGTTCAGCAGTAACTTCCCTGTCTCATTAAAATCATCGAGAAAGAGCTCCTGGCTTGGAGATGTTACCATAAAACAGAATAAATGGTTCTAAAACATTTGGAAGGAATTATGATGAAAATTTTCAGGAGACACAAATTCCTCTACTAAATTTATTGTCTTGTGCTGTTCCTGAAACCATTTCATTCCTTCATGATGAGGTAGGGACCATGAGTCTTGCTCACTTGTTTTATACTGTAGCATTTGAACAGAGCTATCACTTGCTGCATGTTTGTTCTGTGTCCCAAGGAAATAAGTAGAGAAAGGAGTAATGCTTTATTACCACAAAAGCCTATCAAAAGGTAAATAATATTCTCAAGCCTAGGATGAGTGTTGGTGAAGGGAAGAAAAAGAAAATTTCCTGAATTTTATTAGGCAGATAGCTGAAAAAAACAAGAAAATGATTCAAAAGTGTTGCTTTAAATAAAGTATTATTTTTGCTCCACACTTAAACAATTAATACATAATTCTATACTTCCAGCAATGTTAAAGTTAGGGATAAGAATTTTTTTTTTTTTTAAATATATTTTATTGATTTTTTACAGAGAGGAAGGGAGAGAGATAGAGAGTTAGAAACATCGATGAGAGAGAAACATCGATCAGCTGCATCCTGCACATCTCCCACTGGGGATATGCCCGCAACCAAGGTACATGCCCTTGACCGGAATCGAACCTGGGACCTTTCAGTCCGCAGGCCGACGCTCTATCCACTGAGCCAAACCGGTTTCGGCAAGAATTTTTGACTTACTATTGTTTTCTTCCCGTTAAAGGTAGCCTCCACTTTACAAATGGGTTGTGTTACAAAAATTAATTTGTTAGATGTTCATGTTGGACCCAATGCCCTTTCAGAAAGAATTAATATTATAAATCACTAGAGGCCCAGTGCACAAATTCATGCACTTGGAGGGGTGGTGTCCCTCAGCCTGGCCTGCACTTTCTTGCAGTCCATCGGACATCCTTAGCGCTGCTGCCACTGCACTTGCCAACTGTGAGCCTGGCTTCTGGCTGAACAGCACTCACCCTGTGGGAGTGCACTGACCACCAGAGGGCAGCTCCTGCATTGAGCGTCTGCCCCCTGGTGGTCAGTGTGTGTCATAGTGACCGGTCGTTCCGCCATTCGGTCAATTTGCAAATTAGCCTTTTATTATATAGGACTGTTTGGTTTTAAGACTGCTCTACATAAGCCAATTTAAAGTATAATGTTTCTCAGCTATACTAATGAAAGTATTAGCCCGAAGTCTGAGATCTGAGATGGGGATAATGCATTTTAAACTGAAATGAGAAGGAGTAAGATACTATCTTTTTATTTTCCTGAATACCAGGCAACCCAAGGATATGGTAATCATATGTTATGAATTTAAAAGTGGGTCTCGTGGCTCCACAAAGAAATTTTTTCCTGTGACAAATACAAAATTGGAAAAAAAAAATTTCTTTCAAAATATTCTACTGATATATGGGGATAACTTTTGGAGTCAGTATTACCTCAGAAAATCCAATAGATGTGGATGCTCTATCCTATTAACATTTGTAATAGGCTATTTGAGGATATTTCTATAGAATATAGGATATTTCCATAGGATATTTCTATATTTGAGGATAGAAAGTTGGTGGGGTTTTGCTATGTTTTTGTTGTTGTTGTTGTTTTTGTTTTTTGTTTTGAAAGACCAGCTAGAAGTAGGGAAGCTGTGATAATTGACCAGGAGATAATAAATTATAGGAGGTGATGGGGCCTAGAGGAGTCAGAGAGGAGGCCAATTAAGCTAGATACTAAGATGTAGAACTATCAAAACTTGGTCTTTCAGCATGAGAAACAGGGAGGAGACAGGGTGCTTGTGAGAGCTGACTGGATGGATAGACTGTTGGAAGAAAATGAACCAATTAGCAGAAAGGATGAGCTTTGGACTTTACAGATTCTCTAAAAAGCACTGAGATTTTAACATTTGGTCTTCTCAACTATCCTATGAGAGAATAGCTGTTTCTACATTATAAAGGTGATAGAATCAGAAAGGTTAACCAATTTGTTCAAGATAGTGGTTAAACTGGAATTGAATTTATATTGAAGTAATCTTTCTGACCAGTATACTTTACACTACTTTATCTTGCTACCTGTGTATCCACGAGTTATGCTTCAATTCAATTCAGTTTAATTCATAAATTCAAAAAGTGCTTGATGAGTTCCTACCATAAGATATGTTAGATACTGTCCTGAATACTAGGAATGGAAAGAACAAAGACACAGGTTCTGCTATCAAGAAGCTCTTACTTGTGAAGTAGGCTTATGGAAATCTGTAAAGCAAGGAGACCTTTCCTGAGAAAACCATATAAAAAAGAGAGAAGTAGATAAGCTTGATTATGTAACTAGAGTGAGCTGTGTTTCCAGGAGAATCATCCACAATTTCTTGCAGTACCACAAATGGGCGGGGAAACTCTAAAACTATCAACATAATCTCTAGAACACCCTGGGGTGTAGCAGTGCTACTTCCATAGTGATTGTCTAGTGTGGTGAAAAGAATGTTAGCACTGAAACCTCACAGACCAGGCCTGGAGTTTCAGCTCAGCTAATTATCAGCAGTGTGACTTTTGGCCAGTCATTTGCCTTATGTGTCAAATGGGCATGATGTTGTTAAAATTAGATGTGGTCTATGTAAATAAAAAGGCAACCTACCAGATTAAGACATTATAAAAAAAAAAAAAGATTACCCAAATAATAAACTAATCATCTAGTTTGGGCACAAAGATACAGTTCTAGTTCTAAACTTTATTAAATGTCTAAATTTCTCCTAAATCCCTATGCTAAGCGGAATAAGCCAGTCAGAGAAAGTTAAGTATCACATGATCTCACTCATTTGTGGAATATAATGAACAACATAAACTGATGAACAAAAATAGATCCAGAGACACAGAAGTATCGAACAGACCATCAACTTCAGAGGGAAGGCAGGGTGGAAAGGGGAAGATAAGAGATTAACCAAATAACTTGTACGCATATAAGCATAAACAATGGACACAGACAATGGAGGAGGAGGGTGAAAGCAGGGACTGGGGGGCGGGGTCAGGCTGGGAGAGGACAATGGGGAAAAAGGGAACATATGTAATACTTTCAACAATAAAGAATTTATATATATATATATATATATTTTTTTTGAAATGCCTTTTGTATGCTAATGAATGGCTGATGGCTGGAAGCCCCAGACAGCTCCAGGATGAGAGCAGCTCACCAGAAAGACCAAAACATGATTAGAGAGTGGGCACTTTCAGCCCCATCTTTGGACATCTGAGGAGGGCAGAGAGGCTAGCAAGTGAGTTAATCAGCACTGGGCAGTGATTGAATCAATCATGCTTACTTATGAATCTTCATAGAAACACTTAACAGCAAAGTTAGGAGTACTTCCAGGTTGGTGAACAGAGGGAAGTGCTGGGAGGTGGCACACCCAGAGAAGATGTGGAAGCACCTCACACACCGCAAGGCTCGCCTCCTCCACTCTGACCTTTGCATCTCTCTCATTTGGCTGTTTGTGATTTGTATTCTTTATAATAAACAGATACACGTAAAAAAAGATTACCCAAATAATAAAATAATCATCTAGTTTGGACACAAAGATACAGTTCTCCTAAATCCCTATGTCTACTGATATTAGGATAAAGTGCACAGAATGTTGGCGGCATATCTAGGTTATCCAGCCTCTTATTCTCAGGTAATGGCTTTGAATTTAGTGGCGTGGTATAAAAAAGGGTAGAAGTTCTCAGCTTGTCTGCTGACAGGACCTGGATGAGATAACCTATTGTGATATCTAAGTGTTTTAGGCTCTATACTACCTGGTCAGTTAAATAATTAGAAGAACCTGCTAAAGTTACTAGTTTTTATATTTTAAACTACAAATATAAGCTTCAACTCCTTAATTTTTGCTTTGACTTCAATCCTGTATCTTAAAGAAAAAATAATATAAATTGACTTTAATCTAATTATCTTTATCTAAATTGACTACCAATACAGTACTAATTTTGGTTATTCTTAGATCACTCAGTAAGCCATATTTTACCTTATTAGCAGTGTGGACGAGTTAGAAGTGAAATCCATCTGTTTTTGATAACACAGAACACACCAATGATCCACTTTCTTCTGACATGCATTAAACCGCACCAGGAACCATCTGTGATCTGGTGGTCACAGGCCAAGGACGGTTTCTATGTAGTATTTTAGGGTCCTAGAAGGTCTTCATTAGAATCTTGCTCTAGAATTCACTGGCCTCGACATGAACAACACTTTACACTAACTGACAAGATAGCATCATTCAAAAGGAGGGCTGGAACTCAGCCAGTTTTAGTCTGCCAGCCCAGGAGTGCAGCCCTCTGAGGCACAGCTCTGTGGAGAATAAATGACCGCTTCCTAAGCCCCCGCTAGACAGTAAACTGAAGAGAAGCAAAGGCAGATAAAGGAAACAGAAAATAGAAATGTGCAAGGTTTCTTAGCTGCTCAAGGTTCAACCACAAGTGGAGATGGGAAGCTGTGGAGACAGGGCAGTTTGGCACGCAGCAGTCAGGAGTGCGTTTGTCTTTAAAATTACAGTGGGCAGTCACGTCTAAGAGATCCTGAAAATCAGAGCCATCTTTACACGAGGAAAATGTTACTGTACATTGTTTCTTCCTTCACTCTTGCATTAGGAGAGCAATCATGATCAGGAATTTCACCTTCAGATCCTGAGGGCAGCAGTAAGCTGCTAACTGATTTGGGGAGAACTTTTCTGTGAGATCTGGACTAATAAATAAAAAGTAATGCCACTAGATAAAACAATGCATTATTAAAAATTCATCACTTCGTATCATCCATGATTTCTAGGTGAAAACATTTTGTGGAGAAAAGATTTCCAAAGAGGGTTGTAACTAATTTTCAAAATTATATTTATATTTTGCTAAAAAAAAAAAAAAGTTTAGGCTTTGGTTCAAAATGTAAATAGTAGCATATATCAAAGAATGGATAAAGATATCAAGATTATAGTCATTGTGTAACTTTAAAATTTTTTATCTCAGCATATTTAAATGCTAGTCTTGAGGTTTGTGTTTCATTTCAAATTTCTTCAGTCATCTTGAAAGGGCTGTTACACACCTTCCAATCTTCGTGTAATTAAGGCAGTAGTTTTGTTGTCATCTTGTCACAACTCATGAGAAAAACTGTGAAAACTCAAGAGCATATGTGGTAGTAAGTCAGGATTAGACAGCTATATGTAATTTTGCTTTGCATCTTGAGGTACTTCATTGCATTTGTGAGTAGTCAGCTATTCTGTTTTCATTAGCAATTCCTCTCCCCACCCAAAGATTCTTTTTTAATAATAGACATCTTGGTCCACGTGCTTCCAGGATATTCTAAGAATTCAAGTGTTGGCAAAACTATCAACAAAGTCAATATAATTTATTTAGAATTCACTGAAATTAAAACTTCACTCTCTAGTTTTAAGAAAATTCAAAAAAATATACTATTATAAAATTAACTTAAGTCAGACCTCATTTGGATGAATTGGAAAACATTCCATAATGTTGGCAACCATGCACCAAGAAATTCTTTGTAATAATTAATAATGTATTTTTAATAAAAGTGGATTCTGTCACATGGAGAATGAGAATGTGTAATTTAAGACATAAGTTTTAAACCTGTGTCTTTATTATTTGATGAGTCTTAGAGCTCATCAAAAATGTTTTCTTTGCTCACATTACTTCTAAATATTGACAAATATGTTCTAAGTTTCTAGTTGTTAAAAAATGACCAATAATGAACTACTAAACCAAAAGGTCCTTCAAGGAGAGTTTCAAAAACCTGAATTTATTTGCCTATATTACAACTTAGAGCAGAGATCTGTAATCAACATCACAGTGAACATAGTTGGAAAATAAAATTATTCTTGGAGATGCTGTAGGCAGAGAGTGACATTAAATTCCAAAATATAAGAAATCTCACAATAACTCCACAGATATAAAATTTGGCATGACTTGCAGAAGCAGTGTAAATTAAAAAGACCTGAGAAGTAACCATGAGTCAGCAATGCCTGTAGGTAATTCATTATTGGTCTTAAAGATGGATAAATAAGGACATGGCATCAAAGGCTCCACAAAGTGACTCTCTCTCTATCAATTGACTAAGTCTTCAAAATCTATCATTTTGCCTAGATTAGAACTTTATACATATTTTGATCCATTGACAAGGGAATAGAGGGGAAAATGGAAATAATGAAAGTGCTGAAAAATGGGTGGTAAGATGATGATGTGAAATGACAGGTTATTTAGTTTATATAAAAGAAGGAGGATGATAATAATTTTGAGTACATGTAGTGATAATGGTATGTATGGAAGAGTGGAAATTAAATTATTGTCATCAGTACCAAATTTAGAATATGATGTTTCTATTTTGAGATAATCTGTAATATTTTCCCCCTTGCAATTTCTTCATTTAAAAAAAAAATACCATGGTACCTTTGAATAAATTAAAGAGAACAAAGGAAACCACATAAGATATTGTTCAGGCAATGCATGCAACATTGAGTTATTAAGATGGTTAGGTGAGGTTCTTGGGGAGAAATGGGACATTTGATGAACTTTAAAATACTTCCAGGCCTTTTATTCTTGTAATAACTATAGCCAAAGTCTCATTTTACTCACTCCAATCCATCTTTTTAAGATCTGTAGGTCCATGTACTTTTAACAATGAAAAAGAAATATTGTAATGCCACGAGAGGCACCTGATTTAGTTTCAGTGTAATTATCGTCCTGTTTTTCTTGTCTCCTTCTGCCATCTTCTACACCTGACTTTAAATAATGCACCTATCATTTCACTTTATGGGCTTTCTCAGTTTTGGGAGAGTCAATGGTAATCCAACACTAACGATAAGCATTATACTGTAAAGAACCATCCCTTCTTTCTTTTTATCTTCTGTTTTCTTTTTAAATTTATTTTTCAATAATAGTTGACATATAATACTGTATTAAAAATAAAACTTCAAAAACACAAATTGGCAGTTACAAAATAGTCATGGGGTTAACTTCTTTATTAATTTTTAATTAAAAATAATTTCCAAGGGAAGAAAGACAAATTTTTCCTAGTTCCTGATCATTTCTTACTATTATGTGTACTTTCATGTGTTTCTGTGGAGTATCTTTGATGCTATTCCTTCAAGAGTCTGAATAAGTCAAATTCTGCTTACAATATTTATTTCTATAACATTCATACCTGCCTGGAGATGGGACACACTCATTTCGGACCTTGGTGACAGAGGAACTGAAACCAGCATTCCCATGACTGAGATTCTTGAGAATGTTGAGATTAAGATTTTTGAGACAGACTTTTAATCTTATCATATAGGAGGCAGAAATTTTTACATTTGAAATTAGAATTGATAAAAATGCAATGTAACGGTTACTATACTATAAACCATTGCTAATTTCATCTATCTATCTATCTATCTATCTATCCATCTATCTATCATCTATCTATTTATCTATCTACCTATCTATCCATCTATCATCTATCTATCATCTACATATCTATCTATCATCTATCTATCTATCTATCTATCTATCTATCATCTATATTTCTGCTATTAATTGTGGCTCCTTCAAATAATTTTAGGCTTTTAGTTAAGCTTTATTTTAACCTGGAAAATATTTTCTACCTTTTGAAGAAGTTATGCTTCTCATGTGATCTCATCTATTATACTTTTCAGAGACTCACAAAATAACCGGAAGACAAATAAATGTATCTATGAGGTTAGGAGAAAATTTAAAATATCCTATTGGATTTATTTATTTTTCCTTTTTTTTTTAAACCAATGAAGCTTAGCATTGAAATAAAGCAATGGTTTAAATTAAATTATATTTATTTTTAAAAGCTACATCATCTTTTGAGTCTATTTCTTTTCTTCATTCAGTTTTATTTCGTACTTCCTTGTTCTTACATTTTTGGTTATCAGATACTTTCACCATTGTCTCCCTCCAACTCAAAATGATATCTACTTTTATTCCATATACAGTTAGTAGTCACTATTTTTAAAGATAAGTTATCAACTTCACTTTTCACATCCTACTCTCCTTAAATATTTTAGTGAAATATTTCTAAGGATAAAAAAAAACTATAAAGGTCAAACTACTGAACCGTTTTATTGCCTTTCTATGCTTCCCACTTCAAAGTTATTTTTATTTAATGCTAAGGTAAAATCACCTCTTGATTTTTCCCCATAAAAAACTCTTCTGTAGTCTTTGGAAGATAAAATTAAAATGTTTAATTTTTACATTGCCGAAGAGAAAACTGTCATTTATTAGTTTGTTTTTATTTAGATTTAGCTTTCAAGATGTAAGAAACACTTTCTCTGTTCTTCCTACACGAATATTTCTGAATTGGTTGCTGTCAAGTAGCAGGTTGTATTACAATGTATTATATTCATACCTTTAAGGCTACTTTGATCATTAAAGGAGTCACTATCTTTAATTTTTGTAAGAGGCTTTAATTATGGGTGATTATTTCATATTCTGATTAATTTTGGTTTTTAATTTTCCTTACCTGTCATGACATGCTTTGGCATGATCTTTCAGTTGGGTGCCATTTTAATTATTTTTCCAAGGATTCATTTTTTTTTTTCATTTGTTATTACTGCATTTCTTTTAGCTGCTTTCAGAGGGTAAAATGTGAAGAAATTTTGTTATGTGAACAAATTTCCTTCACATAATGATAATTTTGAAGATTTACAAACAAATTTAACAATGATCCCCATTAATGCATTTAATAAAATTTGATAAGACTTAACTAGCCTAATCCTTCAAATTTAAATTAGCAGTCTTAAGAAATAAAAGTCTTAAAAAAAAACCTCAGTAGGTATTAATAACTAATAACTAGGTTTAACTTACACAAAGCATTTTAAGTGAGAGTAATGTAAAAAAATAGCAAATTTATTTTGTTATAATGTAGCATCATTTAGTCATAAGATGGTACTGACTTTTGGTTTTGGGTAGAAAAACTGTTTTATAATTTTTAAAAATTTAATTATATACCGAACTAACATAGCATAGTAAAAATAATTAGAATTTTAGAATTAAAAGAACTGGACTTTAATCCCTACTGTAACCATTATTACACCCACCTAACTGGCCTTGGAAAAGTTACTTAAACGGTATCCATTTCAAGTTACCTATCTGTAAAATGGGGATACTGAACTCTATCAAGATTGAAGATCCTTTTTAGGAAAAGGAATACTAATTCAAAGTGTATATAAGAGCAACTCAAATGCACTGAACGATTTAAATATGTTGTCAAATTATTTCTATGCCACATATACTGACTTATTAATTACCATTTGTAGGACTTTCATCACCAGAATACTTACTTCCTCAGGCTATTTCTTCACCGGCAGTAATTTTGCATGCCAGTTCCTTTGAAACTGAGCAACATTTTTCAGATCAAGATGAGTCAGGTAGATTCTAAAGTGATTCAGTAATGTTCAGATACACTAAACATGAGGTTTCCACACGGCACTACTACAAGATTTTGCCTAAAATATAGAAATTTAGTAAATTCTACTTTATGTTATTCTCATCAAAAAGGGAGAGAGAAAAAAATCCATGTTGGGTTTTTAAACACATTTGCTTTATTTTTGAGCATATTTCTGACATAACTTTTATGTTGACTAGGGATTGATGAGAGATGAGCTTTCCACTTATAGTTTCACATATTTGATGACTGAAAAAAGTTTTCTGCAGACTAGATTCTGTGTCTGTACATTTTCAATCTCGTTTGTCCCCTATAGTACACACATTTCTGCTTCTGGAGCCACAGGACATGGTTGAGTCAGCTGCTCTGTCTGTGCACTCTGGGTGACTTGGTACAGGAGGGGAAAAGAATATTCCTGGAACCCATTCCTTGTCCTGGATGCCTAACAATACTTTAGCACCTCACTTAAGTGATTATAAACCATATAAATATGTCCCATGAACCTAAACTAAAGTATTCATTCCCAACTCAACACTCCTCTTAGAGCTTAAAAATGCTGACAATCATTCCAGTGCCACCCAACTTAAAGAAAAGTGCTGTGGAGAAGGAGGCAGTGGAAAAGAGACTGCAATCTGGACTGATTGTGGTTAAAACATCGTACATAGAAAATCTACAAATACACATGACTGAACACATTGTCAGACCCCTCCCAGGACCTTGAAAGAGGAGGGGTGATGCTTAAGCTTCCTTAGGTGTATGTTAAATTTGCCTTTGAGCTTTATTGTGAAACAAGAGAAGCCTTAGGAAGTAAAAAAGCATTAATTGGGCCAAGGAGGAAGAGTTGTGGAATGTTTAGGAAGTAAATTTAGAAGGTCTTGATGATGGTCTATAAGAAGTGATGGATGGAAAGAAGAAAGAAAAGGAAGGAAGGAGGGTGAAGGGTAGGGAGGGAGGGAGTCCCTAGGGCTCTGAGTTAGAAGCATTATGAGGAGCAGTATGTTTTGACATGGCTGGGGTAGGCTGAGGACAACATGATGAGAGAAGTTGTGGATAATGCTGGAAATGTGAAAATGTCTCTGGCTCGACCAAGTAGAAATATCCTAGATTATTTATATTCAATTCTAAAGCACAGAGATGACCTGAGGGCTGGAGACTTGTATTTGGAAGATAAAAGTATATAAGTGCTAGTTAAAATCCAGAAATGGAGGAGACACCCTTCACATACACACATAGAAAATGCGTAGAGCAACTGACCATAGAGCAGTGGTTCTCAACCTTCCTAATGCCGCGACCCTTTAATACAGTTCCTCATGTAGTGGTGACCCCCAACCATAAAATTATTTTCGTTGCTACTTCATAACTGTAACTTTGCTATTGTTATGAATCATAATGTAAATATCTGATATGCAGGATGTATTTTCATTGTTACAAATTGAACATAATTAAAGCATAGTGATTAATCACAAAACCAATATGTAATTATATATGTGTTTTCCGATGGTCTTAGGCAACCCCTGTGAAAGGGTCATTTGACCCCCAAAGGGATCACGACCTACAGGATGAGAACCGCTGCCATAGAGGGAACCACAAAACACCAGTTTTTAAAATGGGAGCAGAGGAAAGGATTTGGAATCCTGAAAAAGATAAGAGAAGAAATTTGAATGAGCTCTGCCATGAAATTCCTGTGAATAACAGTTTCTAAGAAAGAAAGAGGGGTCAAAAGTGACAAAGGTAAAAAGGTTTCAGCTAAGTGGTGGTAAGACTGAAAGCAGAGGCAGTGCAACCGCACACTGAAGAAGGCCAGCTGAGTGAATGAGTGGGAAGGGCTGGGCTGCTAATCAGAGAGATTGGGCTGATGAGAAGATTTTTCTTCCTTTTAGTATGGGAAGAACTTGAATAAGTTTACAGAGTCCAGGGAAAGAGTTAATAGAGAAGAGGAGCTTTGAAATTTAGGAGTAAACAGGAGTAGTTCCCTAGAAAGCTTTCCCTAGCACTCTACCCTCTTCATCCATTCTTACCTTCTACCTGCAGCGTGGATTGAGCATGTACACTTGGGGCTCTTTACACACATATTAGATAATTATCTATCTATTTGTAAATGGTTCCTGCTAGAGAATTTTGGGGTCTCATTTAATTTGTCTTTGAACCCCTTTTGCTTGGAGCAACATTTATTGAAAGAATGTCTGTGTTTGGGAAGAGATGGAAAGGCACAGGATAGAGAGCAGAGGAGCGGGATCTGTCAACCAAAGGGACTCTTCATAATATTTTGAAATTTGAATGAAATGATGAGGACTGGCTTAAATATCAAGTTGAGCTGACAAAGTTCAGACCATGATCTTACTTACCATGTTTGCAGACCCAGATCAATTTTACCTCCAGGGTGTCTGACTTTAATATTTTATAGATTTTTCCTCATGGTCCTTTCCCCCCTCTATTTCAGAGGCACATTCCTAGCTGCACAGAGCATGCCGAGAGAATATATAGTAAGAGTATGGTGAATAGGATCATCAATTAAGAACATCTGAAACCTATGAGTATCTGAACTGTTTTAAAACTCTCCAAGTCAAAAATGTATAAAGAACAACAACACAGAATTATCCTGTGTAAACACTGTTTCACAATCAAGGGCTACTTGTTTTGTCCTGGGCAACTATTTCTTGGATTAAAGCTGTTGATCACAAATTTGACAAGGCAAGAAACTGAAGATGATATTCCTCTCATCATCAATACTTTACCCCCTCCAAAGAAAGAGAAATGAATGCATGCCTGTTGACTGTGAATCAATAGTGTTACCTTCATTTGCAAAGGACAGCACATTAGAACATGTTGATTTAGAGTTCCTTATTCCTGTTGAATAAACACACAGGTCGCTAATCATCTGCTACTAACTATATTTTCAAAGGTGAACAAAAGTAGCAGGTAATTTGATGCTTCTTAATTAAGCTCACTACATGATTTTTTATGCTCTTAAAATCATTTGTTTATGAAAGCTAAATGCGTATAGATTTCTGATGGAAAGATCCCCAGCCCCCCAACACACCATCAGCTGTGAGTGATTCTGGCTAGTAAATTATATGCTGTCCTCTATATTGGCTTTTAAATGACCTCAACCCTGACCTTGACACAGCAGTATTTCTAAGAGAGAATAATAATTTATTCTCCATGCTAGATGAACTAAGACCACGGTGATTCGCAGCTATAATTCTGTACTGTTTACAAAGAAAAGTGGTCCTATATATTCAGATAAATGATAGGAGGAGAGACAGAGAGAGAAAGAGGCAGAGAGAGAAGGAATACATTTAGATATATTTAAAAAATAAAAGCACAAATGTTTTTTGGGGGGAGTGGTCAGGAAGTACAGAAGAATATATATATAAAGCCACCCTATCTAGCTGAGTAGCCAGCTAGATAGGGTGGCTTCATATATATGAAAATTTTCTAACTTCATACACATAAATTTAATGTTACTAGACCCTGCATCCAGACTTTAAAACCTGTTTTCCATATATAGGTTTGATATCAATATAAACATTATCTTTGAGAATATTGTAAGGTTATAATGATTTACATTTATAGAATTTCTATACCTAAGATTAACGTACCTGCAACAATTCCAAAATTGTTAAGAATTTCCATACTTCACAGCTCACATTAGCCCATTTTAAAGCTTTGTTTATGTGTATAAAAACCCCTACATTAATGTCTTGTATTCTGAAACTTTCACCCACACAGCACCAGTCACTTAATTGCACTAATTATTATCCACACATTAGCGCCTATTAGTCAGCATGGATTTCCTTCTATTTTTTTCTAAATGTTTTAGCCAGCATTCAGATTTCATTTACTCGGCAGAAATGACTTGGTATAGTGTTTAAGTATGAAGCGACCTCTTTTCCTATCTGAATTTTATATTCCAGTTATCATTATAAATCTAAAGAGACAATCTATTAAACTCATTGAAACTTTATGAAAAAAAAAATGGTAAAGTGGGACTTATGTAGGTCCTCAAATTCTATTGATAAAGCAGTAGAGAACAATCTTTTAGCAAATTTGGGTTCAATTATATTGTGTTTGATATGCAATTATTGGTAGGAAATCCATCCTTTTTTACTGTTATAGATTTTTTTGTCAGCATTATTTCATAGAAAATTTAGAAAAGAAATATTTAAGCATACTCAGGGGCATGACCTGCCTAAGTTGGATCCCCAAAATAACATATATTAAGATGGAAAATTGAAGGTGTCACTTAACAACAGATTGATATTGCCCAAATCGGACACACATGGTAATAGTAAAGTTGAAGTTAATTTTAAATATTATATGCAGTTTGCAGGCATACTAACTTAAGAGCTGGTATTGATTTTTTTAAAAAGCTATTAAATTAATTACTATTTACTGAACAATAATAGGAATACCCTTTTATTCTAAACTCTATAAATTAAAAAAAAACATTTTTGGTGGCTCAAAATAATAACTCATTTTTATGGAGTATTTTCCTAGATGGAAACAATGGATCTGTAGACAATGAGTACAATAAAATAAACCATTGCATTTTCCCATATGCTCAGCTTGGTTGGTACTAAGTCTTATAGAATCAAGGTTAGGGGGATCTTAAAGAAAAAGCCAGTAGAGAAAGAGAGGTTGAAAGTTCATGAGTGTCTTAGTTCAGGCTGGTATAACACAGTACCATAAACTGAGTGATTAGAAATTACAGAAATTATTTCTCACAGGTTGGAAGTCTGAGATCAGGGTATCCGCATGCCTGTTGGGTTCTGGTGCGGACCCTCTCTGGCTTGCAGACTGCTGTCTTTTTATTGTATCCTCACATGGTGGAACGATGGCAAGAGCACTCTCTTGGGTCCCTTTATAAAGGCACTGATATCATTCACAAGGACCCCATCATCATGATCTAATTATCTGTTAAAGTCCTCATCTCCTAAGACTATCACATTGGGGATTAGGATTTCAATATGAATTTTGAGGGGACACTGACATTCAACCCATTGCATTGGAGAAGACAAAGCCATTCTCTGACATTGTTCTCTCAATTAGTTCCTTACCCGTTAACTAAAAGCCAAAGTCCATCTGTACGTCTCTGCTAGTTGTGTCAAGCCAACCTTGGGCTGTTAGCTCACAGTTCCCAGGTTTACTTTGTTTAAAATTAAATGTTAAGTTTTTCTCTTCAAAATATTCTAGATTTTGGAACCAAGGCAGTCAGTGCTGTAGCAACATAAAGGATTCGATGGAAATCTCTGGGCTCCTCTGAAAGCTGAGGACAATAGTGTGGAGCAAAGACTTCAGGGACTCTGATGGTAATGGTAGCAGGACCATCAGTATAATGCTGGGGTAGTGAACCAAACAAGTTAGAGGGTAAAAGCAATATAAGAGACAAGGCCCAGTTAGTGCCCAAGGACTAAAGAATCAGTAAATGCTAACTCAAAAAAGAAGAACAAATTGGCAATCACCTGGATTGGCTAGGTTTAGATAGAAACAAGATCACAATACAGAGGAGTAAGGTCAAGTAAGAACCATTTTAAGAACTGGAGATCCAAGAAGCTCTGACAGCCAATCAGCTACTAAAAGGTCCTGTGATGTGACAACTTGGGGCTAGTCCTGATCTTAAAAGTTTCTACAATACGCAAGGGAACTGAGGAAGAGTGAGAGATAATCATGGCCATCTCACAAAGCTGTTTCTGATACTTCACATTAGATGAGCATTCTGGCTTTGCATTTCTGTGACACTTAGTTTGTCCTTTCTTAGGGCCTGTGGTCCTACATACACTTGTTTTTGCCTCTTCCCTCACACTTTACATTCAAGAGGTCCAGATGTATTTATTCTGCAGTTTTGAGTGCATTGTTTTACAAAGAGCAAGTCCAAAATGAACTATTGAGATTAACTAAATACAAATGGCCTAAATGATAAATTCTTCCACATCTCTGGGCAGTGCTTCATCTTATGTGGTGTTTGTTATACTTGTCTTTGGCTATTTAATTCAATTGCTTGGGGTGTGATGAAAGCAACGCTGAGGTCACAAGTTCAAACCTTGTGTGAGCAGCTTGCTGAGCTCTATTTTATGGCCACACAGTCCATTGGCCAGCTGTCTTGAAAATGCATGATATTGGCCACCAGAGGATGGGAAAAGATATGGGGGATCAGAGGAACTTCATAACCTCTGATAACAGTATAATGCAGAGTGCCTGACTCATAATAAATTGATCTTTTCACAGAAGGTCCTATTGTTTCCTTCAGGAATTCTACTCATTACAATACTATCCCTTTAGAAGTCTAGGAATAAATAAGCCAGAGATAAAATTAGGCACCATGAGGGAAACAGTAAAATATCAGCACCGGGAGACTAAGGCTTCGTCCTTCTCTATGCCACCTGTGGCTAATGTGATCCTTGGACAAGTGTTTAGTCTGTCTGAGCCCCAATTTCACTATCTGTAAAAAGTTTGTTCACAAGATTGCTGTGAGAATTAGAGGAGATGATATTAATATCACAAGTATAATATTAATGTCCAAGTAACTGCTTAGTAAATGTTAAATACTAATAATTTAGAGTTGCAACTAGACTAAAATAAAATGGCTGACCACAAATGAGAATATCAGGGACCAAAGAATCAGAGTATCATAGCTGTCAGGGATCTGTGATACATCCAATCCTGAGTTTTACAATGAGAAATTGAAAAATCTTGAGTTTAAGTGTCTTGCGTGATAGTCACAGACTGAGACCATAGCCTTGGCAGTCTAGGTACTGGGATATGTCAAGATAAACATAAAACAGACCTTGCCCTTGTGAAGACAAATCTCCAGAGAAAGATCACATTGTAAACAAATTAATACAATTCCATGTAGTAAAAGTCCAAGGGAGTAGCTGTAGAATAAAAGAAGTCCAGGAACTTCTCAGGAAGAGGTGATGTTTGGGCTACTGCCTCTTAGCAGCTACACTATGCTATGCCAGTCCTATCAGCTATTCTTTCTCCTGCAGTTGCCTTTAGAAATGCCTTTCAAAGAATAAATTAAGAAAAAATTGCCATCATTTTAGTATGTACGGTTGCTCTGTGGCCATTTAATAATAGAATGTGGATTTGAGAAGCAAACAGAAAACAGCCTTAAGTTTACTTAATGTGTTTAGGGTTTTTTTTGACAATCTGAATTGCTTGCTAATAGCAAAATTCCTACCTCTAGGCTTTTTCCAAAATTGATATCCAGATGCTCTGGCTCTATATGTCTGAATAGACTGGCAAATGAAAAGCTATGAGACCCTATTTCCTTCAGTTGTTTATGTTATTCTCACTCTCAAAAGGAGAGGGGGGTAAACAACCATCTTTGCTCACTATGTGTATCCCACCTGCTCTGGGTCTGATTCTCCTGAGTCACTTGTATATGTGCTGCCGAAGCGAGCACACTCCTGGAGTCACTTGTAATAAGAAAACTCCATTCAGGAAAAACTGCAGACTCATTGTTCCCTTCTGTTTGTTTGGAGGAGCCAATGGTTTGATTCTATTTTGCTTGCTCAAGGAATGACTCTTCTATGGTGTCTTATCTTTTAAGGATAGATGCACTAACTTGTTGACTATTTCCTCAGCATCGACTTCCGTGTGCTACTTTCTTTGTGATCTCAGGCCATGGCTCTTTGTTTACTAGCTTTGATTGAGTTATCCCTTGATAAAAAATTAAAGCTGACAAAAATAATTTGATCAATGTTCTGAGTACTCATGTTGAAATTCAGAAAGCAAACAGGAATTTGTATAATATATCAAGATTACAATGAATTCATCTAATTTGACAAAATGATAAATTCTCATTGAGTTTTTATTTTTTAATTTTTAATTTTTATTATTAAATAGAGGCCTTAATCTGAATAGATGTAATATACTAAGTTAAACAAGAGGATAGTGCTAAAAAGATTTATGTTTGTCTTTGTGGGTTTTTTTTGTTTTTTTGTTGTTTTTTTTCAAAAAAAGGGGTGAGGGAAGAGGAAAACTATTTTTCTTTACACAACCAAAAAGATCTGCTTTTCCAAACGTTAACAACCCTTTCCTGAAAGAAAAAAACAAACAAACCCAAAACACAAAGCTACCATCTTCAATTTCTTCAACCAAATTGAGCAGGTATCGTGGTTTTGCAGCTTTATAATAGGTTAATGTAAAGGCTGTGTTCACTTCACTTACTGTATAATTAGGATTTGTGTCCAAATCCCAGAGTGCATAAGACAGGGATTTTCTTAAGGCAACTATCTGCTCCTCTCAAAATGGTCTTCTTATTTCTTGTGTTTCTAAAATCAGAAAAGTGAGCATAAACAAACAATAGATGACCTTTATAAGTAAAACATCTGAGCTTAGAAAGATTAATCGACCTCCATCAGCCAGTCATTAAATCAAATAGGAGCTTTTCTTGTACTTTTAAACCTCCGATTTCTAGTCAGGCAAATGGTGTAAAAAGGCTGGTAATACAGTGACGCCCAATGCCACTGGGCTTTAGAAAGCTGACAGTTCCTGTAAAATAGTCGTTAAACAACCTCTAGAAGAGACTCATCAGCAGATGCCCCCAGGTGAAGGAGAGAGAAAGCTGAGAGAATGAAGGAGAATCTAACATCTTAGCATGACTGAATTAAACAGAGCATATTATGCTGATTTTCAGAGTCAGCCCAGTAATTTAATTTTCAGAGCAGTTCCTTTGATTGTAGCAACCATTTTATGAAACATTAATAAAACTTTGTGTGCGTGTGTATGTAACACACATCTCTTTTCCATTTCATTAAGAAAAAGGAGTCAACATATATTTAAATTAGCTGACCATTAGTTCGGTAAATGCCAAAAAGAAAAGAAAAGGATTTTTGTTGTTATTTTTGAAAAAGCAAAGAAGCAGAACAATATAGCCCCCACTGTACTATTTCTCTACTAAGTACAAAACAAGGAAAAGGAAATAAAGTACATAAAGTTATTTCATGCTAGTCCATAGGATTTTGCATTAAGGCTCTGAGCTAAATCACTACTCTAATGTAGAATCCAAATGTGATTCTGTACCTCCTGTATAATGATGTCTACTGTGCATTCAAATTAATTGTTGTGGAATACACATTGCCCTTATACTAAGTGTTTATCAAAGACTTCTAAGACAAATAGATATTTCTGAATCAAGACACCCAGTGGAAAGTTGTTTTTAATGATTTTTGTTATGCATTTTGAATAACAAAAGCTTCACAGACATGAATGTTTTAAAGAAGGGGCCTTTAAATAATTAACACATATGTGCCTCACTTTACAGAATATATGTATTCTTACAGTGTACATCATAAGACTATTTTCTTTGCAAGTTAACTTTTATTTTCTCATTTACTTCCATCATAAAACTAAAGATCCATTCTCACTGAAGTAATTTTTGGCTCAAAGACAATGATCACATTTAAGAATGAATCAACCCTTTTAAATCAGTGGTAAATTTTATATTCAAATCTAGTAATTATCCTTAGTCTGGCTCTTTTTGTTATAACCCTTCTCTTTCATTACACAGCCTTATTATTTTAAACTTACTGCTAGATGCCTTATAGTCTCCACTCTTCTATTTTATTTTTTAAAGAAATGAGCATATATGAATGATAAATAAACAAATTAGATATTCTTTCAAAGTAACAAGTAAAAATAAAACTTCTGTAAATAAATAGAAAAAATAAAACTAAATATCTCACACTGTTGGTCACAAAAAGGATGTGATAAAGGTCGCCAGTGAGGCAGCCCTAGAGGACACGAGGGTCTCAGAGACCTGGGTTCGATGCAGATGCTGCAGGTGACTGAATGCAGACTTGCTAAGTCACTTGGTTTCTCTGGTACTTGGTTTCCTTTTCCTTAAAAAAAGGAGGCCAAATTACAGGGTTTTAAAGTTTTTCTCTATCATGATAGCTTTGTGATCCCAATAAGGGTGTTCTCTCTATGTAGTTCTACTCAGTCCTTTGTCTAGTTCTTGGCATGGTTAGTAATAATTTTTTTAAAACTTTTGATGAGCTTCCCTCGCAGTAAGATGGACTCCACTAAAAGACCACGGCCACATCTCATTATAGCCAAGAAAGCCATTTCCCAAATAGTGTTTGTGAATTATTCCTATATTTGATTTACAATTTTTTTAGTGCTTATGGGTTTTCTCAGCTCTTCTGTTAAATTAAAAAAATATCTAAAATTATTTCTGTCCAAGGTTCACAATTTGGACACTGATATTTGTTTCTATATCTTGGATTCAAAATAATATCCAATTATAAAGCAAAGAAGTTAAGTTCTCTTGTGTATTACTATTGTATATAAAAGTCTGCAAAGGATTGTCATATTTGCCTCACATCATTATAGCAAACATACTAATTAACTCTTTAAGTGCTATATTATTACAAAATAAAGAATTTGTTGGTAAAATCATAAAGACTCATGTTTAAGCTCATACATGAGACACTGGCTAATCACCAACTATAAAATACCCATAAGATTAAGCACCACACACTCAGAGCAGGAAGGAATTGAAAATCAGTTGTTTAACAGACTTTCATCTTAGAGAGATTTTATTAAGAGTCTCTTCCCTCTATGCCAAGATATGAATGCTTGAGAATAATTCAATTTTATATAAAAGAAAATTCCATTCAAATCTAAAGATAGAATATTTCTATTTCAGGTTACTTGTCATTGAATTACTGAGAAGAATTGAAAGATTCAATTCCAAACCCTAAATGTATAAAACAAGTCATCAGATAGTTGGAAAAATAACATTCACAAATTCTTGGGGCCATGGTTGACAGTAGAATAAGGCCAGGTGCTCAGCTGGGTTAAGGTTAATCCCATGGTGTGTGGTAGGAATACAGTCAAATCGAACACTGGTATCAAACCTGGTTGGTTTGTTGGGTCATTTTCCTGTGATTCTTTTAAAAGGAAAAAGGCACGGCGTAGAAGCCCAAAAGTTACACAATCTCCTGGGTTAGACTTTTTTCAAAAGTTTAATCTCCATTGTTAGTCCCATGAAGATCAGCCTTGCCCTCTCTATTTTCTTACAGAGCTGCTTTTGATGGAAAACTTTGTGGATGTTTGTGATATTGCTCAGAGCCCATTGGCAGATGAGCATCTCTTGCTGTGGCCTCCATCATTATTTGCCTGTCTTGTCTATTAACGAGCACTATCATCCCATCGTGGGATGACAGCTGCAACACGTACTCAGGCGCAATAAACAGCTAAATGAGGCGCACAGCAATTTCACTTGTCACCAGCGCCCTCGGCACGACTGGCTGCACAGCTTGATGCATAAATTCATGAGGCTGTTGCATATGATGGAGTATGCTTGGCTGAAAGAGGTGATGGATAGCAGGGCAGCTAAAAATGGCCATCACCTTGACTCTGTCAGGACATTTTTTAAAACTACCCCATCAGCTTTCTTGTATTCAATGTGCTATCATAGCACAGAAGACTGTACGGTTCTGATTTGATACTTTTCTTCAGTAAAGACTTTTGGGGAGTTTTCTCTAAAAGGAAGTACCATGTCCTAAGGTGGGAAATATTCATTCATCATTAGCTCTGAGGCTACTAGATTAAGTTATGTTTAAGAGTAGAATTTATTATTGCATAAAATATCAGGAATCAATTTAAGTCAATAATAGGGAAAACAACATAGGGTTTTGAAAACATTTCTTAATCATATAGTAGAATAGTGGATCTGGTAGCGTGAGATTTGAAAATATGGCATAGGAATAGTCAAACACATAAATTTCAGAGATAGAACTTATGTACAACTTATAACACTGAATAATCTTTCCAGGCACCTCATTACATCAGTGTTGGCAATGCATTTTCTAATTAGTTTACAAAACACATGCAAGTACTAATACTTTATAAAAGTGCCTCCATTAAAGAGGCACTATACGGAAAACTTTTAAAAACAACCAATGATTCAATGCTTTCATTTCTCTAAAAATATTTCTTTCACTACTTTCTTACTCAGCCGCCTTGATTTAAGCCAGAATTCCAACCACAGTAGTCAGGACCCTGGGTGTCCCACTGAAATGGACTATACATCCTCCCTCTATGTTAGTGGAAGTCATCTAAGGAAGACAAATATAAAGGCAACAAAATCAATGAGGCAGTTTCCTGCAAAGCTTTATGCATTAATCTCTATCACACAGAGATATATACGCACACCAATGTGAGGGAAGGAAGTCACTTGTTCTCTAATAAAAGAGAAAAACCTTGATAATAAGTAATTAATAAAATTGTCATGATTAGTTATGCAACTGTGAATCAACATGCACAGTGAAAATGACCACTTTCTGTAGATATAAAATATCTATGACTCAATCACAGTGAAAATGTCATTAATATGTGTGGTTATAAATGATTCTTACAGCTATTTGCCTTCTCTTTCTTTTGTAATTAAGTAAGAACTCCTTAGTGAGAGTTATTTTAACAATTTAGACACATATGAGCTAGATCAGAGAGCAAATTTATTAGCCATTTCTCTTTTTGCTCTTATCTTCCTATATTCAAACTCAGGTTTCTCAAACTCACAACTCCCAAATCTTCTACATCTAGCAAAAATAGTTTTAAAAGAAAGCTGGAGAAAGGTGAAATTTTGGGGAGCAGATTTTATTATTAATATGAATCTGAAGTTCTATATCAAAGAATGAAAATATATTTCCAAATACATAGGAGGAAAATACCTTTGAAGTGTTTGAGAGGCAGAGACCTTATACTAAGCTAAGTAAGCCAGTCAGAGAAAAACAAGTATCACATGATTGCACTCATATGTGAAATCTAAAGAACAAAGTAGACTGATGAAAAAAATAGATTTAGAGTTATAGAAGCATGGAACAAACTGCCCAATCGCAGAAAGAAGGCGGGTGTGGATGGGTAGTTGGGAAGAGATTAATCAAAGAACTTGTATGCATATATGCATAACCCATGGACACAGATAATAGTGTGCTGAAAGCCTGGGGCGGGGGTGGGGGGGTGGGCTTGAAGGAGTCAATGGTGGTATAAAAATTGCATAAAAATTACAACAAACTATAGTGACTTAAATCAACATCCGTTTATTGTCTCACAGTCAGAAGTTCATGATGGCATGGCGGGGTCTTTTCCGGACCTTACAGGGCTGAAATCAAATTAGAGATCCCAGTCCTCTTTCATATTCACTTCTGTTAATAGCAGAATTCAGTTTTTTGTGATTGTAGGACTGAGGTCTCTGTTTTCTTGTTTCCTGGGCTTGTTAGTCATTCTTATTCTTTGTGGCTGTTTCCCAGTCCCTACCTGTGTCTCCCTCCTTCTTCACAGACAGTGGCGGCAAGTTGGATCCCTCCCACGCTTTGAATCTCCCTGACTGCTGCTTTCTCTTTTGCCCTCAACCAGTCAAAGCTCTTTGCTTTTAGGGGCTCATGTGATTAGATGAAAACTACCCAGATAACCTTCCTATCTTATGGTCAATGGTGACATATAACATAACACAATAAATTTATACTTGAAGACATAACATATACTATACATAATCATGAGAGTGGTAGCTCATCACATTCACAGGTTTTGGAGATTAGGGGAGGACATCATTGGAGAGTTTTTTAGATTTCTGCCAGCTACAAGAATGAACAAAATATCAAAATGTTCAATGAAGACAGGATTTAACCTTGCACGTTCATGGCTCTGACTCTCTTCCTCACCCAACCACATTTCTGATAAGACATTATTTTAAACAAAAACAGGCAGTTGATACATGTCACAATTTGCCAATTTGTGTGTTTTTTTTAAATACTGAAATAATTATTATTTGTTTTTTGGTGCCAGGACCCCTTAAATGTTGCTCTATGGTAAGTGCCTCACTCACCTCACACCGGTCTCGGCCCTTTGTGTTCCAAAAACCTATTTAGCTTTCCTCACAGCCTCGTAAGGTAGGCATGCCTAGTCCCTATCCCAAATGGGGAGACTCCGAGAAGAGAAGGAATTTGCTTAAATTCTAACAGGTATTAAAAGACAGAGTGGAGATCCTAACCCAGGCTCACCTGACTCCAGCAACCACGTTACTGTCAATACTCGTGGGGCTTTACAGGAAGGATTGATGAGTAGAGGCTATGTCAGAAACTCAGAATCATGGATCCAGAAGGCTTTAACCCAGCATTCCCACACCACTGGTTTCAATGATTAAAACTTTCTAAGTCTCAAGTTGAGATAATAAGAAGCACCTTTTAAAGGTTTTAGGAGTAAGTGACAAACTATACATTTTTTAAGATGGGGCATCTTCTTTGATTTTGTATATAGCTAGTTGTGAGTGAATATCAGAGGAATGAGTGAGATAAAATAATATAAAAACTATGATTACTATGATTTATAAAGTCACATGCAAGTTTGATATGTCCTCTGCAGAAAAATTAGATGCTTCAGTTAGGGAAATACCCAATTTCTAAAATGTTTTGTGAAATTATCTCCCATAAACAGTTTCCTCAATATAATTAGTTGAGACCAAAAACCTATTTTGTAATATTAGACAAAAGTGGTTTAAGATTGGTCTCCTGTGCTCTCTAAATTGGTGACACAAAACTGAACAATATAGTGACTAGAACAGGCTATAAAAAATGCAAACCAAAAAAACTCTCAATGACAAATTAGCTTTTATTTATTTATCAGAGTGCAGGTTCTGTTGCACTGTGGCCACTGGATAGGAAGCAATCACCAACCACTAGGTTAGTTTAGTCAAGGAAAGCAAGCAAGCAAGCAAGAGAGCCCAGCCAGGTGTGGCTCAGTGGTGGAGCATGACCCAGGATCCAAAAGGTCACTGGTTCCATTCCTGGTCTGGGCATATGCCAGGGTTGTGGGCTCCATCCTCATTGGGGGCATGCAGGAGACAGCTGATAGATCAATAATTCTCTATCATCATTGATGTTTCTATCTCCCTCTCTCCCTCTCCCTTCCTCTGTGAAATCAATAAAAATAGATTAAAAAATAAAAAGAAAGCAAGAGAAAGAGAAGGAAGGAGGGGTGGAGGCAGGGAGGGAAAAGGGAAGGAGCAAGAAAGATCTTTCCTAAATAACTCAGATAATTAGATAACATGATATTTTGAAATGTTCATCTAGAGTCTTAACCAACTCTATAATATAAACTTTAGAATCATTTGCATTCATTAAACACATTTATCAAGAAAATTTTTATTTATTTATGAAGTATGTTTTCTTCTTTTGAAAACAATAAAGTGACAATCTAACCTAAATGAACATCAGCCAAAGCAGAGTGCAAAATGTTGGAGAGGAATCAGGAGGTCTGAACACATTTTATACTTGATTCTCTTGGCTAAGGTCGGGCTCGGCACCAGTGAGCTCCAGATGATAGATTGGAGCTGTACTGGCTCTTTATAGATTTGGCTGATATCTGGCTGTCCAGAAACCATTTACTTCCCTGAATTTCCTTTAAAACAAGTATATTTTTTAAAGCAAAATTATATCAATGCAATTTATTTCTAACATTCTTATGCTCTTTTCTGTTTATCTGTCACATTATCTAGCCATATATAATATACTAGAGGCCCGCTGCATGAAATTCATGCAAGAGGCTCGGCCCTCGCAGCCGCAGTGGCTGCCTCACCTGGCTTTGTCTGGAAGGTCTTCCGGATGGTTGTTCCGCTGTCTGGCCATTCGGTCGATTTGCATATTATGCTCTTATTATTATAGATAGCCATGTATTTAAAATATGAAATTACATTGACCTGAAACTTTCATTAATTATACATTTTTAATCCATGTCTAAGCAAATAATAGATTCAGGATGCTAAAACACAGTAACGAGGCTATGACTTTTCTTTATATATGCATGTTTATAAGCAATGCCTTTTTTTTATTCTCTAATTTTGTCCTTTCTCTAGTTACTTACATATTGACAATAATGTGTGATGTGGGCATTTTTATTATCTAAGTATACTACATATACTATACATATGTTTATAGGCATCATGACTTAACAGTTTTTTTCTCTCTTCTTTCGTTCTTTTTTTGTTGTTGTTAATCCTCACCCGAGGATATTTTCCCATTGATTTTTTAGGGAGAGTGTTAGAGAGAGGAAAACACAGAGAGAAACATCAATGTTGCCTCCTGCACAAGCCCTGACCAGGGCCTGGGCCCAGGAGGAGCCTGCAACCAAGGTACCCTTGACTGGAATCGAACCCGGGACCCTTTGTTTGGCAGGCCAATGCTTTATCCACTGTGCCAAACCAGCCAGGGCAACACTTTTTTCTCTTAATGTCCTTCTCTAACCTGTGTTGTCTAATATACATTATCCTTTCTCATAAATAGCCTTCTTTCCTTATACTATACAATGATGAGTTTTTCTATTTTAGGAGTTATGGAATAGAGCTGCTCTACCAGACCCTGATCCAGATTGCCTGGCATATTCCAGAATGAGAAAACAAATTTAATCTTAATCATGACCTCTTTGCTAAACTTCAACATTAGACCTTTCATAGATCTGATCATGTCATGTCCCTGCTTTAAACAATTTATTGGCTTCTTAGTGTCTTTAGAAAGATGGACTCTTAACATGATCTCCAGAGCACACTGTGGCCTGGCCCTGCTCCTGCCCAGCTGCTCCTACGCCATCGTCATCACTACTCTCTACCTTTTAGCTATGCTTGATTTCTTCCATTTCTACCCATGTGTACTAAATATTCCCATGGATTTACTCATTTGGTTTAATACTCAAAATAACTCTATGAAGTAGGGTAACAATAATCCTACTTCTAAGTGAAGAAACGGAGACAGAGCAGCTAAATAACTTGCCAAGATCATCTTTAATAATAAAAGAGAAATATGCTAATTAGACCGGACATTCTAATGACCTTCTGGACGAAGCCAGGGCTGCGAGGGAAGCCCGGGTCCTGGGTGCCTGCCGGCAGCTGGAGGGAAGGCCGGTCCCAGGTGCCAGAGGGAAGCCGGTGCCGGCAGCTGGGGGAAGAAAGGCCTACTCTAGCACGAATTTCGTGCATTGGGCCTCTAGTACTGGTATAAAAAGTCACAAAGGTAGTATCTTGACCCATAGGCCAGAACATAAGCACTCTTGAGAATTTTTAGAAAAGTCTAGCCCTAGCTGGCTTGGCTCAGTGGATATAGCATCGGCCTGTGGACTGAAGGGTCCCAGGTTTGAATCTAGTCAAGGGCACATGCCTGAGTTTCAGGGGTCATGCAGGAGGCAGCCAATCAATGATTCTCTCTCATCATTGATGTTTCTATCTCTCTCCCTCTCCCTTCCTCTCTGAAATCAATAAAAATATGTTTGTTTTTTTTTAAAAAGAAAGAGCAATGGAATCTTAGGAGTGAATTCTAATGTAGCTGACATGTGGCAAGTCATTTCACCCTGTGGACCTCAGCTTTCTCTTAAAAAAATAAGAAAAGAAAAGAAAAGTCTATTTTGGGATGTAAAGCACAGCATAAGGAATATAGAAAGAAAGAAAGAATTTAAAAAATTAGACACAAAAAGGATATAGCATGCATTGACCTATATTGGAGGTTATATGCCTAGTATTTTCATTTTATTTTTAACCCCTCTCTAAAATAGATTCCAGAATAGGTTTATAGCAGTTATTTCTTTTTAAAGTTTTATTGTTGCCAAATATTTTAACTGTATAAAATAAGAAGTTGCATCATGGTATTGAAATTTATAGGTGTGATGAACATTCTGGCTAAAGTAATTTTTTTAGGATATAGATTTTCCTTAAATAATTATAGATTTCTGATTAACCCAACCCAAATAAGTATTTCTTGTCTAGTACAAAATAAAATTAGTGAACTTAGCTTTTGGTGTCATAAAGATGACAGTAATAAAAATATAGTCTCATAAAAACAAATATAAACTAGAATTTCAGCGATTAATTGGAATATTTCCAAATATAGGTACATTTGGTAAGAAATGGTCGAATGTTTTGATTTAGAGATAGAGTTCTTCTTACATAGATATGTGGTACTATTTGACATCTACAAAAATATTTTTAAAAGGGTAAGTTCAGAAAGAACGCTGTACTTATATAAAATATAAATCTGTAAAGTTGTTTTTAAAGAATATTTGGAAGATGAGTGTAATAATAAACTATCAAAAACGAGTAAACAATTAAAACTTTAATTATCCTAGCATCTACCACAGTGCCCAACAAACGTTTATTGATCAGTGAGTAATGATAGCAAGTGAAAGGAGGAATGAATGAACACATTTACAAAAGGGAAATTACACTCTTAGTATTTACATCTTCTCTCTCTCATTCAAGTGACAGAATTTTGTAAGTCAAGTCTCAACCAAAAGAAATTTTACCAAGCTATAATTTCTAAACCACTGCAGGTTATTATTGTATGTTGGTTAGGTATAGAATACAGATGCTATGGGAAACCAAAGCAGATTTAATCGCATATTAAATAAAAATGCACGCACTCAATTAGTGACATTATATTGTCCCACTCACCCATTCTGAAAATCTGAGGCAGTATCTTTCTACTTCTCACTAGTTGTGTGTTTTTTTTTAATTAAAAAGAGTTGCTGTTTGACTTTATAATGTCAAAGCCACACCTTCCTATCTCTCAGTTACCACCTAGAGTCAGACTCATAAAGCCTACCCATAATTCAACCCATCCTTCCCATTTCTCCCTGTGTTTTTTTCTAAAGTGCTGTACTGATCATTTCATTGCCCCGTTCAAAAATTGTCACTCCTTTTTGCTAATATTTGTGCTCTTCAAACTGTGCACCACAGTTTCTAGGGGTCTCTTGCAAGATCTCATGTCTGGGAGTATCGAGGGAGTAAGCTTGAAGGAATGCTGGAGGGCAAGAGTCTAGGCCTCTAACCTACTTCAAACAGAGAAGCACTGCTTTTATCTACTCCATAGATTAGGCTTCGGTTTAAGAATATAGTGGACGGAATCCTAAAAAAATGCTTGAAAACCATTGTTCTATGGTCCCAGTTCCCAGTAAAGTCCCTGTCATGGTCCTTCTCCAATGAGTGACAGCACATCTGTCCAGATTTGTTTTATATCATACATTTCTGTGTTTCCTTCTTTAGCCACACCACGCTGCTTACGCTTTATGCCATGGGGTTTGTATTTTTCCTCAGGTGTCACTCATATGCTCTTATTCAATCCTTGAGTCCCTCTCTCCAATCTCTTCTCTCTGGATTCCTAGTACCCATCAAGGCTCAATTCTAATGCCACCTCTCTCTTCTCATCCTAGAAACATTCGTCTCTCAATTCTTTGGAATCTCAGATGCTCTTTCTGAACATCAACCATGCTATTAACATATTTTACTTGTATACTTCAGTACGTGTTTATTCATCCATGAGACTATAAGCTATTCGATATCAGAAATCACTACAAATTCAAGTTTTCATATTATATGCTCATATTTAGCCCTTCAATAATTTTATTAAACTTAAATTTTTATTAAACTTAAGTACATTTCTTAGATCACTTTAGTCAATTATTGAAAAATCTGGATTCTGCTATACTAGCTGCTAAGCATTGTGGTAAATAGTTTTTAAAATAATATTTAAATGAATATGGCTATAATTAATCTTGCCAGACAAAACTCTTAAGTTTGCCAAAGAAGGATCATTACTCTTGATTTTAAAAATGTGAAAAGTGAAAAGCTGGGAGATTACAGTATTTTTTTTTTTCACTTTGCAAAATGGGTCTAGGGAACCAAAATTGTATACTTATTTTCTCTAGTTAACCCACCGGGAGCCTTTAATTGACCTTAACTTTTTCTTTTTCAGTTTTCTTCAGAATGTTCCCAACAATCTTTGCTTAAACTTCCTTGAAAAGTTTTCTCTCTTTCCTCAGTATGTGAGTACCTTACAGTTTGCAGCGATATAGTCTATATTTGGATATGCCATACATATTTAGTTCTTTTTAATCTTACTTCACATCAGCCCTTCCAGACCCTCAATCATTTTTGTAACTCTCTCTGAATTCACTCCAGTATGATGACATCCTTCTGGTACTGAGGTTTTCATAAATGGACACACTTGTCTGACTCGTGATGTGTTATCTCTGCATGTGCTGCCCAAACAGTTTTTATAAACCACTATATCACCCTTTGCAATCTCATACTAATTTTCTGTAACTATCACTCCCAAGTCTCATTCAACATTACTATTTTCCAAGTACAGTAGCTCCATTTCCCTGATTATCTGTGCATTTTTCATCCGGATGCATTACTTTACATTTTTCAAAGCCTAATCCTATTTTGGTATTTCCTACTCAAAGCTGTAGCCTCTCTATATTCACAGACATATTTTCAGTTATTGCTAGTACTTGCAAACCAAATTTTGTGATATTTGTAAACAATATATTATTTAGCTACCCTTCCTAACTATTAGTCTTATATCAAGTTATTATATTATACAGTCTCTTGCCATTTCCCTTTATCTCTCCCCTAAAAGAATATAAATACAAATCTTTGGCAATCTTACTACTCAGAGTATTGCCACATATTTTATCTTTTGCTTAATGCTTTCATATAGATGAGTGACTGACACATCTCATTTCCCAGTCTATGAGTTAGTTTTCTAAGTCATATTTTTAATATAACATATTAAAATATACATCCAGCTATGAATGAATCCTATATTGCATATAAATTCTTTATATTGTTTTACTAGAGTTTATAGAAAAATGTAATTCAGAAATGTACTATTCTTAAGTTACTATTTTGGGAAAAATGAAATAATTGTCCTTGCACCCTGTTTATGAATGGATAAAAGTATTTCCTTTTAGGAACTATCCTTTTATTCATATTAGCTGAACAAAGCCTTAGCAGTCCTTCCACACCTCCTTCTAGGGCATCTCTACCTGTAGATCCTGCTGAGGATGAGGGTCCCAGGTGATCCCTTAAGCATAAAATGCCAGGATACTATTTGCTGTTTGCACCTAAGATAAGTACCGGACACAAAAGTAGCCCATTGAGAGGTCTAATGCAAGAATTCTGTCCATACATAGATATAGTGATGCTGATCTATTTTTATTTTACATTTCTGCAAAAGTAATAAATTAAAAATATTGTTATTATAATTTAATTAGCAGGGGAACTGAGATAGAAAGAGATATGTTTGATTCCACATAACTTAGGGGGAAACCCTTGCAGTCACCAGAAATTCAAGACTGGGAACTGCAGAAAGTCCCAAAATTAACCCAATATTGGATTTCCACTGACCACAAAAGTTTCTCTCCTGCACATGCCTGTTAAAGCCAAAGCTTGGGTCCACCCAGGACTGTAGGCTGGTGGTGGCTGCAGGACCCACCTGCATCCTGGACCTGAATTCCTAGTCCTCAAGGGTTTCCGTCACTGCCCTACAAAGCCATTCCTTTACTCGGGAGGATGTTTTATTAATGTGTCTGGAGTGTTTCGATGTTTTGTAGTGGGGTGTTTTCAGGACATCGAGTGTGCCAGTGTGTCACGGGGAGAAGACTGCAATGACTTCACACATCTGCCTGTCTCCCTGGCCCGGAATATCCTTTAGGACTTCCCGGCCTGTATCCCCTTTTCCAAACCTTGCACACAGGTAAAATGTGGTAATAAATATTTTTTAATAGTTTAATGAATTAATTAATCTACTTGACTCATTAGTTGAATATAATAATAGATAAATTATTCACTGAAATCTCTGCCTGATAGGCATTGAAGTCCAGTGGAGATACCTCTAAGGAATAGATAGAACTAAAAAATGAGTAGGGCCGTTCAGTAATGCTGACCTATGTCAACCCTCTTCGCCTATCCTGGGTCATGGAATTCTTTGCCTACCTGAGGAAAGTTAGCAGTTCTTCTAAAAAAATGCTCATATGCACAGAATATATTTAGATTCATAGTTCTTAGAATTTCACTTACAGACCCATTAGCCAAGATTCCCCAATAGAAAGTTTGAATA
Organism: Myotis yumanensis; assembly: GCF_028538775.1. NCBI lineage: Eukaryota > Metazoa > Chordata > Mammalia > Chiroptera > Vespertilionidae > Myotis > Myotis yumanensis. The sequence continues at coordinate 45,310,241 of NW_027223757.1, forward strand.
ATCTGTGACTACTGGTATTATTACCCCTGAACACATGGCCACATCTCTGTTTCTCCCAGTCTCTTAAAGTCACCCAGCTCTCACTCCAATGTCACTCACTCCCCAAGTCCCTCAGTTACAACCCAAAATGTCTGATGGGCTCTGCCTGCGTCACACACCTAAAGGACTAGATGCCAGGGAGTTGGGGACGGTACTAGCTACCCCTTCCCAGCGTCTGTTGTGGGAGACCTTATATTCCACTTATTTTAAGTTATTTTCCAAAAGGAAGGGTGTTTGAATCCGAGTGGTCTAAATTACAATCGAAGCCTCATTATTCAAAAACAAAAGCAAAAAAACAAAATTCTTGCAAAGTTGAAAAAAATCAAGCACATTCCAATACGATAAACTGGTATTAATATATTTCATTATTTCCATCATTTCCTCCCTCATTAAATGTTTTCTTTATCATATTGGTAATCTTGTATTTTCAATTTTGTATTTTACTTCTCTCATTTAGTATCAATATTACACAATAAAAGCAAGCTATAAACCTTACAATTATAGTTGTTATATATTTATGTAACTATATCTGTTAATGTATCTGTGTACCCATCTCACTGTAAAAAACCTGTCAATCATTACCTAGAACAAAAATAGCATAATATTAATAACATGTATGCGTGCATAGTGTGATTTTAAGTAATTTTAATTGTTATCTTTTCCTGTGTTCTATGGCTGCTACAGTGCTTTCTAAGAGCTTCTCCTTTACAAATGAAAAATACAGTAAAAGTGTCAAAATAAGTCATATTACTTTATATATTTCCATTTTCCCATAGCATGGTATTTATAGTAATATTTTTTAGTTATAGCATAATTTCCATTGAGTGAGGACAGTCATATTAGCTATTATCTTTTCTTTTACTATCATAAAAATGCATATTTTTCAATATTTGGATAATTTTTCCAAAATAATTTCCACAAATGTAGTTATTGGCTCAAAGATTGAAAATATTTTATTACTCTCAATAGATATTGCCAAACTGCTTTCCAAAACCCTGTACCAATCAATAATGGAACCAACAAGAATGAAGGGCAATAATTTCATGGTCTCCTTGTCTACATTTGTAATATAGTTTAATTTTTTAGAACTGAACTAAAAATGGCAATTGATTTTTGTTTTATTTTGTCAGCCTCTAATTATCTGAGCCAGGTTTAACATGTTCCACATTCATTTACAAACTTATTTGCATTACCTTGCATACTCTATTTTGTGAAGTTTCTGTTCTACACCTACTCTTAAGTATTATACATACTTAAGTACAGCATATCATTGAGTACCTCATTTCCTTAACCATCTATCATGTTTACAAATAGTCACATTATATTCATCTGAGATGAGAACAGTCATATTTTCAGATGGGTCTATCTTTTCTTAAAATGGCTACATCTTCCCATTCCTCCCAAATAGGAAAAACAAGCATACACACACACACACACACACACACACACACACACACTCGCTCAGAACAAAATTCTCAATGAATAAATTAGATTTTTAAAATGTACAACAAAGAAGAAGGAACTTCATTGAAAATCAGGGAAAACATAATCTGTGAGAATCAGTGATGTGGGGTTGTCGATAAGAAAAACTAACAACCCCACATCACTGATTCTCACAGATTATGTTTTCCCTGATTTTCTATGAAGTTCCTTCTTCTTTGTTGTATTGAAGGCAAGTTTGCCTGCATGATTATTAAGTATTATATGAGTCAATAGGATTGGCTACTGGAGAATTTATAGCTTTAGATCAATCATCTGCATTAATGGCAAAGGGGAGGGGGAACACAGTGTATAGGGGATTTATGGTGAAGAGTTTTGGTTACAAAGGGATAGGTGAGAAAGATGCTCATGACAATGGGGATTTAGAGAAACCACAATGGAGAGAATGGAAGTATGTACTTGCTTGGCCTAACAAGAGCGATAGATTAGAAAGAGAAGGGTGAAATGAACTAAGATTTGACTGAATGCCTACTTTATTCCACAGCTGAGAACTTGGGTTGTTCATTTGTTCCAAACAAAATGTTTTATCATTTTTTACTCTCAGGACTTCAGGAAAGAAGGGAAATTAAGAAAACAGTGATAAGTTGAAAGAAGCAGATGAATAATTTTGGAGTAGTCTGGTTATAATTGAATAGAAAGTATGAAAATGCAAGAAAAACTTTTTGCATATATTAAGAAAATAAATAAAAATATGAAACAATGATGTCTTTGACATATAAGCATACCCTGTGAAGATATTAACAGAACACTAAGAAATGCCAACTCAAAGAGGAAAGAGTAAGGAAGATTGAAACTGGTGATTTATCTACACAGAGAAGTAGCCAAAACTATCATAGAAGAATAGCTCTTGAAGAGGTAGTTGAGAAAAAATTTGTATCTATCTCCCAAATGCTACAGGACACATGAAGTGAATGTGAGCAACAGGAGGAGCCATATATTCAAGAAACAATATTGTGGCATGTGGTAATTATTTATACAGAAAGATGAGTAAGGTGTACTTAGTAAAAAAAAAAATCAAAATTTTGTCTGATGGGTGGTAGGGAAATAAAATAAAAATCAGTTTCATCTAGCATATTATATTAAACTGATAAGAACAGATACTACACATGATCTTAGCCAAAAGGCCGAGAAGCGATTAGCATATTATAAAAATGTTTTCAAGAAAGTAAATGAAGCATACCATGTTTTATTTGTCTTGAAATCTTGAAATGACAACTGCCAAAAGCCACAACTTTGCTTTGTGCTGAGGTTGCATCAAATCATTTAGTGTTTTTAAAAACAGGCATATTGTGGTTTTCTATTATTACTATAACTAGAGGCCTAGTGCATGAAATTCGTGCATGGGTAGGTTCCCTAGGCCTGGCTGGCAATCAGGGCCAATTGGGGCCTTCCGGCTGCCAGCTGGGGCCTTCCTTTCCCCGTCTGGCAGCTGCTGGCCAGAGCCTTCCTTTGTTCTGTGCCACCCCCTGGTGATCAGCATACGTCATAGCAAGGGGTTAAACTCCCAGTTTGGTCAAACTCCCGAGGGGACAATTTGCATATTAGCCTTTTATTATGTAGGATAATATATATTTTAGAAATTTTGGAAATTTAATAAAAAATAGAAAAATAAAATATTAACAAAACCATCAATAGTCACTTAATTTGGGGGAATTCCTTAAATGTATTTTCATTATTGTATCCATGTATAGTATATGTTTTTGGTTTGACTTTTTTTTTGGTATATTTATTTTCTTATAGCTATAGTCAAATGTGAAAATAACATTGTGGTATCTTATTTTTCACATACTTTACAACTTAGTGCTCTTTATATTATAGCACTTCAAAATTTCAAAATAGGCAAGCACATTAAGTTATAAAACCAATTTTCCTATTTTGATAATATGGAACAGTTAGTTAAATAATCCTGGGATGGGTGGTTAGATAAATTTTAACTCTTTTTGTTACCATCAGTATGAGAATTTCTATTTTAGGGAAATTATCAGAATGTGCTAACTAACCCCTATAAAGCTAAAACCGTTTTTCCCCATTTATCTAATTGCTGCATAACATACAACCTTAAATTAAACTTAAAACAACAACAATAAAACCTCCTCCCAAACCTACAAATTGGACAGGGCTTGGTAGGAAGAGTTTATGATGACTACAAAATAAGTCATCTTCATGAGAATTCGGAAGCCTCTCTAGTGAGCCTCTGTAGGACTTGATGCCTACCTTACTGAAAGATATACATGAAATAGTATAGAATTTCCCCAGAGCAGTACACATGGAATGCATTCTGGAAGAGTTATCTACATTCACATATGTGATAGGTCTTGGATGCCTTAAATGGGAGACCAACATGGATAAAGTCTCAGTATGGAGGCATCACCTTAAAAATCTTCCCGAGATCTTAACAAAAGATTTTATAGAACATCATTGATTTAATCGTTGACCAGGATCAATTTCTTTTGTTAAGATTTTGGGAAACCAATTGATCTCTCTCTCTCTCTCTCTCTCTCTCTCTCTCTCTCTCTCTTTCCCTTCCTCTCTTAAAAAAAATTGCATTGTAACAAGAGCTTGTGGGATAGCCAATACAGGTAATGCAATCTGTCAAATACCCATCAAAATTCTTGAGGAAAATTAAATATTCACTATTGATAATATTAAGTGTTTTGTTTAGTAATGTAGATGTGGTAATTTGCGTTTTTTAGTTCTGGAGTATGTGTGTGTGTGTGTGTGTTATGGGCCTTTTTGGAAAGTGGATGTCAGATAAAGGTGGGGAGAAATGTTTCTTTGTAAAGTATAGATTAAAAGAGACATTATCAGAACTGTTGTTTGTATGCCTGTTCCTATGGAAATGGTCAATCTGGGGAGAAGATGGGGCACAGGGGAGTGTTTTCTAATGGGTGGGGCAGGTTGATAGTTGAGTATATGAGAAAAAGAGCAAAACAGAGTATATATGCTGAAGGAATGGATTTTATAATATAACAAGAATTGCCTAGGAGACCAAGTAATTTAAATATAGCTAAAGCACTAATAGAGGGGCATTTCCTCTTACCTCCATATAAAAATCTAGTGATTCTCAAATGGGTTTGAGCACATGGAGGTCTTTGCTGAGACCTTTGTTCTTTTTTTAAAAAAATATATTTTATTGATTTTTTTTTTTTACAGAGAAGGGAGAGGGATAGTTAGAAACATCGATGAGAGAGAAACATCGATCAGCTACCTCTTGCACACCCCCTACTGGGTATGTGCCCATAACCAAGGTACATGCCCTTGACCAGAATCGAACCTGGGACCCTTCAGTCCACAGGCCGACACTCTATCTACTGAGCCACACCGGTTAGGGCTTTGCTGAGACCTTTGACATAGACACAGGCAATCTTGTGATTGCCACATCAGCAGTGCCACCCGTGAGGCTCCTCCAGGTGGACTTAAAGGTTGAGGACCTCAGCTGGGCTCAGTTGTAGCAGAAAGAGGATGCCACTTAGTGATGTCAGTTGACAGGACTTGTTTGTGAATACATGTTATGTATACTCCCTTTGGGCATTCAAGAAATAATTCCAAGATAATTCTGCTGGAATAATTTCTGAGGGAGGAATTGTTTTGACACCCAACAATTAAACCAAAGGGCCTCAAATCATTGAAATGTGAGCATAAAAAATGAATGTGACATGATTTTATAATCAAGGGCTGGAGTGGCCTGGGCATTAGTTTCCACAGTTACCATGAGGTCGAAGGCCGTGCCTGCATCCTTCCTAAAGAGCTGTCACCTAGGAGTTGCTGTCTCTGACTACTGTGGAAAGAAGACCTCTATTAGGGTGAACTGGTACCTTAGTCAGAGTGGCAGTGCCAAGTGGGAACTATTTTACTTTATTTTTTTGAAGAAGACATTTTCCTAAAGATAGATAGATATAGTATGGATATGAAATGAAAGTTGGGAAGGTATAAAGAAGCTGCCTACCTGGTGTGTGAGTGTGTGTGTGTGTGTGTGTGTGTGTGTGTGTGTGTATACTTTAATGTCTTCTCATGGGCTTTAGTAGGAAGTTGGGGCTGCTGGCCCAATGCCATTTTAATTGAAAACAACATTTAAATTTTATGAGGAAAACAAAGAAAAACATTTCTGTCATCTATATTAGATTTTCTGTGAATGATAATCTGGAACTACCAAAAGACAGCTTTTTGAACCTATGTGAAGTATTATGAAAAAATAATTATGGTTGTACTATGCTGGTTGTGCTATGAACTCTGTTTTTCATAATTTATTTTCTTCTGTTCTTTGAGTTATTTAAAAGCCAGGATTTCAATAATTCCAGTATTCTCTCAAATAAAACCCTCTGTTCTGTAAATAGTGGAACAAGTATATTAGTTTAAGAGATAACAAAACACCTGAAACAGGGGCACCCCAGGACAGACGATGTTAACTGTGCAAAGCCTTTGAAGAAAAACATTACTTCTCAGAAGGAGTTATAAATTCGCTGTGAACAAGACAAGACCAGCATGGAGTTTTAAATCACATCCTCTGTACAGGCTCTCGATGGGCATGCATGAAAACAAAATAAGAACACCTGAGAAAATCTAAACTAGCTACCTCAAAATTCTATTTTTAAAGAAAGCATGCCGTAACTGGTTTGGCTCAGTGGATAGAGCGTTGGCCTGCGGACTGAAGGGTCCCAGGTTTGATTCCGGTCAAGGGCATGTACATTGGTTGCAGGCACATCCCCAGTGGGAGGTGTGCAGGAGGCGGCTGATTGATGTTTCTAACTCTCTATCTCTCTTCCTTCCTCTCTGTGAAATATTAATAAAATATATATTAAAAATAAAAAAAAATAAATAAAGCATCACTACAAAAGGAAGGACTCCTCTAGTATTTTTATGGTTTCCCATATTATGTTTAAGTCCTTTATCCATTTTGAGTTTATTTTTGTGTATGGTGTAAGTTGGTGGTCTAGTTTCATTTTTTTTGCATGTATCTGTCCAATTTTCCCAACACCATTTATTGAAGAGACTGTCTTGACTCCATTGTATGTTCATGCCTCCTTTGTCGAATATTAATTGAGCATAGTGGTTTGGGTTAATATCTGGGTTCTCTATTCTATTCCATTGATCTATATGTCTGTTCTTGTGCCAGTACCAGGCTGTTTTGAGAACAGTGGCTTTGTAATACAGCTTGATATCTGGTATTGAGATCCCACCTACTTTGTTCTTCTTTCTCAGGATTGCTAAAGCTGTTCAGGGTCTTTTTTTAGCACAGGCAGCAAAATCTCAGACATATGCCAAAGCAATTTCTTCACTGATACTGCTCCTAGGGCAATGGAAACTAAAGATAAAATAAACAAATAGGACTATATCAAAATAAAAAGCTTTTGCACAGCAAAAGAAATCATCAACAAAACAACAAGAAAGCCCACTGCATGGGAGAACATATTTGCCAATGTTATCACTGATAAGGGTTTAATCTCCAACCTTTACAGGGAACTCATACAACTTAACAAAAGGAAGAGAAACAACCCAATCAAAAAATGGGCAACAGGCCTAAATAGATACTTTTCGAAAGAAGACAGAAGGAAGGCCAAGAGACATATGAAAACATGCTCAAAGTCACTAATCATCCAAGAGATGCAAATCAAAACAACAATGCAGTACCATCTCACACCTGTCAGAATGGCTATCAGCAACAAATCAACAAACGACAAGTGCTGGCGAGGATGCAGAGTAAAAGGAACCCTCATTCACGGGTGGTGGGAATGCAGACTGGTGCAGCCACTCTGGAGAACAGTATGGAGTTTCCTCAAAAAACTAAAAATGGAACTTTCATTTGACCCAGTGATCCCACTTCTAGGAATATATCCCAAGAAACTAGAAACACCCATCAGAAAGGATATATGCACCCCTATGTTCATAGCAGCACAATTCACCATAGCTAAGATTTGGAAACAGCCTAAGTGCCCATCAGCAGATGAGTGGATGAAAAACCTGTGGTACATCTACACAGTGGAATACCATGCTGCGGTAAAAAAAAAAAGAAGGAGTTCTTACCATTTGCAACAGCATGGATGGAACTGGAGAGCATTATGCTAAGTGAAATAAGTCAGTTAGAGAAAGATAAATATCACATGATCTCACTCATTTATGGAATATAATAAACAACATAAACTGATGAACAAAAACAGATCCAGAGACAGAGAATCATTGATCAGAACGTCAAACCTCAGAGGGAAGGTAGGGGAGGGTGGGGATAAGGGGGAGAGATCAATCAAAGGACTTGTGTGCATGCATATAAGCCTAACCAATGGACACAGACAACAGGGGGGTGAGGGCATGAATGTGTGTGTGTGTGTGTGGGGGGGGGGGTAATGGGGGACTAAGGACACATATGTAATACCTTAATCAATAAAGAAATTTAAAAAAATAAGAAAAGGAGGGACACACCTCATTACCCCTCAAGTTCATAGATGCCAGGATTTGCAGATTTTTAAATGGTCATGCTCTCTCTAGCCACTTATTGTCTCCTCTACTTAGTCTGGCTCTCCTCCTCTTGTCCATATGGCTATTTCCTATTTATCTTTCAAGATGCAGTTCAAAGTTTGACTCCCTTGGGAGCTTTGCCTGACTTCTGCACAGCCTCCCGACCACAGGTACTAATTTTGGCAGTCTCCTTCCTTTGGCACCCAGCTGGCGTACAACATTCTCTACATCCTCTGTTTTGGTTTACTTTTCTGATCTGCCCCCTTGCTCCAATCTCAATATACATCCACTGGTTAAATAATGAGGCCTTTTAAGCAGGATTGATATTTGCCTCTACTCTTCCATCATCTGTATTCAGTACAATTTTGGACATCAAGCTAATGGGTGCATAATCATCCTCCCATAAATGACTCAGTGGGTAAGCAAGTAAATGAATGCTTACATTCAGGATACAAAATTCTGCTATCTCTTCTTCCTTTTCTTTTCAGCATATTTTTTAGACAAATGCTGTGCAAAAAAGATTTTTCAGACTTGACACAGATATCATTCTATTACTGAGAAAGAGATTGAGTTGGCAGCTGATACAGAGAAAGCAAAACTACACAAGCATTGTTCTTTTGTCTTTTTCTTCAAGGAGAATGACTTGCAAGCCAAAAAGGGTAAAAATGATGAAGAGGTAAATGTGAGAAGACTGTAGGGAAGCACTAAGATTCTTTAAATGAATCTGAATCCTTAAGCTGAATTTCATCCTAGGAAACCAAAATAAGTTACAGACGTGACTGCAAAGCCTCCACTGATAACCTCTGAAAGAATACTTGCTAGAAAACCAGAAATGGGAAGTCTTTCTCTGATTAAACAAACAAACAAACATGTATGATTATGACCATGTCACTGATAAAAATTCCAGAGCAGGTTTTTAAGGGTTATTTCCTTAGCACTGGAAAAGGGAAATGATGCTCATTACTAGCTTGAAAGGGTTCACCTAGAACAATTCATCCTAAAAAATAATTTTTCTTCTTTTATTCCTTTTTTTAAAATACATTTTTATTGATTTCAGAGAGGAAGGAAGAGGGAAAGAGAGATAGATTCATCAATGATGAGAGAGAATCATTGATCAGCTATCTCCTGCAAGCCCCCCATGGGGATTGAGCTCACAACCCTGGTGTGTGCCCTTGCCTGGAATTGAACCTGGCACCTTTCATCTCACAGGCTGATGCTCTATCCACTGAGCAAAACCAGCTAGGGCCCTTTTTTGTTGTTGTTGTGGTTTGTTGTTGTTTTTTTGTTTGTTTGTTTTAAACATAGTTACAACATAAATGAATGAAAAACTTGTAGTGGACATCAAATGTGTAATTTCAGAACAAAATTTGATCACATCTCTTAATATTTCCTTGGTAATAAGATGATTTTGTTTATCTTGGAGATAAAAATTTGGGCTGAAGTAGATTTATAAGCTAGTCAAATAACCATATCCCCCAAATTCACATGGCATATCATTGTTACTATAGAAGGGCAGGGGATTATCCTTAGTAATATCCTATAGTACCATTTTATTTATTTGTATATATATGTAGAAGGAACCAAATCTCACATTGTAACTAAGTGGATAAGTTGGTTATGATTACATTCACATTTTTAAATATATCAAAATTTTGGAAAAATTGTCCAAAAGAAATTACATAAAAATTGAGTTGAAATAAACATAAATTGAATGACAACATAGAAAAAAATGGATCTGGTTTCAGTTCACATGGAAAAGAGCCTAGAATATAGCAGGTGTAATAAGGGGAACACTTATTTCCTCTTCCTCATGCTTCTGTGTAGAGAGATTTCAACTGGAGTGGCACCACTGACTTCTGCTCCCACCTGTCTATGGAGGATGAAGGCACTACTAGATTGGTGGGTGACAGACAATAGTACCTTCATTCCCCACCCCAACCCCCTCCCTTACTGTGTGTAACTATTCAGTGAAAACCTCATGATTACTATATATTTGCTTTTGCTCCTACCTCAGATCAGTTTAAGGGAGCAATCAGGGGTAAATGTTTCATGCCTGCTCTGCAGATGAAAAATGTTCTCCATATGGCCTCCCAGTGTCTAAACAGTTGGGGGGTTTCATGAGTAGGTGGTTAGGACACTGTTAGGACGCCCCTTTAACAAGACCATTAAGTTATGTCCTCCAATCTACCTCACATCATGATCTCCTTGTGTCTGATTCAGTGTATCTCATAATTGGTCACAAACACCAACTGAAGGCACTTAATTAATGTTTATTGATTATTAAATGACAACCAAAGAGTTTCAAAGGATCATTTCACTACTTCTTAATATTGGTACTTACAGCACTTATTGCTTATGTAGTTGTTTGCTTGGATCTCCCTCTCACTTTAGAGACATTTACCAACTGTCTACTGATATCAGAGCTAGGTGATAAAAAGCTAGGTGGGACTTCTGCATGTGTGGACAAGCATTACTAACACACTTTTTTGGAGTCATTTTGGGTTCTGAGAGCAGAAACCCAGATATCAGCAGTTTTAGGCCTTTTCTCTCGAGCTATTTACAGTCATGTTCTTTGGGGAAATATCTTCCCGTCTGCTGCTTGGATGGCACAATCATGGCTGCTAGCACGTTGGGACTTGGGTGGGAAATAAAATTGGAATAAGCATCCTGGAAGAAAACTCCCACAAGTGCTTCTGTTCAGTGTGGTATACCTGAACTGTGCTCAGCACCCTGAGTCTTGAGAACTCAGTTTCAGAAACTTCCAGTCCTCTGGCAGTTGGTGAAAGGGATATCTCGGGATTCTCATTGCTTCCTAAATATCTTCTAACTGCTGTTTAAATTTTTAGTCACATCTACATCCATGCCATGCATGGATACTGTTACGGAGCCTTCTGTGAATTTTTTAGGGCAGAGGGTCAGGTTGCTTCTTGGCTCATTCTACTGCTGGTTAAGGATTTATCTTTTCAGATCTGTTAAATTAGTTACAGTCTTTCCATCTAATTGTCAGTTGTCTTCTTTTCCATTTTCTTTGTTTCCATGGCTCCTTTCTCCCCTATTCCCTCACTGTGGTTATAGTAGGGGTTGGGAGGGGATGGTTGGAGCAATAGAGGCTAACACATGTGTCCAGCCTGCCATCTTTGGGAGTTGTTTCCATTTTACAGATTTCATATGTTCTGATCTCCTGGAGCAAGAGTTCAATGACTAGAAAGGATGATCAAGCTTTCTACTTTGCACCTTTTTCCTACCAATCAAAAGGTTGCCGATAGTCATTAAAAATTTAAATTATAATATAACTAATATGATCATTTTTTGATCTAGGAATATACATAAGTAAAAATTCAAGAAGAAAATTAATATCAAAACTAAAAATATTTTCTAATTAATGAAGTACCTTTCTTCATTATAAAGTTACTGAATAGTAAACATAGTTTGATTTCTTTCACTGAGAAAAGTTTTATTAATTAGGCATATTAAAATTCAATTATACTTAATTGCCCACAGAGTTAATTGTTTTTGAACTGTAAAAGCATTTTCATTGTATTGATTTTGTAATTTCTTTCCATTTATAGAAAGTGATACTGGCATTGTATATACTGGCACATGTAGTTAATTTTTATTTTGAATTTTAAAAACATTTTTATTCTATTTACTTTATAGTTCTCTCCATTTATAGAAAGTTATACTGATGTGAAAATTCCTTTGAATAAATATTTAGGAAAAAAAGTGAAAAAAAAATAAAGAAAATCATCTAATTTGTACTGGTAGTATCTCAATATAGAAAAACTGTGATAAAGATATGAGAATGACACGTTTAGAAAATGCTGAAATCCAAGGTAATGTAGAGTTCAAGCAAATGAGCTAACAGAGTACATTATTAGATGTGTAGTGTCCACATTAAGGGATAATAGAGCCCTTAGTGTGCAAAAGGCATATTGCAGATGCAGCATAGTCCAAAATTCTAGGATTATGAAGGGAATGGAAACGTGTTATCTAAGTGACTATCCTGGTGTCTAATATGCAGTAGTAATTCAAATATTTGTTGCTTAAAAGGAAAAACATAGAAGGAAGTGAAGATGTTTAACCTGAAGATAGACGATGCATTGGGGAAGGTGGTGGGTGTCTTCAAACATGTGCTACAGTGTGAATCTAAAGACTTGGGGAAGTGTTTAGGTAAGGCTTACATTTAAGAGAAGACTAGAGGGATACACATCTATAGGAGGATTAATTTCAGTTAAATTTTGGGAAAACATCAAGATTTTATGCATCTAAAAAGCAATACATGCTTTTGAAATACTGAGTGATTTAACATTAAAATTGTGGAATAATGACTAGATAATGATACTATTGAGACATTGTCAAAGGGATGCCTGTTCTCAGAATAATCTTTGAGAACCTTTGGGCAAACCAATTCTGATGCTCAAGCCAAACCTACTGAGACAGAGAAAGTATCAATAGATCTCTCAATTGCTAAATCTACAAATCCAGAATTGTGACTGACTTCTAGTGCATGTCCACAGGATTGCCCCTGTCAGTAGCTAAAATTTCCAATTTTGCTTGGACATCAAGTCTTTGATGCCTCAATTCTAATCACTTATCATGATATGGACATCTAATCACTCTCACAATTATCTCAGGCTCAAAATGTACAAGAAAGAACTTATTACTACTACATTATATTATCAGGTTATCTTAAGTACCATGAGAGAAACAAACAAGGTTCTTTGCAGAGAGTGATGGGAGAGAACCACCTTAGGAAGAAAAGTCATGAAAGACCTCCCAGGGCAGGTGACGTTAGAGTTGAATCCTGAAAAATAAGAATGAGCTGGACAAGCACATTGCTGGCCTAAGAGTGTCCCAGCAGAGGTAAGAAAAAATAAAAATATCCCTGAACTCAGAGTTTTAAGAAACAAATACATGGTTCCAGTGTGGCAGGAGAAAAGTGAACAAGGGGGAGTGTGGAAGGAGATAAAGTCACAACATAGCCTGGAGCCAAATCATATTTGCCTTATAGGCCATTGATCAATTAATAGTTCCCTCCTTCACATCCCACTGGGCTTTATACATAATTTTATTATTATAAATCTATACTTTGTAATTCCCTTATCTGTTTTTCTCACCTGATTCTACAGGGTGTCCCAATAAATGTATACACACTGTAACAGCTGGTAGCTCAATTTTGAAAATGAAATGTATCTTAATAAACACTGACTTTATAATTATTCAAAGTGTGCATATATACTTTTTGGAACTCTTATCTATATCTATATCTATCTATATCTATATCTATTAATTTCCTTGAGGTCAGGATCCATTTGCTACTTACTTGAACATCCCTCATTCCAGCACCTAGAATAATGTCAGTTTTCTCTTAAAGAAGAGGCTCAGAACAGCCATTTGAGTGAAAAGCTTAAGGAAAAGTGGCTAAAGCATACATTCTGTGCTGATCCAAAACATTTAGAATGGCCACTGATGGCTTGAGATTTTGTACAAAGTATCCTAACAACCAAAATGATATATTGCTATTACTGAGTTGATACTTTTTGCCAGTATTAAAATACCATAAATAATTTTAATTTTGTTTTAAGTCTGTTGGTTTAATTCATCATATAACTTAACACATGTATAATTCCAGTGACTTTATTATAGGGTTAGGGTATTGCGTTTTTCATCTATGCCTACTGCAATACATGACAGCATCTTGTTACCCTTGTTTTTCTCCTGCTCACTCTCCTGACTGGGTCTCTGTCAGGACTTTCTGAAGAAGGTTCCACCCTTGAGTGGAGCCTACAATTAGAGTGGCAGGAAATAGGGAGATTCTGACTCCCATTACCCACTGGCACAGTAGCTCAGTGCAAACTATTTAATTTTTTCAAGAGTTAGTTTCTTTACTTACAAATTGGGAATTACAAGTATACTTCCCTCCTAACATTATGGTGTAGTTGATGATGTGTATATAGTATTTAGTACAGTCTCTGGCATTTGGGGAGCACCACATAAATGTGACCTACTATTATTTTCATAACTAGAGGCCTAGTGCACAAAATTCATGCACTAGGGGGTGGTGTCCCTCAGCCAAGCCTGCACTCTCCAATCTGGGACCCTTCAGGGGATGTCCGACTGCTGGTTTAGGCCCCATCACCATGGCAGTCGGACATCCTTCTCACAATCTGGGACTGCTGGCTCCCAACCATTCGCCTGCCTGCCTGCCTGATTGCCCCCTAATTACATTTGCCTGCCAGCCTGATCATCCCCTAACTACTCCCCTGCCAGCCTGATCAATGCCTAACTGCTCCCCTGCCAGCCCGATCACCCCCAACTGCCCTCTCCTGCAAGCCTGGTCGCCTCTAACTGCCCTCCCCTGCTGGCCTGGTCACTCCTAACTACCCTCTCCTGCAGGCCTGGTCCCCCCTAACTACCCTCCCCTGCAGGCCTGGTCCCCCCCGACTGCTCTCCCTCCCCTGCAAGCCCGGTAGCCCACAACTGCCCTCCCCTGCCGGCCATCTTCTGGTGGCCATCTTGTGACCACATGGGGGCAGCCATCTTGTGTGAGGGTGTGATGGTCAATTTGCATATTACCTCTTTATTATATATGATTATTATGAAATTATAATATTTAAACTTCTCCCAGGTTTTTTAATTTAAAATGATCAAAATTTATACCAAAAAAAATCATACAAAATCCTGGCAGATCAAAGATAAGAATTAACTAGTAGGCAATAATGCAGTAATTCATTTACATTATGTCAAAAATGACTGAAAATAAAACTTTATGGAGGAATATTTTTATAAAAATCTTTGCTTCAGAGTTTCCTGATAAATATTCCTTTTGGCCTGGGAACGACATAGTTGATTTCTGCATGAAACTGAATATTTTTTTGAAAGTTAGGGCTAAATTAGTTGGGTTATTTTTGCATGATGAAAGCGTGAAAACAAAACACCTTCTTTTGCTAAAATATTATCTGGTCCTCGTTTCAGCCCAGAGGACTGAAAATACTATGAAATTAAAATTTCAAATGCGGGAAGGAAATTCTATAATATTTGTTAATTCTAGCCCCAAAATGTTCAAAGTTATTTTTGCTTCAAAATCTGGAACTGAACATGCACTTAACAATTTATTTCAATTCATACTGTTAGAATCTTGCCCTGCTTATCTGTACAGGTTTGGAGGTGTATTTGAAATATTTCTCCTTTCTTTAGAGAAAGTAGAATAAAGTGGTAAAAAGAATAAGTCAAAACAGTTGTCTTTTAGCACTGTTAGGGTATATAGTTGTAAAATTTTTCAGGAAATAATAAAGTATCTACATTTTAAACTAGGACGTCTTAACATCATGTCACCAGTATTCGGGGCTAAGGTCTGTATAATTGGTGACATTTTTCAGAAAAAAGAACACAAAGACATCGTATGATATAACACCCTTAAACAGTTGTCTGGCATCAAATAATTTTACCCTGGATTTTCTGAAGAACAATAGGACTATAATGGGTTTCATGTATCAGGTGGAATAAAGAGTTAATGTTGTAAGGGTGCCATAGATGTGCCATCACCTTCCTGGCTTGCAAGGTCCACAACAGTGACCATTTGGGCTTTCATATTAAAGGAAATGTTACTTCATATGGCTACATGGGATGGCACTGAGTAGTTGTGCTAATGTGGCTGCACTTGCTCTACTTTTTTATTTCCTTATTTAAGCATCTTAAATTTCAGTAGAACATGAATTTAGCATACATCTTGCATTTGATTAGATCACATTTTATATATTTTATGCATTTTAATCCAAGTTTGGCTCTGTGAACTTACCATCTGTCTGGAGTTGTCATTGCATTTTATTTTTAATTTTAATTTACCCATTATATTTTTGACTAAAAGTGGTTTTATTTTTGGCAACTTCTTCACCTATGTCTTCTCTGTCTCCCATCCATTTGCCACAATGCATCCAGAGAAGACCTTCTAAAACATAAATCTGATCATATTATTCTCAGTTGAATCCCATTGTCTTTATAATTAATCCAAACTCTAACTAGACCCTTAAGACCTTGCATCCTCCAGACCTTTTGAGAGTATCTTTGCAACTTTCTTTTTTGATGCTATGTTCCTATATTCTTCCTTTCTTTCTTTTTTCTCTCTTTCTTTTTTCTTTCTTCCTTTCTTTCTTTCTTTCTTTCTTTCTTTCTTTCTTTCTTTCTTTCTTTCTTTCCTTCTTTCTTTTTTTCTTTCTTTCTTTCTTTCTTTCTTAATGTTTTTTTTTCTTTATTGATTAAGGTATTACATGTGTCCTTATCACCCCATTGCCCCCGCCACACACACACTCATGCCCTCACCCCCTGGATCTGTTTTTGCTCATCAGTTTATGTTCATTATATTCCACAAATGAGTGAGATCATGTGATATTTATCTTTCTCTGACTGGCTTATTCCCCTTAGCATAATGCTCTCCAGTTCTATCCATGCTGCTGCAAATGGTAAGAATTCCTTCTTTTTTACTGCAGCATAGTATTCCACTGTATTCTTTCTAGTTCCCGCAGCCATTCTCTCTCTTGCCTCTGAGCCTCTATGCATGCTCTTCCCTCGGTGGAACATTTCTCTTACAGTATGCCTCAATAGGTCCTATTGCTTCCAAGAAGCTTTCACTGACAGCATTACGTCTCCCTCCCCCCACAACACACATGAAACCATGCCTCCAATTGCATGGATTAAACAAACTGAATAAAGTCATACAGTGCTATGTGCCTCCCTACCTAGCTTATAAATTCCAGGAAAAAACAGACCCCATCTAACTTATTTACCACTGTGTCTCCCACATCTAGTCTAGGACCTGGGACATGATAGTGACTTAATAAGTATTTATTAAATGCCTGGATAGAAGAGTAAGAAAAGTCACATAGAAACTGCTATCCATATATTATATATCATTTTTACTTATTAAGTATGTAAAATTTTTAAAAATAATCTATAGCTATCACTGAAGTCAAAATAACTTTGAGATTATAATCTATTTTATTCTGTAGTTACAGCTGCTAACTGTGAACTGCTATATTTTGTGGGCCAGTGGATTGTAAATGCAATAAAAATTACTTCAAATCATATGTGCATTATAACTTATTTAGACATTGTTATCTAAATTTCAGTTCTTTATGATAATGCTTCATTGCATCTAAAATAAATAGTTACAGAGATTTAAAAATCAGCACTCAATGAGAAGCTTACCACACATAAATCTACAAAATCGCACAACTTTAAGTTTGTGGCCAAAACACCCCATAAAAATGCCTAAAGAAATCAGGCAGTTTACGAAATACAATTCAGGTGGCTGCTCAATCCAAAATAAGAACTGCAGTTCTAGTCACAGGTAACATTTAGAGAACTTTCCTCTGCAACTCTGCTGACAACGAATGATGTTGACAGCTGCCAGCTTTTTCTCCTGGTAGAAAACAATATGTTGCTTGGCCATAGCCCCAAAGGAAAAATAATAATGATTCTAGAGTCATCTGGGAAGTCCCACATTTAATAATATCACAGCAATAGGAATCAGGTGGGGAATAGGGATTCTTGTGAGTGGCCTTGTTAATATCATTTCCATCACTATGCTACTACTATTCCTGTGGGCTCCTAGTTGCAGGGCAATGTATTAGGCATTAAGGAATTTACACATTTAAAAATATTTACTTAGCACCTATTCTGTGATATATACCATGCTGGGAGTTGGGAATGCAATGATGAAAAAGATGGAGAAAAAATTAAATAAGTAGATTATAGAGCATTACTGAGGGATGTGAGGGAAATAGAGTGATGGGAGGGGGAGGTCCAAAGGGAAGTAGAGTCAGGACCAAATTTAAGATAGCTGGTCTGGAATGCCCCTTAGGGAAGTAACTGTTCAGCTAAGAATAAGAATAAGCAATCGGTGAAAAATCTGGGAAATACACTCTTAGCAGAGGAAATGGCAAGTGCATGGTTTCTGACGTGGAAAAGCCTTGCTGTATTGTGTGCCTGGAGAATAGTGTGCAAGCAGAACAAGGGCAGGAGATCAAGCTGGAGAGGTACTCAGATGTTAGCTGACATGGGACTTGGAGGAGTCTGACTTTTATTTTGAAAGCAAGGGAAGCCCTGGGAAGGTTTTATGCAAAGAGGTGACATATCTGATTTACATTTCTGAAACTCTCATTCTGGCTGCTGAATGGATGGATAATAGAGGAACAAGAATGGAAGCAGAGCGCCCTTTTAGGATGTTATCACTGCAGTCTAGGTGTGAAATATGGCAGCAGAGATGATCAAAGATATATTCTGGAGACAGAATTGATAGGACTTGTTCGGGGATTGGACATGAGGGGTGAGACAAAAAGAAGAATCAAGGATGACTCTCAGATTATATGATTTAAGCAACTTGGAAGAGAGTGGTCCCAATTACTGTAATGAGTGAGCCTGGGGAAAGAACAGATTCCGGGATAAAGGAAAGCTCAACAGCTGCATGTTGGGCATAATACCTTTAAAAGATATGCATACTTGAAGTCTCTTGCTGACTCAAAGACCATCTTACCACATGGGAGGAACTCGGTAGATGAAACAGGTAATAATGACTGCTTTGTGCAAATATGAGAAAAATATGGTGCTTGCTACCACTAGGAGACTTGTGCTTTGGATTATTTGTTATGAGATAGTGATAGATTTACATCTACAATACCTCATGGACAACACCTATATTCATGACAATGACCCAGGACTCAGTGTCCTTGCAACAGTGACAATTCAAGCATTGGCTGAGGACTCCCTCCCAGGCTTCCAACTAAACCTCGCTGGCAGAAGTCATTAGTGAATCTCGATCTGAAATTCTTTTTCTTATTTGACTCTTTAAAAAATAAAATCCATTTTTCCTTCCAGAGCTATTTCAAAAAAAATATCTACTGCCTTTTTAAAACCATAGATTTTTAGGAATATGTTTTTTAAAAGAGCATCTGGTTTATTTCTCACTGAAGGCTGGTGCTAAGTAGTGAGAAACATGGATCAAATCAGCCCCAAACACAAAGACTGAATAATTTACTTCATAATTAGAAAGAGTATATTTTATTCAAGTTATGAGCTACCATTACTTGTCATTAAAAAGCCTTGATATTCATTGAAGGACAAAATTTGGAGGACTCCCCCTCCCACACACACATTATACTTCTTCCATGAAAATTTTCCATAATAAGAAAGTCAAGATACAAGAAAGTGCCTTTTTTGAGCTATAGATTTAAGTTTTCTACTTTTTCTCACCCTGTTAGCCATGAGACAGGGCTTTGTGGTCACTCCTTAAGGGTTGGGTGAAAGCAGAATTTGCCTGCAAACAATGTCCTCCCAAGTTCACTTTTACTTCTAAAAGCTTAAGTCAGTTTTGTTAAGTATTCTGGAGAGACACTCAGGTTGGAATAGAGAGAAAGAGAGTTCTCTTAAAATATGGTGGCCAGAAAAAATACAGGAAACTCAGTTAAATCTCGATATCAGATAAACAAATCATTTTTTTTAGAGTAAGTATGTCCCAAATGTAGCATGCGATATATTTATACTTAAAAATTAGTTACTTATTTGAAATTCAAGTATACCTGAGCATCTTATCATTGTTGTTTTCAAATCTGGCAACCCAACCCTGAAAGAGATTTAATAAGAGGAGAGCTCTCCCCTGACTGAAAACAGAGAAAGAGAAAGGTTGGGTCTTTAGTCCTAATCCTGAAGTACATGGCAGTACATGACAGTGAAGTAGGAAGACCTCTCAGAAGAATGACTAGACATCGTGTCTGTGGGACACAAAGTTTGATATATTTATTAAATTATCTTTATTATTTATAGTTTCCGACTCTGTACACTCATAATTATTCCTCACCTAAAAACAAGACATTTCATTGACTATATTTTTCTATCACCTTCAAACATGAATGACAACTTCACTGGGTATAGATCATTTGTATCTTACCTTTTATACCTTAAAACTTGAAAATATTACTCCATTGTCTTTTGTCATCTAAGGTTATCAACAAGCCTGGTCTAGGTCTGATTTTTTCCCCCCTATGTTGTGGGCCTGATTATTTTTGCAATTCATTTTTTTCTCTTGGGAGTTAATGGCATTTAATAGAACATGTCTAATACTTCCTATTCCTGTAGGATAATCCTGCTTCCTAGAGTGATTTTGCCAAAGATTCCTGCTTCAAAAGCATCCATTCTCCTGATATTACTTCCACCATCAGAGGCCTGCTCTCATGTTTCTGCTCAATAAATATAACTATGTGGGTCCC
Source organism: Myotis yumanensis (assembly GCF_028538775.1). Lineage (NCBI taxonomy): Eukaryota > Metazoa > Chordata > Mammalia > Chiroptera > Vespertilionidae > Myotis > Myotis yumanensis. The sequence goes on from NW_027223757.1 coordinate 45,330,490, forward strand.
TGCTTTTTCCAATGGCCAATGTTCTTTGATACTGTGCTTTCTTAGACTTCCCCGCTCCTTGAACATCAATTAATATTAGTTTTCATTACTGCTCTTGATAATGCAACCACCCTGTGCCACTGGTGGCCAAGGAACACAATTGCAGGACTGTATGGTAAGAAACTTTGAAACTGTTTGTTTTGCAAAGTGACTATAGCATTTTATATCCCCACCAACAATGAACACAAGGTCCTTTTGTTATCCTCATCAGAAAGTGTTGTTAGTGTTCTGGATCTGGGCCATCATAATAGGTGTATTGTGGGCCACTGGCCTTTTATGGACTTCTGGTGCCCTCTAAGTTGCGATAAAAGAGACTATTGGTTCAATAGCTTGGGGTGGTCAAGGGAAGGAGGGTCTGATTATATTACAAGAACAGAATGGCCTTATGAATGCCATCTCCATTTCTTCATATTTATTGAATGAACACACCAGTGAGTCATTGAATTAATGAATGGATGGATAGATGAATAAACCTAGCTGATATCTAGCTCTAGCCTCAAAATCTTTATAATAAATGATCTTTAAGGCTCCTTCCAATCCTGAGATTCTACAATGCAATTTTTTCTAACTCAGGGAAATACAGTAGGCATTTTTATTGAAGACACTGCAAGAGCTTGTGCCTTCCCATTTATGCAAAGTTTATCACTGAGTTCCATTAAGCCTCCAAATAAGCTTTGTGGAAAGAGCCTGCTCATGCAGGACTCTCAAAACAAGCCGGAACCTGCTTCCTCAAACATCCAAGTTTGCATTTATCTTCCCAGAGGCTCAGGAGCCTGTGTGTTTAGTAGTAAAGCCTTTCTGTATTCATTGAATGAACAGCATCTGCTTCTCTCTTCTGTGGCCATTGCGATTTTAGTATTTCTTCTGCTGACTAAGTCCTATGGAACTTCATATATAGGTTGATATGACCTGAATGTCAGTGTCCCCCTTATCCCCCAAAAAATCATATGTTGACACTCTAATCTCCAATATGATAATATTTGAAAGTGGGACATTTGGAGATAATTAGGCCATGAGGGTGGAGCCCTGAGAATGGGATAGCAACCTTATAAGAAGAAAGCTTTCTTTCTCTTTCTCTCTGACATGTGAGTACAGAACAAGAAAAGAGCCATCTGCAAACCAGCAAGGAAACTTTCACCAGAACCCAACCATGGTGGCACCCTAAGCTCAGATTTCCCTTAGAACTGTGAGAAATACATTTCTGTTATTTAGGCCACCCAGCTCATGGTATTTTTGTTATAGCAGCCCAAACTAAGCAGAATATAGGGCTTCCCTTGTTTCCCTTGCATTTCAAACTCCAAAATGTGACCCTGATTTCTCAGGGCTACGTGGGTCAGCTTGTCCTGTGTAACCTAGTGTGACAGACTCCACTGTCTCATCCATTGACTGCTAGTACTTTTTATTTTTTTAAATATATTTTATTGATTTTTTACAGAGAGGAAGGGAGAGGGATAGAGAGTTAGAAACATCGATGAGAGAGAAACATCGATCAGCTGCCTCCTGCACACCCCCTACCGGGGATGTGCCCGCAACCAAGGTACATTGCCCTTGACAGGAATCGAACCCGGGACCCTTCAGTCTGCAGACCGACACTCTATCCACTGAGCCAAACCGGCTAGGGCGACTGCTAGTATTTTTTAAAAAATATATTTTTATTGATTTCAAAGAGGAAGGGAGAGGGAGAGAGAGAGTGAAACATCAATGATGAGAGAGAATTATTGATTGGCTGCCTCCCGCATGCCCCCTACTGGGGATCGAACCCACGACCCAGGCATGTGCCCTTGACTGGAACCCTTCAGTATGCAGGATGATGCTCCATCCACTGAGCCAAACCAGCTACGGCTGCTAGCATCTGTTAATCTGACATTCAAGAGCCTCATAACTTAAAGTCTCCAACCACAAAGATGAGGGCACAGGTGACAAATTCAGAACCTCACACATAGCTATCTTTGTTGAATTCTCCCTCAAGTCCAAGGATATCCATATCTTAAAAACATAATGGAGGAACATAAAGATGGGCTAGAAATAGGAAGTAGGGTGAGGTAGTCTTTCCTTAACACTCTGAATATTTCCCTGACAAACACTAGACACTCAGGATTACCAGACGAGGGGTTATAAAAGACAGAAGAAAATCTATGTCCCATGTGATATGACTCTGAGGATTATTAAAACAAAAAATGATTTAGGCTCTGACTCACCTTGACCCTGAACTTGGTGCTAACTCAGAACTGCAGAGGGAACCAACATCACAAAGGAAATAGTAAACATAGTGCTCTCTGCACTTACTTCTAGTGGTTCTTTTCCAGGAAAAGCAAATCCAGGAAAACTTTTCATTTCCAATAGAAATGGGAAGTATCAGAAACTAGGATGCAATAAGATTGAGTGTAGATTGAGTGGTTAGTGCTATGTGAAAGTAGCTAAAATCTGGTTCCTTCATGTCTGCCCAACTGTTTATATTATTTGTTGGTGAACATATTTAATAATACATCATTTTCATATATAATCAAGATCCTTTAGGTCTTTGGTCCTGAATGCTCCATAACTCTTTTACCTTGTCCTCCATTCTTTTTCTGATTATTATTCTCAAGGATAACATCTCCCTTTTGGAATGAGTCAGGCCACTTCTAAAGCACCAGCTACATAGGAAAAGTGAAGGAAGAGCAACACAAACATTTTTCTTAAGTTGGAGGAGCTAAGATATGGAGATGTCAGTAAGGAAGATTGGGATAGAAGAATATTTGCCCCTTTCCAAATAGAAGCTTCTTTGCTTAGCACATTAGCATACATGCTTTTTTTTTAGGGCTCCTATTTTTCTTTACTCATATAAGAGCTTCTCCTTCTTTTAGGGACTAGATTAAGGGAAAGGGAAAATTGTAGTCCTTCCCAATGACTGTGTACCCACTTTTGTACCCAGAAACTGTGATTTAGTTGGTCTGGGATACGGTTTGGGTTTTAGAATTTTTAAATCCCGAAGTGATTCCCAACGAACTTTGTGTCCAGCCACTGGGACACAGCAAAATTCCTGGGAGGATTAAAAAACACCTGTGTCTGAGTACAGTCCCAGACCCCGTGAATGAGGGCCCCAGGACAAAGGGCTTGAGTTCTGCAAGTGACTTCTTTTTTTTCTTTTTTTAAATATATTTTTAAATTGATTTTAAAGAGGAAGGGAGAGGAAGAGAGAGAAACATCAGTGATGAGAAGGAATCATTGATTGGCTACCTCCTGCACATTGGACCGAGCCCGCAACCCAGGCATGTTCCCTTGACCAGAATCAAACCCAGGACCCTTCAGTCCACAGGCCTACGCTCTATCCACTGAGCCAAACTGGCGAGGGCGTGACTTCTGTGAACACCCTGCTCAAGACCGACTGGCAGACCATAGTGGTTATTGGCACCAGCAGTCTTCAGCAGCATAGCTATTGCTGAAAAAACTGACTATGACATATGCCCGGGGCACCTTCTTTCCTTCCCTCTAGGAATCTATGCTATATCAATTTGGACTGAACATAATTCATGGCCTAAATGCTGTCATTTAAAACTCATAGCCACGTGACTGTTTTCTGCTCTGCATTCCCTCAGGACACACACCTCTTTTGGCAGTTCTGCACAGCCTCATTATTTTTTTAAACATAATTGCAGGTGTCCTCCTTCCCCTGACCACCTTTGCCTACCTCCATTCACTGTCTCATTCTTAACATGCTTCAAGTGTGTATGTTCTTGCTCCAGCTCAACTGAAAGCTTCCCAAGGACAAAGGCTTCACTGGGCAGTATTTAGTTTGGGTTCTGTATCACCCCTCCTCTGTTGTCCAATATAATGTCCTGGATGTTACATAGCACCATACAGACATCATACATGTAGAAAGAGAGAAAAGAGTTCAAGGGGTGTAAATATAACTGAAAAGTAAAAAAGTATATTCATTAGTATATGATTCTAAATGAAAACATTAAATTGATGTTACATTGTAGATGAAAAATATTTAATTTTTCAGGATCTCTAAACTACATTATATTTGTATTGTGCTTTATGTTTTTATAAAGAACTTTCAAACTTATTTGACTTTGTCATTTTTCTCATTTCCCATTTCTCCCTTTCATTAACTTTCCTTTACTTGTCACTTGCAAGGTCCCATTGATTCAGTTTCAACAACCCCGCCGATATTCACCAACCTAGCCAAAACCTGTTTGGCTCAGTGGATAGAGCGCCGGCCTGCGGACTGAAAGGTCCCAGGTTCGATTCCGGTCAAGGGCATGTACCTGGCTTGCGGGCACATCCCCAGTAGGAGATGTGCAGGAGGCAGCTGATCGATGTTTCTCTCTCATCAATATTCTAACTCTCTATCTCTCTCCCTTCCTCTCTGTAAAAAATCAATAAAATATATTCAAGTTCACCAACCTATGTGATTGCTAGGAGAACTCGACTGTGAAATAAACAAGCCCATTTTGTAGATGTGTAAAGATGGGCCTAGAAGGGAAATGGCTTGCCCAGGTCCCACCTGATGGCTGATAGAACCAGGTGCAGAATTCAATCCTCTTGCCTTGTAGTCCAGGCTGTTCTTTCCCATCCCCATAACCTCTCCAGCCTCCATTCACCTCTGACCCACCTGCTTCAGTCCTCATCTCTCTCCTAATATCCACATTTATAATTACATTTGAGAGAATTCTACCTTCATGTTCTAGCAATATATCAAACTCATCAGCCTCAAAGGGAGGGTTTTTTTGTGCTTTTTTATCAGTGGATCCCATCTCTTTTCTCCCAAATACTATGTTTCTCTATCTTATTTGACTTTGTCATTTTTCTCATTTCCCATTTCTCCCTTTCATTAACTTTCCTTTACTTGTCACTTGCAAGGTCCCATTGATTCAGTTTCAACAACCCCGCCGATATCTGTCTTCTCATTTCTGTGCCCATAGCTAGTTTTCTATACAGACACATTGAAGTAGTCTTTTAAGTGATTTCCTGATTTTGATTTGTTAACTCTCCAATCCTCATTTCTCATTGCCTCTTAATTTTAAGCCACAGATTTAGTTACAACAATTTCCTATTCAATAATATTTCAAAGAAAAATGCAAAATGTCTTTAGGGTCTTTCATAGTCTGTTCACAAACCATCTTTCTAACATACCTTTTCACAGATCTTATATTCCAGACACCCAGAACTGTTCACTATTTTCAAAACACTTGATACATTCCCTTTTATGTGTTTTTACACTTTTAAGGGTTTGTGCTCTCTTAGTCTAAATGACCTTTTGCTCCCTGCATCCTTACCCTCTTTATTGTCAAAAACATACTCCTCCAAGAAAGTGTAAGTTAAAAATTGTTTCTTGCAATCTTCTAATCTCCAGCTTCAGTTCTGGCTGACAACATCTATATTATTAGTCCTTTAATTTGTACTTCTCTTACAACAATTTATATATATATATATATATATATATATATATATAATCCCACCTAGAATGAGGTTTCCTGAGAGGAAGTTCTAAGTTTAAGTCAACTTGAGACAAGATGGGTTATAAATATTATAAAAACTCCTTTATTTGTATTTTATACTAATCAGCACAATCTTGAATATATATAAGAAGCTAAATAATTCCTGGATTGAATTATAGAAAGATTCATGTTTCCCATAGTGAGATAGAATTGATGACTTCTAAAGTTTTAACCTCAATATTGAATAACTGTTTCTAAATGTATGATGGGTGAGTCATTTAATAAAAATTTGTTTAATTAGAAATGTTTCTGGGACTCATATATTTTAGTTAGTGAAAAAAAATATGCATATCACACATGCAAGGCAGGTTCTGACTCAACTTGCTCACCTACCCTTGCAATACATCCAACTTGCAACACATCCAACAGTCCAAGATGATACCTGAGTCAAATCTTAATCAATGAGAGAAGATCTGAATATAGGTGAGCTGTGTGAAATTCATTATCTACAATTTCAATTTTACCTTTCTGTTAGAAACATACCTTTTCCTATTAGTTATAAATCAGTTCCAAAATTTAGAAATTTTCAGGTAAGTTGAAAAACTGTATTTTTGTTAAACAAAAATGAATCAGGATTAATTATTTTGAAATAATGTATTAGAAATGCAAAATAAACCACTATTAATACCATTCCCTAAAAATGTTATTTTACATGCAATTTTGTTTCATAAAGGGAAAATATTTTTTCTTTTCCTTCTTATACTACTTGGAATTCTACTTTTGTGGAAGCCTAGTTATTATAATAAGTGAAAATACTAGAAATAGTAGTACTTTACAAACTAATATAAAGTGATTTTGATAAAGTGCCATTCTATTAACTATTCACAACTATATAATTACTATATAGAATTTAACTGGACAGCAAATGTGAAAGAAAAAAAATCAACCCATACAATATCTGGTAAAATAACAGAGTTCACATTTGTTTATTAATTGGGAAAGATACTATGATTAACCTGTTAAATTATTTGCAGGCTTTAAAATCAATTTTGGTTTAGTAACGTATCTTGAAATATGTCAAATTTTCCACCTCACTTGAGGTATATACTTCATTTTCAGCTTTAGGAAACACTCATCAACATATCCTGATTCTACTGCAAAGTTTTTAAAACGTAGCTAAAAATTAATTGATGTTAATGATAACACTACATCAACAGTAATAAACAACTAAAAGGGTCATTTTAGTGATCCGTTTTCTTGTTCTTCTGAAAGAAAAATGAGAAAATTTGAATGCTAGTGAATGCAAAAAAAACCTGCAATATTCTTGTTTTAATTTCATTTGGAACAAAAACTGGGCATTAAATTACACTGTCCCATGCTAAATACTAATTCTATTTAGAAATTGTATTATGCCAAATATCAGTTCTCTTGATAATTTTTATTAAATCAATAAGTTATGCCTATCTTACATATTAACAACACATTATTTAATTTTATCATAAGAATATTCAGACAAATTTGTTTTTTGGCATCCACTATACAAACCAATATGTTTTAAACAGTGTTTCCACTGCCAACCAGTTTATCAATAGTGAAGGTAAAGCCACATTTGGCTAGCAATTTTAACCTGAGGCCACAGCATTTCTCAGCCAATTTTGGATATAGGACAATTTCCAGTTTTTCAGTTTGATTATCTTTCCTCACTAAAAGCACATTTGAAAGGAAATGAAGATTGAGGCAGGGGAAGAAGACTACAGAGTCAGAGTTATGACATGTCACTCTTTGGGAATTCAAAAATAGTGAATCTGGCACCAGTTGGGTTTGCCCATATGACCATGAATGAAAAAACAAGCAAGCAAACATATTTTTGTCTATGGAATTCTATCAATGTCAATCCCATGAATATGGTTGCCAGATGGGTACTTTTCTTTCTCTACCATGTGGAAAGATTTCTGTGTTTAACGAAGGTAGACCAAAATTTTCACGCCGGCATAATTCTTTCTTAGTTTAAGTGGGTCATTCTTATTGGAATTTATAACAGATTATAAGATGTTTAAATGCTATACTTTTAAAAACATTTTATTATGGACATTTTTCAACGTATACATACAACATTTTAATGAGTCCTCATTTACTCATCACCCTTATTTCAAAGCAATACCAATGATTGCCCAATTTTGTTTCATTTGTATCCCAATCTACATTTTTTTGGAGTTTATTAAAGTAAATCTCAGATATCATGCCATTTTACTATAAACAGTCAATTAAGCATCTCTACCTATAATAGTAATTTCTTCTAACCTGTAAAATCATTATCACATCTCACAAAAATGACAATAATTTCTTATCATCTAATACTCAGTTACATATTCAAATATACCTAATTGTCACGCAGCTATCTGTTCACAGATTTGTTTCAATAAAATGTTAAGTTGCATACAACCATACATTGCATTGGTTGGAGGTTGTTTCTTGTGTCTTTTATTTTTCACCATTGCCCCTCCCCATTTGCTTTTAATTTTATTGATTTAATGGGAAAATAGTTTTACATTAAAATTTTAGTTGATTACTTTCTTGTGATGCCATTTAACTTGTCTCACTAACACATGCATTCTCTGTGGAGAAGATATATGCCCACGATGGGGAAAAGTCCAAACACAGTGCCAAGGCAGAGAGATGTATAGTATACGAAGAGTATTAAGATTTTACAGGGGTGGGGAGCAATCAGGATAACAAGGCTTAAAAAGTCTTCATACAGGGCTTACACTGAAGAAAAAGTTGATAAACACTTCTCTAACTCCTAATTCCAATAAATTAGTGGTGAGATTTAGAGACATAACAAATTTGATTTTTGGGGAAAAGAATAAGTGATGCTGTGTGCATTCTATCAGTCACATAATATCCAGATTTCCTGTTTTCATTGATGACAATATTGGGGGGTGGGGTTCAGGAATTTTTAGCTATTACCAAGTCCTATACTAATTTTTCATATAGTGGTTCTAACATTCTTTGACCTTTATAGCTTGCCTCCATGATCTCTTTAAGGATAAAAAATAACAAATTTCCACTCCTCTTTCCTCCTGCATTTATTAGCTGGAATTCTTAATATAATGAAAAACTTTCCCACATCAATGATTAGACTACCCTGAAGTATAGCGCATAGAGAAAAGGTAGGTTAAATGCTAGACTCCCTTTAGCTATGAAAATTAAGAGAATGAATTCATCTGCTATCAACTTCTAATGGCTAGTTTTTTATTTTTTTAATAACTCAGTGTATTATCTGTTACTAAAATTGTTCATCTGCCCTATCTATTATCTATCTATCATCTATCTATCTATCATCTACCTATCTATTTCAAAATAACAAGGCCATTAGTATAATTAACAATAGTCTAACAAATGTAGTATAATGTATTTTTTGGTCCTATTAGATTCCTATTATTTATGTTTTATGGGGGATATATCAATACATACTAATTTAATGTCAATTGCAATAATTTCACTCTTAGTGTAGTTATGATAGCAGCATATTTTACAGTTTAATTAATATCTTTAGTTTGTTTTCAATTTTTAGGAATTTCTTTTGATTATGTCTTTTTTAAGTAATTGCACCAAATAGTTACATGGTTTCAAAATTAAAACTATATAAGAAAGTATATTAATAGATGTTGGTTTCCATCTATATCACTTTTATTTCCCTTTTCACCTTCCGATAGTGCAAAGGCAGAGATGTATAGTTTATGATTAGTTTTCAGTGTATCTCTTGCTTTTCATTGAAGTTATAAGCATGTATGTATATATGTATAATTATATATCTTCCATTCTCTTACATAAAATGTTGTATACTACAAGCTGTTCTGTATCTTTCATTTCCCTTAACAGTTTATGCTGGAGATCACTTCACATCACTATATAGTGATCTTTCTCATTTCTTTTTTTTTTTTTTTAATACTATAGCACTATGCAGTACCATTGTTTACTCAATCAATTTCCAATGGATGGGCATGTTTTAAATCTGTTGTTTTTATAAATAATGTCAAAACAAGTAGCATTTGTCCCTGGCCAGTTTGTTTAGTGGTTAGAGCATTGGCTCACAGATCCAAGTCATGGATTCAATTCTGGGTCAAGGGCATGTACCAGGGTTGCAGGTTCGATCCCAACCCAAGTCAGGGTGTGTGGGAGGCAGCCAAATGATATGTCTCTCTCACATCGATGTTTCTTTCTCTCTCTCTCTTTCTGACCTCCCCCTCCTCCCTTCTCCTTCCCTTCTACTCTGTAAAAAATCAATGGAAGAAATATCCTCAGGTGAAATTAACAAAACAAATCAAACAAAAAATAAACAGCTTTTTCATACAGGATTCCATATTTTTCCAATGAAACTTCAGGATAAATTCCTAGAAGTAACGTTTCTAGTTTCAGTATACTACATATAAAATTGCCAAATTCCCAGAGCTGTTATACAGTTTCATCTTCCCACCTATAATGCGTGAGTGCTGCTTCTCCATGGCCTCATTGACTGAGTACAATGCAAAACTTTCATTATTTTGTCAATTTGATAAGTGAGAAATAAAAACTTAGTGAAGCTTCAATTTGTATTTCTCATAATGTGAGAATGAACATTTTTCATATGTTAAAGGACGATTGCATTTATTTTGCTATCAATTATCTGTTCATATTTTTTGCCCATTTTCATTGAGCTATTAAACTTTTTCTTCTGTGTATAGGAAGTGCAAAAACTTCTAACCCTGGCTTGGACCCAAAGTGGCTCTGGGCAAGTTATCCTGTTCACCCTCACAAAAATGGTGGTAGGCACTGGGTATATACAAACTACTTACCAGGCTAAGAAACTGATTCACAATACAATAAACAATTTTACTTTTATAATTACTTGTTTGTAGTTCCAAAACTACAAAATGTTTGCAGTGGTATCATGTAATATTCAAACCACTTCATCTACTTTAGCAGTGAATAAAATTGTGCAAATGGAAATCTAGCTGAAGAATCAATCAGAGAAAACTGATGATATAACAATATATTATTTTTAACCTTTGGAATATATTATTTGTTAACCTTCCTCATGTAAGTGAGGGAAAACCATCACTACCCTCATTTCACATCAAACTCTAACATACAGAAGCTAATTTATAAATGTAAATCACTAGGGAAATACAGTGCAACAGTAATGTAAAATAAGAATGCATTGTGATTATACAATATAAGAAACACAGATATAGGGACCTAAATTAAATACTTCCATAACCATAATGACAGCTTCCCAAGCACAGTGCTGTTTATTAGATAACTCCACCTTTTTGTTATAATAAAGCCAGATTTTCTCCTTTGCCCTCAGGAGGACACAAATTATAAGACTCCTGACCTCCAACCAATTGGATCCATTAGCATAGCTGAGCCCAAGGGCATACCAATGAGACAGGAACTAGAACAGCAATGACTGAAGCTGAGGAAAAGCTCTATTATGTCAGTTAAGGGGAGGGATCAATGAGGATATATAAACTAGACTTTAGGATAGACCCATTTTACCCTAAAAAGTAAGTGGAAAAGATGAAAATTAACATCTTATGTACCCTAGATAAAATCAATTCCAGAATATTTTGTATGTTATTTTTCCACTTTGGTTTTGGAACAAACCTAAATAATTTGGCTATACAAACTCATTTTGATTCTTTTTGGTATAACTTGGAAGCCACAGAGTTTGAAGTAGGTGAAGGGTTAAGATTAGCTACTCCCCACAACTTGCTAGCAGGTTTATAATAATAGCAACACACAGAGATATATATTAATAATAAATAGCCATGTAGTTGGTCCTATAACGTTGACATCCCTGTCATCTCTGAGGCTCTGAAAAACTCCTGAATAGAAAGTTTCACCTAAGGCAAACACAAACTATTCTAGCAGCAGAATTTAGCTAATCCTTTTTCAGGTGAGAGGACCAAGAGTGCTCCGATCCAGCAGCATACAAGAAAGCTTAAAGAGAAGTCCGCATTGCCACTCCTAAAGGCGTGAGCAAGAACCCATGGGCGTTAATGATTTGTCAATGCAAGGATGGGGAAATGTCTATAATATCCCAGCAAATGCACCTATGTTGAATAACATTAATTTTACTAATACCATATATAATATCCAATATTCTAATTAATAAGGCACCAATATGACCAGTGAAAACCCATTTCTCCTGTAGATTTTACATAAATTAACAAAGCCTCTGGTCTTGATGAAAGATGAAGATACTCCAAGTACTTTTAATGGTCTTTCTTCCGATTAAATGCTCAGTGACGACCTGTGGCATAAGACTTCCTAACTAGACAACTGCTGGCTTCTTGCACATGGCTCAAACATCACCTCACTGCCTCTGCTGAACTTTTTAAAAGTATATTACAGAAATGACAATTATTTTATGAGGAGGATAAGGCAATGCTCCTTTCCTTCATTGTTCTTTTATTCTAATTTTAAAGGAAATTTCAAAATCAATAGTAATATTTTCACCTTGAGAATAAATAAACAAATTTAATAATAATATGTTTATATAGAGAATGAAAATGTGCAAGGAATTTCCAGGTTTACTTACATAGGATGCTATAACTATTTTTTGCCAATTGTAATTTCCTCTCATGATAATTTTCTGATTAGAAACAGACACAAAAAAGGCAGTAAGTCCTCCTCTACGACTTAAAAGAAGTACTTTTCTGAGTTTATAAAGAAAAATTCAACCTTCCTTATTGGTCTGAAATTAGAAGATTGTCTGGTTCACTTAACCCCAGGCATCGGAGCATTCTAGGTGCACACGTGCCAAGTGTGTTTGTATGTGCTGAGATCAAGAGGGGATGGAGCATGAAGAGGGCAAGGGAGGCCTTTGGAAATCCTGCTCTCGGCTTTGCCAGAGAAGATTTCATTCCTTCTATTAGTTTTTTTTCTGCTTAACTGCCCTTCAAGTTGTGCCTGAGGATTTTTAAAGTGCAAGGGGGTTGTTAAAGGACAAAGACTAAAGTGTTGTGTGGGAATAACCAGTTGAAGTTGACCAAGATTATAAAGTAATTTGCAAAGCTATTTGCTTCTACACAGAGCATTTAAGTGTTAGAATATCGTGCCACTACAGAAGAATTATCTAAAATGAGGTAATATGCTGTAATGCACTGTACAGGCTATAAGCAATTATGGCGGGATATACTTTCTTCACTTGTATTAATAAGGTTGAGCAGAATATAAAGAAATAAAAGCCTGGGGTATATAACAACTCCTGAGGCAAATTGAAAGAAATTATGAAAGAATTCATTGTATTATTGAAACAAAGCAAAATGAAATGCATTGTGACAACATGATATAAATCACAGAATAATATCATGTCTTAATAACCAATGCTGAACAGAAGAGGGACTTCTGTGTTGATTTACTGTGTAGAAAATGTGACATGACAGAAGACCCTTCACCAGCCAAATCCTTACATACTAGTGCTGTCAGCCATGCTTTCCCTCTGAGTGGATGACTGAGAAGTCATCCAGAGCAGAATGGACATAAACAAAACAAAATATGGTCAACAGTTCTTCTTATCTGCCCCTGTTCCACTGAGTGAATGCTCTGATCCTCTACTATCCTGAAATAAAACCCCAATGCCAGTTTTTATTCGGCAATATAAACTTTCAGCTAATTACCAACTGACAAAACTAGGCTGCAGAAAGTATAACCTATTAGCAATAACTTGTGTCTAACAATATAATTGCATCTTGAATAATGAAATGTTCATTTTAGTATTAAAATTAATAATGTCATATCAATGCCATTAATAATTAAGGATTCTTTTTATAACATCACATCATTAATAACAACTCATTATGAAAAATTCTATTAATATCAACAATAATAAAAATAATATCACAATGTCTTTCCATAGTTACAATTTTGCAAGCATAATGAAAATGCTGTGCACATATTGGACAAGACCCTGCTGTGCCTGAGGATAGCAGTGCTGGAAATATATTGTACTTTTAGATAAATAAAGTACCTTTTTGTTTTCCTAGACACTAATTTGTGAGTGGAAAGTTTTATCATTAAATACTCAGAAAGCACATGAAAATTCTGTTTAAAATTCTCTATTTTTATGCTTACAGGGAATAGTGGATGAAATTAGGGGCTTTGCATAACAGGTTTTACTGTGCTAGTTCTTAGTTTAGTATTAGTCTACTTCCTTATTTGGGGATGGGTGCATGGACTGTTTTGTTTTTGCTTCATAACTTTAACATGTTATGTATAACATTTTTAATGAATATAATATTACATGACATTTTGTATAATCCACCTCCCTATCTTTCCAGGGAAGCAAATCTGAGCTATTCAATACAGTTCATTTTCTATTTATCTAAGTTTTCTCTCTCTCAGGGATGTATTCTTACACATAAAGACACCTGATAGCCTGCGGGCCAAATCTGTCTGCCAAGAGCCTATCTTTTGTAAATAAAGTTTTATTGAAGCATAGCCACACCCATTTGTTTACATATTACCTCTGGCTGCTTTCACCCTACAACAGCAGAGCTGAGTAGTAGGAACAGAGACCACATGGTCCGAAAAACCAAAATATTTACTATCTGGCCCTTTACAGAAAAAGCATATTGACTTTTTTTCTAGATGATAGACAGAAAGTAATTTTGACATTTCCAAAACACAGGTAAGGAAAATAAAAAGAGACAAGGAAGTCAATACTATATCCTTAAGAACTGTCATGTTCATATTTTATATTTCATCATGATATTATAATAATAAACTCTAGTTGCATTATTTGTCATTATTTGTTGTTGTTTGAATGAGTATAAATGCTGGGAACAGAGATAGACTTCAATAAAAGTTTGTTGAAGCAATAAAAGAGTACAAGTTGTAATTTAGGATTAGAAAGGACATATCTTGAAATAATATTGATGATTTATTCTCATCATTATTTATCAATATTTTTCAGTTAGTTATCCATATTAAACCATAAAAATAAGAGAAAATAACATATTTTGCACATACAGCTTTATTTTTTTACTTTTTATTATGAAAAATTTCAAACATAGGCAAAAGTTGGCAGAAAAGTTAAATAAATCTTCATGTACCCATTACCAACCTTAAGCAATATTTAAGTCATGGGATTCTTTGTTTCATCTGCATTGCAACCTCTGTCTTCTCTGATATTATTTTGAAAAAAATCACATCAGTTATTCTTTTCTTTTCTTTTCTTTTCTTTTCTTTTCCTTTCTTTTCTTTTCTTTTCTTTTCTTTTCTTTTCTTTTCTTTTCTTTTCTTTCTCCCTCCCTCCCTCCCTCCCTCCCTCCCTCCCTCCCTCCCTCCCTCCCTTCCTTCCTTCCTTCCTTCCTTCCTTCCTTTCTTACTTTTTCTTGCAAATACAAGGAAAAGGAGGGGGTAATATTAGTACAGCATAAAAGGTCTCTAGGAGTGAAGAGTAGGCAAAAGCAGATGTGGTGTGCCCAACTGCTCTCTACCTCATGCTCACTCTAAACCCTCAGACCTACAAAATGACAGTCTAGGTAAAGACATGCTCCCAATGCTGCTTTTCTAAGAGCCTAAAGTCATCCTCAATTAGTGGCATTAACTGGGGCCAGTCAACAAGTGGGTGTTGTCAACACAGGCTCTGTGGCATCTGGGATTCTCCTCCCTGGACTCATCTTCGTCCCTCTCCTCAAATTCAGGTAGGATGGGGACTAGAGGTCCTTGGCCCCTCCCCAAATCACTGGCAAGAACAGAATATCATGGGTCAAAGTAGCCAAATAACTGAAGAGTACAACTACCTCAAAAGTAAAATAGTACAACAAAGGAGACAACATGCCACATTTGAAGCAGAATTAAAACAATAAATGAACAATGTTAAAGAAGCATCAAAAATATTCTTAAGAAGATAAGGAAATATATAAGCAATCTGAAGCAAAACCAAGATATAATGAAAAAGAAGTGGAAACATATGAATGAAATAATAGGTATGAAAAAGATAATAAAGAACAAATGAGTGAGTTATATTAACAAATTGAAGAATTCTCTCAGAAGGAAGCAGGAGGGCATAAAGACATAAAAATACAAAGGAAAAAAAATAAAAGAATAACACTATAATTATCAGGATAGATATTTAAAAAAAAGTTATTATAACAATGGATGCCTGACCTCAAATACAATGTGATCATCTTGCTAAAAATGAGAAGTAATGAAACAAATCCACATATGGACACATTACAATAATAATAAGAACATCAAAGAAAACCAAAAGATTTAAAAGCTTCCAGAGAGAAAGAACAGATTTCCAAGACAGGAATAAGAATCATAATGTCAAGAAATCTATTAAAGCAACATTGCATTTAAAAAAATAAATCATATTTTTAAAGTATTTATGGAAAAGAAACTTTGAACTTATAATTTTGCAGGCAAAGGTCACTGAAGATTTCCTCTGGTAAACACACACAAACAACGTCGTAGTTCTAGCATTGACTACAAAGACTAATGCCTAGTAAATTAATGTTGTAAGAACTCAACAAAAGAAAAACAAACAGGGGGATATTTCCAGATATACAGAAAATACGGATAATCAAATGCCTTGTGACAATGTATTTACCTACAAAATCTAATCTAATAAAAGAGAAACATGCAAATTGACTGCACATCCATTACACACAAGCCACGTCAATCAGAGCAACTATATGCAAATTAACCCAACCAAGATGGCAGCCTCTAGTCTACACTAATAAAAGACAAAGATGCTAATTGACCATACCTTCGCTACACCCACCAGCCAATCAGAGCGACTATATGCAAATTAACCCAACCAAGATGGTGGCCGGCAGCCACAGAGCTGGAGCAAGCAGGAGGCTTGGTTGCCCAGGCGATGGAGGAAGCCAAGCTTCCCGCCAGTCCTGAGCCGGCTGTGGCCTTCACTAAAGGCAACAAAGTTTCAATTATAGAAGATAAATAAATCCCAGATACCTGCTTCCAGCCAGCCTCCACTGGGAGCTTGGGTGGCTGGGGGCTGTGGCTAGCCTGCAAACAGCCATCAACCCCTCACCCAGGATGGCCACACACTCATGGACCCCCATACTGAAGGGGATGTGTGGCCAGCCTGCAAACAGCCATCAGCCCTCACCCAAGCTGGCCAGGCACTCAAGGGGGATCCCCTACCCTGAAGGGGCTGTGGCCAGCCTGAAAACAGCCATCAGCCCCTCACCCAGGGTGGCCACTCCCTCATGGAGTGAGAGTCCCCGTTGGGGGCTTAGCCAGCCTGAAAAGGCCCTCAGCCCCTCACCCAGACTGGCCAGACACCCCAGCAGGACCCCCCACCCTGAAGGGGCTGTGGCCAGCCTGCAAAATAGCCATCAGCCCCTCACACAGGCTGGCCAGGCACTCCTATATAATAAAAGGGTAATATGCAAATTGACCCTAACAGCAGAATTACTGGGAATGACTGGTCACTATGACACACACTGACCACCAGGGGGCAGATGCTCAATGCAGGAGCTGCCCCTTGGTGGTCAGTAAGCTCCCACAGGGGGATCTCTGATCAGCCACAAGCCAGGCTGCTGGCTGCCGGTACAGCAGTGGTGGTGGGAGCCTCTCCCACCTCCTCAGCAGCGCTAAGGATGTTCAACTGCAGCTTAGGCCTGCTTCCTGGTGGCAGTGGACATCCCCCGAGGGGTCCCAGGCTGCCAGAGGGATGTCTGACTGCCAGCTTAGGCCCAATACACCATGGAGCGGGCCTAAGCTAGCAGGTGGTCATCCCCCGAGGGGTCCCAGACTGTGAGAGGGCACAGGCCAGGCTGAGGGACCCTCCCGAGTGCACAAATTTTTGTGTACCAGACCTCTAGCATAAAATAAAAAGAAAGAAATATCAGAGTCACTCCACATATCAAAAAACTAGAGGCCCACTGCACAAAAATTTGCATACTCAGGGGGGTCCCTCGGCCAGCCTGTGCCCTCTAGCAGTCTGCGACCCCTCAGGGGATGACCACCTGCTGGCTTAGGCCCACTCCTCGGGGGATTGGGCCTAAGCTGGCAGTCAGACACCCCTCTGACAGCCCTGGAGCCCTCAGGGGATGTCCACTTGCCAGCAGGGAGGCCTAAGCTGCAGTCATACATCCTTAGTGCTGCTGAGGGGGTGGAAGAGGCTCCCAGCACCACCGCTGTACCCGCAGCCGTCAGCCTGGCTTGTGGCTAAGCAGAGCTCCCCCAGTGGGAGCGCACTGACCAAGAGGGGGCAGCTCCTGCATTGAGCGTCTGGCCCCTGGTGGTCAGTGTGTGTCATAGTGACCAGTCATTCCCAGTTTTTCTGCTGTTAGGGTCAATTTGCATATTACCCTTTTATTATGTAGGATAGAGGCCTGGTGCATGGGTGGGGGCTGGCTGGTTTGCCCTCAACGGTGTCCTTGATCAGGGTGGGGGTCCCGCTGGGGTGCCTAGCCAGCCTGGGTGAGGGGCTGAGGGCCGTTTTCAGACTAGCTACACCCCCTTCAGAGTGGGACTCCCTGCAGGAGTGCCTGGCCAGCCTGGGTGAGGGCCTGAGGGCCGATTTCAGACTGGCCACATCCCCTTCAGTGGGGGGGTCCCCGCTGGAAGCCTGGCCAGCCTGGGTGAGGGGTTGATGGCTGTTTGCAGGCTGGCCACAGCCCCCAGCCACCCAAGCTCCCAGTGGAGGCTGGCTGGAAGCAGGTATCTGGGATTTATTTATCTTCTATAATTGAAACTTTGTTGCCTTGAGCAGAGGCCACAGCCAGCTCAGGGCTGGTGGGAAGCTTGGCTTCCTCCATCGCCTGGGCAACCAAGCCTCCTGCTTGCTCCAGCTCTGTGGCTGCCGGCCACCATCTTGGTTGGGTTAATTTGCATATAGTCGCTCTGATTGGCTGGTGGACGTGGCTTAGGGCATAGCAAAGGTATGGTCAATTTGCATGTTTCTCTTTTATTAGATTAGATACCAAGGTCTTTCTGGATGTAGAGGTAAAGGGAGACCAGTGAGACAGAAAATCATGGCTAAGTAAGTATCTGGTTTGGTAGGATAAGTGAGTATTTTTATATTTAAGAAGTTAACAGAAATAAATAAATATGAGTAGAAGTCCCAAGTTAAGGACAACAACCATTAGAACACAAATAAATATATAACTTTAAGAAAAGCTGAATAGCCCTAGCTGGTTTGGCTCAGTGGATAGAGCATTGGCCTGCGGAGTGAAAGATCCAGGTTCGATTGCAGTCAAGGGCACATGTAAAGAAATGTTTACAAATGAAAACACATTTGAATGTTTGCCTGTGGAAAGTAATAGGAAATGACGATAAAAGGAGTGAATGAATGAATGAACGAAGAAAGAGTCTTGCATGAACCAATGTCAATAATGAGCCACAGATAATTATGATGAACTCCATCCTCTGCACCTAAAGTCCAAACAAAATACAAAAATGAATGAAAGAAATACAATTACCACGTTTTTCTTTTGTTTAAAATTTAAACCAGACGTTCCTTAAACTTTGGCTTTCCAAATGTACTTCTGTTGCATTTAATTTGCAGCATATGAATATCTAGAACAATAAGTCCCCTGAATATAAATTAAACAATTTGTGTCCTATAAAAGTTTGCTGAGTGAATGTTAGGGAAACAAAAAACAAAACTAACCTGTTCTTGGCCTGAAGAGAATGAAGTGTGTGACTCTCAGTTGCTTATGATGATGAATAATGCTTAAAAACACAGCCAGTTTCCATATGAGAGTTTTATTACCTGAGCCAAAGGACACTGACATTTTGCTTCCATAAAACACATTATACAGGGTTTTTCAAGAACCGGAGAGGTTTTGTTTTACTATTACAAATCATGGACAACATACTGTAAGTGTGTGTGGTGCCTCTGTGGGTGGATGCTTTCAGGACATTCCTCTTCTTATGGGGAGGTAAAGGATCCTGAATTCTAATCTTAGTAGTGCTTAACTTTGTTCCAGTTTTCCCATGTACTAAATAATGTTTGACCATGGCATTTGAGATGAAACAAACTCTTTTCCTAGGGTGAGTTGGTTTTATTAAGGGATGCTGGCATCAGGAGGGTTTTGCTCTGTGAATCAGTGTAAAATATAAAGTGAAATCTGAGCTTAGGGATAGAAACATTACTCCTTACTGAGCAATGTCTTTTTGAAAGGGCTGTATGTGAAATCAGAAAAATGAGTCACTTAAATGTTTATCATTGGGTAGAGGGCAGCTAGAGAGCCAAAGTGGGAGCTGATGGAGAATCAAGTGGTTGCTTCCGTAGTTGGTAGGGCAGAGTAATAGAAAGAATCCAACTATGCAGTTAGAAGCACTTAAACCAAAATGTTGACTGTATTGATATGCGGCCCTTATGAATCTTTCATCATCTCTAAAATGAGGATAACACCTTCCTGAAAAATTTAAAGTTGAAATTTAAAAAAGGCAAAACACAGAAAGCAGGTAGCACATAGTAAGCATAAAAATATTAATTACCTTTTTCATCCCCTTAGTATGCCTTCTGTTTCAAAGACAAGAGGGTATAGAGGCCTCTGGTTTTTCTTTTTCACCTTCTTGTAGAAACCATAAGGATCTAGAAATAACTCCTTAAATTAATGTCAGAAGCTGTAATTTCTGCTTTCTCTGTATATAACAAGAAAATTTACACCCCCAAATAAGAAGTGGTGGTCAGGAGCAGGGCTTAAGAAACAAATACTGGTAGAGGAGAATGACAATGAAATTCTCACCTGAGTATATTATATTTGGCTATGAGTCAAGCATGTCCATGCTCTGCTCATTTCTTAGACTACACTGACACTGTGTTCCACTATTCTTAATACAGGGATAGAAGCCTATCCCCTATGCTTCTTCTGCCTCCACCAGTACCTGCCATGACTTTCTCAACTTGAGAAGTCCCTGTCTCTGTAGTCTACAGAAGATAGTATTCTAGGATTGGTTCCTAGAATGCACCTGATACTTGAACATGACAATGACTTAGCCTCCTTCAAGACTTGACATTTGCTATAAATGACCTTCCAGAACCTGGAAAAGGAGGATTTGTATAAATGACCTTTCAGAACCTGGAAAAGAAGGATTTGAATTACAGATATTTGAGTAACTCTTAAAAAAATAGCAAGTGATAAACAGGAGTTAGCTATATTTTATTGACCCATGAGTTACAGTTTACTTACAAAGGCATACTGTGATTGTGCTTAATGACTTAATTTTTGTAGTGCAAATATATCTAATTTATACACTTGGCATAATTTTTTAAAATATTAGAATGTATTTTGGAAAAAATTAAGTTGTATATTTATTCCATGCCCCTCAGGGGAAGCAGATTTTGTCATCTCCTAAAATATGCCTTTTGGGATTCTTGATTATTTTAAGCTGACTATTTTTAAGAAATGAAAGACTCAGGAAAACCTTTGGCCTTCCCCCTAACTGCCTAAAAAAATTTAGATAGAGGACCTGCTCCAGGAAAGGAGACAGCATTACAGATAATTTAATATGGACTAGTGTGTGATAAACAGGGAGGAACCTAGAAGGCCCATTTGATCAAAGTCCTGTGTCTCATTGTTAATGATGGCCCAGCAGACATTTGTTTATAAAATATATGCATTTCCATCTCCTTGTGAATTGCCTTCTTGCCCTTTATTCCCACCCTTCACCTCATACTTTTCTCTTTTTGTAAAAAATATGTTTTTATTGATTTTTGAGAGAGAGCAAGGGGAGAGAGATAGGAACATTGATGGGAGAGAAACTTTGATTGGCTGCCTCCTGCATGCCTCCACAGGGGACCCATCCTGCAACCCAGGGCAACCAAGGCATGTGCCCTGACCAGGAATGGAACCTGCAACCTCTTGGTACATGGGAAGACACTCAACCAACTGGCCAGGCTCACCATTCTCTTTAGCTCAAGATAGTATATATGCCTCAACTGCCTTATTTGTCCTTATGTCTTTATATTCTTACTAGAGGCCTGGTGCATGAAATTCATGCGGGGGGGGGGGGGCCTCAGCCAAGCCTGCACCCTCTCCAATCTGGGACCCCTTGGGGGATGTCCGACTGGCAGTTGGACATCCCTCTTACAATCCAGGACTGCTGACTCCCTACCACTCACCTGCTTGCCTGCCTGATTGCCCCTAACCACTCCTCTGCCAGGCTGATCAATGCCTAACTGCTCCCCTGCCAACCTGATCACCCCTAACAACCTCTGCCTCAGCCCCTACCACCCTTTTATTAGTATAGATAGATTGTATAGGATAGGATTGCTTAAATGAGAAGGGGGAGCCTTTTTCAGCAGGAGGAGATGCTCTTGGCAGACAAAAGCACATAATCCCTATATCTGGATTGATAGCCAGCCATATGCATTATACTGCCAAAGCAGTCATTAAAAAATTGAACCGCTTTCTTACACCTTACACCAAACAGCTGTTGCCCTTAAAACCCCTCCTCAGCCCCCACCTTAGGTTCTGCCTTCACAGTTCACCCAGATTAGGTTCTGATTGGTTGGTTTCTATACCAGTCAGTGTCAAAAGCTCCGCCTCCTAGGCAGCCATTGGCTCCTGGCCCTCCACCCAGATTAGGTTCTGATTGGTCAGTTTCTATGCCAGTCAACATCTCTGGGCCTACCTCAGGGCCTGATCAAAGAGGAGGGGCTGATTAGCAGCCCCTGCAGAAGCCCGAGAGAAATAGAGGCGTGGCTGCTGGGGAAACCCAGAGAGAAAGAGAGAGGCAACAGCTGATCAACAGCTGCCTCAGAGGCTGCGGATCAGACCCTGCCTCTCTCTCTGCAGGCCTCTCTCAGGGCCTGATCCGCAGCCCCCGTCGAAGTCAGTGCTGGGTCACCAGCTGCACTCAGTACTAGGTCACCACAGCAACCTAGCACTGACTTTCAGTGTTTGGTCGAGCCTTCAGTTGTTTCAGACCCTGGCTCTTTATATATATAGACTAGAGGCCTGGCACATGAAATTTGCATGTGGGTACATTCCCTAGGCCTGGCCTGCAATCAGGCCCATCTTCCCCAGCTTCCCACAGTCAGCCTTGCCCCCTGATGCCACCCACCCGTGGTTCCCCGTTTGCCATCGGGTGATCGGTGCCTGACAGCCAGGGGAAGGGACCGAGAGGTCGGCTGTTCCCCCCCACTCGCCAGCCCCGCCCCCCCTGCGGGTGGCCATCAGTTAATCGGAGCCTGCCAGCAGGGGAAAGAAACCAAGAGGTGGTCAGTGTGCCCCATAGTGACTGGTCCAGCAATTGTTCTGGTCATTCTGCCGTTGTGGTCAATTTGCATTTTACCCTTTTATTATATAGGATAGAGTCCTGGTGCATAGGTGGGAGCTGGCTGGCCTGCCATGAAGGGGGCCCTGGATCAGGGTGAGGGTCCCCACTGGGGGTGGGGCACTGGGGCAAGGGGCCATGGGGTTTGCAGGATGGCCCCACCCCTGATCAGGATGGGGGTCCCCGCTGCAGGCGAGGCCAGCCTGAGTGAGGGGCCATGGGCGGTTTGCAGGCAAGCCACACCTGCGATTGGGGTGCGGGGGGTTCCCGCTCAGGGGTGGGTCAGCCTGGGTGAGGGGCTGCTGGGGGCTTGTGGGCCAGCCATGGCCCACCGATCGGGTGGGGGTTCCCGCTGGGGGCAGGGACGGCCTGGGCAAAGGGCCATGGGCAGTTTGCAGACTGGCCATGCCCCCAGCTTTGTCATTAAGGATGTCTAGAATAACGTCCTGGTCAATTAGCATATCACCCCTTTGTTAGTATATATGGAACCTTCATATGTACATATGTAATAAATTTGGTTATTTTCTCCTATTAATCAGCCTGTTGTTAATTGGATGATTAGAGAAACCAGAAGAATTTAGAAGGGTGAAAGAAAATTTACTTTTTTTCCTTTACACCCACAACAAAGTTTGATATAAACAAAAGACATACATATAAAGTAAAAGCACAGAATTATTAGTAGAAACTAAATTAGCATAAGCTTAAATTCTTGGGGAAGATAGAGCCTTCAGAAGCAAAATACAGAATGAAGATGACATGAAAATACTGATGAATTCAGCTATTCGGGAGACCAATGGCACATAAATATATAATTAAAAGACAAGCAACAGAAAAAGATATCTTCATGCATATAAAAAGTTCCTGGCAGAGTATACGCTGATGCTATGGGGATGACTGAAGATCTTCACACAGGGGAATGCCTTTAACAGAGCTGAACATTGTAAATATTACAAAAGTCATAGTCCAATGGAATTTCCTTTATGAAAATATTGCAGAAATACTTCATTTATGATAGATATTAGCCCATAAATGAAAAATAAATTCTGTTCAAAATTTACACAAAATTAAAAGATTTATAAGTTAATACTTTTTGGCATGATTATTTATATTACACTAACATACAATAATAATAATATATGACTATATTTAAGATAAATATCATGTTACTTAACAAAAACAAGATGCAAATTGTACCAAGATGTCCCCATGTTATCAACATGCTTTAAAACAGAAGCTACAAAATTAGCTTCTATAAACACTGGGAGCCAAAGTTCTTATCAACAAAAAATACTAGTAGCTACTTCACAATAATGTGAGATTTAAATTTTAAAATGGTAAAATGTTCTATGCAAAGTCCTTAACATAGGGCCTGGGAGGTAGGGCTAACTATGAGCTATCAACACTGGACAGACCTGAGAGGACAAAACCTGGGAGCTTTCCTTGGTGCTGACCCAAATAGTTACACAGGTTCAAGAGACAAATTATGTGAAATTCAAAATATGTTTCAAATTAGTTTGAGATAGCCACTGATGCCAGAAAATCTTTGTCTGTAGAAAAAGATTCATGGGATAGAATTTCATGGGAAGGTAGGTGAATTATAGCAATTTCTTTTTAGTTATTTAAGCATTTCCATTTTATTCTATCTCATGTATTTGGAATGTTGGCAGAAGTATACTGGTTCTGATAGCTCCAGCCCTCAGTGGCAAGATGGCTGATACCACTGCACTTATTACAGGTTTTATTGCTTCAATTCTAACATGAAGTACTATGTATTTAATGAATGTACATATAGTTACATATTGCTTTAAAGGAAAAATTTAAAACATGAGTTTTAAATACTTAGGTATAAAAGCTGATAGTGTCTGTCAAACCTCAGAAGGAAGGTAAGGGAGGGTGGGGGTAAGGGGGTAAGGGGGAGAGATCAACCAAAGGACTTGTATGCATTCATATAAGCATAACCAATGGACACAGACACCGGGGGGTGAGGGCATGAGTGGGGGTGGTGGAGGGAGCAATGGGGGATAAGGACACATATGTAATACCTTAATCAATAAAGAAAAAAACAAACAAAAACTGATAGTGTGACTATTTCAGTATTCTTATACAAATAAAAATAAAACTGGATTTTTATGAAGGACACAAAGATAATCCTTTTTAGAGATCAATCAAATAGGAAGGAAATGAGTTCTCATTGTTTAAGAATAAAATGCTCACAAGAAAGGGGAAATTTTTATTTCTACTAGATATTCAACCTGCACAAATATACATTTAAATAGCTACTTTCCCTTGTATCCAGTGTTTGAAATATACATTCAAATAGCTTTTGGCTATGACTACCTAGTTTTTAAAATAGTTTTGTTTTCAGTGTCAAACATTTGGTGTCCATTTGCTACACTTAAAAAAAAAGTGTGGGCAATGTTGTGTCTTTTGAGATACAGTAACATGACAGAAAGTGACAAATGGGGGAATGTGTCACAATGAAGCATGATATATTATAGTAGTGTGATATGCTGATACTCAAAGAATCCATAATATGCATCTTTCTTTTTATTTGCTGCTACAGCAGAAGAGATTATTCTTATAGATTAAGGGACTACTGTCACATCTTAGGTAACAAAGTAAATATATTTCACTACATTAATATTTCTCTATAAGACTGTCATGTGCTTTTTCTATACTTCTTTTCTATTAATTTCAGATTAGCAGTAGATGCATTTATAAACAGAAATCTATTCCTTATGCCTGACTTACCCAGTGGCAACATAGTCTTCTGAGTCTGCACTCCAAGTCATTAATAAGGAAAAAAGATGAATGCCAACAATGGACACAAGTGTGACTGAATACTAAGAATAGACTTAGACACAATTGTATTTTGATGATTTCCACAGGATCCTTTATACAAAATTTCAACAGTGCATAAAAATCTCTAATTTTAAACAGAAAATTATCCAGATCATTAAAATACATTTTTAAACAAAAGGCTCATTGTCTTTTTATGTGTCCACTCAGGTTTAATAAATCTTACATGTTGTATGTGTTGTTTTCTGTTGTTGTTCCACATGTTAGCAACCAGTAACATCTATAATATTCAATAAAGATGGCTTATCATCAGCTTTTTAATTACAACGAAGAACTCTTGGCTTTTGTTTTTTTCTAAAGAGGTATGCATATTGCCCTGTTTTTCAGAAAATTGTTGAGGTATGTTTTGAAGCCAAAGCAAACTACATATAGTCTGTGTTATTAGACATTAGTGACCACATTATATATTAATGCCAAAATAATATGCATTATGAATACAAATGCAATGTTAATTTAAGTTGAAAAGAGGCAGCAATGTTTTCTTAAAGTAAAGCTCTGTGAAGATGCTTTTATTTATATCAAAATCTCTTTCTATTAAATTTATTTATTTCTTCCTCAATTGGTCTTATTTAATATCAGGAAGGGATACCCACTAATCTATTTGTGCAGTACCATCTCATAACTACTAGAGTGTGGCTTAAAACAAAAAGCCTGTTCTATATAGGAAAATGCTATATAAGTGAATTTAAATAATCATTCTGAAAAAAATCACTACTAGGTGTATTTGGTGACTCATGTACCATTAGGTTGATTCTTTTGTCCTTTCCTACTTATATTAGCTTCTATGTATACAAATATAAATTTATTACAACAAAACATCAGATGAATTTTATTTTCACATGTCAAAAAATACAAATAACTCATTTGTGAAGCAATCACATGAGTTATTCCATTTCTCCTCACTCATAAAAGTCAGTAACAATAGAGAAATTGCCAAAACCAGTTTGGCTCAGTGGATAGAGCGTCGGCCTGCGGACTGAAAGGTCCTAGGTTTGATTCCAGTCAAGGGCATGTACCTTAGTTGCGGGCACATCCCCAGTAGGAGGTGTGCAGGAGGCAGCTGATTGGTGTTTCTCACTCATCGATATTTCTAACTCTCTATCCCTCTCCCTTCCTCTCTGTTAAAAATCAATAAAATATATTTTAAAAAAATAGAGAAATTAATTATTTCTTCACAAGTAGGTTACATAGACTCATACTCATAATTAAATATGTTTAATACTTCTCTACAGTAAAGGAACATCAATTTAAAATTAAAATGCTTTGTTATTAAGTGTGAAACTAGCATTTTGCATGTAATAAACTAGATTATTTTAAATTTTCCAATTAAAGTTTTTATATTCAGTAAAAAGAATATTTAGCCATTAAAAAGACCTTTTATTGAGGTAAAAATGTCATTTTGCTCTAGTAGAGGAGTATAAAAACATTATCAACACAGAGTGCTACTTTTTCAGAAAAGGAAGGCACTTAATCATATATATATATATATATATATATATATATATATATATTCTTTTAGAGATAACTTTTTTTTTTAAGCAAAGGTCTCCTCCAAACTTTCCCTTAGATGTAAAATCAGAACTTCTTCAGAATTATTAAAAACTTGAGAACAGATATACTAATGGGTGGTGAAGTTTATGTCATAGTATCACATTATAAAAATAAATGATCAAAATATTCTAATGTAATTATTTTTCAGGATATAATTCTTAACATAAAAATATATAATTTGTTTTGGTGAATGTTAATATAAAGAGGTAACATTTTAACAAGAAATATTTTATTTTAAAAATATAACAAGCTTTTACTATTTGGAAGAACAACGTTATGAATGTCATAAAAATATTTCCATTTCCATAAACTCACTATGTATAAATCACTTGACATCGGCAACAATTTCAGTTTAATAACTAGAATATCTGCTCTTTAGAAAAAAATCTGTTTTTTGTATCCAAAATGAGTTTAGAATTATAGTAATGGCTAGTAGAGGTCTCCTCCAAACTCTCCCTAAGATGTAAAATCTAAAAATAACTAGAATATCTGCTCTTTAGAAAAAGTATCTTATCATAAAAAATAAATTAATTCTTCTGTAATCCCCATTGATAAAGAAAAAAATAACATAAAGCTACTTTCTCTCTAAATATTTAAATTTTGTCTTTAAATTTGCTTTATCCAATCTCCAGATTAATTTCAAACTAAAACTTATCAATAAAACAGTAGCATCCCAATAAAGGAGTAGATTAAGCAGTATGTGATGGATAAAGCCACATGCTGAATTGCATTAAACTGTATCATTAAGTACCTTTAAGGACATAGTTCATTGTAAGCCAAAGAAACCTTTTATTTTTGAAATCATAAACCTTTCCACAATTCATATTTCTGATCTTGATTTATATCTGATCCCTTTTTATAACTCAGTATACATAAAAGGCTATACAAGTCCAAATAGTGCTGTTTTGAGGGGAGGGAACAAAAACGTACCACTATCACCATAAACAGACAATAGATAGGTTCATAGAGCATCCAGTATCTCCATCAGAATAGTATTTCTGTAAGTGAAATAAATCAAAATTATAATAATTTAATATTCATTAATATGTTTAGAAAGAATTAGAGAAATTATATGAACTGTCTTTCTTATTTCAAGCCTTCAGTTCGGCTATAATGGTGGATAAAACAGATTTTGTGGTCCAAATTTAGAATCTTCTCAAGTTTCAGAGGCTACAGTAGCTGAAACCTCTCTCTTTTATTGTTAGTTACCTACCCCTTTGGCATCCTTCTCCCTTACCACACTGATAGCTCTAATCAGTGACTGCTTTACCACAGGAATTATAATCAGTGGTGTGCTTCCAGAGAAAAAAAAAAAAGCTTATTCAGTGTGTGAGCTGATTTTTTTGGTGAACTTACTCCCACCATGGCCAATTTCCTGCTGCCTATGTAGTGCCTGATTTAGAACAGCACATCATTGTGTAGTATTTCCATCAGACCTATACAAATAGTTGTAAATGTGGTAAAATACTTAATTTGGAAGTAATAGATTGTATTTATTAATTTTCATTTTAATATAGTTTGCTAGCTGTAAGTTTATGTAATTTGATTTTTAATAATGGTTATTTTAAAGAACCAAAGTCCTGAGAATTTCATAACTGATCCTTGTAAACTGGTATAAGCTCAGCACACCACTGAGTTTACTCCAAAAAATCTTCCATACGTGCTAATTAAAAAAAGTATATTATTTTAAATGTTTAGTATTAAAGCTATAAATATTTGAAAGGGTGACATCTCTGAGGAGGGGTGTAGGCAGGTGACTTGAAGGGATTGTGCAAAAAAGAAAAAAAAGAGAGAAAGAACTCGGGCAGGGGTAACAGTGTAGAGACTGTGAAGGAGGAAGAGGGTTTGGGGAAATAAATGGTGATGGAAATAAATAAAATAGAATAAAGAAAGCATAACAATTAAGAGTATTATAGTAATACTATTGGCATTAATCTGTCACATTTAAAGTGGCCAGAATTTTTATGTCTCTGGCACTAAAAAGACAAATGAATCTTTGTTATTATAATTTTTTAAGCCCATAGAGTTATCTTTTTTAATTCTGGCTCTTTGGCCATGCCATCATCCTTAGCTGAGACATTGCTAATTATCTTTGCTAAATGATTTGTAACCTTGAGGATATTCTGGGCAGCACTTGTACTTGCATTGGCCCACTTCCTGGTAAAGAAAAAGGTTGATGGAAAGACAATGGGTACAAACCTCCCTTGAGAGTTTCATACTGCTAGGAAAAAAGTAGCCCTGGAGGCACGAGAGAGATTCCTATATAGTCTGGGGTAGGTGTTTTAAATAGGACATTAATGTGTAAATCAGACTTTATTTTTCAAAGTTGCCTTCATGGCTCCTTCTATATGAAGAAATAAGGCAAAGAACTCAGAGCACTGTTCTTCACTTTTCCAATTTAAAAACTACCTTAGTTGTATATGACTATAATCCCTCTCATCTGTGGCCCTGATGTAGTAGACAGGGAGACAATAGATTTGGTCAATGAAACATGAGACAAATGTATTATGGCATTAGAATTCCTAATGAATCAGTAGTTCCCTAACCACAGTTCTATCAGCCACTATTCTTCATGGCTTCACATAGAACAAACCAAATTCTTTCAATCTCTGGGAGAAGGCTCTTTTTCTGGCTCAGTGAGTTACCTAATAATCTTTCAAAGATCAAATTTCAGAGAGATTAAAAAAAACATGAAAAGGACCTCTTTTATAGGAAGTAGAAAATAAGATTTTGGGGAGCTCAATTTCAGTACTACTAACTCTACTAGCTATTACTATAATTCTAAACTCATTTTGGATACAGAAAACAGATTTTTTTTAAAAGAAATGCACATTTTTTGTAACAATTTGAATATTACAAAATTTTTTATATGAAATTTAATATGGTTAAATATAATTGACATTATTGTGTACACATATTTTAATAACCTGTGGGATAGGAATCACTGATAATTATTAAGAATATTTTTTATTTTTAATCTTTTAACAGCATTTTTATTATACCCACCTCTTTTTTTGCTATAGTAATTAATTTCTTCTAAAATTCAAGATTCTGACCCTCATCTGTGTTTACCATCACTGCAATTGGAATGAGTAATTTTACCCGTCATTCTCCATGAGAATGTGAAGTTTTCTCATATCATCTGGATCTAAGATGAATGAAACTTGACATATTTATTTAAAGGAACTTCTTAACTATATCATTACTGCATGAAACAATCTAAGGTTGCTTTTGACATTTCACAGTATGTGAAATTCACTGTGAATTAAAGTGAAATGAGAAACTAATAAGATAAAACATAGTTATTTGACCTATTTTTTCCTCCTTGCATTTGCAATATAGCAGAGGTAAAAAATGATAAAGCCAGAATTCATCAATGTCTCTTTGTTTTAACCCTGTAACAGGAATCCCTGTCTTGCTAAATACTGATGTAACTGATTATGCACATAAGGTAGAAGAATTGTAAAGTGTTTCTTCATGTGTACCTGTTGATTAAATAATTTATTTATTTAAAAATATTAACCTGAGAGATGTTGTTTTCGCAGAATCAGTTTAGTTTATTCTAAATACTAGCTCCTGGATTACAAAAGCAAAATGAATAAAAAGCATACCTATTTTTGAAATTGTATTCTGTCCTGAAAATAGGAAAAAGAAACCACTAATGTTCTCACTGATAAAGATTTAAAAAGAGAATTACTTTTAGGTTGTTTTTGTAAATATGAAGCTTTGAACTGATCTCTCCATACTTTTTACCTTAGAGTAGAGCTACATTTTGGAAAATAAACAAATGTATTAAGATAATGGGTTCTAATCCACAGCTTACTTTATATTTTCACTTCATGTTTTTATATCTATATTAAGAATTTAATTTTCAATAGAATTTTCCATATTAAAATTTCTAGTTCAAACTCAAATTCTTACCTGTATAAGTTACTGCACTAATCTTGGGTAAATAGTATTGCTTTTTCATGATTGTCACAGATGAAATGTTATTTACAATGTTATCTTAGAAACTCTGTAACAAAAATCTTATTTATTATAGAGTCTCGGTTTTTGTACATTTTACTTAATATCAAATAGAATGATATATTTGGTATCTGACCAGTTTGGAAAGCCAATGCTGACTACATAAACTATTATAAGAATATTTCGCTTGCTTTGCTAATTTTAAAGCAAATGGCAAAATACTGCAGATTTATGGTACAGTATATTGATGAAAATACATTATAACTACCATGCTCAATAAGTAACCAATTTAAGGTTTAAAAACTAATAAGTTACCAGCTCACATATAAATCCCACATATTAAATAATGAAAACCTTCTGAAAAATCAAATAAAGAACATCAATTTAAACTTTTTGTCAGAATGTTGGTTCATGAATAGTCTGACCTATCCATGAATCAATGGAATAATTCTTTTACTTTGAATTGGGCTCTGTCTCTTAATATAACATATTAAGTTATCCAAGTTCAATGTTACTGAAAAAATCCCAATTTTTTCAAGCATGTATTAATGTACACAGGGAATGCTATTATTGCTAAAAAACAAATAAAGTTCTCAAAACTGTACTAAGAAGCACACCCACGTAAATTTAAGTCATCAAAGTGTGCCACATAGAGAAAACATTAAGACAGGTAGACATATATTGAGGAAATTATAAAATGACTTGGTGTGTATTTTGTTGCTGTTGTTGTTTCTTAAATATATTTTATTGATTTTTTTACAGAGAGGAAGGGAGAGGGATAGAGAGCTAGAAACATCGATGAGAGAGAAACCTCCATCAGCTGCCTCCTGCTCACCTCCTACTATAGATGTGCCTGCAACCAAGGTACATGCCCTTGACCAGAATTGAACCTGGGACCTTTCAGTCCGCAGGCCGACACTCTATTCACTGAGCCAAACCGGTTAGGGCTTGACTTGGTGTTTTAAAACCTCCACATTTAAATCTTATCTGTATGTTCTAGAAGCCATTCTAGGCGTGATGAAATGCTAGAACCTGTCTCCAAACTTGGGCTTACTTGTTGTGTACATTAAGTGTGCAGAAGATTCAGTGAAGTTATGACAACACCATTTATCTTCTGAAGGATTCCTAGGAATTTAAATACCTTAAGTGAACCTAGCTGGGGTTGTAGGTGGGGGTGATTGAGTATTTCTTCATGGTTATCAACTGAGCACAGGCACCAGGATAAACCTCTCAGTTACCTATGGAAGTTCCAGAGAGACAGCCTGGAAAAATGAAGAACAATTTTGGGAATCAGAAAGCACCTGTCCTGTTTCCCTGTCCTCTCCATGAAAGCCTTTTCCACGGACCTGCGGATTCATCTACAATGAAAAACTGATTGTGTCACTCTCCTAGACTGCTTAACTAGCCATTTGTAATTTGGTGCTCTTTTTGATTTCAGCCTTCAGTGAATCGTCATAACTTTCATGATTAAACCTACACTGCTTTTTTTGGACTGAGAAGTCTGCTGCCTGTCTTCTGGTGCTCACTTCCCAGTCGTTCCATGTTCTGATCATATTAAACTGTGAGAAGATATTTGAATGTGCTTTGCTCTTTTACCGCTTCATGCCTTGCACACACTACCTGAAACGTCCCTGCATTTAAAACTTCCCCTTCAAACTTCTCCATCTTACCTGCTTTGGAACTCTTACATAAGCCCATTCCTCAAGATTCAGTTCAAATACCCTTCATCTAGTTTTCTTTCCCAACCATCCTCAATTTCCCCATTCCGTAGCTGAGTGAAACATCCCTCTTATGTGCTCTCATAACTCTGTTCACATTTCTATCCAAGTCTATAATGATGTTGTACTGTAGCTATTAATTTACTTGTTTTTACACTGCAATAAAATACAGTTCCCAGGACTATGACTTTTAACAAAGATGTCTGATATCTGAAACAGGACATGAGAAGCATAGCTCTAATAGGGAAATGTGGTGCTGTGCCATTGTTACTCCTTCTCCTTCATTTCTAATTCTGTTTATTTGTGTCCTCTCCCTTTTTTCTTTGAAGAGTCTGGTGACTGTCAGAGGAGGCTGAGTAAATTATATGTATATGTCAACTGTATGGTGATAGCCAGTGGGAAAGTGAGGGGGGAGGGGCAAAGGAGGGTAAATGAGGAAAGAAAAAGACTTTGCTTTGGACGATGGGCACATGATGCAGTATGCAGATGATGCTTTAATGAGTTGTACACTTGAAACCTGTAGTTTTATTAACCAATGTCAGCCCAATAAATTCCATTTAAAAAAGAATGGGATTTGGCAACAGAGTGCTGGTTCACTGACTCATGCAGAATGACGAAATGCTTTTAGCTAGATGTCTAGCCACTGCGTTATAGACATAAAGAAACAGAGAATCAGAGAGCAGTTAAATGTAACTTACTCTTACTTTTATATTTTAGATGCATGCACATGTGTATGCAAAATTAATATATCTTCTTTCCATTAAATTTTTATACCTTTGACCAAGTAGGTCACAGCCTTAAGAATTAGTTAAGTTTTGGCTCTATCACCTCATTTGGTCTGATTTTGGGCAAACAACTTTAATTTACTTAGCCTACATTTCTTCATATCTAAAGTGAGCATAATAATAATTCCCATATAAAAAAGTCATTAGGATTCTTAAATGAGGTAGGGTAAAGCATCAAATCAGTTCCAGGCATAGGACAAATGCTAATGATACTACATAATAAGGGCAATCATGCCACTATCCTTACAGTTATTCCCTTTCAACAAATTGTTCTTATTTTTTGGAAAAGTTCCAAATATTCTTATGCCTGTGTTGTATGGTTTGCATGAAGGTTTTTATTTTTGGTCCCTTAGCTATCTGTGTTCATCTGGGCACTCTCTTGCCATACCTGTTTTTATTTATAAAATCCATACAAATTTAGATTGCTGGTTCTTGTGTTTTCTTAATGCATTCAGCAGCAATAAAACCTGAGATGATCTGCTTTCTTCTGTTTATTCAATATATAAATTGTTATTTTTTAGAATATTTAAAAATGATCAGTATATACTTATCCTAACAGTAAAAATGATTTAAAGAAGCCAGGTGATGTAAAATCATTTTATTTTTATTTTTTAATATATTTTTATTGATTTCAGAGAGGAAGGGAGAGGGAGAGAGATAGAGACATCAATGATGAGAGAGAATCATTGACTGGCTGCCTCTCGCATGCCCCCCACTGGGGATCAAGCCTGCAACCTGGGCATGTGCCCTGACCAGGAATCGAATCATGACCTCCTGGTTTATAGGTCCATGCTCAAGCACTGAGCCATCCAGACTCATCTTTTATTTTGAAAAAAATTAAATCATGGTTTCTTTCATTAAGAATAAAAGCAAAAGTAGATAAAATTTCTAAAAAAAAATGTCAAATTTATACATTAAAACTTTTTATTTTACTATAAGAGGGTTATGGCTTTATATTATACTAGAGGCCCAGTGCACGAATTCATGCACCAGTGGGATCCCTCAGCCTGGCCTGTGGGATCAGGTTGAAACTGGCTCTCCAATCTCCCCTGAGGGCTCTCAAATTGCGAGAGGGTGCAAGCTAGGCTGAGGGACCCCACCAGTGCATTATTGGGACTAGGGAGGGACATGGAAGGTTGGCCAACCAGGGAGGGACTGCGGGAGGGCTCCAGGGTGTGTCTGGCCTATCTCGCTTAGTCCTGATCTGCCAGACCCCAGCAACAAGCTAACCTACCAGTGGTCAGTGCACATCATAGTGAGCGGTTGAGCGGCCTTAGCATATCATTAGCATATTACGCTTTGATTGGTTGAACGGCCGCCTGGATAACTGGACACTTAGCATGTTAGGCTTTTATTATATAGGATTTCATGATGCCAATAAGCCTATTAGAGTGAACAAAATGCTTTGCTGAAGTGACCATAACTTTTCATTATATGCATTGGTGTTCACAATAAAATATATTTTTAAATATAAAAATATGAGTATAAAATATTAGCACACTAAAAAAATAATGGTTTCAAATTGCCCATTTGCTTATCAGGGGTCAGACAAGTTTTACAGCTCTTCTTTAGGTTTGCATGTGTACAACTTTACTTTAGAAAACATCTCTACTTTTCTTTCATCGCAATATTAGGGTTTTACACATTGCTAAATCTCAGGCAGATAAACAGATTCAAATAAAATTTGGCGATAAAAGAAAATAGT
Organism: Myotis yumanensis; assembly: GCF_028538775.1. Lineage (NCBI taxonomy): Eukaryota > Metazoa > Chordata > Mammalia > Chiroptera > Vespertilionidae > Myotis > Myotis yumanensis. Next base: position 45,365,798 of record NW_027223757.1, read on the forward strand.
GCCTACTGTATGTTGAGAATTTCGATGGCAACTTTCAGCAGAATGTGAATTAAAATGGCTAGGTTATAAATCCCCTGAAAATAAGGTTTTTAATGGAAATGCTGACAGGCATTTAACGATAGCAGCAGTAGCTGGCACCACTGTAATAAAAGGACTTAAATGAAAAAAAAAATGTATGCCTCACAAAGACATGTGGATTTCAGGGTAAAGCTATATGCAGACTCAATGTAAGGATGGATGATAATATGCCTCAGCAATTATGATGCACAGGTGCGAGTAACAAAGAATCTTGAAATTCAGCTTCCAATCAAATTGTGAAAGAGTTTAAGGAAAAACCTGAAGGCAGCAGTCCTCAGTTCTATTTCTCTGGCACCATCCTCTTCTTACCAATGCAGTTTATCCATGCTTTAGGAACAGCAGAGCAGAGCTTACTCAGAACCTGACCCCATGGAAACAAGATAGGCGTTTCAACAGCCAATCCTTTAAACCCCCATTTTAATGAATTATTCAAGTGTTGGTTAGGCATTAGGTAAGAGAATACAAACATTCTCAGGGACACCACCGGATTTCTATAGTCATAAAGTTCATAGTTATGTTTCTTTCAGGTCCCTCCCTTGAGGGGATAGTCCTGAGTTGCTTCTCTAAACCATCTGGATACAGGAAAAAGTTTACCCTTTGATTATATCCTAGCCAAAAAAAATAATAATAATAATGACTTGGTTTTATTTTTTCCTTAACAGTCAACCTTCTATTTTTAAATGTATACTCCTCTTATATGTCTGCTTAATATAAAATGAGTTCAAAGTATTCTGTTCTTCCTGATTGCAGTTATAAAATACAATTGGGTTTTAAGTTTGCTAAAAGGCATTTTTTTTAAGTCTTTGTATGTGCCTGTAGATCCAAACTGGTCACTAGAAGATTCTTGTTTCCAGACTCGCGTGCTCCAGATTACTCCCAAGGAGCTCGACTGTGTAATTCTTCTGACAAATAACAAGCTCTTTAGTTATTTTGGGAGAGAATCTTCCCCAGGAAAAGGATAAAGGTACACTGGTGTAAGTGTCTGTTTTCTTTCTTCATGGCTATAAATTCCACCCAAACTGTCAAGGTTGACAATCCAAAACGATAATCAAAACCACTTTTTACATTCATTCTTGTAGTTGCCGCAGGCAAGTTTTAAAAGATATGCTAACAAATCCCAAAGAATAGCTGGTATTAAATATTTGATAGCTTGAAATGAATACTGTGGATATAAAATTTAAGTCATAGAACTCTTTAATTTCTTATCTATAGCTAATGATAGTCATGTGTGTGTGTATATATATGTGTGTTATTCATTTATTTTTAATTATTTAATTGAACGAAATAATTCATTCATTTAAAAAATAATATATGAATATATACATACACACATATATAGACATGTATATTATTTTAATTCATATAAAATTGGAAAAGAAACAAAATAACAAAATAAACAGAGGTTGCTATTTTATAAGCTATATTATTTTAGTGCCCTAATACCAAAAGCAATACATCAAAAATCACCCAATGTGACTATTTATAATTAGTTGAGTTGAACATTTCTCATTATATATTTTAGTATATATTTATTGCTTTGTGTAAACTCTTACTGAATTATATTAAATATAACAGAAAGTGAACAAATTATACATGCACATTCAGTGAATTTTACGAAGTGAACACTTTTGCTTAACTCTATCCATGCTTTTGATAAGAGTTAAGTCAATGGCATCAACTTCCGTCTTGGTGGTGGTGTTAGGATTTATGTACTAAATGACATTTCTCAGCAAGTGAAACTGTTACTAGATGCTTTGATTGTTGCAGAAAGAGCTACTGAGCCAATGTCATGATTGGCAGGATCGCCTCGGAATACTCTATTTTGTCTGTTCCAGTTGTGGAATCTGCCCTAGATAAGCTCCATCCACACCTTTAACCGATGTAAGGGGATGCAGATTTATCACCGCACAATAGTCTTGAAATTGTAAGGTCCTCACAACAAGATGGTATAATTTTCCTATCTTGGACTTGATATGAGGCATGATCGTTTATATTAGAAGCAAGAGAAAGAATGGAAAGGCATAGTAAGTCATTCCATAAAGCTTGCACAATAGTGTAGGACAGATGATGGCAAATAAGACTGAAATGCTGGGGGAATTTGAGGGAATGTGTCAAGATTCCATATCAAAAAGCAAGTTTAGTATTGACTGAGATAATAGTGAGCTCAGTGATTTCTGAGAGGAGATAGCAGAGTTCTTATCAAATGAGTGAAATACAGTGATGTGGAATCCAAGTCTGTACATCATGCATTTATCCAACCAAGGCATGGAAAGTGACAGCCCCGACAGTGACAAGACTACAGTCTAAGGTCACATGTGCAAGCCCCCAAAGGAATGAGAGTGGCAAAACAAAGAAACCAAATCCAAAGGAAATGCTACCTTGGGCTCAAGGGCTCATGGGGAGAAATGACTGGAGTTGGCTAAAATGTTGTCAGCACTTTAGGTCTGGACAGGGAATGATTCTGCCTTCTAAAATGAAGACTGGGAGAATAAAGGCCCGAGGACTCATTCTCAGATGGGTGTGAGTGAGCTCCCCTTCCAGCTTCTTAAAGAGTTGTTGGCCTTTTCTGACGGCAATGATCAGGACATGCCTGTTGAGTTGACTGTCCAATACCTAGATGTCTATGTGCTGATGGCCAATTACTGCTTTTTTGCTGCTCAACATATACAGGGTGGGGCAAAAGTGGGATTACAGTTGTTCATATGGAAAATAATACAATAATTAATAATACAAGAATAAACTCTTGTGTTTTGTGTACTCACGACTGTAAAACTACTTGTGCCACATCCTGCATTTCCCAGTCAGTGGTTTTAGGACAGAAAGTTCTTTCTGAGAAAAGCTAACCAATAATACCATGGCTCATTAGTACTGACTATTATTTCTGGCTTCTGGCTGATCTCCAGGTTCATTTGCTAATCACCTCATCTCTTTTATTCAACACACAGTTCATACTCTGACCATATCGTGCTAATTCACACTTCAGCATTTCAGTATGCTAGTTCTGATATCTGATATCTCATACCACTGCTCCCAACTCAAAATTTGGATCTTTTCTTAGAGACTTACCTAGTTTTCCCTGACCAGGCACATCTGTTTTGGTGTCCTACTATACCTACCCCACTACATGACATATTTGTTTAACTCCAACAGCATTACAAATTCCTATACAAGGCAAAGATCTTTGTTTCTACTGGGATGAGGATATCAGTTGGCATATAGTAAGCCTTTATTACGTGTGTATTGTTTTGAATTAATGTTATGAGGTAGCCCTAAAAAAATTCTCCCTTTTTTCTTTCTTCCTTTCTCTTTTAACATTCCCTTAGTATGTTCTCAATAAATGCTTATTGAATATATTTGAAATATGTTAAATGGCACAAAGAGACCATATCTTTCTTGCTCGGGGAGCATAATTATTTCTCCATACACCCACTCCCCCATCTAGTTTTGGGAAATAATAATAGAATGTAGAAGTTAAAAGCATAAGTTCTGGATATAGATTTCTGGCTCCACTTTTTACTCACAAGTCATTTAAACTCTCTAGGATTTAGTTTTCCCATAATATGCAAGCCAAAGCTATTAATAGCATCTACCTTGCACTTAGTAAGTTATGAATGTTGGCTATAATTTCACAAAACATGACATAAAAAGGATCCCATTTTTCATATTTGAGCATGTAAATCAAACACTCCATGCCTGATATAAATGACAATTATGGCATTTGGTCAGTGTCTACCATAAACATGGTGCAGTGTAAGTGTTCAACGAATAGTCATTACTCTCTACGTTACTCCCTACTAGGGTAATGAACATGAGCTTCTGAATAATATGCAAAGCTCTGTGATGGACATATTACCAAATGGAAACAGCATCTGTTTCCCAAAAAACATTTGTGTCCATTGTTTATTCCCATGCACTAAGTATTTGCTTGGATGGAAGTAGTGGGAACTAAGGCAATATTACCTAAAACAGGGGAATTCCAAATAGACTTTTTTAGCGAAAACATCACATTCAAAATGTACTCCCTTTCTGAGCTTTGGTGGAGATTTCCTTTCACATTTTAACACTATAAAAAATAAGTTGGAAAAAAGTAGGACTTTCCAATTTAAAAGACACTAATTGGCTGAGAGTGCAGTATGCTAGACACTACAGAAATAGGGTGAAAGATGAAGAAAATATGGGTCCTAACTTAAAACAGGCTAGTTCTCAAGCTTCATCGCATAAAGGTCAAATAATGGAGTTTGCATAAATATAGAAACATGCAATAAGGTAATCTATAATAATAAAAGTGTTATATGCTAATTAGACCAGACAGCTGAACGACCTTCTGGACACCATTCCAGACGTCCTTCCAGATGAAGCCACGGCCACGGGGGCTGAGGCAGAGGTGGTTAGGGGCGATCAGGCAGGCAGGTGAGCAATTAGGGGCCATCAGGCAGGCAGGCGAGTGGTTAGGGGGGATCTGGCAAGCAGCCAAGTGGTTAGGGGTGATCAGGCAGGCAGGCAGAGGGGTTAGGGGTGATCAGCAGGCAGGCGAGCAGTTAGGGGTGATCAGACAGGCAGGCAGAAGGGTTAGGGGTGATCAGGCAGGCAGGCAGGTGAGCAGTTAGGAGCCAGTGGTGCTGGATTGTGAGAGGGATGTCCCGGATTACAAGAGGGTGCAGGCCAGGCTGAGGGATCCTCCCCGCAACCCTCCCGTGAAAAAATTTTGTGCACCAGGCCTCTAGAATGTTAATAATGTAAATTATATTTACAAGTATACCATTAATATATTTTAGAAAATATGGATAAATTGGTTATATTTTAGATACCTATTTCCAGTATAAAACCATCTGTATATATAAAAGCCTAGGTGACCGAAGGACCGAACAACCTGTCGATTGGTCGCTATGATGTGCACTGACCACCAGGGGGGAGACGCTCAATGCAGGAGCTGCCCCCTGGTGGTCAGTGTGCTTCCACAGTGGAAGCAAAGCTCAGCTGACCAGGATGAGTGAGGCTGGGATGAGCAGGAGCGGCTCCTCCCCAACCACCTGCTGCTTCATACACTACTACATCCCTTGGGGGATGTTGGATGCTGGTTTCAGCCCAATCCCCGCAGGCCATGCCGAGAGACCCCACCAGTGCACAAATCTGTGCACCAGGCCTCTAGTTATACAAAAATATAATGCAATTTAAATAAAAAGTAAAACAGAACCCAACATAAAAGTAATTATATCCTATATAATTGAAGATAGCTTAAAAATGAGGACAGCTTAGATCTTGAATTAATTATGCCAAGAAGGTCAACCTGGATCATTAGAAACATTACTTGTGAGAAATAAGAGTTTAACTGTCATTATTTTCTTATAGAAACAGCAAAAAAAAAAAAAAATGGAATCTAAAAAAGAAAAGCTATCAGGTATATACCAGTACTATTTAATTGAGTTAGGTATATAAAATAAAGTACAATGATATATCCTGTATCACATATAGTCAAGAAAAATGTTTAATGCATTTTTATGGCTTTTTATATTCAGATATGGTAAGTAGCAGAGCTAATTATCTATATATCTATGTCATATGTTCCAGATACTGTCCTTGATAGCTATTTGGTAGAAGTACCAGTGACACAGATAATTTCAAATTTAGATTAATTAAAAATCACTTTATGTGCCTAATAACAAGTTATGGACACTAATGAAAAATAAGTTTAATAAAGACAAAATGTTGTTTTGAAATGTCTTATATATACTTAACAATGACAATGATGATTCAGATTTGGTTTAAAAATAAATTGATGTGTTTAAATCGGCTACCTTCCATTTTTGAAGCTATTACTATATTGTTCATGAATATACTCCCCTGACTCATACACCACACCATATTAAACTTTAATGCAATAAGCACAACATTGTTTGTTTGTTTTATGAATGACTGTACTTAATAAACAATGCATTATTTAGGTTGAATCAATGGAAGGAAGTTGTGGTTTAGAAAAAAAGAACTGTGAAATAGTAAAAGTAGGTCATTTCCTTGTGGGTGTGTTTTTTCAGTCCAAAGTGGCTCAACTCATGCACTTTCCTCTGATCTCTGAGTTTTTTGAAGAAAACCTGTGTTGTTGAAGTGCAACACATTTTATTACCAACCAGAATATTTTATTGAACAAAACAATAGAATAGCAATGATACCAATTAATAATGCACACGGAATAAGTTAAAAAGTAATAGAATATAATAATCTGAATTTGGAAATAATATAAGAATAGAATAGCTAAGGGATGTAGAATCACAATTTCTAAATTTTCAATGATATTGATATAGTGTCTGTGAAAAATTATCATATTACAGACATATTACAGAGGAAACAAGGTGAAAATTATAGGAATCCCCTATAAATATAAATTTTTAAGTAAAATAAAAATATAATTCCATAAATAATATGTATATAAGCTGCAATGTTAAAATTTTCCCTATAAAGTTTATATTTGATTTTCAGTTAGCTTTAGGATAATCTTGGATATCCCTTTCTAAATAGTGTTTGCAAAAGTTAACATTACACTTAGCAAAATTGAAAGGATATTTATGATTCCCCAAATGAGAGATTGTGTGTTACTCTTCTTGGAAGTTTTTATTTTAGTATTATATCAGGCTAACAGAAAAGATGCAAGAATATTTCTGAGACTCCAATAAGAACTTTATCTCAATTTACTGTTTACTTTTAAAAATATATATATTTTTATTTATTTCAGAGAAGAAGGGAGAGGGGAAGGGAGAGGGAGATTGAAACATCAATGATGAGTGAGAATCATTGATTGGCTGCCTTCTGCACGCCCAACACTGGGGATTGAGCCTGCAACCCAGGCATGTAGCCTGATTGGGAAAAGAACCATGACCTCCTGGTTCATAGGTTGATGCTCTCAACCACTGAGTCACGCTGGCCGGGATTTATTTACATTTTTGTCCATTTTTTTTTTCTGTGATTCTATCTTTCTGTCATCTGTACACATACTTTTTTTTTTTCTGAACTGTTTAAAACAGAGTTAGCAACATTGTTTTCTGTTACATTTAAAAATCTGAGTGGGTCTTTCAAAGAATAGAGACATTCTCTTAAAGTGATCAAAATCACAGAATTCCACCCAGCTGAGGTGGCTTGATGGTTGAGTGTCCACCAGGAGCTCATGGTTCAATTCCTATAGGAGCACATGCCTGGGTTGCAGGCTCAATCACCAGTGGGAGGTGTGAAGGAGGCAGCAGATCAATGATCCTCCCTCATCATTGATGTTTTCATCTCTCCCTCTCCCTTTCTCTCTTAAGTCAATAAAAATGTTTTTTGTAAATTAGAATTTCACAGTAATTTAGTACTATTATCTAACCAACAGTTCATATTTAAATTTGTAAATTGACATGGAATGCCTTTCATAACTATTTTTCCCCAGGTATAATGTGGCATTACAGAGTGCCAGAGATCTTTAGAATCCTTTCATCTGGAAGAGCTGCTGCTGAGCTTTCTTCTATTTGTTGACCTTGAGGTTTTGAAAAGTACAAACTAATGATTCTGAAAAATATTCCTCAATTTTGGATTGTCTAATGTTTCCTTATGATGAAATTTACATTTAGTATCTCTGGCAGGAATAACACTGATGTGTTTTCTTAAGTGCATTATAACTATAAGCAACAAGATCCAACTTTAGTGATGTTCACTTTGACCATTTAGTGTATTGTGTTATAGAAATAGGTTTCTCTAACTATACAGATACTGCTTTCTTCTTTGTAATTAGTATGTAACTTACATGAAAATAGTTTGATTCTAATTTGTGATGAGAAACTTTGTGTCTTGCAAATATTCTGTCTCTTATCAAAATTTTACCCATTAATTGTAACATCTGTTGGTGATTTTCAACTTGTTTATTTCTTCTATATTTATTAGTCAGAGGGAGGGCTTTCCTTTTTCATCTATTTCCTTATTTCAAATGACTTATTGGTACTTATTTTATTCAATGACTTATAATCCATTTGTATTATTTACTTACTATCATTATTTCTCTTTTTTGTCTTTCTCTTTTTAAAAAAATAATTCTTTATTGTTGAAAGAATTTCCCCCCATTGACCTCCCTCCAGTCCCCCCACCCCTCACCCTCCCCCCCTCCCTGCCCCAGGCCTTTAGCACTCTCATTATTTCTTACTAGAGGCCCAGTGCATGAAAATTCATGCACTGGAGGGAGGAGGGGGGAAGGGGTGGGGGAAGGCCTCAGCCCGGCCTGCCCGCTCTCACAGTCCAGGAGCCCTCAGGGGTGGGAGACGACCCAGCAATCAGGGGAAGGCAACACTCCCATCATACCTCTGCTGCTGCCACTGCTGGCAGCGCAAGCCTCGGCAGGCTCTGGTTACCTGAGCCTCGGACAGTGCCGGAAGCCAGTCCATCCTTGCTGCTTGACACAGTCACTGCAGGGAAGAAACATCTGCACAGCATATGTTTCAAGGGACCTGGTGTATATGGCATACTGTTCTTAATATGTTTGCTCCAAGGTCACCTCTCCGAGAAAGGTTGTTTCCCCAGGTGGGGATTTTTCCCTGGAGTTAGGGAGGGAATAAAACCCCTTAACTAAGTGCCAGGCGGGTAATTAATCACTTTAACTATGAACAATTATGCTTAAGCTACATAATCTTTACTTAAAATAATCTCCTTCAGTTACTTCCTTGTAGCTTAATAGAACAATAGATGAACCTTGGAATGGAGATAAGAAACACCCTAACCTTTGGAATAGAATGGATAGGATTAAAATCAACTGGTATAAATATAGATGTAATAGGACAATAAACACAGAACTTGGCTGGAAATCCTGGCTAGAGAACCTGGATAGGCTGCTGATCAACTGAATGCTGTCTCTCTGTCATTCCTTCTTTGCCGACTCAGTCCACACCTTTGGGAACCCCTGGACCTGCTGGGGTTGGACCCCAACAATTGGCACCCTGGGCAGCTGGGCAGCTGCCATCCAAGGCTTGCCTGCACCTCGGGCTGGCCCTGGGCAGCTGAGCAGCTGCCATCTGAGGCTTGCCTGAGCCTTGGGTGTCAGCTGAGCAGCCACCATCCGAGGCTTGCCTGTGCCTCAGACTGGCCCTGGGGGGCTGGGGGGCTGAGGGGATTGGGGGACTCCAGAGGCAGGTGCATGGAGCAGCCTAGCCTGCCCCCAGGTAGGTAGGTAGGAAGGTAGATATGATAAAATGAGAGGTGGGACTGAGCGAACTGGGCACCACCATCTTTGAGGGCAGGGCAGTCAATTAGCATATCCCCTCCTTATTGGTTGTGGGTGCCGCCATCTTTGCAAAGGCATGAGGGTCAATTAGCATATTCCCTCTTTATTAGTAGGATGTTCCTCAATTTATCCTAGATTTAACCAAGTTTGAGCCCCTTCAGGTTGGCTCCTGTGTCCTTTTGACATGCCCCCAATAGTCTCTTAGCACTTCCTTAATTGTGTTACAAGAAGCTGTTCCAGGCTTATCTTGTACATTTTCTGCCAAAGCTTAGGAATCGACCATTTCTCCAAGTATTCCCGGTTCTCGTTACTGAAAAATGATAATTAGAAAACAACAAGAGAGTCTAGATTGCTATCAGTGTCATGTATTAGTTGATAGAGCCAGAAAACATATATAAATGTCCACATGTGTGTTTTTATATAATATATACTAGAGGCCTGGTGCACAAAAATTTGTGCACTCAGGGGGGTGGGGGGGCCCTCAGCCCAGCCTGTGCCCTCGCACAGTCTGGGACCCCTCAGGGGATGACCACCTGCTGGCTTAGTCCCGCTCCCCGGGGGATTGGGCCTAAGATGGCAATAAGACATCCCTCTGGCAGCCCGGCAGCCCTCGGGGGATGTCCACTTGCCAGTGGGGAGCAGGACTAAACTGCAGTCGGACATCCTTAGTTGTGCTGAGGAGGCAGGAGAGGCTCCCACCACCACCGCTGTACTGGCAGCCATCAGCCTGGCTTGTGGCTGAGCAGAGCTCCTCCCATGTGAGAGTGCCCTGACCACCAGCGGGCAGCTCCTGCATTGAGCATCTGCCCCCTGGTGGTCAGTGTGTGTCATAGTGACCAGTCATTCCCAGTCCTTCTGCTGTTAGGGTCAGTTTGCATATTACCCTTTTACTATATAGGATAGAGGCCTGGTGCATGGGTGGGGGCCAGCCGGTTTGCCCTGAAGGGTGTCCCGGATCAGGGTGGGGGTCCCGCTTGGGTGCTTGGCCAGCCTGGGTGAGGGGCTGATGGCTGTTTGCAGCTGGTCACATCCCCTTCAGGGTGGGGGTCCCCACTGGGGTGCCTGGCCAGTCTGGGTGAGGGGCTGAGGGCTGTTTTCAGGCTGGCGGGTGACTGAAGCTCCCAACCTCTCCTTTTTTTCTTTTCTTTTTTATTCTGGGATTTATTTACGTTCTATGGCTGTCACTGGAACTGAGAGCCAGCTTTAGCTCTGAGGCTCAGCTCCAGCTCTTAGGCCTCGGCTGCTGAAAGCAGGTATCTGGGTTTGGCTTCTATAATTGAAACACTGTTGCAACTCCATCTCTGAGGCCCAGCTGGCTGAAAGCAGGTTTCTGGGGTTTGTTTAGCTTCTGTAATTGCAACATTGTTTTTGAGACTGCAGCTCAGAGGCCAGCAGCGGCAGGCAGGGAACCTTGGCTTCCTCTATCACTGGAGCAAGCAAGCCTCCTGTTTGCTTCAGCTGCCTGGCTGCTGGCCGCCATCTTGGTTGGCAGTTAATTTGCATATCTCACTGATTAGCCAATGGGAAGGGTAGCGAAGTTACGGTTAATTACCATGTTTCTCTATTATTAGATAGGATGTGTGTAACATATCCTAATATATAAAAACCCAGTGTCCATAACGACCGACCAAAGGCTCGACCCAACACCGGAAGTCAGTCCTGCAGTCAGTGCTAAATTGCTGTGGCAAGCCAGCACTGACTGCTGTGGGCGCGGGCACAGCAACCCAGCACTGACTGCCAAGATGTCTATAGATCAGGCCTGGAGAGAGGCCAGGATTGAGAGGCAGGATCTGCTCCACAGCCTCTGTGGCAGCTGTTGATCAGCCTTCGCCTCTCTTTCTCTTTCTCTCTGGGCCTCCACGGGGGCTGCTGATCAGCCCCACCTCTCAGATCAGGCCTGGAGATAGGCCCGGAGACGCTGACTGGCATAGAAACCGACCAATCAGAACCAAATCTGGGTCAACTGTGAGAAGCCAATTGCTTACTAGGAGGCGGAGCTTTTGACGCTGACTGGCATAGAAACTGACTAATCAGAACCAAATCTGGGTCAACTGTGAGGAGCCAATGGCTGCCTAGGAGGTGGAGCTTTTGATGCTGACTGGCATAGAAACCGGCAAATCAAAACCAAATCTGGGTGAACTGTGAGGAGCCAATGGCTGCCTAGGAGGTAGAGCTTTTGACGCTGACTGGCATAGAAACCGACCAATCAGAACCAAATTGGCCGGCAGGGGAGAGCAGTTAGGGGCAAGATCAGGCTGGCAGGGGATGGCAGTTGGGGGTGATCAGGCAGGCAGGCAGAGAGGTGAGGGGCAATCAGGCAGGCAGACAGAGGGGTTAGGGGCAATCAGACAGGCAGGCAGAGGCAGTTAGGGGCAATCAGGCAGGCAGGCAGGTGAGTGGTTAGGAGCCAGTGGTCCCAGATTGTGAGAGGGATGTCCAACTGCTGGTTTCATGCACCGGACCACTAGTATATAATATTTACATATGTATCACATATTCTAAATATATGCAATTATTTTATACTAATACTTTTCTATTCCAATCCGATGAAACAGGGTACATCTATTTCTCTCCCTTTGTATTTGTAACTTGCTTCTTCAGAAAAAAAAGCCTGACTTGTATTTTCTCACTGACTAATGCCTAGAATACATAGAAAATGCTTTCAGAATTCTAATCCACACCATTGTGAAAGTAAGCATACTGAAAATAATTCAAAGTTTGTGTTAATGTATAGTTAATATTTATATACAGTGAAATTCACAAATTATAAATGTAAAATTCTATGAGTTTTGAAAATGGGTACACTCCTGCAACCCACACTCCTATCAAAATTTAGAATATTTATATCATATAGTATGACAAAATTATGCATTATGTCCTATGACATCTTTCATTCAGTATAATGTCAGTAACATTTGTTCATGTTGTTTCAACTATTAGGAGTTTTTTCCCCCCATTTTATTGCTGATTAATACTTCTATGTATAATGTACAATTCATTTATTCAGTCTGCTCTGAATGGATATTGTGGGAGTTTTTACTAGCAATTGACTTTTTCAGAAATAAAACTATTCTTCTGCCCTGGTAGGTTCTGTCTTTGAGATCCTGCAAATTAAACAAATCAAAGCAGATTAGCCAGGGAGTGTGTGTGAGTGTGTGTGTGTGGCAGGGGCGGGGGGGCTGGGGGGAAGGGGGTATAGGGATTCACAAAGAAATGTAATTCAAGTTGGTTAGAATTTGGGACTTACATACTATTTTAATAGGAAATGGGGGGTAGTGGGACACATCTGGGAGAACGAATGACTTATTAGAAGACAAAAGAGAAATGAAAACTTTTGAAAAAATAAATGAGTTTTTGGAAAGGCCCTTAAGAGAACAGATAGGAGATATGATAGCTTTGTGACAATGTCTGCTTTGGTATAATGTCAAGGACTTCTTGTCTCCAGAAGAGAAGATTAGAGTTGCTCCTGGAGAAAGGATTTAAAACAATTGAGTTCTTTTGGGAGGTTCTGCTTTTAGGCAGAGAGCAGATTTCAGAATTCAAAAGCCTTCACCTCAAAATAATTCCTATACCACAGTAGCTTATTCAAGACACTTTTTCAGCTTTTATGACCAAAATGCCAAAACTGTTCTTTAAAACCCTTTTGTACATGTATCAACTTCTCTTGAAAAATACATAATAGTGGAATTACTAAGTCATAGGGTAGGTGTAAGTTTAACTTTGTAAGAAACTGCTAAAATCTCTTCCTAAACTACTGTACAACTTTCACTCTCAGTGGCAATGTATGAGTTCCAAATGCTTCAAACATGGCATTTTTCTTTTTAATTTCAGTAATTTGAATAGCGGTATAGTAGCATTTCATTATGGCTCCTTTGTTTGCCTTTATAACTATTAAAACTTTAGTTTTAGCACTTAGATTATAATACACGTCAGGTTAATTTTTATGTTTGAGGTTAGGGAGAGTTTGAGCTTCATGTTTTTTCATATAGATATTCAGTTGTTCAGCTTTGTTTCTTGAAAATACTTTCCCTGATGATTTGTTTTAGTGCCTTTGAGCAAATGCAATTGTGCTGTACCAAGTGTGGGCCTATTTCTGGACTTTGTAGGTTTTCAATTGATCTATTTTTTTAAATTATAAAACAAAGTCAAGATGTCTTAATTACTGTCTTTGTAATAAATCTAGATGTTAGATGATGTAAGCCCTCCATTTTAATTTTCCCCCAAGATTTTTTGGTTATTTATTTTATATTTCCAAATAAATTTTGAGTCAGCTTTTATATCTCTACAAGAAATGCTTGTTGTGGTTTACGTTGGCTTGTGTTTAAGATGGAGAATTAACGTTTTAACAATCTTGAACGCTCTAATCCAAAACACTGTTTATCTCCATGAATTAAGATTTTACTTAATTTTTTTCTTGGGAATGTTTTGTGATTGTTTTGTGTTGAGGTTTTGCAATTATTTGTTAAATTTATTACTAGATGTTTCTTGTTTTTAGACATTATTGTATAAGGAATGATTTTTAGTTTGTATTCTATGTTGCTAATACATTAATTTTGTACCCCGCAACTTTGCTAACTTCACCTACTACTTGTAGTAGTTGTTTTATAAATTTCTTCAGATTTTCTATGTAAACAATTATGTTATTTGCAATTAAAGACAGATTTTATTTTTCCTTTCCAAACTTTATGTTTGTTTCTTTTTCTTGCTTAATTGGCATGAAATGGAATAAAAGTGCTATAAACAGACATCCTAGCTATTTCTCTTTCAGTCTACTACTCAAATGAATCAATAATTGACATTTAAATGTTAAAACAACCTTGTATTCCTTGAAACCCCATTTACCTAGTTTCTATTATCCTTTTGTGGATTACAGGTGTCATTTACTAACATTCTGTTAATGTTATCAAACTAAAGGGGTCTGTTTGCCTGCCTGCATCAAAACCCAGTAAGTGCTAACAGGAGTTTGCAGCCAAGAAAGTACAGATTTATTTTTAAGAAAATAGTCCACACCGGAGTCACAGGTGAGCTTTTGCTCAAAGACCAGGCTCCAGGTGGCTTTCAGGGGAAGGGTTATAGAGGGGAAAATCATTAATTATGGTGGCTAAATGAACTGGCATGGTGGCTCTACTGTTTGTTTGGGGCCAGGTTAGGGAGTAATTGGTCATTGTATGGGTCCTGATGTTAGCTATGACATCTTTCTCTCTGGTTTCATTAGGGTGTGATCTGGATGGTTGTTCCTCTTCCATGGGCATAGGGCTGAAACACAACTGAAGTCAAGAGATGGTCTTTAGCTTGACTGAAACTCTGTTTCTATGGTCAACAGACCTGAGGCTCTGTTCTTAAGAAAAATTGATGCTGACCTGAAACTGGTGTCCTATAGACTTAATGATTAAGGGAGTGGAAGAACAGAAGGAAGAAAGGGTCATGTTAAAGAGATGAAGTTCCTGAGTGGATACATTAAGAATTTTTACATCTTTATGATGGATGTTGATCTTAGACATTTTCTTTTTTGTAATGTCTTTGCCAGGTTTTGGATAGTGCTGCCTTCATAAAATAAGTTTGAAAGTGTTCTCTCCATCTCCACATTCTGAAACATTTTGTGTAAGATTGGCACTTAGAAAATTCTTGGTAGAATTTGCCAGTAAAACCATCCATGCCTTGTGTTTTCTTTATAAAAAGGATTTATTTATATTTACTTGTAAGTAATAAACTATACTTTTAATTAGATATGTGTCTGTTCAAATTTTCTATTTCATCTTGTGTTCACTTTTATCTGCACTTCTAAGTCCTGCTTTAGGTACTGCCCATAAATTTGGTGTATTGTATTTTTATTATTCATTTGCAGACATATTTTAATATCCTTTGTAATTTGTCCTTTGACTTATGGATTATTTAGAAGCTATCTACACTAATAAAAGAGAAACATGCTAATTAGCATATGACCGCTACCCTTCCCATTGGCTAATCAGCATATCCTTATGCAAATTAACTGTCAGCCAAGATGGCGGCCGGCAGCCATGCACTGAAGCGAGCAGGGAGGCTTGCTTGCTCCAGTGACTGCGAACTCCAACGTTCCCCGCCTGCCACTGCCGGCCTCTCAGCTGCAACTCTAAGCAACTATATACTATGTTGCAAATAAGAAGCTAAACAAAACCCCAGAAACCAGCCGGACTGAAAGCCAGCTGGACCACAACATTGTATCGATGTTTTCAGCAGCGAGGCCTCAGAGCTAAAGCTAGCCCAGAATAAAAAACAAAAAAAAAGAAAACAAGGAGCGGTTGGAAGCTTCAGTCACTTGCTTCCGGAAAACAGCCCTCAGCCCCTCAACCAGACTGGCCAGGCACCCCAGTGGGGACCCCCACCCTGATCCAGGACACCCTTCAGGGCAAACCAGCCAGCCCCTACCCATGCACCAGGCCTCTATCCTATATAGTAAAAGGGTAATATGCCTCCCGGCACTGGGATCAGCGGAGCAGTGAGGCTCCTGGCACCGGGATCACCATGACAGGGGGCAGCACCCAAACCCCCTGATCGCCCTGCGGCTCTGTGTGTGACAGGGGGCGGGGCCACAACCTCCCTATCCGCCCTGCTCTGTTCATGACAGGGGAAGGCACCGCAACCCCCTGATCAGCCCTGCTCTGTGCCTGATAGGGGGGAGCTCCCCAATCCCCTGATTGCCCTGCGGCTCTATGTTTGACAGGGTACAGCACACCAACCCCCTGATCGGCCCTGCTCTGTGTGTGACAGGGTGCGGCGCCCCAACCCACCCCCCACGGGCCCTGCTCTGTGTGTGACAGGATAGAGCCATAACCTCTCCATTGGCCCTGCCCCGAGTTTGACAGTGGCGGTGCCCCAACCCCCTGATCGGCCCTGCTCTGTGGGTGATAGAGGGTGGCGCCCCAACCCCCCTCCACGGGCTTTGCTCTGTGTGTGACAGGGTAGAGCCATAACCTCCCCATTGGCCCTGCCCTGAGTGTGACAGGGTGCAGCGCCCCAACCTCCCGATCCACCCTGCTCTGTGTGTGACAGGGGGCGGTGCCCTAACTCCCCTATCGGCCCTACTCTGTGAGTGACATGGGGGAGCTCCTCAACCCCCTGATCAGCCCTGCTCTGTGCATGACAGGGGGAGCTCCTCAACCCCCTGATGGGCCCTGCTCTGTGTGTGACAGGGTACGGAGCCCCAACCCCCTTGATGGGCCCTGCTCTGTGAGTGTCAGGGGGCAGCACCCCAAACCCCTGATTGGCCCTGCTCTGTACGTGACAGAGGATGGTGCCGCAACCTCCCCATTGACCCTGCCTTGAGTGTGACAGGGGGCGGTGCCCCAACTCCCTAATCGGCCCTGCTCTGAGCCTGACCAGGGGCTGCACCTAGGGATTGGGTATGCCCTCTGCCACCCGGGAGCAGGCCTAAGCCAGCAGGTCGTTATCTCCTGAGGGGTCCAAGACTGCAAGAGGGCACAGGCTGGGCTGGGGGACCCCCCCTCCTCCCCCCCCTCGCCCCCTGCCGAGTGCACAAATTTTTGTGCACCGGGCCTCTAGTTTTATATAAAATATTAGGGAATTTTTAGGGGGGGTGTGTGGCTATTTATTTTTAATTTAACTTTGTTAATGGTCAGATGGTATGTTAGGTTGCAGCATATGGTCACCTAGGTAAATGGTTCATGACCACTTATAACAAAGTATATTCTGCAGTTATTGTGTGAGTATTCTGTAAAGACCAATTAGATCAGAGGTCCTCAAACTTTTTAAACAGGGGGCCAGTTCACTGTCCCTCATACATTCCACACATGCTCACTGCAGGCCTGGGAGAGTCAGTTGCTAAGCAGGACAGGCAGCAGCAGCAAAAACACCCGGTGGGCCAGATAAATGTTTTCGGTGGGCCACATGTGGCCCGCGGGCCGTAGTTTGAGGACCCCTGAATTAGATGGTAGGTAGTGCTTTTCAGATTCTTTAATGACATTTTTCTAGAGAGGTATGTTAAAATATTTGCCTATGTCTTTTGATTTGTATTTCTCTCTTTAATTCTGTCAGCTTTTGCTTTATATATTACTAGAGGCCAGTGCACGAAAATTCGTGCACTGGGGGGCGGTCCCTTAGCCCAGCCTGCCCCCTCTCACAATCTGGGAGCCCTCAGGGGATGTCCTACTGACAGCTTAGGCCCACTTCCAGTGGGAAGCGGGCCTAAGCCGCAGTCTGGCCTCCCTCTGCAGGAGGGGATCGGCCAATCATGGGAAGGCACCGCCCCCATCACCCCCTTGCTGCTGCTGCCTCTGGCTTACCTCTGTGGGAGGCAACCAGGTGATCAGGGGAAGGTGACACACCCATCACACTGCTGCTGCTGCCACTGCTGGCTGCCATGGCTACCTGAGCCTCAGCCTGGCCCTCGCAGCAGCAGCCACCATCCGCAGCTTGCCTGAGCCTCAGCCTGGCCCTCGCAGCAGCAGCAGCTGCTGCAGCTTTGTCTGGAAGGACATCCAGAAGATGTCTGGTCTAATTAGCATATTACTCTTTTATTAGTATAGATGAGGCTTTCTTGGTAAGCAACATCACTTATGATTATTTGTCTTCTTGATAAATTGACTCTTTCATCATTGTGAAATTAACCTCTTTCTCTCCGTTCATAAGCCCTGTTTTAAAATCTACTTGCTTTGGTACTAATAATCCATATTCAGCTTTCTTATGCTTATAATTTGTGTGATATGATATACCTTTTTTGTTCTATTACTTTCATCCTATCAGTGCATATATTTAAGAGTTCACCTACTGCAGACATCCTAGAGCTGATTCATGCTTTTTAATAGTCTTATTACTTATATGCTTCAATTTGGTGTTATTTAAGTTACTAGTGTCCTGGTGTAAAGATTCGTGCACATTGAAAGGAAATTAATTAGAAGAAATATTTTAATATTGCTATTCGCCCTTTCTCTATAATAGAAGTGTCAACCAAATTCACTATTGGCAGTGACAGATCAAAACATACGTGTGCGATTGGTGCCAGCGAGAGCTTTATATGTATTGCGCATCACGAGTCAACCTAGCCTTTTACATATATAGAATAAACTTGCTTAATTAGACCTGCTTTCTGATTTAGCTAAACTTTTTCCAGCTCAGTGAAGCACCCCAACTTCTCTTTCAGGTAATTGTCAGCAACACAGCAGTAAATATCAACACGAAGCAGATTATGATTATAGATCATGTAGGGAGAACAAAGAATAAAATATTTAACTGTAGCAGTGTTTGACTATATTCTGTACAGTGAGAAAACCTGAAGTCATTTTCAAGGTCCACCATTTCTTACTTCTTTTCAGTCAGGTCAAGTTTCTAAGCTTTATAAATCTCTGTTTTCCAGCTAATGAAAAGAAAATAGGATTCTAACAAGTCTCCTATCTACCTACTCCAGGAGTTCTGTGAGGATCTAATGAGATGAGGCATGGGAAAACACTTCACAGACATGTGGTCAAACTGTAAAATGTTTGCACCTGGCTATAAAGCAAAGTTATGTTCCTGGGCTGAAAAAACTCCAAGGAGGCTAGTCCCTAGGGAGAGGAAGCCTGGCGTTGCTACGTGACATCATTACTGGGGGCCAACAGCAACCTTTTAGCTGGGCTGGGCTGGGCTGGGCTGCAGGCGCATTTTGCACCATGGAGTCTTGGCAGTGTTGGCTGTGATTTGGTGGGGTATCGCTCTGGGGTGGTGCTGGGGCCTGTATCCCACTTGGGGGAAGCCAAGTGTTGGTTTGTCGGTGCCAGGTCCATGGTACCATTTATTTTTAAATGGCCAGTGCACGCCATGGAAGCTTCTGTGTTGAGCATCTGCCCCCTGGTGGTCAGTGCACGTCATAGCTATCGGTCAGATGGACACTTAGCCTTTTATATTTACTATATAGATGCCTATCTGTCCTTTTTTTCCTTTATTGTTTTACCTTTTTAAATATTTGTATTATCTACTTCATTTCCTTTATTGGCTTTGTATCTATACATGGCATTTTGTTATTAAAATTATTACTAGATGGGTTACAGTATGTGTAACTCAAAGTCTACTCAGGGTTAATATTTTGCCTCTTCATGTAAATATAAGAACCTTTGAACAATAAGGTTTTGTTTGTCCTTGTTAGCTTTGTGCTACTATTCATACACACACTTATATGTAGTGTCTCTACATATAAAGTCTTCAAAACAATTTTCTCTGTTTTATTTTGAACATAATTTTTCTTTAAAGTAAAATTTTGCTTTTAAAACTTAAGATGAAAAATATAACTTTTCATATTTACCCTTATGTTTACTAGTTTTGATTATCTACATTTTTTACCGTAGAGATTCCATCATGTGGCAATTCCCTTAAGTTTGAAGAACTTTCTTAAACATTTCTTATAGAGCAGGCCTGCTAGCAATGACATTTTTCAGTTTTCTGCTTCTCTGAAAATGTCTTTATTGAATAATACTGTTCTAAAATAGTTTTTCACTGCATATAGAATTTTGGGTTAATAATTATGTTGTTGAAAGATGTCTCATTATCCTTTTCTCCAATTTTTATGATGAGAAGCCTGCTATTTTTTGGTGATTGTTCTACTTTATGTAATGTGTCATTTTCTTTGACTACTTCCAAGATTTTCAATTTATCTTTTATTTTAGTCAGTTTTTGATGTTGCCTATGTATTATTCTGCTTCAAGTTGGCAGAGATTCTTAGGATAATATGAAGTAATAACCTAAATTTTCCAATTTGATATTGCTTGATATTATCCCAGGTTATTGATATACTCTTTAGTTTCTCTTTCTAACTTTGTTTTTCATTTTTTTCCTTAGGTTGGATAATTTCTATTGACCTCTTTCAGGTTCACTAACGCTTTTGTCCACTATCTTCTAATTGCTATTAAATTCATTCACTGGATTCATATAATTTTATGTTAAGGACTTTCATTTGATTCTTTTTGTAAATTCTACTTCTCTGATGATATTCCTCATTTGTTTATTCACTATCACCATATATTCTTTTAAGGCCTTGAATTAAGGCCTTGCTATGACATTGTAACAATCACTTTAATACATTTGTTATATACTTTGTTTTTGCTAATTTCATTGTCTGGTTCATTTAAAAATCATTTCTAAGTATCTGCTTCTATTTCTGGTCAGAGGTGACATTTTCTTTCTTCTTTGCATAATTCGTAATTTTTATTGTTTGCTGGAAATTGAGTATTTTAGATGGTTGAAAGTCTATTTTGTTGACTTTCTTTAGAAAGTGATGTGTTTTGTTTTGGAAGGCACTATTTTACAGTGGATAGACTTGGTGATCAGCTTGATTCTTTTGAGTCTTGTCTTTAGATTCACTAGGTTGCGTCTATAGTAGCACTTACTTGAGGGCTAGAATAGTCCCTCTTCTCCAGAGTGGCCTCTCTGGGCTGTTATCAAGTGCTTTGTCTTTAAGGAGGTTTCTTCACTCCAGCTAGTTAGAAAAACTATGTCTCCTATCACGATAATATCCTTAGGGTCCCTTCAATTCACAAATCTTTAGCAAGTGCTCTTTGCCAGCCCTTGTAAAATTTCAGTCTACTCATTATCCTTTTCCCAGTTGGATAAACATGCAATTTTTTGGAACTCTATTCCCGTACAGCTCACTTTTCTCCATTACCCTGCTAGACACCAGAAGTCCTAAGTGTTACTAAACACCAATTTTTGCCTTTCCAGATCGGTGGAAAGGACTACTTTGTTTTGAATCTGCTTTTCCACATATAAGTCCAGGTACTGTCCAGACTGTGCTCAGGTACAAAGTTGGAGCAATAGTGAATCTAACCTAATGCATTTTCTTTCTCTCAGATCAGAAGCCTATGCTGTGTGTTATTCAATGTCTGAACATCGTTTTACTATATATTTTGTTCAGTTTATTTTTATTTACAATAGGAGATCAACTTTCATTAGTTACTCTATTATCACCAAAAGTTAAAATCTTTGTAATCTCTTCTATTTTTAAAAATATGTTTTTATTGATTTTTAGAGAAAGGAAGGCAGAGGGATAGAGAGATAGGGACATGGATGAAAGAGAGACATCCAGAGGCTGCCTCCTTCACGCCCCCTACTGGGGATCAAGCCAGCAATCTAGGCATGTACCCTGACCAGGAATTGAACCCAAGATCTCTTGGTTCGTGGGTTGATGCTTAACCACTAAGACACACTGGCCGAGCTGTATACTCTTTTTTAAGATAAGTTTCTTTTGTTGTATTTTAAAATGTAATTTTAACTCACTCATTATTTAGTCCATTAATCCTATTATGCATGGTATGAGCTAGTTGTATTTATTGGCATATCTCAATTTTATTTATTCATTTTAAATTTATTTCAGAGAGAGGAAGAAAGAGGGAGAGAGAGTTAGAAACATCAATGATGAGAGAGGATCATCGATTGGCTGCCTCCTGCATATCCCTACTGGGAATCAAGCACACAACCCTGGCATGTGCCCTGACTTGGAATCGAACCATGACCTCCTGGTTCATAGGTTGATGCTCAAACACTGAACCACACCAGCTGGGCTGGCATATATCAATTTTAAATCAAATAATCAAATGAACAGTAGTATGGGAAAACCTACAACAAAATATAACAAACCAAATTCAGCAATACATTAAAAAAGGTCATATATGACGATTAAGTGGGATTTATTCCCGGGATGCAGGGTTGGTTCAATATCTACAAATTAGTTAGTGTGATATACCACATAAAAAAATGTAGGTTAAAAATTATATGATCATATCAATACATGCAGGAAAAAAAATTGACAAAATCTAGCATTCACTTATGATTATAAACTCTCATTAAAGTGGGACTAGAGGGAGCACACCTCAACATAATAAAGGCCATATATGGCAAATCCATACCGTAATGGTGAAAGCTGAAAGCTTTTTTTTTTAACTTCCAGAACAAGACAAGGAAGTTTACTTTCACTACTTTTTTTAAACGTCGTATTGGAAGTCCTTGCCACAGCATTTAAACAAGAAAACTAAATAAAAGGAAAGGAAGAAATAAAACTGTCATTATTTTCAAATGACATGATACTCTACATAGAAAACCCTAAAGATTCCACCAAAAATTAGGACTAATAAATGATTCCAGCAGGATAAAAAATTAATATTCAGAAATTGGTTGCATTTTTTAACACCAATAATGAACTATAAAGAGACCTTAAGAAAACAATCCCATTTCCAACCGCATCACAAAGAAAAAAAACACTTGGAAATAATTTAACCAAGAAGATAAAAGACCTGTGCTAGGAAAACTATACTAGTAAGACATTGAAGAAAGAAATTGCAACAAATAAATAGAAAGCCATAATATGTTCATGGGTAGGAAATATTAACATCATTAAAATATCCATACTACTTAAAGCCATTTCTGTCAAAACACCAATGCCATTTTTCACAGAACTAGAATAAATAACTCTATATTTCATAATGGAACAATGAAAGACCCCAATAACCACAGAAATATTGAGAAAGAAGTTGGTGATATCACATTACCTGGTATCTAAGTATACTTCAGCTACAGTAAATCGAAACAACATGGTACTGTCATAAAAACAGACACATAGATCAATGGGATAGAAGCTCCTGGCATGAGAATAAGTTGGTTAAAAATGCATCTTAAATACTAGATATGTATACACTCATTCACTAATATAACTCTGAGTGATAGCAATGTATCTCCTAACTCAAGTAATATTTATCTTCATAATATTGGGTGAATTATGTGCGAGTAACATAATGCTGACAAGAGGTGAAAGTAATGAATAACAATAATAACACTGCTAATTACATTGCTGTAATAACGACATAATCAAAATGCTACTAGCTCTTCTGTACCATAACTTGTCTTTAAAGCATTGTAAACAGAGGCATCATGGCTATTCAGTATTATCCTTGATACATGGCAATAAGATGGAGGCTAGTCTGACAAATATTGGACCAAGTGAAAAGAAATGTTTAAATTACTTTAAGATTCATTGCTATATTTTTTCAATATTGAATCTCTGACTCCTAATTTTTATTCATGCTAGTATCTGAGAATACATGCAAAGAAATTATGTAATTTTATCACAACATTATTCCCTATTTTTTAACTTTTTTACTAATGTGCCCAAAGTATGAAAAATTGTTCCAGAAGATATTTTAAACTATCCAGAAATGAAAATGAGCCCAAAAAGTGTAAAAATAATTTTAACCTGAAAATTGCTTTGGGGAACCTTTAAATGTTCCTATATATTGCTGGCAGGCTACAAAAGCTTTTTGATGCATTTTTAATGAACTATATTTATTATCGAATACAGGATTTTATATTATATCAGTAGAGCAGT
The DNA here is from genome assembly GCF_028538775.1 of Myotis yumanensis. Taxonomy (NCBI): domain Eukaryota; kingdom Metazoa; phylum Chordata; class Mammalia; order Chiroptera; family Vespertilionidae; genus Myotis; species Myotis yumanensis. The sequence continues at coordinate 45,389,446 of NW_027223757.1, forward strand.
TGAGTTGGCAATAACAAAAATCAAGTTTTAAAAAATGATATAGAGACTCCCATATTTTAGTATTATAACTTTGGAATTCACAGAATGTTAGATGCACAGCACTTTTGCCTTATAAAAGCTTTGGCATGGACACAGTGTGGCTTTTCTATCTACTTAACAAATATACTGGCTTCTTCATCTCTTTTCAATTTTTGAGAATAATTTTTAAAACCTAGATGCAATGAGAATCTTATATGCTTGAGTATACTGTATAAATGAAATCCAAAATGACTTGCCACTAATTCATTACTCTGCACAAGTTCAGTTTTCCTGATTCTGAGATAAGCAATGAGAGAGAATATATCAAAGCTTTAATCCAACAATGAAAAAAATCACAATAAGGTTATTTCTAGGCACGTATATTAGATGCTTTTTTGTCACTTTCGGTAATATATTATTAAGTAAAATTCCCCTCAAAGCAAGGAATTCTAATCTCCCCCCAAATCTTCATTTACACTTAACCTCATCCCCTAAAGAAAAACCATCTAACACTTTTCTCCAGAGATTAACTACAAAGGGTTAAACAAAATCCATCCTGACAATACTAGAAACAGTTCTCTCTCGGTGTGTGTTGGTTCATTGCTCCACAGGGCATAGCAGATGTTGTGTCTGGTAGTAAGAAGGGCCCAGGAGGTGTGGGCTGTCAATCATTTGTTTTTTGTTGTGTGTTTTTTTCCTCTTCTTCTTTTTCCTAACTACAGGCTATGCTATGAATCTGAAGCCCAACTAAAACAATCTGCCTCAGCTGGGGTGTGTGAGGTATCAATAACTCTTGGCAGAGGTGTCAAGAGCCTTGCTGGAACTGAACTACCCTGCTGACCAGATGCTTAGCAAGTTAACAAGATAGCACTGAGCATTCACCACTTTTCCAACACAACAATTAACACAACTGGAAAATCACTGCACTGATATTCTGAAAAAAAAAAAAAATCATCTCATCCAAGTTATGGAACAGGGGCAAATAAACACTGCACACTCTGCGTGGCTGAGTAATTTAAAGTTTCATGCTTGGGAGGGGCTTTGGCTAGATAAATGTGAGAAACTGAAAAATAGAACTACTATTGAAATTCTTTTCTCAGTGCATTCATAGAAATCATTTGTGAGTACACTAAAACTATATTCAAGTTCACCTTTACAGATACTGATGTTTTATCTTGGTGAATAATAGATTCTAACATATTTGTTCAAAAGAGATCAAGACTAAAACTTGGTTTACGAATAGAACTTAAATAGGCTGTTTTGCTAAAGTGAATATCTGTAAAACTTGAAAAGAATAAAGCAATCAAATTACTTAGTCAAAACAAAAATATTCCTTTTAAAAGACTGTATACCAAGTTGACATATTTCCTGACCTGCATATAGTTTGGGTTTGTTTTTCAAGTTACATCACTTTAAGGTTATTCTCTATCCTTTCATTCATAATTTCTTTAGGTAGCATTTATATAATGTTTTCTGGAAAACAGATTATATGCTATTTCTAGAAAAATACATGGTATGCAGCAAAACATGAATATTAGCTCTAAACAATTTAATGTTGTTTGTCTTTGCTTTGAAATTCAATAATGCCATCAGCCTGTAAGACCTCTGAGAGCCAGCATTTCACACAGTGAAAGCAGCTTTCTGTTACAAAAGCACAGCAGCTGTGGCTCCCGCAGATACCCTTAAAGACAGATATAATAAAACACTGGGAGGGAGTAGGTCGACACAGGAGCATGAAATGGACGAGATGAAGCCCCTTTGTCACAGCCAAACAGGCTATACAGTTACTATAGTAACATACAGTATTAAACTCCAGGTGGATTGACTTAATCTTCCTCAAACAAAATATAAAGGTTAACAAAAACCAAACCAATAATGATTATAATCACTCTACCCAAATATTTTTCAAGAAGTAGTTATTTTTGGTTTAGTCTGGATAGATGAGTAACAGGTATGCTGGTTCGTGCACTGATTTGAAGAAACGATCCTAGAAGTTGTGGGTGTTGAGGAAGAAATGCATTTTAAAATAATTTGAATAAATCCAGTGACTCAAGTAGCAAGAAAATCAAAGTGACAATGCAAGGAAAATTAGACTATGTGGGCTCTCGAGCCCCGTTTTTTCTACGTTCATCACATTTTTTGTCAATGGTGAGATTGTATGTGGTAATACCCCTGGTACTAAATTCATTGATAATTCGGCTGCCTTTTCTTAACTTTGGTTGAAGAGTGCCAGGCTGTGTTCTCAGAAAGAAAATAGTGACTTTGAAATAAGAGCTAGGGAATTATTTTGTGGAACATTAGACCAATAAGACACCACCCCCCCCCCCCCCCCCCGCAAAAAAAAAGAAAAATCACAAATTGAACTCTAATTTTTAACTATTATAAAGGAAGTAAATCTAAGTGTTTAGGCTGGATGATAACCTCTCAGTTAGGGTAGATGTTAAGTCCTGCTTATTCCATCTCCAAGGTATAGTATTTACTGTTATTTTGCTGTGGTTATCAACTATTTCATCTATAAACCACTCCTACCGGCTAAACCTCACAAACTTATTTATTCTACCCAAACACTCTCTCTCTCTCTCTCTCTCTCTCTCTCTCTCTCTCTCTCTCTCTCTCTCACACACACACACACACACACACACACACACACACACAATCTTAGTCTCCTTTGCTTTTGTAAATACCCATTTTTTGTGGCTCTATATTCAAATGTTAAATTCCATGTCTTTAATGTAGGTAAAATTGCAGTTAAAAGTAAACTTTAACACATGCAGGTATTTGCATTTGGGATTAACCTAATCATCACTGAGATTGCTCCTTCTGAATACAGCTTTAATGACCTGAAAGAGTTAAGAGACTTTCTCTGAACCTTAATTTATGCCATGGAGTTATGCACCAGGGCAAGCTGGATTCAACATGAATGTTTTTTAGGAGGTTTTAGCTAACACTGTGAGACATACCTTTAATGGATTTAGTTTGGGTAAACAACCTTTGTCTAGACAGCCCAAATGTCACAGGTATTGGTGCTCATTTTAAGTGGTAACTTCTATGCAAATAATTGCAAAGTTGCATTTTGTTCCTCATACTGATATTTTATGAATTAAGGTTTTCGACTATATCAAGAGCTGAATGTATACTTACAAGTGGTAGTTTTAGTCATAGGCCTTTCTGACCATTAACTCTTATTTGACAACATGGAACAATTATTGTACTCTGAAATTTATAATGTGATTGTTGAGGGCAGCTTAAGATCCCTCTTAATATTATGAAATCTAGAAAAGAGTGTAGAAAGGAAGAGCAATGGGTAGCAGACTTTGGAAAAGCAAAGAAAGGAGTAGGACCACTTATTTATTATAAGTAAAACTATTCATTCTTTAAAATTCTTTGATATACCTAGGCATATAAGAAATGTACAATTTTGGGAACTAGAATGAAACTATATGATTTTTTCACAGCTGAATTGAATTTATTTAAATTTCTTATAATTTATAACTAAGGATATTTTACATTAAATATGTTTTCTTTTATTAATTTAAAAATCATATGACTTTTACTAGTTATATTTACATTCATCCATAAAATAATTAATTACTCTACTTATTATATTACTGGAGAATGCTAAGAATTGGCGGGGGGAAACACTACTTGATGTGTGGAGGCATTGAAACTAATATGGATGTTCTGATGTTAGAATTATAAATGTAATTCACCTCTAACATGCTGAGCTTATACAAAACTGTCTATAGCAATAGCATAAGGCACCCTCAAATATGGCTCATGTTATAATAGGTACTTCATTCTTATTTGGGGTTTTTCATATATTCTAAAATTCTAGGGAAAAAACAGCAATATGATTAATTTATTCCTTGTCTACATTTGTAAATTCATAATTTTACATAGGTTGAAAGAACAATTTTAAATCATTAAATGTAAATTCTGGAAAATCCAAGGCTGTGATATCATAGAACTTATAAAAATAAGGGTAAGATAATTTATTTCCAAGCATATAATGTCATTCTAAGGAGAAAGGCACTTAAAACTTTTATTACAGGATAAAATGTTTGCTTGTACATTAAAGCATTCAGGTTGTATGCATATGACTTTCTACTCTTCATTATTTTAATGTTGTTAAGACCAATGTTACTGATTGATAACATTAGAAATCCCCCCGCCCCCCTCCAAAAAAAAAAAAAACTGAAACAAAATAAAAAAGGTACAGGGTCCAGAGTGACCACTACTGATTGCATTAAATGTTGTCTTAGATGAAAATGAGTCACTAATATCCTCTTTGAATACTGCAATATCTGTTACTTATTTTTCTTTTTTCCCCTGTTCACTATGTAGTCCACAGTCCACATTTTATCAGAAGATATGGGGTTCAAACCAGTAATTTAAAAACCCAGGGCTCTAATAACTGACAAATATTGTGGATCTGCTCCACTGTATAAACTAATCACAGAGAAGGAAAAAAAATGAATAAATTTTAAAAGATAAATTAGTCTAATTCATAAAAATTCACAGAGCATTTCTGCCATCTTCATTCAAATCAATAAACAAGGAAAGGAGAAGAGGCTGCAAGTCATGTTTTTAGTGCTATCAGCTGGAAAGTGTGTCAGACTCTTAAAATTGCTGTAATTTTCACCTCGGGCATCCCAAAGCTCTCAGTAAACCATCCAGGATGAAATCCACAACAATCTGTAAACTCAGGCATCCTTCCCACAAGCCCTGCAGGATTCCTCAACCCGCCTGCCTCTCTCTCTCTCTCTCTCTCTCTCTCTCCTGGCATCCTAAACAACTGGGCTCTGACCTCACTGAGCATTCATTCCATCAGAGTAACAGAACCACCCTCATCTGATTCCTCATGGAGACAGGAAAGAGGAATCAGAAACAAATAACCAAAGCTCTTAAGACAATTTAGACACAGAACAATGACCCTGTAGACTGCACGGAAAGTTCCCTAACTTTGAAAGGAATGATGCGAACTAAATCCGCTAATAAGCAAAGATAATCTTTACCTGCTCCAGGACATTCCTGTGTACATGCACCAAAGAGTGGTGGAATAAGCTAATTTCTATAATAACATCTAGTAAGGCCAGTAATACTCACTTAGGTGGATTTTTTTTCCTCCTTCAAGAAACATAAGAAATGGGGTTTGCAATGACTTCTGCATAAAAATTAAGCCACGTTCACTCAGTGAGTACATTGCTTCCTAGATACCTGTGAAAGCTGACAACATCTGTTTTAATGGAGGGAATGGAGACACCCTAATGTCCACGAGTTTTCCGTATTTTGTTAACTAATTTGTTAATGGCTTTATTGCTGGACTGTTCCATTTTCCAATATTCTTTCAAAATGTGAAGATATAAAAATAGGGGCTCTGGCTGGGTGGTTCAGTTGGTTGGAGCATCATCCAATACACCAAAAGCGTTTTGGGTTTGATTTCTGCTCAGGACACATACCTAGATTGTGGGTTTGATCCCCCGTGGGGATGTGTACAGGAGGCAACCAATCAATGTTTCTCTCTAACATTGATGTTTCTCTCTCTCTCTCTTTCCTCCCTCTCTAAAAATCAATAAAAACATGCCCTCAGATGAGGATTTTTAAAATGATATAAAAGTAGGTATCAACCATATTAACAACCATCACATTCAAAGGGAAACACAAAATGCTTTTCCTCTTTGAGTAATAGAGTCTCTATTTCAGAGTTTGCCGTTCAAGTAATGGCCAGTATATATTCATATAAAAATTCTCCAAAAATACATGAAAACAGTAGGGTTATAATTTCTGAATGAAATCTGAAGCCCCAAGTGCTTAGCCATGTTTGCTCTATATACAATCAGTTATTCTTAATATCATATTTAATTTATAATATAGTTTGTTAGAATGGGAGCCCTGTGGGCTCAGGGCCTAGGTCTGTTTTGTCCATTCCTTCATATTCAGTGATTGAAATAATGTCTGGCACATAATAGATATTCGGTGTTTATTTAGTCAATAAACAAATGATGAAATTACAGAATTTGACATAATTTCCTATAGCGGCCTAAATATATGGAAAAGAACATTTTATTACCAATTTCAATAGACTTAAAAATATTGAAATCCATTTTAGAAAAGAGGTTGAAATGCTTGGTCTGCCTTAAGGAGTGTAGAATTCATAGTAAGGGTATACAAAGTTTATAATTTCCCTTATTCATAAAATAACGCTCTATCTGAATATATGACACAGGTTATAGTCAAAGAAAATTTCAGCGATAAAATTATTGTGTAAAAAATATTTCCAAGCAAAAGCACAATATTTATAAGGGAATTTTCTCAAACACTGGCTCCTTGAACACAATTTGAAGCAGATTTCTAAGGGAAATACCCAAATGCAAGGTTATCAAGGTGGAAAAAAATACAGATGTTTTCTCAAGTGCTCATCTTATTTTCCAGTGTCTTCACCTGTCTGTAAGTGTCAGTACTGCAAAGTCGGGATTAACTTTGCTCGGAAGTTGGCTATTTTGGGTGAAGGACGAGTCTTCATTGATTTGGAGGACTGGTATTGGCTGGGAGTTCCTGTTTTATTTGTGGTGGTTTATCCCATAATGCAGAGGTGTTTGTTTGTTTGCTTGTATGCTTCATTTTTATTTTTGACTGAGCTTAGGCATAATGCAGGCAGGGCAAGATGTCAATTTTGATTTTTCACTGGAGTTCTGTGATTAGAAAATAAATGATTAAAATATATTTATTGCGTGCCTCGTGTAAGTCTATCAAGTCTGTTTGCAGTGCTTTGGATGTTTAAATCAATCCTCCTCAGCCAGGTTGGTTTGGGCCAAGAAAAATAAACTGAGGATACTTGAGATTTTGTTCCCTAGCAGTCACTTTGGACTTATCTCAGTACACTGGAATCTATAAGACCACCCTTCCTGCCCCCTCTACTATATTATTGTATATGATTTTATTATATTATTTCTATTATAAACGGAATAGAAATGAGCATTTATTGCAATAGCTATGAACTCATGTATCAGTGTTTAGTTACATTGTTATTTAACAAGCCTGAAATTATCTGTTCTTATTTGGCCCATCAAGAAAAGGATTTAAGAAGTGCCTGCCCCAGTTCAAGGCTCACTTCACCTGCTCAAAAAGTGTTCATGGAAGGAACAAAATTTTATAGAATCCTTATAATAGAAACTTATTATACTAGAAACTTCTAGAAAATAGGGTTATTTCAAGGAATTCCATAGGAACACTTACCCAAGGACATTCCTCCACATAAAGAGCTTTCGCTTCTCTGGATATTGACTGACAAGATGTCCTGGAGTAAGAAAGCCCTACTAATCTCATACTAGGGATGTCCACTGAGGTTGCAAACCTTCAGAAAGAACTAGCAAACCAAACACAGAAAGAAACGTGCATCACAGAGCATCTGATGCTCAAAGGGAAGTGAGCAACACCCCTGGATTCTACCTGCATAGGAACATTTACAAATGGAATGTTTTGTGTAAAATATGACTAAACTTGCCTTCTTTGCTTTGTAACCAATTTATGTGTAATAAATAATTGATGTAGCAGAACGTGAGTGGTTAGCAGATGTGTGTGGGAATAGAGTCAGTGAATTTATCATAAACTCTGTTTCTGAGCTTTCAAACATCAATTGTTTGGACAAAAAGTTGGCAGAACAAAAAATAAGACCACTAAGGGAAACTCTACCTTAATGCCTATAATAGAAAAAAAAAATCAAGTTTTCATGAAGTGGCCACTCCTTTTAAATAGACAAGAGTTCCTGTTGCAAAAAGGTCAAAAGTCTCATTGTCATACCAAGAGCAATCGTGGACATTCATGGGGGCATTTTTGGGTTGCCACAATGATTGGAGGCACTTTTATTGATTAGAGGTTAGGTATGTTAGATATCCTGAAAAAAATAGCACTGAGTCCTATACAAGGCAAGATACTTATGTGGGTGTGAATAGCAACTGGAACCTAAATCAATTTTATAAATAGACTCAAGCTATTTGTATAATTTAACAGAATAGGAACTTTTCAGAAATTGAGCTATTATATAAAATGATGGATGTATGCCTGTTATTTATTCCAGACTGATAAAAGTTATTTACCATTTAGTGCTATATTCCATACCCAGGGCAAGGCCGCTCACACGTGCAGTACTACTATAGCATACCTGAATGAGTCTCCTCCTTTGGAAGCTGTTGCTCTACACACATAGGGGCAGGCACATGGCCACAAACCTATGATACAGCCTTACAGAGGCGTAACTTAAAGTAATGCAGAGACAGAGACTGACTCCCAGCATAGTTGAAATGAAGTGTTAGCATATATACATTCCAATGGAGACAGGGTATATTGTATTCAATGCTCTGATGGTTTCACCAAAAAGGCTCTAGCTCATTTCTGTCCTTTGGCTGCTGTGGCCCCTTCAGCACTTCTGTTTTCTGTCTATTACTCTGGAGCAGAATTAAGACTCATGTTCCTGACTTCATTGCCTGTCAACTTTTCTCAGGGCGCAACATATATAGCTGCTCTCCCTGCTTCTTATCCAAGAGCAGGAAATACCTGAAGCCAAAGACTACATTAACGGCCCACTGCGTTGTTAGTAGAACCTTTTTGAGTGTATGCTGCCTAAGTTTGCATGTGTTTGCAACAAAAACTTTGCCCACAAAAATGTTAACCACTGTCACGTTGAAGGCTGTTAAGTTTCAGGATTTTAAGAAACACCTTCCTAGTCTTTTATTTTGTTGCTTGTGTCATGCAATATAACAATGCACATAAATTACTGACCACAGGACCTAATAAAAAGTAAAGGCTTTGTGAATTATTCTTATTATCATTATTACCAGCTCTTCTTGTTGCTCTTGCAGATATTCAAGATAAAGGCACTTTGCCACTTGATTCCAGGAAGGAATCATCTTTTAGTTTTTGCAAGTTTTATAGGGAAGTGAAAGTTGTTTTAGAAGAAATGCATAAAATAACAGTGGCGATATTTGTAAATGTTACTCATCAATGGTTGTGATAATAAAGTGGGAATCAAAACTACATAGACATTTTAGATAGTATTTGCTTCTGTAATTCTTAAGATAAACTATTTCATTCTCTCCTCTGTAAAATAAAAAGACAAATTAAATTTTCAAAACACCCATTTTTTTTCTGATTATCAAAGTATATGGACTAAATGATAAAGAAGTGTAGTAAACAATTTGGAAAAAATAGAGACTATATTGTGATGGGTTTTTATCTTAGAGTAAAGCTAAAGTCCTGGTTTTTATTTTTGTCTTCATTTACAGTGTGATTGAGAGACTTGACCACAATTTTTCTTTTCTTATTATAGTAATCAGGCTGCTTGTTGACAAATGGTCCTGAATGACAAAGCATATGCTAACATCAGCAATGGGAAATTAAAGTTTTCTTTTACACTTATGTAACATGAGAGGCATAATACAAGTATGACTACATGTTAGCTAAATCAGTGTGCACAATAGGGTTTTCTCTATCAAAACATCTTTTGTGAGACCTTCAGATTACCTTTAAAATTAATATATGTTGGATTTATTGTGAGATTTCTGAGAAATACTGAAGTGATTTCAAGATGTCTCCAATGAAAATTCTTTATGAATAAAAGTGTGAATCACATCAGAAACCCTCCATGGCCAGAGTGGCCCAGTGCCATGAACAGGAGCTCTGGGAGACTCAGAATTTTGGGGTCAACTTTTTCAAGGAAGTTGACATTGTTTAATTACAAAGAGATCATTGGCACCTTGACCACAAGTTATTGCTACAACGCAAACTATGAGATTTTTGAAAGGGAGTTGTGGAAAACACAATAAAACAATAAGAAAATCTCCCAGATCCTGCTGAGAATTTAACAGATGGACTCAATGATTTAGAAGGTCTCTACAAGCCACCAAAGTCTATAATTGTATTTTTGAATAATTGGAAATTTTGAATTTTTGGAAGTTTTGTATGATGCAAAATGGCATTATTAAAATGCTTTCAAGAGAACTGGTTAATGATGGGTGATATACACAAGGCAATTTTTTTCATATGGGTATGTTCCCCAAGAGGCAAAAATATTTCAAAATAAAATTGGCTTATTAATTAAAGCATGTACATTGCATTTGGGAGAAAAAAGAATTTCCATCTGTAAACTAAGCCAAAAGTATAATTGGGATTATTTCCTCATAATACTTTTTAATTATTGTGACTAATAATAATATTTGAATGCTGCTGTATTTTCTCTTGTAGCAAGGTTAAAATTTAAGTTTCCACCCCTTACTTATCAAATCCAATTCCCATTTTAAGAGTTAAGAGCAGCTATATCAAGCAGGTTTAACAATGAGAGTGTTCTTAAAATATAAATTATAAACATTTGCCATGGGATAAACATTATTTTGTTTAATAGGCATCCACTTGCTATACTTCTTATAAAATCATTCCATTATGTAGTTGATATTTACCAAATATTTTATAGCTTTGGGTCAAATTAAATACATATATAATGTAAAGTTACTAAGTGGTCTTTATGGCCAACATACAAGGTAACAGTTAAATTAATAATGACAATAAGTTAAATCTTGATATACTTTAAAACCTATAGATCACTTTTATATTTGTAGTAACATTTTAAAAATTTGTTATCTTAAAATGGATTTTTCCTCAAATTAATATGATTCTTATTTCAATTTTCTGAGTCCAATTCAGGATTTCTTTCCAAATGCATTAAATATTTAGAACAAGTCAGTTTCAAATTAAATAGAAAACTCTGCAGAAGGAAGCTTCCCTTCTACATATTAAGGTTCTCTCCATCTACATATTAAACTTTTGCCCTTTTTGAAGACTTCTTTCATCATTAAAAACATGTCTTGTGTGGAATCTCTTATGGCATCAGGTCGGGAGAAGATTTATCTAAGACTCTGTACCAGATTAATGATGTGTGTAAAAACGATAGATAAAATAAAAATGAGCCTGGTCACTACTAGCTTAAGATTCTTGTTTTCCGTTTAGCACAATGTGTGCAGATCAAAAAAACTTATAATAAATTTGCTTTAGAAATATATTCGACAAAAACTGTTAGTGTTCAGGGTTAGTAGATTATGCTTATTCTACAACATTTAACCACAAAAAACATTGTGCAGCATTTTGTTAATTGCGGCCAAAGCAAGCATTTTGAGAAATTCCTGGCTTTTTCGTGTCTCTGAAGCCTGATTTATTTGGGGCAAGGAGGAAACAAGAAAGGAAGCATTTCTAGAAAAGCCACTTTGGTAATATCTGAGACAACACCATTCTTATTTCACTGGGATTTTATTTCATTCTTGCAGGCTTAACATCTCACTGCATGAACAAAGAAAATATCATGTGAAAAGGGCTTCAGGCTAGCTACTTCCAAAAGGATTCAACCTTCCTAGTGCTATCAATATCATCCATACACCCACACAGTTAGCACTTTTGAATACATTTACTGAAAACCATTAATAAAGCAACAATCTTAGTCTGGTTCTTAACCATGTGTCACAGTGAAATAAGTTCATGTAAATCTGTGAACTGCACGACAATGATCAAATTAACAGTCATTTCAAGAAAAAATGCCCCTCAGGCTGAAAAATAATTAGTAGTCTCTCACTATCTTTACCTCCTAATAAAAATCACGATATTATTGTTGACTGTGCTAATAAAACACCTCCCGTGACCCTGATGTAGCTTGATGTAAAATGTAAGGACTGTTCTATTGTGCAGTCTCACACATGTTTTATTGAACATTTCCATTTGGCTCTTCATCTGGGAACACAAGGGCCCATAGAAGCTGAAGAACTTTTGTCACACTGTAATGCAACTCTCACTTGTTTATTGCTGTAGTTAATAAAACACCCACTCTGAAATTCATTATCTTTGAAATTTAACTTTTAACTGCATATGTTGAATATTCAGGGCTTTGAATCTGAGCAGGAACAAGAGCAAGGGGCAGAAAAAGCACACAGGGAAAATCCATCTAGTGCATGAAGCAGCCCATGGTTGGCACATATGTTGCCATAAACGTCAAGTCTGAGATTTTGATTTTTAGAAACACATTATACTGAGGAAGTCATAGAGGTCACGGATTGTTCAAAATATTTTTCTTTGGGTTGTTTGTATCTACTCTGTAACTATTTCTCGAATGTTTTAGTACAAAACAGTACTATAAGTTTATTAGGGATGAAACAAAGTAAATACATAACCCCTGTCCTCAAGTAGCTTATCAAAGATTGACAGATTGGATTCTTGTGCTGAAGTGGATGATGAGCTAATGTTGGTTACTGATGTTTCTGATATACAGAATGAGGACGAAATGTCAGTTATCTTTAAAGGAACAAACAAAGAAAACCACAGAAAACCTGATAAAGTCAGCAAACTACTGAAGCATATGAATCAGAACACTGAGCAGCACATACTGCATACGATATCACAATTCAGGGCCCCTGGTTTGAAGAATCAACACAGTTCTATAAAAGCTTTTGAACACGGAGAGGGGAACAAGACACTGTGTTTTCCCTCAAGGAGTTTGGAGTCCAGTGAGGGAAATTCACAAGCATAAGTAATTATAACACAGGCCAGGATATGGCATGTTGTTCTACGGATCACTTACTCTGTAATGGAATATTTTGATTATAATTTTGTAAATTCTAAGAATTATACCTCTGAAGTAATGAGTAATGTATATATATCTTGGAAACACTGACTATTTCAGGCATACATATAATTTTAAGATAATTTCTAATTTTTAAACATTATTAGAAAACATATATTAGTGAGAAGAGAGTGAACAATTGGAAAGAGAAAGAAAATATCAAGCTTATGGGAAATGTTATGAAAACATATAAAAAAATTTTCAAAAGCAATTTTTTTTTTTTGCTTAATTTTTACATGAGGAGCATCTCAGCATTCTTCTAAACTCTTTCTCAAAGTGTGCTCCATGGAATACTATGCTAAGAAATGTTTTGAAGTCTAGTAAGTCTGGAAATATTTGGTTAAGCCAAGTTAAATATATTTAAGACTTTTTAATATGATCACATGCATGTGAATCTTTAGGACCCAATGTTCCTTTCACAGAGCATCTCATGGGACTGTCACTATGGAACAAAGCTTGGGCACGGCCACAACTGAGGGCGGATGAGAACAAATGCAGACTCAGGTCCCATCCCGTCAAGACAGGGTCTCCAAGTCCAGACTTTTATCACACTCTCCAGGTGATTTCAATGTAACTGCCTGGCCTCAGACCTTGACCTGATATTTGAGAGTCTCTGATAAGACTTTCAAATTTACATTAAAACGCTCCCTGTGAATCAAGGTTCACAAACACTAGTTTCACTGTGATTGTATACATTAAAACACTGAATGAGAAAGCCCTCTCGATGAGGAGAAGAAAGTTAATGCTTCTCATAAATACCCTTTGCTGGAAGATGGACATTTTTTTTCATTATTTGGTCTGTGCTCTGTTCTGCATCATAACAATGTTAACACTTTGGAGAGAAAGCAGAATTCCTGGATGTCAGTTAGTGTTCCAGAGATCTGGCTGTTTATACTTAGCACAGTTATCATCTACACTGTTCATTGCTTCTTTCAGCCAGAGATGAGCTCCACTGGGCCGTTTGTTTTCAAAACAAAGCAGAATCACCTTCTAGCTTCCTCTTTCGGGCTCTAAGAAGCCAAGTACTCATTGAAAGAGAAACAAGGAGAGGTGTATCATTGCTTTAGATATTACAAGCTGCTGGGTGCCCAAACACTAAACATTTCACCCTATGTCACTTCCACTTTATAAAATACACAGGCTGTTTTGGTAAACTATTCCCACTCTGAGTTTTACAACTTAAGGTCCAACAGGGAACAAGTCCATGAAGGTGATAATGAAAGCAATCAAAGAAAACCAAAGGCAAGAAGCAAAAGGAAACAATGCGTATTTTCTAAAAAAGTTAAGTCCATAAATTAAATTGTTTTCATCTACCTCTCTGCCAAAAGATGTTATTTGTGTGGCCACTATTGTCCACAGCACATAAAATGGTATTTTTTCGAAAGAAATCAAGAGTAATGCCACTACTATTAGCATAATTTTATAAAGGAATTGTGGGAGAAATAGGTGTTATTATCCTAATATGTAACCAGCCAGAGTTTTCCATCCTATTTCTCACATTCTATATTTTCAAACACTAACAAAACTAAAACTTCTGTTCAGGGAATTCTTGTCCTTAGGTATCAGAGTAATTAGAGTTAAAGATTAATCATCACAGCTCAAAATCTCACCTCAGATCTTAAAATGATTTATAATGGTCAATTAAAGTTTCACATTTTTAATCTCAGTTTCTTTATTTATAAAAATATTTTGGTAATGCAGATTTCTAAAGCAATATACATTGAGGAACTAACTTTTTAATTCATTAATTAATTTTAAAATTGATTTTAGAGAGGAAGGGAGAGAGAGAAACATTGATGTGAGAGAGATACATTGATCAGTAGCCTTCCATAAGCCCCTGATCAGGGATGGAACCCATGACCATCCAGTGCAAAGGACACTCCAACTGACCAGGGCCAAATACACCTTTTATTTATAAAAGTTCTTCATGGTATATAACAAACAAAAATTCTGGCTGATTGTAGCCAAGTGATGATGGATGGATGGACGGTTGGTTGGATGGGTGGATGGATGGATGCATGGATGCATGGAGATAGTTGATACACACATACAATTCCTCCCTCAATTATTCAAGTTCTACCTGTGGCTATTGTCTTGATTGACCACTGTGATATAAAAAGTTTACATTATGCTAATATATAGCCTTGCTATTGTTTCATTAGCCTGTTTATATAATAAATCATCCCCAGTCTTAGTGGCTTAAAGCAATACTTTCTTACCATCTTTCACATTTCTGTGGACCAAACAGATTCAACTGGGTGATTTTCACTTGGGTTTCACATGGGATTACAAATGAATGGTGGCTGGTGCTGGTGTCACCTGAAGGTTTGATTGGGCTAGACAACCGAGATCTTGGCCAGTTCATGCCGGATGGCACGTGGGAGTTCAGCTACAGCTGCTGAGCAGTCTCTCCTTGGAGCTCTCTCCTGTAGCTTCTTATAGGTACTTAGAGGAAGCATATGTGCAAGTACACCAAGCAATTCAGGGGAAACTACAAACCTTCGGTGACCTCGTTTGAAAACCCCAGGACACCACTTTGCCTCATTCTGTAGGCACTAAATTCAGGCAAGTCACTAAATTCAGGCAAGACTTAGGAAAGGGAAAAGTAGAC
This sequence comes from Myotis yumanensis, assembly GCF_028538775.1. NCBI lineage: Eukaryota > Metazoa > Chordata > Mammalia > Chiroptera > Vespertilionidae > Myotis > Myotis yumanensis. The sequence continues at coordinate 45,404,730 of NW_027223757.1, forward strand.
TCCATTTCTTGATCTGGGAAGCAGTATATATATTACATTGTGTGTGTGTGTGTGTGTGTGTGTGTGTGTGTATATACATGGTATTTAGCTTTGACTATCACAACTTTTAAGTGGTTCTCTCTTCAAAGATATTAACATGTCTCACAGTTAAAAGGAGATGTGTCTGTAAAAGGCCTTCTCCCTTCTGAAACATAAAGGTCCTACCATTGCAACCCTTTCCAGGTTTATCTGGTTTTGAGGCAGAGGAAAAGTAGCAAAACCGCATTTCAAGTATAAACATTGACAATAATTGCATGCCCTGCCTTAAATGTGGCAAATATGGCAAAGGCTTAATAAACTATGAAGCACAAAGAAAATATAGTTATCCTTGCTTTAGCTAGAGTAACAGACTGTTAAGCAAATTGGATGAGGAATCATTTATTTCATTTACTAGTACATCTCCATGGAGCAAATATTAATAATCCTATTTTGCAGATGAGGCTCGAAAAGTTATGTGATTTATCTGTTTTGTTTGTTTGCCTTAAATTACACAATTAATGAGTAGTATAACTGAGATTCTGGCCTAGGATTTTCTTTTCTTTCTTACGTTCTTTTTTTTTTTTACTACACATGCTGCTTCAATGAATAGTCAATAAACACTGTGAAAACTTGTGGAGAAATTGGAGGTGGAGGAACAGAGGTGGGGCAGAATGAGAAGCAGAGGAGCCAGGGATCATTGTACTGAGAAACTTTTGTTTTACGCTTAGTTATTTCAACAAATATTTTTCGCACCCTATATAGCTAGAGTGACAGTCTTATAGCAACCACAGTCTGGGAAAAATTAAAAAACAAAACAAAACTGTAGATGTGGGGAGCAGAGGAAGAGAGAATAATGTGGTGAAGGTCATGGAACCAGCAGCCGGAGGAGGCGCACCGTGGCTGGAGATGGGGTGTGGGAAATACATTGACAAGTGATAAACAATGAGATACATGGAGAGTTGGGAGAGGTGACCCTTCCCTCCCTCAGTGCTCCCAGCTCTGCTGCTGAATAGCCTTGTGGGTCTGTATAGAGCTTGAGGAAGACTTGAAAGAAAAGATGAGAACATCCATGCTACCGGCTGCATGGCACTCTCTGATTTTTTTTTTTCTCTTTCTACTGTTTGAAAACAAAACAAAATAAAACAGCATGCCTATAGAAAAATGAATTAATTTTAAATTTCAATAACAGCAAAGAAATACAATGTAACAAATGAAACATGCTACTTCTTAATTATATACTGTTATATTTCTATTCCAGAGTTGTTTGTAGTTAAATCTTTAAAAACAGAGAGGAAATAGCATGAGCACAGCTACTTTGATTCACTTCATTTCTCTAAATAGCATATAATTATTTTTAAATGGAGTTTATATTTTTCTTAAGAAAAAACACTCTGACAAATGAAATTACAAAAAGAGAGGAATATAAGTGTTAAATATCACCTATTGTGCCATTATTCTTTATAACCGATTTATATGTGTTACAAGTTGGAAGACTTATTTAGGCAAAATATTGTTCATAAAGCTTAAAATCTCAACAAAACCTGCTTTCAAAAATTTCAGGCCCAGATAAGGAACTTTTCAGTTATACATTTTTGAATAAATTGATTCAAGTCATTTAGGGGTTAAGTGGTCTCGAATTATTTTTGATAACTGATGTACATTTAAATCCATGAGAGAAAATGCATACTTTAAAAGGATATCAAGTTTAATGTTATTCTTTATCTGCTTCTAATTCTTATCTACGCATTCATCTATAACCACCCCAGCCTATTATGAATAATAATTTCTAACTATTTTATGATCCATGTTTTTTGCCACAAAAGTCACAAAAGTAATTAAGCCAAATTGAAACAATTAGGAAATACACTATTCAATAACAGAGCTGCCAAAAAGTTTTACTGTACCCTAAGGAGGCAAGAAAAAAAAAAAAAGCCTATACAGCAGTAATATCATTCCACATGTTACATTTATTCTTGCAAGCCAGCCAAGCTCAAATTAATTGTACTGACTAAACTTTTCTTCTTGGAGAAAATTAAAGATATGCTGTTGTCAACACTTGAGCACAACCTTGCCGACACTTAAACGCAGAGAAGGGTGTGACATCCTGCCCCGGCTGCCTTGTGCTAATTAATCACTCTGGTATTTAGGACCATTCAAGCAGACAAATTAATGGGGAATAATTAGTGTATCTTTGTTCCAGCTCAGCTTTGCACACCAGACACTCTCTGGGAGAGAGGGGAGTTTGCAGAGCGCGAGCCATTAGCACGTGCATAGTTTCACTTCTGTTCAGCAAGTTCTTCGGAGACTAAGAGAAAGGCCAAATTAGCAGACGTGTGACTGAGGTTAGGATACCCTTCTGGAAAGAAAGGCCTCTGTTTGGGTATCAGCTTTCAGAAGCAAGTAGCTAATCCATATACTGAATTTCATGAAACAATTAAACCTCAGGGAAAACAATAATTTCAAAAACCATAAGGAAGTCTTTTCAAAAGTATAGTGAATATATTTATTCTTATTTATATCATTTATATTTATTTATATATCACAGAGATAAATTCAAACCTCAGGTATTTCCCATTTTACCTTATTGTTAGCTTTTGTGCATTTTTATCAAAAATGGATTTTTATCAACAAATAGTATTTATACATTTTGTAAGTAAATAGTGTAGACCATTTAACCTCTCTGCTGTTGGTAAGAACTCTCTGCAGATACTCCCTACGGCCATAAAACTTAATTTGTTTCTTCTGATAGGAATCATAGAGTAGAAAATTCAGGCAAAGTCTACAGACACAGTCAGTGCGACCAGCACGGTATTGATTAAACTCTGTCCCATTTTACACTGTTGACTGGTTTCAACGTGCCTGTGGACTGAGTAAAGGCACAGTTTCCTGCCGAAATATTTTAAAAACTAAAAATTAAATAGTTATGGTTACCAGACTGAGATAATTTTATGATTTGGTCCTACTGCTAAAAATAAAATAGAGAAAAAGCCAACTTATTCATAAGAGTTCAAATTCTCCTGGATTAAACTTAGCAGTTTTACTTTAATACAGAGAGTTCTCCCCTCACCAGACAAGAACATCTGATTTTCCACAATTAATACTTCAAACATTAGATTTTTTTCTGATGATGAATTATTTCTGAGCTTTTTATTGAGTTTGCTACATGAAGAACTTACCTAAACATACTGCAAATAATTGTGCAAATATGTGTATGTACATTCATATAACCACGCTTATTTTAATACCATATGTGTGAGTAATCTTTAATTACTGTTTTTCATATTTCTGTGGTTATGGAAGGGAGGAGTTTGACAACCTAAAGGATGTTTTCTGTGTGCAGTGACTATCTTGTGTTTCACTACCTAACGCTGCAGCGTTGACCCTTAACAACCAAGGCAAGAATTATTGCTGTGGCAGCACAGAGGACGTTCCTGCAAACTCCATACCCACGGTCAGAAGGTTCACACACTGACTACCTCACTCTCAGAGAGCAAGGGTGGCTCAGGGAGGGGCAGGCCCAGGAGGGGCAGGCCGAGAGGGCCAGGAGCTGGTGCAAAGGGTGACCATACAGTGAGAAAAGGGAACTCATTCCAGATCCAGTTATCAATCCTTTTGTAAAGAAATGTCACCACCCAAAATATAAAGATGAAAATAAGCAATAAGCGTGGGGCATCTGTGACTGGGTTTAGTTCTGTTAATAATAGCACATTACAGACATACTAATAATATAACAGGGAAATGTCCCGACCTGGGATATGCCCTAATTTGGAATATTGTTTACCACGCCCAACATCTAGGTTTCATGAAAGCATGATATTGTTATGGCATAATGCTCTTGAAATTGTGCTGGTGGAGAGGGAGAGAGAGAGAAAAGCAAATCACAAAACCACACATTCTTACAATTTCTTCGAGGCGAGAAATGAATCTCTCTCTAGTTCCCTCTGAGATACTAAATTACTGCCTAGGATAAGCCCAGATGCCGTTAGAAAGGCTTCCATCCTGGGAGTGGGTCCTCCTCGATCTTTGAAGGTGCCTAATCCTCATTAAAGGCAAACCCTGCGCATGGGAGGGGCTGCGCTGGCATCAAGGCACCTGGCGATGACTAAAAGCGCCGGCCCCATGTGCGGCTGCCGCTGAGCAGCAGAATGTAATTTAGTCGCACCAGCGGGAGCAGGGGTCAATGATTTTATATTAATGGGGATCACGACAGTTCTAAGCTGTGGCGTGCTTTGAAATAAGTGTTGTACAAGGCAGCAAAGAGAGCTCGGCCGAGGAAATGAGCTGTGTCACTGTCTCCTCATGCCTAGCAGCAAACACTGGAAGGTTTTTAGTTGCTACAGACTCGGTACCATCATAATATTTTATAAACAGCAATTACCTCTTTCATTTAAAAAGCCCGAACTCCTAAAGTAGAGCTACCAAAGATGCCAATAAAGAGGAGAAAATTCCTTTCTACTCCAAATAGAGTCCACGTGTGTGGCCAATGAATGGGCTATTCATGGGATGCTCAGAGATGAAAACAAACTTATGCAAATAAGTCCAGGCCTGTTATGGGTAGTCGTTGTGATGCTATTGAAAGAGGGTATATTATTACATACCTTGACATGCTCTCAAAACATCGGCACCTAAAGCAAGAAAGATGGAGAAAGATTTAGAGGCAGTGATTTTGAATAGTGTTCAGTATTCAATTTTTGTCTGCAGTTAAAAGGCACTGTTGTTTATCATGATATCCAAATTTTCCCTAAATTATAAAATTATCTTCACATTTGTTTTTAGGAATAAAAGGTTTAGACTTCATTGATTAGGGGGAACTATCATTAAGTGGATAACAGCTACCCACCCGAGAGTTACAAATTCAGCTGTGAAAAGGTGGGCATGTTGATGAGAAAAATAAAATCTATCCTTATAAATTGCCACCTGGGAAAACAATTGACTAATTTTCAATATTTCTCCCATGCGCTAGAAAGTCTTTGGGATTAGTGAGCCATTACTGGAGAACAAAGTGGTATCATTGAACATTAAATTACACATCATCTGGAAAACAATTTCTATAAAACAAAATCCAAGCTTGATTAGTCTATTAGAGATGCACTTTCCAAAGACGATCTGTGAAACAATAGTGCTGTGACAGATGTTCTGTGCTGAAGCTCACACACATCCAAATATATATATAAAGATTCTTCAGTCAGACATATTAAAGAAATACTGCATTCTATAAGGTGTGTTTTTTAATTCCGAAAGAACATTAGCATATTAAAGGCTCTGAGATGTCCTGAAATAAAGACTCTCTTTAGTTTCCTTCAGATCTTATCTATCCAGCCAATTTCATTATTACATTTTCCCCTGAACCTATTAACATCCCTTTCTCTAAAACACACTTTGGAAAGTGCTGTAGTAGAGCTCACTGAGCTGGTGAATATGCACTTCATGAAGTGGGACTAGGAAGTTTGTAATCTCCCAAACTTACTTCCTTGCACACAGAAGCTGGTTAGTGGTGATTTGGGTTGTAAATTATAATTCAACTAAAGTTTCAAACTTTCAGAAAGTGTGCAATAACCTACATAGTATTTATAAATTAATATACCAAAATATTGGAGAGACACTCTATCCTTCCCAGGAATAAAAGAGCAGAGGATCAGGAGGAATAGGAGATACCAAGGGTTGGCTTTTGATATTGGGACTTGACTAATTCATCCTGCTTTTAAATAATTTAGAATATAGAATAATTTGGATATTCCCAGACAGGACATATACGTACGTATTTTTGTTGGAATAATTCAAGCTGGGACTAGGTGAGGCGAACGAGGCACCTTCTCGACCACAAAATATAAGGGGCAACAAAAAACTCAGTAATCAAAATACATAATAGTTTAATCAATATTATTAAATGATGCAAATAAATCCATGAAAAACAAAGTATGAACATTTTAAATAAAGACAGATTAGTGTTACAGATTTCTCCTTCTGCCTCAGGCTCCAATATGGCTCAGGGCAGCACTGGTGATAAGAAAGGACCAGGAGACAACTGGAACAAACAAGCACTTAATTGAGAGTCCAAATTAGTTCTGATCCTTTCTGCTAATAAATAGCCATATAAGTTAAAAAAAACTACTAGTAGACCATGTCTTTATATATTCTTCTATAGAAAAAACAGCATTTCCCAAAGTGTTCTGGAAAGCATTTGTTTACTGATGTGTTAAAGGTATTCTGGAAAAAAGAAATATGGGTAGTAATTTTGATATCAAATATGTTAGGGAAAAACTGGTCAAATTTTTTAAAATTCTTTATTGTTTAAAGTATTACATATGTCTTTTTCCCCCATTGACCTCTCCCTGGCCATTCTCCCCCCTACCCCCAGCACGTTCCCTCACCCCTCTATGGTCTGTGTCCATTGGTTATGCTCATATGCATGCATACCAGTCCTTTGGTTGCTCTCTTATCACTGCCCCCCACCCCCTCCTGCCTTCCCTCTGAGGTTGCACGGTCTGTTCAATGCTTCTATGTCTCTGGCTCTATTTTTGTTCATCAGTTTATGTTGTTCATTATATTCCACAAATGAGTGAGATCATGTGATATTTATCTTTCTCCAACTGGCTTATTTTGCTTAGCATAATGCTCTCTAGGTCCATCCATGCTGTTGCAAATGGTAAAAGTTCCTTCTTTTTTTACAGCAGTGTAGTATTCTATTGTGCAGATGTGCCACTGTTTTTTAATCCACTCATCTGCTGATGGACACTTAGGCTGTTGCCAAATCTTAGCTATTGTAATCATGCTGCTATGAACATAGGGGTGCATATATCCTTTCCAATTGGTGTTTCTGATTTCTTGCAATATATTCCTAGAAGCGGGATCACTGGGTCAAATGGGAGTTCCATTTTTAATTTTTTGAGGAAACTCCAACTGTTTTCCACAGTGGCTGCACCAGTCTGCATTCCCAAGAGCAGTGCAAGAGGGTTCCTTTTTCTCCACATCCTTGCCAGTACTTGTCCTTTGTTGATTTGTTGATGATAGCCAATCTGACAGGTGTGAGATGGTGCCTCATTGTCATTTTTATTTGCATCTCTCAGATGATTAGTGACTTTGAGCATGTTTTCATATGACTCTTGGCCTTCTGTATGGTCAGATTTCTTTCTACCAAGACTTCCCAGAATTTTAACATGCTGATATATTTCATGGCTGTCTTATAAGAAAATAGACTACAACAAATAGAACATTTATTATCATCTCACACAGAGTATGCAAAATGCTGAGCCAAATGATCTAAGTTTCTTCCTCTTTATAAAACTTTAAAATTCTAAAGAGGCTTTTTTAGAAGTCATGTGCATAGAAAAAATAGGAATTTGGTACAAATTAAAACTTTATAGAAAAAATAAGTTTAACTATGCTTAGAGAAATCTATATTTCTGCAAACATTTATAGCATAACTGACTTCATATTGAAGTTCTCTAAACACTTCAGATCTACAAGTTGGCTTCAAAATAAATTTAGATTAGGGCTCAAGTTCTGGTATTGAAACTTCACAAAAACACATGAATGATGGAAATGAGCAGAGCAGAAAATGAGCCACCATAATCAGATGATAGTAGATGCGAAAGGTTATTTTATGGGAACATATTATTTTGAAGATACTTCAGTATATGACTAAGAAGTTTGAGAATCAGTGCAAAAAAAGATTATCAATCATTAGGCACACATGTACACAGATATATATATATATATATATATATATATATATATATATATGAACAGATGGATATTGAAGTACAGAGGTACTTTTTTATTATATTTTATTGATTTTTTTACAGAGAGGGAGGGAGAAGGATAGAGAGTTAGACACATCGATGAGAGAGAAACATCGATCAGCTGCCTCCTGCACACCCCCTACTGGGGATGTGTCCGCAACTCAGGTACATGCCCTTGAGCAGAATCGAACCTGGGACCTTTCAGTCCGCAGGCCGATGTTCTATCCACTGAGCCAAACCGGTTATGGCTTAACAGAGGTACTTTTAAGGTGTACAATGAATTCATACTCAGGTAATAAAATGATGTCACCCTCAAGAAATAGTATTAATGGCTTCCAAAATGCTTGATAAAATAATGCAAAACAGATCCATGACAGATTATAATACATTTAGCAGTGGTTATTTTGGAAGAGCTCAATATCAAGCACAACTAAATATTGTACACAGTGTCTACTGGAAGCTTTGTCCAAAGAAATTACTGAATTGGTATTTTCATGAATCTCAACATAGATATTATTTTTTTATCTTCTCTTTAAACTTAGTTTCCAATCATTTTCTTCTAATACCCCATGTCAATGTTGTCAGTCGGGAACTACCATATACTAGTATGTTTCAGCTCACACTCTTAAACCCCATTTTCATTAGCCCTTGACCCCAGAGGACCTATAATCTACTGATTCTACCAGATTTTCATGGTTTTATCATCCTTATGTCCCCAGTTTCCCACTTACACATCTAACTTCCTCAGTCAGTTATTTATATTTATCCCCTCACAATCACTTCCAACTCTTGCTCCTCTTTCATCATACCGGATGCCTAAACAACCTGATTAAATCTAAGTCAGCCTATTCTGGCATGTACTGGTACATCTGCACTGAGTGAAGCTGGAGACACACACACACACACACACACACACACACACACACACAATGCTTTCTGAACTCACTTTACATTTATGATTACAAACCTCAATTGTGTTCTGAGTGCTTGATGGTACTATATTATCATTTACTCTTTCCATCATGCAGAATGATGACTTATTCATTACTCCTCCTCCTACAATTCTTCAGTGTTAACTAGGCCCCCCATGTTCAATTAACAATGACTTCATTTTTTTTCACTGAAAAAAAAAAAATAGAAACCTATAGGAGAGAATTTCTACAAGCTTATCCCATTTTCTTAATAATTATAGCAACCTGCTTTTGAGAATATATATTTTGCCTTTTCTTCTATTACTGTGGATGAACTTTCCTTACTACTTTGTAAGGTCAACTTCTCCATTTGGTTGTTGGATTGCATGAAATATGGCCTAATCCAGTGATGGCGAACCTATGATACGTGTGAGAGGTGACACGTGAACTCATTTTTTTGGTTGATTTTTCTTTGTTAAATGGCATTTAAATATATAAAATAAATATCAAAAATATAAGTCTTTGTTTTACTATGGTTGCAAATATCAAAAAATTTCTATATGTGACACGGCACCAGAGTTAAGTTAGGGTTTTTCAAAATGCTGACACACCGAGCTCAAAAGGTTCGCCATCACTGTCCTAATCAATTACATTATTCAAATAATTCTTTCATGTATCTGTTATCACACATTTTATTCTCTTTACAGCTCTCCAATCTCTTGTCCCCATTTTCCCTTCCAGCTTTTGTACAACTTCTCTCCTTTTTTTACAGCAAAATTCCTCCTTTGAAGAGATCTACTCTTGCTTCTCTTCCCATTTGCATTTGAACCCACTCCATGGAAGCTTTGCCAGTGTTCACTATACAAACACTGGATCACCAACGAATTCTATTTTTACCAAATTCAATGGTCAACTCCTATTGTCAATTATATTTGAACAATAAGTAATATTTGACAATTTTTATATACATTATCACCTCAAATCAAACCACCATTATCTCCCACCTAGATTATTACAAAGTCCTGTCACCTATTGTTGTTCTCACATTCCCCCTCCCCTCAACCCCCATATGACTGTCTACTATGCCTAACTGCAGCCAGAGGAATTCCATGAAAAGGTAAAATGCACTACTATCACACTTTTTCTTGTTTTTGTTTTTTTATAAATGTTTAAAAAATTTTTTAATATTTATTTTACAAGTAAAATAATTCCATTTTTTAGCTTGACCCAATGATTATAAAATTTCCAAATAAATAATATTTTGTTTATACTTGTATTATTTATTTATTTGGTAATAATCAAAGAATGAGACCTATAAAAATTCCTTTGTTTTAAATTTCTTAAGGTTTTATTGTGGTCAAGTACTAGAGGGTTTTTTTAAAATATATTTTTATTGATTTCAGAGAGGAAGGGAGAGAGGGAGAGAGATAGAAAAATCAATGATGAGAGAGAATCATTGATCAGCTGCCTCCTGCATGCCCCACACTGGGGATCGATCCTGCAACCCAGGCATGTGCCCTGACCGGGAATCGAACCGTGACCTCCTGGTTTATAGGTCAATGCTCAACCACTGAGCAATACCAGCCAGGTTATCATAGGAATTTTTCCAAATTCTTCAGAACACCTAAAGTAAGTATCTTTCTGTTTCAAGACATATAAATGCCTAAGTATAGCTAAAAGAAAACATTTATTTCATTGTTCAATTTATTATTTTTTGTTGTTAATCCTCACCTGAGGACTTTTTCCATTGAGTTTTAGAGAGAGTGGAAGGGAGGGAGAGAGGCAGAGCAAGAGCAACATTGATATGAGAAACACACATCAATTACTTGCTTCCCACATGCACCTGAGCTGGCTGGTGATCGAGCCTGCGAATGAGGTACATGCCCTTGACTGGAATCAAACCGGGACCTTTCAGTCTGAGGGCTGATGCTCTATCCACTGAGTCAAACTGGATAGGACTGTTCAATTTAATTTTTCTATTTTTTCCTGTCTCTTTTCAACTGAAAGAGGGTGGATGAAATATTCCTGTACAAACAAATTCAGCTATTTTGTGTCTTGGTGAATATGTAGCCCTCCCTTATCCACAGGTGAAGGGGGGTGGTATATTCCAATACCCCCCAGTGGATGCCTGAAACCATGGATAGTACTGAACCCTAAATACATCTACTATGTTATTTTCCTATACACACATCCCTTTTCACTTAAAGGAAGCACTTTACAACTTCTCTTTAACATATAGGAACTGCCAGTACCACTACTCATGTATTTTGGGACCATTTAAAGTAAAATAAGGGTTACTTGAATAAAAGCACTACCGTACAGTCAATCTGATAAACTACATGCCTACTAAGTGACTAATGGGCAGGTACCATTTACAGCATGGACATGCTGGACAAGGGAATGATTACATTCTGGGTAGGATGGAGCAGAAGGTGCTAGATTGAATCATGATACTCAGAATGGTGCATATTTAAAATTTACCAATTGTTTCTTTCTGGAATTTTCCGTTTGATATTAGTTACCATGGTTGACTGCAGGTAACTAAACCTATGAAAAGCAAAACTATGGATAAAGGGGGATTACTATCCAGGATCACGCCATATCTTCTTCATAAATGGTGTGTGTTATTATTACTTAGTATCTCTCTTCATTTTCAGTCATTTAACATGGATTGCAACATGGCTGATATGACTATGGACACTTTACCTTCTTTAGTTTTACCTGGTGTTTCTTTGCCCATCCCTTTATCTTTAAACTTTACTTAATGTATTGCCTTTAGTGTGTCTCATATTCTCTTGTGCATTTTATTCACAATCTAACAATCTATGTCTTATAATGAAAAAAAAAAAAAAAAACAGTCCACTTACACTGAGTGGCCAGATTATTATGACTGGCCAGATTATTATAACCACCCCATCAGTACTTCATTGACACTTCCAAAAATACTGAATATTGAAAACTTCCTAAGCAAATACTCTCAAGGTTTTATTATTATTATTTGCATAACTAATTTATTTCATTGTACTGATGGGGTGGTCACAATAATCTGGCTAGTCATAATAATCTGGCCACTCAGTGTATATTTGGTGTTGTCTTATGAATTTGTCTTTGTTGCTTCTATCTTTATATTTCTTATATAATAAACTAGTGGCACATTAAAAGGGAATTAATTAGAGAAAATATTTTTATATTGCTATTTGCCCTTTCTCTATAATAGAAATGTCAGAGATTAAAGAAAATTAGTAAAATGTATATGAAAATCTTCCTCCTATCAGAGTCTGGGGCACGCTTCGGGACCAAGAGTCAAGTCCCCGCCCACTGTGTGCACTTGCGTGAGACCCAGACCTGGCCGGCCCCACCCCCATTGGGCGAGATCCAGACCCAACTGGCCCCACCCTCATCAAGCCCCGCCAGGCAGGGGGCATGGCCTCAGGTAACCCAGCCCGGTGCTGAGGCAGGGGATGCAGCCTGAGGTCCCCCGTCAAGACCTGCCAGGTAGGGGGCACAGCCTCAGGTTCCCTGCCCCGGCCTGGCACCACAAAGCCTCAGGTCCCTGCTGATCGCTTGTTATGGCTCATTATGGGAACCCCGCCTCCACTGTGGGTGCAGCCATTTTGTGACGGCATGACAGAGTGAGCGTCAATTTGCATATTATCTCTTTATTATATAGGACTTTTCTTTTTTCTTATCTGACCATATTGCTTTCATTTCATTTTATACTTGTAAATTCTAAAGAATTTACTATTTTGTTGATGTCATGCTCCTTTTCCTATTAGCATAATTGGGCACATAGTTCTCCAATCATAATTAGAAAAGAAAATACTAGATATTTTTTCTACTCAGATGCATACTTATGTACATCAAAATAGAATTATTTCTTTTCCCTGAGACTTCTTCCCCACTGCAATAAGATTATCTCAGAGGAATAAACTCATTTCCTCTGGCTCCTCTCTTCTTTCTCCAAAGAGGAGACATTTGAAATGTTACTTGCTTATTTCCTTCTCCTGTTCATTCTTACCACCAACCTTAACCTCTGGATATTGTTGAGATAGGTACATATTTTCAATTTAATATTGTCATTAAAATTTTCTTTCCAGAATATCTATTTTTTTCAAGTCTTATTACTAAATGTTAAGTTTTATACCATGAATTTAATATATTACTATGAATTATAATATATCCTACATAGCAATATAAGTGTAATAAAACATTAACATAATATATAAAATATATCCTATAATACTATGATGTAGTCTTAAAGTTTTATATTACTTCAATCTTTACAATATTTTTTACTAAAGAGACCTAGGTTATGCTTGGATATAGCAGTACATTTTTAAGTGATATCAATTCTTACTAAAAATTAACTTAGATATCATGTAAAAATTTACTTTTGTATCCAAGAATAACCTAGGTCTATAACATTCTGTTATAGCCTCCTGAACAGACTAAGACAAGTGAGGTTTATTTTTTTCATATGATCAATTAGAACTATTTTGCTTTGAGCTTTGCTTTTTATGAAAAGTTAAGGAACCAGATTCAAAAGAGCTATATAAGGCTTGTATTTTCAGTCTTTCCAGTTTATCAGACTTTCTAGTTTTAAGTACAATAGAATAAACATATACAGGAAAATAAGTCCCTTACCTTGTCAAAATACAAAGACATTAGCCAAAATAATTTGAAGTTATTTTTAGAGATTTTCTTAAAAGTCTTCAATAAAATCACCAATAAACATGAACACTGGAGTTTACTGTAGATGAAATATATTTATCAAGTATTTTCTGCTCTACTTACCGAATATATAATTGATTTCAGTGCAGATGTTGTTCTTGGCAATGCCCAAGCTGCAAATTCTTAATTATGTAGGAAAGTTGAGCCTGAAAAGTAAAACAAAGAAACACGTTCAAACTAAATGTCAAACATAAAAGTAAAGCCTGTTTTATGGAAAACAACTGGTATTTCTCATTTTATCAAAAAAGGAGTAAGCTTATAAATTAATCCATGTAACATTTCCCTATAAATCTGAAAAAAAACACAGAATCATTGCCTTTAATTTTTTCTTAGCTGTTTAAGTCTGAATCTGACAGATGTGGATTAAATGTATCTATTTTATTTACTAGAAACAATAACAGATTCTTTTAATTGCTACTATATGCCAGACATTCATAATTTTACCATTCCATCACAGTATATCATGATATTTCTTTTAACTACCATTTGCTTCTCAATACTCTAACACTTTTCATTTGTAATATGTTGTTGTGGTTTTAAGCTCAATACTTCATAAATTAATTCCCAGTTGTCATAAATACTCTAGAGCAGCGGTTCTCAACCTGTGGGTCGCGACCCCTTTGGTGGTCGAACGACCCTTTCACAGGGGTCGCCTAAGACCAACCTGCATATCAGATACTTACATTATGATTCATAACAGTAGCAACAGTACAGTTATGAAGTAGCAACAAAAATAATTTTATGGTTGGGTCACAACATGAGGAACTGTATTTAAAGGGCCAGAAGGTTGAGAACCACTGCTCTAAAGTATTAGTAAGATGCAGACTCCTATCAAATATTATTAGGACTATCTAGTGAAAAATTTATGCTTTATGATATTTTACAAACTTATTTATGTCACTTAATGCTTCCTGATGGCATCATTATAGAGGATTGCTACTTTTAAAAGAATTTAAAAATACAATAAAAAGCAGAAATATTTTAATTTTATGTAGTTATTTTTCAAGGAATGTTTTAAAATGTGCCCAAACACTGGCCTAATATAACTTCTCATCACGTCTTGAAATTTCAAAATTCCACAGGTATTTCTATAGACTGAGTCTTTCTAGGGCCCAGAAGCAACAGGCATTCCCCTTGTTGTTGATAAAGAAAACTCAATGTGAATAATAAAGGAGATGAATGTAAAAAGGAGGGCAAAACAATGTTACAGGTACAGCCTGCCACTGGTATTGGGCCTAGTTTCCTTCTTCTGGGTCAGTGACCTCAGTGCCTGAGACTCTCAACTAAAATGGCCTGAGAGACATTCGTTTCCCCCAAACTCCTGACCCTTACTCAGCAGGCACCCCAACACCCCTTCATGAAGTGCATGGCAATGGAGTCAAGGAAATGGGCAGCTACCAAGGGAATTGTGCTGTACTTTTTTACTAACCACAAAAACCATCTCTCACCTCATTTGCCATGGAGAGAAACGCCTTTTTGAAATTGAAGAACAGTATTGATTAGTCTAAAAAGCTTTAAATTGGCTTTCATGATATCATAGTTGTATTCACTGTCAGATGTCAGCAATGTGACCTTGTAAAATATTTGAGCTTTTTGGCAAAAGCATTCAAGCTTTTGTACATCAGTTTTAAAACATATCCCAGAGGGATATCTCACAGGTATTATAAATCTTAAAAATTCTAAATTTTCAATAAAACAGAAAGCCACTGAACTTTATGCAAAGTAAAACAATAACTGTCCCTTCCTGAAGTAAAACATAGATGAAGTATTGAAATGCCGCCACTTAATCATTTGAGTTGCTTCAGTCATTTTCTTTACTTTTTTCAGACTCACGTTCGCAAACGCCAGCCAGGCTATGCATGTGGCATATGGTTTTGATTCTTATGATGGCTAAGCTATATTTTGGTCATGTAGGTAGAGATTTACACTCTGAATATGACTTATGTAAGATACATGACATAATTTAACTCTATATTTAGTATTAGAAAAAGACTTTCACCTAGGAAAGCAATCTTTTAAAAATAAATCACTATTTTTATGTTAAGCAACTACCCCACATTATGAAAAAAGAGGAAAATTGAAAATGGAGAAACTAGAACATACTATAAAGAAATTAAGAGCTTTCCAAAGATTAACATTCAAACAGCAGTATGGCAAAAGTAGAATCTTTTTCTTTTAAATCCCCACTGACGGTCTGCTTTTATTGGTTTTAGAGAGAAGAAGGGAGCGAGGGAGAGAAATGTCAATGTGAGAGAGGAACATCACTGGTTGCCTCTCATATGTGCCCCTACTGGGAATCAAACCTGCAACCTAGGTATATACCCTGGCTGGGAATCCTTTTAGTGTACAGGATGACATTACAACCAGCTGAGCCACCAGACAGAGTAAAAGCAGAATATTTTCCTCAGCTCCATCTCACTGCACCAGGCTTCAGAGCCCCTCCGACATACTAAGGGCTGAAATCATAGTTGGCACAGGCAGGAGTAGGCATCAGCATCATTCTCTAGCCATGGACACAGATCATCTGCCAGCACTCTCAACTTTATGGGCAGTTTGGTTAGCAAGACCTGAAATGTGTTTGATAAGGCCCAAGACCTGCCCTTTTCAGAAGTGAGTGAGTTTGACTTTATGAAATATATTCAAAGACAAATCAACACAAAAAGAATGTTGTATCCTCGTGCTTAATGTTGCATTGGGGAAATAAGGCTGGGCAGATTGATGCAGAACAGAGCACCAAGTAAAAAGTGTCACCACCACAGACTAGTTATGTGTTTCTTAGTATCTGCTCTTCAGAAAGTTTGAGAGTGGAAAAGAATTTACAAAAAGAACAAACTGGATGAAAGGAGGCAGTGATAGCAAAACATAGCAGCTAGAAGCTATAATCAAGACAAAAAGTCTTACATTTGGAAATTGGACTTAAATAAATGTAGTGGGATTAGAGATGATATAAAACCAAGATGTTCTTAGAGATGAGACTACCATGCGGTTATTTTAAAGAAATAAAGAAAAGGAGTGGGAATCTTAACTTTCATTTATCATACGTATACACCATTAAGAGAAATAGTCAGTTAAAAATGAACCATAGCTCTCTAAAACACATTTAATTATTTTATCAATTGCCTTAGTTAACCCTTGGAAATTCATGTATTGTACCATTTTTGTCTTTTATCTCAAGATAAAGGCTTCCAATAAATGAATCAAATGCCTTTAACATGTTTATGTATTTTTCACAAACATTCTAGTTCTGAGAATTTATCTTAAAGTTTCTCACAAAATATTTAGATTTTGTCACAAAGATGTTCTTCACAACATTGTTTATGACATTCATTCATTCAACAAAATTTTTGGAGAACTTTTAATGGACTAGGAAATCTGTCTGCTGTTTAGGAAAAAAAATCTAAATGCCATCAAAAAGGTAATTATTAATGACTAGAGGCCCGGTGCACAGATTCGTGCACCGGTGGAGTCCCTTGGCCTGGCCTGCAGGGATCGGGCTGAAACCAGCTTTCCGACATCCCCCAAGGGGTCCTAGATTGCAAGAGGGTGGTTCTCGGGTGACGCACCCAGGAATTGGGCTCCCTCTTCTCTGGTTCCGGGTGCATCACCCGAGAACCGCAGCTGCCAAGTTACCACAGCTCGGCAGCTCCTGCGTTGAGCGCCTGTCCCCTGGTGGTCATTGCGTGTCATAGCTACCAGTCTGACAGTCGGAAGGTTGAACAGTTGGATGGTTGCTTAGGCTTTTATATATATTAATTATGGTACAGACATATGATGAGTTATTAAAATGTTTATGGAATGTTTAATGATGGGAAAATATTAATGATTTAACATTGAGTAAAAAATGCACTTACAAAATAGCACTTATTATCAGAGACATGTAAAAATTGCATTATAAATGAAGATATACTCCAAACTACAAATAATAATTGACTTTAGGTGGTGGAATGGCAGATAACCTTCTGCCCTGTGTTGCTTTTCATGAAAAACATATATCAATTTAATAACATGCATCAGCTAACAAACATTCAGATTTGGAGAAATTAGAAATATCAGAAACTGATCCACCTGACCATCTAATCAGAATTTTACTCTTGAGGTATAAGAACTTGGTTGAGTCTGTCAGAATGCAGGACAGTCAGACAGCCTTTATCAACATGCTTGCTGGGAAAGCGTAGTGCTTGATTTTGTCAACTGCTTATACCCATTGTTCACATTCTTAAAACACTTTGTATTCCTAACAGAAGCTGATATGTTTAAGACTGACTTTTGGCTAGCAATCAAAAGCAAAATTGACATGTTTCTTATTGCATCAATTTTATAGATTTCTAATTTACATACAATTAAATGCACCTGTTTTAAGTGTACATTTTGATTAATTCTGACAAATATATACACTGATGCAATCCTATCTAATAATAGACAAACATGGTAATTGACTGTACCTTCGCTATGCCTCCCATTGGCTAATCAGCGTGATATGCAAATTAACCAGCAACAAAGATGGTGGCTAATTTGCATACTGCAGACAGGGCAGGACAGCACCATCCCGCCTGCCCTGCCGCTATCTGGGCCTGCTATCTGTGACCCAGGGCAGCGGGCATCCCGGGGCAGCTGGGCGGGGCAGCGGAGGCTTGAAGGTGGCTCCGGCCAGAGCAGCGAAGGCTTGAAGGCGGCTCCGGCCGGAGCGAAGGCCTGGGTCCCGGGTGCCAGAGGAAAACCGGTGCCGGCAGCCAGGGGAAGGGAAGGCCTATTGCACGAATTTTTTCGTGCGACAGGCCTCTAGTTATTATAATAAAAATACAAGCTATTTCTGTGACTTTTAAAAGGTCCTTTGTGTTATGCTGCTCTGCAGGTAATCCTTAAGCCCCATCCCTGACACGAAGCAAATACTGACCTGCTTTCTGTTACTATAGATCAGTTTTGCCTTCCAGAATTTCATGTAAATAGAATCGTATATCTTTTGTACATGATTATTTCACTCAGTTAAATGTTATGAGATCTGTCCATGGTGTTGCATCTGCCAGTATGGATGCCACTATATATACTATAGACTGGCTAAAAATAAAAATAAAAAGATTTATGATATCAAGTGTTGGTAAGGAAGTAGGGGAACTCAAAACCTCATGCATTTCCAGTGGGACTATAACATGGTTTAGGAATTTAAAAAAAAAAATTTGGAGCTTTTATAAAGTTACACAAACACCATATTACTCAGCAATTCTCCCCCCAGGTATTCATCCAAGAGAAATGAAAACACCTGTTCACAAAACGACATGTAAACAAATGATCGTGGCAGCTGAACTAGAAACATAACAATTATAACTGCCATGACTGGAAACAATCCAGATGTCTATTAACAGGTGAAGGAATAAACAAAGTATGACGTACACATATAATGGAATACTACTTTGTATAAAAATTCTTTTTTTAAGCATAATTTTTAAAAGTTAGTTTAATGAAATATGTGTCCTGGTAAAAGGTTTTAACGATGGCAAAATCTTGTAGATTCATTATAGTTATATACATACTACTACTCAGTAAGAAATTTTTTAAAAAGCCTTATTCATTTTTAAGTAAGCTGCAATCAAAGTTTAAATTAATACATAGTTAAAAATTCTAAAGCACATTTGTCTATTATTAATTTTTAAGAGGAAAAAAACTTTTGATAACATTTGTTATATATTTAAGGGAAGCTATTAAAATTGTTGAACCAATTGGGAACATGAAGTGAGCAGTTATTAAACAAAAACTTATACATTTTAAATTAAGTCCCAAATTCCTACAGTGTAGTCTTCTGACAACTTCTAATAAAAACCGTATTCTCCTTCAACTGAGAAACTCCAACACTCAGAAATGAAATTGTTTAATTTTTCTTTCATTTAAAAATCAAGTGCTGAACACAGAATTAGGCATGGTCCTTACTCAATAGGTTTCGCAACTTGCGATGTGAGCCTGATTTTCTTTCTGCTCAGATTCTTTATCAGAGCACACACTTGACAGGAACTTGTTTACTATTGCTAAGATCTGCTCTTGTGCCCTGTTATCTACTGAAAGAAAGTCCACAGTCCTTTGAAAAACCAGGGCCTTGGGCATGCTGGAAGGGTAGGCACAATAACATATACTTTTATCAAATAAAGAAGAGTTCTGTGTCAAGAATGGAATTCTAATAATGACTTAACTTTTTTTAGTTTACTACTTAAGAAAGCTTGTCAGGAATATTTGGAGAGCCAACTTTATGCCTGAATGTGTGCTAGCACAGTGCCTGGAATATAAGTATTTGTTGGATGATCGAACAAATAACAAATATATATTTGAAATATAGCAATCTATGTCAACAATAATCCTAGCAGTCATAGTCTCTAAAATTAAAAATTATTAAATTCTAAAATAAACTCCCACAATGATCTGTAATTTATCTATATCCATGATTTTCATAACACTGTTCAACTGTCTCGGAAATCTCTGGTCATCATGAAGATCTTTTACAGCACTTTCCTGCATGTTTTCTATTAGGAAATTCATTATTGGCTTGTACATAGAAAACAATACAATATACAGGAAGAAATGTACTTGCTAAGACTATGGAGATAAAATGAGCAATTGCATGTACTGGACACCTATTGTATCTCAAATACTGAGCTAAGTTAATTCACTCAGAAAATATTGTTTAAGTGCCCACTATGGGTCAGGCAACATTCTGGTGCTGACAATAGAGCAGTGAATGATTCAGAAATGCCCTTGGGACTCACAAATCTTACGTTTCAGTGGAAGGCACATGCAGGTGAGGGAGGGGAATAGGAAGAGAGACAATAAACAAAAAAAATAGTATAAATTATTATATCAGGTGACGAACCTGGATTTATTAATTCTCAACACAATCTTAAAACTTCACTATTTTTTAAATGAGGAAATTGCAAATAAGAGATGTCATCTAACTTGTGTTTCAGTCATGCTGTAGTGTGGCAGTAATTTAGGCAGGTCCTTCTGACTGGGAATCCATTGCTGTTTCTATTTATTTATACTTAGGGAAAATAATCAGAAGATAATTACTAAGTTCATAAATTATAATCAACAAGGAAGAAAATGGAGGGGGAATGGAAGAGGACTTTAGAAGTAAACACTTATCTCTGTGTGGCATTTGTACTGAGGCCAAACTTCCCATGAGCTGCTGCCAGCTAGTGATGGGGCAGGACAGGGATATTAAGTGATACCCATTCCTGAGAGATGTGGGACTCCTCTGATAGCTGACTTTGGGTTGAAGACTCCCTGAAGCACTTGCTGAAACTTCCTTAGACGCACCATTGTCAAGGAACTTCCTTAGACTCGCATTGTGGTTTGAAGGTGCTTCTTACTTTAAGCTCTTCCTTCAGCATTTTATCTCAAAGAGGTGTTTTCTCTAATAAAATACTTGCATGTTTAATCCCATCTTGGTATCTACTTCTTGGAAGAAGTGGTGCCAAAATTGATTTTAACAAACTAGAAATAAGATGGGCATTTGGGGCTGGCTCATCCATGTGAAGAGGTGGGTGAAGAAGGGGCAGGTGAAGAGGACATCATCCTGGTTAGTAAGTAGGGCATGGATAGTCCTTGACACAATGTGGCATCTCAGTTACTGAAGATTTCACCATGGATGACCTGGGAAAAATATTGTGATGGAGCAGAATGCTATGGCAGGTGTAATAATGTAGACTTTTGAAAAACAGGGGGATAAACACTGACAGAGACAGCAGAGTAGGGTGCCTTTTGGAAGGCTGAGGAGAGACTGAGGGTTGTTCGGGAGTTTATGGCTAACTGTGAACCCAGAGAGTCTCAGTTGGAGTTCACAAAGAGGCTTTTATCACCTGCAGTAGGTTAAACACAATTAAGTGACAAGCTGAAGAGTTGTCAGTCACAGAACTCCGCACATGTCTGAACACTCGGCTAAGGTGGGCTTTCTGAAAGATGAGGGCCCTGGTAGGAAAAACCAGATCATAAAAAATGGGACAAGGAGATTTGAATGAAAGAACCCGATGATGCAGACTATTCAACCTGCTGCCTAGCCTTGAACCCTGTGGGCTTGCAAAAGATAGCCCATCTTTCCTTGGAGGGAGCTAGTACCTCCACTGGGCTGGAAGATGCTACAGCAGCTTCTCCCATATGAAAACTTGGTGAAATCTCCCACTCTGCCATTCCCTTGCCACTCCTGCTCCAGTGTTCCTTCCACAATTGGAAGGGTCCCATTGGTCCACATCCACCTTACCTGGCTCCCTCCCACCTACTTGCTACCAGATTTTCCACTGTCTTCTTTGCCCTCTTTGTCCATTTTCATTACAAAAGATGTCTGAAGGTTTGAAATGTTTCTAAGAAAATTCATTTTATTCTTATCAAAGATATCACTAACATCATTAGAAAGGACTTTTGAATGGTTAAAAACGGCAATAAACTGTTTGAGAAGCTGAGAGTGCATCCCTCTAGGAAGTCTTCAAGTGAAGGTAATCTCCGCCTGTGTCCTTTAGCTTTCATTTTCAAGGATGCTAAGTCTTCCCTATATAAAACCCTTAGGCAATTCTCCCTTCAATAGGGAAAATGATTAGCCACAGGTGCTTCTATAACAGAGTAGAGAATTGGCAGTTTTTGAAAGTCCTTTAATCGGGTTATCACTTTATTTACATTTCCTTATTTTCTTCTTCTGCAAAAAAAAAGGTAAAGATAAACTTCACTCTGTCAGGACTGTCATAAACTCTGACTCATCACTGTCAAAAGTAATGTTATATTTTTACACTTATAACGTTGTCCTGTTTCGGTTATTCTCGTGTTTCCTGAAATGGGAGTTTTTCAGAATTCAGAATTCAAAAAGTTTAGCATAATTTGTTTTGAATTAAATCATCACTATCAACGGTTCCAATGTTAATATATTTCTGTCAATCAAAAAAGGTGAAGTGTTAGGGAATCATTCATTTTAGGTCTTCATCAATATGAGCAGAAAACCCTAAAAAAGGATATCATGCCTTTTCCTTCTCAAGCAAAACTTTTATTCATGTTTCCTTACATCTGCACTTATATTTTTAAAGTTCCACTTAAGGTATAATGAAAAGGTCTCCAAGCAACAGCTAAAAATTCTGGAAATTAATCATAATTAATTTCCTTTATTCGAAATCTCTTCTCAAGGTAAGCTTTAAGTAAAAAATAATAATACTTTTATGTTTTCAGAAGCTGTTGTGATGACAGAAATTACATTACTTTGAATGACTTTCATCTATTATTTAAAAAATGTTACAAACGTATTTCTTTCTGAACCAAATTTATCAATCACTGTCAATGCAACGAAAATTAGTACTAAATGCTATATTTTTAATACAAATCTCACAGATGACACAAATATATTATCTAAACTTACATTTAAATTATTAGAGTTTATGGAAATAGAGTTTATTAGGTCAAGATTAAGTAGTACATATAGGCAATGTGCATATATATATATATATATATATATACACATATATATAATATATACCACTATATATCTATATCAATATGTTTAAATCTATACATGATTTTCAGGTGTCAAACTATGGCATCCATTACAACAGAAGGATATATATTTTAAATATTTCAGTTGACTAAAAAGGTTGTTCACTTGTATTACTTCCTGCTTTCTTTTTTCAAGAGTCATGTAAAAACCTAAGGCAGAGAACTATGTAGCATAACATCAATTTCCTTTGCGTTACCATCTTGATTTCCCCATGAAATGAAAGTTTGTGTTACTTCTAGAACATCCCTAAAGTCCCTTGACATTCCATGTACTGTTTTGATTGTTTCTGAAATAATTCTTGGGACCCATGATATATCCATGCCTCGCATCTAAAGATATATTGTATATATTACAGTTGGTTTGAATACCTTCCAAGAAAAACTGCAATATCTATGGTTATAAAACTAGTATAACTGTTTTTATGTTTTGCTTATATATCTACTATATGAGTCCAAATTTTTTAAAGCAATATACTTTATTCACAGAACAATTAATTTAATGTTGTTAAAATTGCTTCTGTCTTCCCAAAGCAAGCATCATTATATTTTTTACACAGGAGAGTAAAGGTCCTAATGTAATAATTCCTTCTCCTCAACAACAGCCCCCCAACCCACTCCCAAATGCACACAAGTCTTCTGGTTACAAGTGGGAGTGTAAATAAATGCATTTACCTCCCTTCTTCCCTGAGTTCCATTAAAACAAAAGAAGGAAACAATGATATCAACGCATAAATGATGAAACAGGTGAGGGGCCTCCATAATTAAGAAATTGTAATATATTTCCTAGGGAAGGTGAAGAGGATGTAGAGCCAAAAAAGGAGGCTGCTTCTTTTTAGAATCTCAGAGCATTGGAAACCAGCTAAGATGGAATCTGATGAGAGACTGAGTACTAAAAATGCATCAATTAATTGTAAGGAGGACTCACTGGCCTATACACAAATCATTCCCCTAATTTGGGTGCAGAGTACCAAGCAGATAAGAGTCCATCCCTCATGATAAATATGTCAACAAATTAAGTTAAATCTGAAGTTTCCTCTTTATACAGATGGAGAGACCTGAGTGTCTTAGTTCTGGCTGCTATAACTAAATATCATAGACTAGGTGGCTTATCAGCAACAGAGATTTATATCTCAGACTCCTGGAAGCTGGAAGTCTGTGATGAGGGAGCCAGTATGGTCAGGTCCTGGTGAGCATCCTTCCCATTGTATCTTCACATGGCAGAAAGAGAGCTAGAGAGCTCTCTAAGGTTCCTTTTAGAAAGACACTAATCTGATCCATGAGAGCTCCACCCTTATGACCTTATTACCTCTCAAAGGCCTTACTTCCTAATACCATCTCACTGGGGGCTAGGATTTGAACATACAAATTTGGGGAAACACAACATTCAGTCCAGTGCACTGAGATAAACAATTTTTGCATTTTGGTGACTTCAGAAAATTGGCTAATACTTTGCATCAATACCATAAAAGAAACCTGATTTTTATTTTTTTTAATATATTTTTATTGATTTCAGAGAGGAAGGGAGAGGGAGAAAAGATAGAAACATCAATGATGAGAGAAAGTCATTGATTGGCTGCCTCCTGGGGATCGAGCCCACAACCTGGGCATGTGCCCTGACTGGGAATTGAACCTGGGACCCCTCAGTCCACAGGCCAATGCTCTATCCACTGCACCAAACCAGCTAGGGCAAACAAACCTGATTTTTAATAAATCTTAAGAGTGGCTATCGGGTAATTATGAAAAATAGTTTGAGCCATTCTGGTCTTACATTTAATATTGCTACCTCATACACAAGAGTGTTTATCTAGGATAAATTGTCCCCTACTAGTGAAACAAGACTCTTCTGAATACTCTGCCCAATTATGAGTTTTCTCATCTGGGCAGCAAGGACAGCAATATTGCAGGTGCTATGAGTGCTGGCACCCTTTCCTCTCATCCTTCTGAGTGCTTATTTCTGAGGGCTGTGTATTTTCCTCACATGCATGCACTAATTAGTACTCTACTGACTACTTGAGGGGGGCCTTCTGCAACTCTCTGGGCTTATCTCTATGTGCATCTCTCTTCACTCCTGTTCTCTCTTCTGTAAACTCTAACAACCTTGGTTCCCCTGGACTCCCAACTCCATCTCCTTCTACTGGGGAAGCTGGCAGACTCTATGTTCCCTTTCTCTGCGCCATCACCTGGAAAGGCTCTCAAGGCAATTGGCTGGAACAGTCATTGGGCTCATCTTATTTGCTGCCTAACTCTCAAGAGTCAGTATCCTTCACTGACTGTTTTCCAGTGTCTTCTAATCATTGTTTCACATGTGCTTTTGAGTTTTTGAATGTTTCTGATAGGAGGGTAATTCAATTCCCTATGACTCCATCTTGACCAGAAGTAAAAGTTTACAGTAATTTTTCAAAACTATTATTTGCTTGGCTTAAACTTTTTAATTTCTAAGGCTATTAATTACATGAAAGTAGGAGGGTGGATTACAGACTCATCTTCACAGTATACTGATTTTGTCACTCATTGCCTGCTCCAGAACCCCCAAATAGCTCTTCTTACTCACTAAGTTAAATATAAACACAAATGCAAGCCAGTAAAAGTAGTTGTGTAAAGAACTAAAACAGGGTTATCATTAACAGAGTTCTTATGTTCTAGCTTGGTCCAAGGATACACTTAATGTCAAACAATATTTTTAAAAGGATCGCACAAGAAGTTGTAGGTAGTATTCCCTGAAAATAACCCAGACTCCAGATCATCTAAGTGGTAGATGAAAGAATATGAACCTCACGGCATAACACTTAAGGACTCTAACCAAGACATTTGCCTAAATATTTGACCAACCTTACTTACGTACAGTGTGGGAAACTGTTTTAATCTATTATAAATATTAGAATATAGTTCTTTGAGTATTTGCAATATAAGTTGTGATTTTTTTCCTACAATGTTTACATATATTTTTAGACCTGTACCCTCTTTCCAAAGACCACATATAAACATTATTACAGATTGTTACACTTCTGGAGTTATCACTTCTTTTAACACTTTTTAAAAAGAAGAATTTTTAAGTAAGAGTTATTGATGAAGATTTATTAATTTCTATATATAGAACATTAGAAAAAATTTAAATTATGTGGATTAGACTGCTTAGGAATCATTTCAGATAAAAATTTTTTTAAAAATATGCTTTTCTTGAATATGAGAGAGAAAGAGAGGAAGTTAGAGGGAGAGAGAGATAGAAACATCAATGAAAATCATGTATTGGCTGCTTTCTGCACGCCCCCTACTGGGGATCAAGTCCACAACTCGGGCTTGTGCCCTGACCAGGAATCCAGTCCGTGACCTCTTGGTGCATGGAACAATGCTCAGTCTACTGAGCCACACCAGTTGGGTAGAGAAAACATTTTAATCTTAAAAATCCATAGGCATATGATTTTAGTAAACAAGGTAGCTGTACATAGTGCTTCCACCAAAACAAAATTACTAAGCTCATCATTATTTAGTTCTTTATTTCTCTATATAGTATTCTTAAAACCAGATTTCAATACACCCTAATTATGACTTAATGGCTAATACTTTATATATAGGTACAGAATTGCTTTAGCATTTTTGTGACTTAGTCAGGATATGTGCCTTTTACACAGTGGTGAAATCAGCAGTCAATACCTTTCAATAAGTCTGTGTGGATGAACTGTATTTGACCAGTACCACTAAAGATTACCATTAGCAAGTGTCTCAGCCAGCTATCTCCATAGCAGTACTAATAACAAACTACTGCTAAACTCCTAAACTCCTTAGTGTCCATTTTTCCATGCTCACCAATCTGCAGGTTGGCTAGAAGTCAAGTAATTTGCGCTAGATTGGAGTGGGCTTCATACTGAGCTTCAGATTGAGTTCGGGGCTGTTCTACCCATCTCTTGTCCTCATCTAATACTCTCTTTTAATGTCATTAATAGGCTAATAGGGGCAGGGTAGATTATTTGATCAGTGGTGAACTACATCAATTCCTCCTTGGGAAATATTTTTTGGAGATAATGTTGATGTGATAGTCCTCCAGGAATGTGGATATGTTGGCATAATTTTCCCAGAGGGCTTCCCATGCATCTTCACATTACCTTTGACTATGTCTTTCTATGTCTCCCAGGCCTTTGCCAGGAGTCTATAGACAAAGCAAGACTGCTTTTCTTGAGCACTTGTTAACTTTACCAAATTTTGCTTCCTGTGAGCCAAATACAATAACACCTTTCATGGCCATAGCCAGTTGCCTCCCAAGGTGACTTAAAACTTGAATCTTTTTTTCTAAGAGGAGACATTTCAAACTTTATAGCCTAAAAAACGTCTACCTTAGAATGTCATTTTAAACCTGTAATTTTCAGGTATCTGTCAGGAACATAAAACATAGAACATTTTTATATTTGGATGGGAGAATAATAAACAGTAATAAATAATGACTTGGGGTTTTAGTGGCTTATCAATACCTGACTGAACTCATTAAGTAATCTGTCTTCAGTTCCATTTAGTGGCATGAAGTTCCCTAATAGCTTATAAACCTGAACACAGATGTAAGAGCACTACTGCTCACTTGTTTTTCTCCAGCCACATCATTAGGAAAAAAGTTTCTTTTTATAAGACTCAAAACCACATTTAGACTGTTGCTTGGTTGAGCTTATTTGGAACCCTTGTCTAATATTCAAGTTCAAGCAGTCATGTTCTTTATGAATGCTGCTATAAAATTGTACTGAATTTTAATGTCTTGTTCATAAATGTATTTTCTTTTTTCCAGAAAATATACATTTTGCAAACTTGCTTAATGTGTGTATTTTCTGCCCTCTGGTACTGGCCTGTACATTTTCTGTTGTTCAGAGATTTTGCTTGGTTCCCATGCAAAATAGGGGACCAACTTACTCCTACAACCGTGGCTGCCATTTAAAGGTAATCAAAACTATCTTGGGATACAGCAACTAAAAGTCTTACATAACATAGCAACTTAGAAAAGGCCTAGAAAGACAGTAAGGGCCATTGGCTTCCAGGGGAGGGCAAAGCGCTCTTCTGCTCCAGGCATCGCATTGTCCTGCCTGGATCCCTAGCTCCCGCCCTTTATTAGGATCCTTCATAAAGTGGCTCATGATTCCCCCTAAGAGTGACTTTAAAAACATATTTTTAATTCTTCAGGGTCTATCATTCCCTATTGATTATTTTTTAAAATGTTATTATTTTTTTAGAAAGAGAGGGAACAAGAGGGATACAGAGATAGAAACACTGATGAGAGAGAAACATCATCAATCAGCTGCCTCCTGCACACGCCCCATAGGGGATGAAGCCTGCAACCCAGGCATGTGCTCTGAGCAGGAATTGAACCAGTGGCCTCTTGGTTCTTGGGTCCTCTTGGTTCCTGGGTCAATGCTCAACCACTGAGCTATGCCAGCGAGATGATTTTTATTTCCTTCTAAATTTTGCCTCTTCCTGAGGAAAAACCCCATATACTAGCTTCCTGGAACACTTTGACCAGTCTGAGAGCGACTCATTGTTGTTCTAAACAATGTCAATTTTTTTATACAATGTTTTAGAATTGCAACAACACAGATAAAATATTAAAGTCTTGGGTTTCCTTTTCTCTGATATTGCTACATTTCCCAAAAGGCTCTGTATAAAGTTGTGATTTTATGTGGCAAATGGCAATATTCCCATTGGATTCTAGTAGCCATGAACATTCATGTTTATCTATAATTGTGGTAATGTCTAAGCACTTAAGACTTAACACATATATGTCATCATTCCTATAACAAACCTTTATTGACTGCTTAGTATGTTTCAAGCACTGGTACTACAGATGACGAAACAGAGTTAGAAAAAGGACTGTGTCTTGAGTCTTAAGAGGGCAAGAAATAGGAAAAAGTCAAAAAAGGAAGACAAAAACAGGATGAAATAAGCTACCAAATTCTGATTCACACACATATATGAGGGGCAAGATGCTCCTGGCTTCAGAGTCGCCATGACCCTGTAGGTACCCGCCTCGTACCCAGTGTGTAGCTTACTCTGCTCTCCATGTTAAATCCCTCCTCCCTGTCCCATCACTTCACAGAGCACTAAGCCTGGTAACCCTGTGACCACAGGTTGAATCACAGCACGGACCAAGCGGCTGAGATCTAGGGTAAAGGAAGTAGACAGTTCTAAGATACACCAGCTAAACCGCTGCAGTTGCATGCCTGCTACTGCAATGCTCTTGAGTCCTGAACTGTGCTGAAGACCTGGAAGGAATCAAGGGAATGAGCATTACACCACTAAAACATTACTGCCTAAAACTGGCATCATTTCACGCCCTTGGGACACATATCTTGCGGTGGCACAAGTATTCAAACAGGGACCCCGAAGACATATATTTGAAAGGAGCAGTAATAGAGGAACATGCAGGTATTCTTAAGTGCTACTTTTAAGATTATAGACCTTTTTATCCTTCAGATTAAAAAAATATTTATAGATTTCTGCACCACTACTATACAGAATGAGTAAATTTCAATTTAAACAGGAGTATTAACACCAGTTTCAACATTATCTTTAGCTAGAAATTACTTCACTCAGATACTCAGAGGTCAAATGACTTCAACTCAGGTCACTTAGAAGAGCTCACTTAGGGACTTGAGAAAGGCATTTAATATTATACTTGGACTTAGAAGAAGCACTTTCTCAAGAATAAATCACTAATAAGAATTCCCTCTTTCATCACATTGGGTTACTTCTCACAAGTCAATCTAAATGCCACTGCTTTTCAAAAGTATGGCCAATATAGTATTATTCATTTCTGACTTATATTTCTCTTACTCTTAAAAAAGTAAACCTACTAATATAAGGTATTGTTAATATAGTAAAGACAAGTTAATCATAGTGATAGGATTTAGAACTTGGAATTTGAGGTAACAACTTTTTCTATATCATGTTTGTAAAACCATCTCTTGGCCTGGGGCTATGGCTGGGTCTTTTATACACACACAGTGTAAAAACTACAATATAGTCTCCCCCCGCAAAGAATTTACAGTCCAAATATATGCCACAGATCCTCGCAAAGAGTTTAAACTATTCCAGAATGGTTTCTAAAAATATTGGCAACTGTTAAAATTCAATTGTTAAGATGAAACTTTGAATATTAATTTTTTCCTCTCCATCCTCTGAATGGCCTAGTGTCATATAGAGTTAAAAGGGGAAAAATAATTCAGAGAAAGTAATGTTACAACTATGCACAATGAACACATGTACTTTATCAAGGAAGTAAATAATAAAACTTGCAAAATTTCTCTAAGCCCTGAAATCAATCATGGGAAAAGAAATAAATGATATGTGACTTGAATATTTTCTTAACATTTCTACTTAAAAAAAGACATTATATCATTGAATGTTTATATTCTCTTACAGTTAGAAAATATATAATAGCCTCCACTCCCTTCCCTCTGGTAATCTTCATACTGTTGTCTGTGTCTATGAGTTACAGTTTTATATCCCACATATGGGTGAAATCATATGCTTCTTAGCGTTTCTGACTGACCTATTTCACTTAGCATAATATTCTAAAGGTCTATCCTAGTTGTGAAAAATTAATTTACATTTATGCTACAGTAGTCCCTGGACAAGAAGAAGTACTCAGGCAGATTCTACCCTCAAGTGTTTCAAGTCAGAACCAATGACATGAACTTGGATAAGTCAGTACTAGTTATATGACAACTAGAGGCCCAGTGCACTGATTTGTGCTCTAGTGGGGTCCCTCAGCCTGGCCTGTGGGTATTCTGGCCAAAACCAGCAATCTGACATCACCTGGGGGTCCTGGATTGCAAGAGGGTGCAGGCCAGGCCAAGGGACCCCATCGGTGCATGAATCTGTGCACCAGGCCTCTAGTATGCATATAAGATCTTTGGTTAATCTCTTCTCACCCTCCCCCTCCCCCCTTCCCTCTGAGATTCATCAGTCTGTGCCATGTTGCCATGCCTGTACATTGAGCGTCTTCCCCTGGTGGTCAGTGCATGTCATAGCTACCGGTTGAATGGTCAGACACTTAGCATACTAGCCTTTTATATATGTAGACAACTGAAAAGAAGTAGGTACTAAATATGATCACAGAATCATTTAAAAAGAAGTGGCATATGATGGGGATTATAAAAAGCTGGGTGGAAGTTAAGCAGAAGTATGGAGACATGAAATATGTCATCTCTCATCTGATCACCACACAGAGACATTATGGAAGGTGTGTGGCTTCAAAAGAGATCAGATTGGGTCAAAGTGATGAGATGGAGTTCTCTGTGATTAGAATTATGGACTCGCTAGAGCAATGCTGGGAAGTGGGAGTGAGGTGATGGAATGGAGGACAACTGAAAGACTGGGACTGAGGTTAAGGAAGGCATGTGAGCAAAAGAGGCAACAGAGCTATAAGGGGGGCAGAGAAACTTGAGCACCTAGAACCAAAATCTGGCTTCTCAGGCCAAGGAGAGGTCAACATCACTCTTAGTTTTGAGTTAAGAAACTGAATTAGATATAATAGAAATAAAACAAAAATCTGAGAACTATTCATTAAGACATTTCTATATAGACAAGTTTCTATTCCAAAAACACAAAATCGAGTATGAAAACATATAAATTAACAGCACAACAGTGTTTAAATGTGAGTTATTCAAAAAATGATTCTAATAATAAAACAGAAAAATGCAAGAGATAAAAAATGCTAATTTCATACCCATATTCAGGACTTCCTCTTGAAAGTGAAGAAAACCAATCAAATTTACACATGATCTTAGCCAAAAGGCCGAGAAACAATGACCAAAAAAATTTAGTTAGGATATAAAAATGAAGCATTTGTTTGGTTGGCTTGGGGGTTGTTGATTTATTGATCTATTACATGTCTCTCCCAAATATCTATTATAAATACTAAACTAATATAGCACCAAAATCACCCACACTACCTTCCATCACACCAATCTGAACTGTCCCATTCTGGTTTATCTCACTCTCTTCCACATGTCTAGCTTTCAGTGTACTTTTTAGTGAATTGACATTTGAGATTTAAAAAATGATCAGTCTTGTATTGTATAAAAATCTCTAAAAGGGAAATAAAGGGGGAAAAAAGAAACTATCAACTCATATCTATTGAATCCAGAGAACAACAAACAATTTTTCTTGGAACATTATATAGCTACAAGATAATAAAATATAAATTGAGTGCACACTGTATGTTGAGTACCTCAAAGACACTTAACATTTATATTTAACTAGAGGCCCAGCACATGAAATCATGCATGGGTAGGGTCCCTAGGCCTAGCCTGCGATCAGGCCCATCTTCCGCCTGTTCGCCAGTCCCAGGTTCCGCACCGCTCCCCCACCGGTCACTGGGTTACCCTCGACAGCCCTCGTCCTGCCCCAGCGCCGTGGCCGCCAGCCAGCCAGTTCCACTCACCGGCCCCTAGTCCCACCCCGCTGTCAGCCAGCCGGTTCCCCTCACCAGCCCCCAGTCCTGCCCCACCACCGCCGCCAACCACCCGGTTCCCCTCTCCGGTCCCCCACCTCACAGTGACTTGTTGAGCGGTCATTCCGGTCATTACGCTTATGATCGCTGGCCTTTTGTTATATAGGATAATTCTCTTTCTCAATAATCTTCTCTCAGATATACACATACACAAACACCCCCCAAAACAGGTCAGCTTTCCTGAGTTGCAGACTTCCCCTTACAAAGGGTTGCAACTGACTCCACTTTTATGTCAAGACAGGAGACCCTAAAGTGGCAATTGGTTTGGGTCTTAAGAAAGCAAAACAACAAACTAGCAGAAAGGGAGAGTGTGAGAGAGGATAAATTCTGACCCTTTAAATTTATTTGTATTCAAATTATCTAAAATAATCTATAATAAAAGCATAATATGCCAATTAGACCGGACAGCCACACAACCTTCTGGACATCAT
The DNA here is from genome assembly GCF_028538775.1 of Myotis yumanensis. Classification (NCBI taxonomy): domain Eukaryota; kingdom Metazoa; phylum Chordata; class Mammalia; order Chiroptera; family Vespertilionidae; genus Myotis; species Myotis yumanensis. Next base: position 45,437,560 of record NW_027223757.1, read on the forward strand.
TCTGGAAGTCCTTCCAGATGAAGTCGCAATAGTGGGGGCTGAGGCAGAGGCAGTTAGGGGCGATCAGGCAGGCATGCGAGCAGTTAGGGGCGATCAGGCAGGCAAGCAAGTGGTTAGGGGCAATCAGGCAGGCAGGCAGAGTGGTTAGGGGTCAACAGGCAGGCAGGCAGAGTGGTTAGGGGTCAACAGGCAGGCAGAATGGTTAGGGGCAATCAGGCAGGCAGGCAAGTGGTTCGGGGTGATGAGGCAGGCAGTCAGAGGCAGTTAGGGGTAATCAGGCAGGCAGGCGAGCAGTTAGGGGCATCAGGCAGGCAGGCAGAGTGGTTAGGGGAGATCAGGCAGGCAGGCAGGCAAGCGGTTAGGGCCAGCGGTAGCGGATTGTGAGAAGAATGTCCGACTGCCAGTTTAGGCCTGATCCCAATGAGGGGATCCCCTGAGGGGTCCCAGATTGTGAGAGGGTGCAGGCTGGGCTGAGGGACCATCCCACGCCCCATATACAAATTTCGTGCACCAGGCCCCTAGTGTGCATTATGTTATTTACTTAGGAGGCTTACTACACATTTACTTTTATGAGATTATGAGTAAAAATATGAATCATAGTTAAGAAACAGTCACTGCTCAAATCAAAGATACTTTCATTATTTTATTAGGAAATATAATGGATTGAGCATAATGTTGCATTTGAAAGAGACTAAGATTTGTTTGTTTATTTAAATAAACCAAAGGGAGGGTGGGTCATATGGCCGAGGCAGGTAAACAAGGTGAGCAGTGGTTTGACAAGCACTGGTAGTATTACAGCTGCCGTGACACTGAATTCAGGAAATATCTGCACTGCCTTTCCCTATTCCCTTTTCTTTTAGTCTTTGATGGATATATAATAATTATATTCTATAAGAATGCCAGTGGTGACAGAAGTGCTTCTCCTAATGCAGAGGCTGTAAAGCTATCAGAAGAGCTTTAAGCAAATGTTATCTGTTTTACAGAAGAAATCAATTACCCGCAGATTGCTTAAACCAGTGACAGGCATGGTGAGGAATAAAATGTGTTAAGTAGAAAAGTTACAGCCATCAACATGTAAGGAATTACATGATATATGAAAGCAATCACTTGTTCAATTTACCTTCAAAACTAAAACAAGTTCTTCTGCATCGGAAATAAACATGAACCTCTCTCTGAAAAGGGAACAATTTCCAACTCAATAGAAAAAGTACTATATAAATTTTACCTAGCAATGGTGCTATTAGGAGCACACAACCAGGTTTTCAGAGATAAAGTATGTGAACTATTTAACATACTTATTTCAAAGTAGGCATCAGTTTGTCTTCATCTTCCTACAGTTCAGCATTATGTAATTTTCCAGATATGCCTGGAATAAGAGGAGTCTGCCAGAAAATACTCCTCACTTTATAGCACTCCTTATATTTGTATCAACCTGCAAAGGATATTATTTACTCAATTAAAATACATTTAGTATATTTAAGTTGTAATATTCATTACTCTCTTCTGATAACACATATTATTATCTATATTATCAAGAAGAGATTCAGAAATGGACTTTTTTTCCTTCTTAAAAAAAGAAAATAAATGTTTTGAACAGGCTCTGACAGTTCTTATGAAGGACACCAGGGTTCAAAATGTTCACCAAAGCATTGAATTGCTCAGGTGGAGTTGGCATCTCGCTTGTGAAACAAGGTCATCCTTTTTAGTTCTTTATCCTATCAGTCCTTTAGGAATTTTTGCATTGTATAATTTATTTTTAAAACAAATTAATTCAAATCACATGTAACATAAAAAGTGATTTCTTAATATTGCAAAACAGAAATCATTTCACCAGATGTGCCATTACACATCACAGCATAACCACCCCGTTTCTGCAAGTGTCGTTGTGTGCAATGACAGCCGTGATGAGAGATACCTGCTAATGAAGATTTTTTTTTAACTTTCTTTTTATTTTTTTTTTAAACTGGGAAGTGCTTAGAAGAATTTGCTCACATGATATTTTAATAGAATAAGGAGTAATATACCAGCTGGTGCATATCATTCTTTTACAATATTCTGAGGGAGAGTTCTGTACTGATTTAATTTTCTTGGGAATAAAATATGTACATTCAGATTTCATGCAAGTCAATCGTCTTTAATGGACGATTGTTAATGATACATTTAAAGAACCACATTTTTGAATCAATTGTAAGTTAATATTTTTAAGAAGACTCATGCTGGGTTTTTTTTTTTCTTTATGTATTCTAACACAGAAAACAATATTGTGAAAATTCCCAACTGAAAGACAACACTGCTAATGCTTTTTTTTCTCTGTAAAATTATCAGGTTGATATAATGGCAATGTCCAACTGATTACTCACCACAGACCTTCCGGCAAGATAATGCATTCTTAAAATATGAACTTGAAGCTAAAATATTAAATATGCATTTCCTCCTTCTATAGGACACGTTGAAATGCCACATGCTGTGGGTGAGAATGACCCATAAGTGTTGGAGCTTTCTCCCCCTCTCGCTTCTTTTCCAGAAACAGTTAGTGTGGCGTGCAGTGAACCACATCAACAATGTGATTCAAGCTGTCTCCATAGCTTCTTGGCAAAAGAAAGGATAAACTATAAAAACTCCCTCCTACAGCTTTCAGCTCTTGCTTCCCACACTTTAACATCCTCTGTCACCTCTGGCGCTGTTACTGACCCATGCTAAGCTAAACTAAAGGATGATAAGTTTGCTGCCTTTGCCCTTGTCCTGAGGGGCTGCGCATTATCCTATCAAGTATCAGTGGCCATTTCTGTGGGATATTTGTCACCCCACGAAGGCCTTTGGAACAAATGAAATGGGCAGCGAATTACGAAAATGTCATTCTCTAAAGGAAATAGATGAAGGCTTTTGTTCTCTAGTAATAAATAGATGCCATGGGCTTATAACACTATTTTTATATTAAATTTGACAGGGTTACTATTTCTAGTTCATTAAGGGAACAGCTTGAAAACTACTTCTTTCTGTACCTTAAAAAATAATGTTGCTTCCCTCTTTTCTTCCCAGTAATAAATATAAACAATACTTGGCAATAGACCCTGGAAATCACAGATCATGATTAATTTCAAGTTACTTTTGCTAATGATTATTTTAAGATCACACAAACATCTTTGTGGGGAGGGATACTGAGATTATAAATGGATTATGTGAGAGGTACCTATGAATGGATTTTTAAAAGCCTGATTGATACCTATTCCTCCTTTCTTTATAAATCACAAATATATTACTTCCTTTCTCACTTTTCTCACACATTATAGTTTTACAGGGCATCATGATAAATATTCCATGGACAAAGGTCAAGCAAAGGATAATAACTCAATTCCTTAAATGAAAGCTTCAAAGTAAATTCTCTGTGTTTAACAGCAGTATACAGGGGTCAAGATGACAATGTCCCAGACTAGAGCATAAAATGTGTGTTAATACCTTTGAGCCTCAGTACATTTGTTAAATGGGTATACTTGGACTGACATACTTAGATGTTCTTTGAAGTGGAGCTTGAGTAAGCGAAATAATACATGATAATAAATGGCACCACATGTTTTTAGATAGACTTGAAATGTGTGGTTTATCAGGTTGAGCTGAGCATTGTCATGGTAGTTAATTATTTCTAGCATTATAGGTATATTTCTTCTAAAGGTTGACCTACCTAGTGATTTTAGAATTGAGCCACCTTTTGCTTACTAAGCTTATACTGTTAAACAAACTTTGTAAGATAAGGTAGTGAAAATAATTCATGGGAATTTGTGTTTGACCCATTAGAATATTGATGGAGACCATTAATAATTGTGAAATACTCTGTGTGAAAATGATTTAATAGTGAAACACATGTGTATTTAACTTCAGATTTTTTGATTCTATGTTTTAAATCATGACTCTTAGATAGATATGTTGTGTTACATACCTTAAGGTTAGTCAGTATATATTATAGTTTGATAGGATTGATTAGTGAAAATAATACAAACTGGGTAAACCAATTCTAATTTTCAATTAGGGCAAAGTCACTATTTCTTAGCGGTACATGATTTTAAAAATTCAGCTATATCTTATGCATCTTCAGTAGACGTCTGTCTTATTTGATATTTTTAATTTATCTTTGCTTCTCAACATGAGGATACACGCTTGGCTTTGTGAACTCAGACTGTATGAGCTTTGTTATGGTACTATGGAAGCCAAAGGTCCTTCAAAAAATATCTAATTACTAGAGGCCTGGTGCACGAAATTAGTGCACTCAGAGGGGTAGGGGTCCCTCAGCCCAGCCTACGCCCTCTCGCAGTCTGGGAGCCCTCAGGGGATGTCCAACTGACAGCAATAGAACATCGTTAGCGCTGCTGCAGAGGCGGGAAAAGCTCCCGCCACCGCCACTGCACTTGCCAGCCGTGAGCCCAGCTTCTGGCTGAGCGGTGCTCCCCCTGTGCTAGCACACTGACCACCAGGAGGCGGCTCCTGCATTGAGCATCTGCCCCCTGGTGGTCAGTGTGCATCACAGCGACCAGTTGTTCCGCCATTGGGCCGAAACCAGCTCTTCGACATCCCCCAAGGGGTCCCGGATTGCAAGAGGGGACAGGCAGGCTGAGTGACCCTACCAGTGCATGATCAGGGACAGGGAGGCACGCAGGAGCTTGGCCAGCTGGGGAGGGACTGAGGGAGGGGTCCAAGGTGTGTCTGGCCCATTTCCCTCAGTCCTGATCAGCCAGACCCCAGCAGCAAACTAACCTACCGGTAGGAACATCTGCCCCCTGGTGGTCAGTGCACGTCATAGTGAGCAGTTGAGCAGCCTTAGCATATCATTAGCATATTATGCTTTGATTGGTTGTACAGATGACCAGATGACCGGACACTTAGCATATTAGGCTTTTATTATATAGGATATCAGCTCACTCTATCCATTTAATACATATCCTGATGCTTAAAGTTACTAATCCACATTTTAATTTCTACGGATCACTATCATCTTGACTCCTATTTACTCCTGTGAGTCACCCAATATCCATTTTCCAATGGTCTTTGATTCCTGACAAGTTAGTCTCCATTGCTTGTTATTAAGACTTCTTCATCTTTACCCTAGCCAGTTTGGCTCAGTGGATAGAGCATTGGGCTACAGACCAAAGGGTCCCAGGTTTGATTCTGGTCAAGGACATGTACCTCAGTTGCAGGCTCCTCCCTGGCCTGGGCGAGTGCAGGAGGCAATCAATCGATGTGCTTCTCTTACATTGATGTTTCACTTTATCTTTCCCTCTCTCTTCCACTCTCCCTAAAAATCATTGGAAAATATCATAGGATGAGGATTAACAACAACAAAAAGAACTCTTTCTCTTTAAACACTTAAATTCCTTGACTAAACCTAACTAGTGATTTTTGCACATAAGAAAGTGTTTGAAAAACACAAGAAGAAAACCATAGGAAGTATTTTTTTTTTTTGTAAATGAAAAATAATGACTAATATTCCCCATTCTTATATAATAAATTGAATTGATACATTAACAGAAACACAGTAGATAAAATACTTTTATTTATATAAAAATTGTTTTAAAATTACAGTAGATTACTCAAAGAGATGAGTAATTTATTTTTCTGTTGATCTTTAAAAATAGAACAGATTCCATCTTATTTTATTCTATTTAGCACTTTAATTGAAAGGAATTAAAGTGCAGACTATATGCAATCTTTTCATCATCTAATACTTATTGTTTAAAATTCGGCTTCTCTTTATTGACTTCTCAAGTGAAGACATCTATTAAAGGCCACCAGTTTTCTCTTAATTACTAAATGTAAAGGGCATTTCAAAACAAATTGATAGTTTTAAATTTCCTTGATTTGTATTATTTTATTTAGTCAACAAACCTAAAACTAAGCTTCTCATTTCCCCAAACATCTTTCTCCTGATTTTCTCACTGTTACATTCTAGGAAGCCCAAAGCGTATCAGTGGTATTGGGGAATAGGCCACAGGAAAGAATGGCACGCTTCTTCCGAAGGAAAAAAAAATGGTGTCGAACATAGAGAAATAAGTTCCCCTGCCTACTGGTAAAACTGAAGATTGTGTAGCCACATTTGAGCCAAGGGCTTCAGAGTAAGAAAACCAAATATAAAGCTACAGATATCAGCAACAACTTGGCAGGGTATGAACCCCACAAGGACAGAAGAAAGGCAAACAAGTGTGAGGCTGCTTCAAAGCCATGGTAGCCGAATGGAGAGAACTTCCATATATCCGCACAGGCACCTTAATCTAGGTACAGATGATTGGCCCTCAGAAATGTAGGATTTAACAGAACAAGGTAGGGTTGAAGGGGCAGGTGGACAGGGCCATGTATTCTAGCAGTTCTTTGGTCATTTATTGAACTAATCATATTTTTTTTGGATTACATTAAGTTATTCTGGGGTAAGAGTACCTGTCTTTATATGCCCTTGTTTTGGAGGACATAGGGTAGGAAAAGTTCCAATTAAAAATCTGAACGTATTTTATAAATCACTTAAGAAATTCACCAAAAAGAAGGCAGATGATTTATATTAGAAACACTTATAAGAAAAAGGAGAAAATTTGAAAAGCATATGAACAGAAAATAAGAATTTAGTGTTTTAAAAAATAAACTTTCTAGAATGATCAAATCAAGTCTATGTAAGAATATACCCCTACCCCACTTTCTTTCAACAAATGAGAAGAATGATAGGTAAAAAAAGACTTTCTTTATAGAAAAATGTTCAAACATTATGGTCAGTTACTCAAAGAGTTTGAGTAATTTTCCTTTGTGTTGATCTTTGAAAATAGAGTAAACTCTTCAATTTAGTCAGTTCTCTTCTGTCTCTTTATGTGCAACTCTCTTTAATTCCTATCTAGTCAGTGACCTATCATTCCTGACTTTGACTTGTCAGTATTCCAGCATCCATCCATTTACATGTTAGTTGTTCCTATTTTGTTTTGGGCTCTCAGGATCTCTTTCTTATATAGATTGATACCAAACAAAAACAAAGTTTTATAATCAGTTAGATTTACCTCCAGTCTCCCTCCACTTCAATTGTACACTATTATAAATGGGACTTTGGAAATCATTTCATTTCCCTACCCCAACAAGTTTGGAGGCAGGATGGCCCAGAATTCACACTGCTATGTTTCTCATTAGCTCTGTGAATGTGGTCATGCTGCTTTAAATTGTTAAGACTCAGTTTCCTCCTTCAGAAAAGCAGAGTAATAGTACCTCCTTCAAACAGTTGATATTTTGAAAGCACTTGAATTTTTTGCAAAGTTTTCTTACGCTATTTGTCATAGTATGTTCTCTTCCAAGTCAGAGTATTTTGGCGGGTGTGTTTCCTAACAACATCTATATAATATGAAATGCAAAATATGTTATCCTTTGAAATTGCTGACATTAAAACATGTATTCAATAAAACTTAAACTAGCATTCTATTTCCCAAATTATTTATTTCCTTCATGAAAGTATGGTATACACTAATTTTATCAGTTCATATTTATACATTTATATGTATAAGTGGTTTAGGTGTAAGTGCTTTAAAATCATATGTATTGAAGTGACACTAGGTATTTTTTTTTCTGTAAATAATTTTCTAGAAAGATGAGACTAATTGGTTTTTATAAAATCTGGGAACAATTTGGACTAAGACATTCAAGGGTTAGTAAGATACTCTAAACCTAGCTACTTTATATGCCTTTTTATAGCAGCATTAATGTCATTTTTCTTAACACAATAACCACTACATTTAATCATTCCTGGGGAATAATCATGAAAGTTAATTTTCATTGCCATTTTAATTTTCAGATGATAATATTAAAATAGATAACAGACTTGGGCTGTTAACATTTAGTAAAATGAAATGTAATTTAAACCCATAATGCACACTTTTAAAAGGGAAATAAGCTACTGCTTTTAAATGGCTCAGCTTGTATTGATATAAGTTGGCACAAGTGACTAATCTTTTTAAAGTTTAGTTTCCAAATTTAACTTTGAGCTGCCACACAGCAACTATCACTGGTTAAAAATTGCTTTGCAAAATCAGCCATAAAATGTGTGTTATATATACATTTAATATAAAGAGAATTCTTAAAATCATAATATATTAATTAGCTACATGATATAGCAAGCAACAATCAGATTACTTATTGAACTAATTTAATTTGCACAGTGGCAGCTGATTTAAAGGAAGCTTTCTCTTTTCCAGCCTGTTTTAGAAATTGTTGAGTAAAAGTTATTAGTCTGGGATTTGAAAACATTCTTTTTCCCTCATATTCTCTCTTTGAGAGAGACAGTTAGTGATATTCCTACATTTGATAGATAGAGATAGAAATATGTATAGGAATAAAGTAGCCCTGGCTGGTGTGGCTCAGTTGGTTCTTATTCCTGTGCACAGAAAGTTCTTGCTCGGATGTTTTTCTTTTATAATGATGTTTCTCTTTCTCTCTCCCTTTCCCTTTCTCTTTAAAACAATTAAAAACCCAGCCTGGCTGGCATGGCTCAGTGGATGAGCATTGACCTAGGAGCTAGGAGGTTATGGTTCTATTCCGGTTGGGGGCTGGATCCCCAGTATGGGAGGCAGCTAAACAATGATTCTCTCTCATCATTGATGTTTCTATCTCTCCCTCTCCCTTCTTCTCTTAAATAAATAAAAATACATTTAAAAAATTAATATCCCTCCTTTTTTTTAAAGAATAAAGTAGATGACAAGCACTGGAAGAAGAAAATGAATTTTAGTTTCATCTCTTTATGCCCTTTTAAAATCAATGTAAGATCTATGCATTAGGGTGAGAAAGAATACACCATAAATATGTTGTTGGGATATACTCAGAACAAATGGAAAGTGAATCCTACTGTCTACAGATCTATCTGCTTATTTCTGTACTCATGTATTCTGAAGAATCAAATATTCTGCTTATCCCTAAAAAGCAGGATATCAGAGAGAGATAACAAAGAAATAAAAACAAAAACTTGATCTGAATAAAGTGAACCTTAAACAATGCAGTATGCAGAAAGACATGAGGGGAAAAGTTATTTATATGATTATTAATATATTTTGAGGCTGATATAAAAACATTAATGAACAGCCTTGTTGAAAAGAGCAAGTGACCCAATTAGGTTAATGCTAATTGATAAAGAACAAAATGTTGTCACATAGCAGGGCCCTAAACTTTAGGAAAATAAAACTATTTCAGAATTGCTGCAGATACATTTTATAAGACATTCTAATTAAATAATGATATACATAGTCCAAATACACTCATGGTTCAGTAGAAGTAAACAATAAAAATGATGGAAGAAAACAGGAAAACTCTGCTTTATTAAAATTTAGTTTTGGTATACAAAAGGGAAAATATCATCCCAATTCAACTAGCCTTATCTGTGATTATCTGCTATTTCTGTTACCATAAAATTATTGAATACTTACTTTGTTTCAGATACTATTTAAGGTACACAAGTAAATCCTATGTGTTTAATACTCTTCTTCAACCAAAATGTTCACTGAAATTTACCTATAACCTCAGTTTCTGAAGTGTAAGTCCCCCAGTGATAACTTTAGCCCAAAGTACAAAAACACTGGTGACCAAAACCACTATACCCTTATAATGGAAGCATTTATGCATTTTTCACAGGCAAAATAGTTCCAAATTAGTTAACCAAACAAAAGCATGAAGTTCATAAATATAGCAGAATAACTATTACTGAGTTATCTGATGTTTTGTTTGTTTGTGGGGTTTTTTTTCCTTGCTGGAGTTACTATCAGGTTCATACTTTGATGTTGGGATATACAAATATTTAGAATAATGTGAAATGAATGAAGTAATTAATAATACATAGTTGGTCAAATGAATTTAAACAAGAAACAGGCTAATTTTCTCATATGGCTTGTAAAATAAACTAACTTTATTGAAAATTTCAAAAGAAGATATTCCATAATGTTTTGGAAAATGGCAACATCCTTAAAATGATCATATCTATACTAATAAAAGAGAAAGATGCAAATTGACCATACCTTTGTGATGCCCACAAGCCAATCAGGAGTGAGTATGCAAATTAACCCCACAAAGGAGGTGGTTTAATTTGTATACGCAGGTGCCAAGTGGCTGGGGTCACCGCCCCAGCCTCTTCGGGCCTCTGGACAGCATAGGAAGGTGGAAAGATGGCTCCGGGCTGGAACAAAGACAGAAAGGTGGCTCCAGGCTGGAACGAAGGCAGGAAGGCAGCTCCAGCCAGAGCGAAGACAGTGCCGGCAGCCAGAGGAAGGAAGGCCTATTCTTGCATGAATCTTCATGCATCGGGCCTCTGGTATTCATATAAAGTGGTGGCTTTCAGCTACAAATTTTAATTTAAGATACAACATTTTTGTCAACCTCACACATAAGTATATAATAAAAGCCTAAGTGACCATTGTGGTGGAACAACCAGAATGACAGGTCATTATGATGTGCACTGACCACCAGGGGGCAGATGCTCGATGCAGGTGCTGCCCCCTGGTGGTCAGTGTGCTCCCACAGTGGGAGCGTAACTCAGCCAGAAGCCCGGCTCACGGCTGGTGAGAGCAGCGGCAGTGGCGGGAGCCTCTCCCACCTCCACGGCAGCGCTAAGGAGCAACGAGCCAAGCGGTAAGGAGCTAGCAGGTGTGTGGTAAGAAGTGAGGGGTCCTGGACTGCAAGAGGGCACAGGCCAGGCTGAAGGACCCCCCCACCCCCAGTGCATGAATTTTATGCACTAGGCCTCTAGTATTTAAATATTTACTGATTTAAAATGGTATTATCTTCCATATTCTTTTGAAGAGCACAGGTCTTATTTTTGTTTTCTGTTATCTCATGTATTAATAGGTCAATCATCTATCTATATATATAAAAGCCTAATATGCTAAGTGTCTGACCATTCAACCAGTCGCTATGACATGCACTGACCACCAGGGGGAAGAAGCTCTAACTAGTAGGTTAGCTTGCTGCTGGGATCCAGCTGATTGAGACTGGGCGAGACGGGCTGGACACACCCTGGAGCCCTCCCAAGGTTCCTCCCTGGCCCTGATTGTGCAGCAGGGGGGTCCCTCAGCTTGGCCTGCACCCTCTTGCAATTCGGGACCCCTTAGGGGATGTCAAAGAGCTGGTTTCAGCCAGATCCCTGCAGGCCAGGTCAAGGGACCCCACCAGTGCACGAATCCGTGCATTGAGCCTCTAGTATGAGAATAAAATTATTTCGCCTTCACCTGTTGATATTTAGAAAAAAATTACATTGTAAAAGCAAATAAACAACACAGAAATAGAAAAGAAGTATTGTTATGAATAAAGAGGAAATTAAAACTATCAACGAGATGCTAAGTACTCATAAATCAAGTTTAACCTACCCATTTTAGAGGGGGAGGAAGGGAGAGAAACATCAATGTGAGAAAGACACATCAGTTGCCTCCCTTACATACCCAGACTATGTCCAGCTGAGGGATCAAACCTGAAACCTAGGTATGTGCCCTGATTGGGAATCAAACCTGCAACCTTCTAGTACATGGGCAGATGCTCCAACCAACTGTGCCACATTGGCCAGGGCTTTACCCACTTCTCATTTTTTCTTTCCTTTCTCTTATTTCTTTGAGTGTAAACATGAGTATCTACAATCCCTAGTCATCATATCTTTTGTTCTTTATTTTCTACTTTGAACCAAACTGGCTATTTGCATTCATTAAAATATTGCATTCTACATTTATAGAAAATCTTTTACTCTTCGTTTCTTTCAATTCTCAAGTCTGAAACTTCATACACACTCCCATCTCTCCAATTAAGTTGAAATAGAAACAGAAAAATATAAATAATAATACTTCCTCCCCAAAATTACTAAAGGGACTGAAGGAATAACTGGATTTTTTTCTCCACAGTAATTTAGGATTGACTATTTTATCCTTTAACAACAACAAAAACTCACAGAGATTTTCCATGTTTTCTAGCATCATGAAGTCATTCAATAAACTAAAAAGAAATTGGCTCATGAATGATATTGAGAAGAGCACAATGGTTTTTCCAAGAGGACAGTAGCTCCAGGACCTTTCCTAACAGCAACAAGCCGAGAAGAATATGGAGTCTGCGATTGGCCTTATCTAGGCTCAATTAAGACAACCAGGAAACACAAGACTTTAGACACCTAACTGATTTTACCTGGATACCTAAAATGGCTGGAATAGCCATGCTACTGTGTGTTCTGGCTATCTGAGCAGCTTATTTCATCAATGTAGGCTTTGAATAGTGCCTGACACAAAACAAATGCTCATTATATCTCTGATAACAGAAATTGTGATCTGAACTTTGCCTATGTAGTCATCAAGTACTAGCTCTGTAGCCAGTGATACTTTGCTTGGTGCTGAATAATTCAGTTAACACTTTCACCAACCAGAATGTTCCCAGAGCAATCAAAACCCTGTATGTACCTCAAGAGTTTTGATAACAAACTATAACTTTAGACTTGAAAAATGTTCAGTTTCTCTTTATGAGATGAGCTTTTTTACTTTTAGAAAAAAAAGCCAACTTAATGAACTAAGGGAAAAAAATAAAGATGAAAGCAAAGCAAATATAAAATGAAGAGAACATATGTCTTTTTACATGATATATACCGATATATGTCTTCTATTATTCATCTTTCTGCAAGATTTACATATTTCTCCATTTATACATAGGGAATTGAAGACTTTTAAATGTCTTCCCATGCCCTTAATAGATGCAACGATGTTTGGGATTCTAGGAGACACCTGATTATTCTTTAATGAGAAATTTATCAGAAAGAATTTTGTTCTCAAAAATCATCGTGAATTTAGAATCACGATGCTGCTCTTTGGTTAGGTTTTTGAGAGGAAACTCGCCATTCTACTGCAAATTTCTGTTTCCATGTTTCCCAGGCATGGGCGTTCTGAGGTAGGATGAGAGAGGGACCACTAATGTCGAGGCTAAAGTTAAAGTACAAACAAGAAATTTTAAATTACCCCTAATATTAAGAGCACAGATTAAATACAGTTCCCTCTCTCCTGCCCCTTCCTCCTATCTCTCCCCCCTCCCTTTCTCTCAGACCCTCTCTCCTTTCCTTGCTTCACAGGAATTTTAAAAATTCTCAGTCAGGTCACCAACTATTACTTAATAGTTTATTACATAAACTATTATTTTTTCAAGATCTGCTTACCCATAAACTAGATTACAGAAAATGAAAGAATAAGAAAAATGAATGTTTGTTTTTTTTTAGTATTAATAGTAAAACAACTTCTAAGACACTACTGAAACAAATGGATTAGCCTTTTTGTACCCTAAAGGATGATCAGCTAGCAGTTCTGCCCACTAATGAGCTACTTTTGACCTGACTAACACCAATTCAGGACCCCTCTAGTATCTACTCATTCACAAAGGCTTCCCCACCCCCATGCCATTTCCATCCAATGGGCTGTCTGACTGATCTGCATGCAATATTGTCGGCCAGCATAAACAATTTACAATGGGCATTTTATTTCTGTAATTTCGAAGGAAAAAGAAGAAGAAATAGCCATTGATGCAAAATATCATTTTCCCCCTCTTTCTAATGGATGAGTAATAACCAAGGGATTTCTGAAAAGCTGTCCAGGGTGCCTGTCAGTGCTTGCAAAATTTCTGACCCAGAGAAATATATTCACAAACAACCCCTGTGATTATGAGTTACAGGCCCCTTGGAGAAAGCTGCTTAGAGAAGCACCAGAGAAATTATAAAACTAGTCTAAATACTTGACACATAGACTGCACCATTCATACACACATGCGGTTTTGCATGGAAGAAAATACATAAAATTATATGCTCTGAATTAAATTTAAAACAACATATATAGAATATATGTTATAGAGAGTTCTACAATGAAACCCTATTTCAATACATGCCAAAGGGCTGGAAATCAGGAAATGAATGTAAATTAGATCAGACTTTGGCACCTTGCAAATCCATATTCCCATCAGCCCCAATCCTTGCTCTCCAATTTAACTTGATTCTGAAAATCCTCTTTGTGGTCTGATTTGGAACCTATTACTTCTCTTTTGAAAGGAGAACAATAAGGGAGGAGAAAAGGAATGTGTGAAGAAAGGTAACAATAATTCACTTGAATTAAGGGATCATTTTGCTTCATGTTCCCTTTCAGTCCCTCCTGCCCTTGCATAGATCTTGGCATAGGTTTCTGTTCTGGTGCCAATTTAGTAAAGGCAGTGGGCATCCTGCTGGAGTGGAGAGGAGCAGCATACTGTCTTCAAATGGAAACTGTTTGTCAAACAGAAGCCAACAGAGGAAATTAGGAGACTAGGGGTTAAAACAACTGTGATGATGCAAATCAGAGCTTTGTTCTATCCAGGATTTCTCTTAACAAGGGCTATTAGGCAGCAGGGGCCTCTGGCTGGTCCCTTGGGAACACTCTGCAACTTGAGCATAACTTTCCTCTAGGCATTCTCTCAGAGTGCTGTTCTCTTTGCAGAATGTGAACAATGTGTCTCCAAATAGTGAGGAGCTGTGCACTTAACAAGGTATATGGGATCCACACAAGTGCATTTTATTGAAATAAAATGATCAATGCAGTGTTCATCCAATCCCCGCACACATAGTACCATATTTTGTCATGTGTAAGACACCCCCCATTTTTCCAACCCCAAATTTAGAAATCAATATTTTAAGCATAAAACAGAACTCATTTTTATTTAGTAATTACCGTAGCTAATGTTTACATATCAGTACTCTAATATTATGCAGCATATCACCTTATTCAGCCTCTGTTGCATCACTGCTCTCTTCTTCATCATTATTAGTTCCAGTCATATCAAATTCTTCCACTTCTAGTGTATCACTGCTGTCTTCTGAGTCACTGTCTCTATATGTGAGATCATCCTCATGAACTGGTGGCATTTTTATGAGCTAACTTTGTTCGTGTTCTCATGGCCAACCCTTCTCTCCTCATGAAATTGAAGCACCATTTTGCCTTTCCTGTAAAATTAACAATGTTCATTTCCCTTGCAAACATTCTTGCCTGACATTGAATAAGCTTGGTTGACACACATAAGCCACTCTGGTGCTGCTACATAATCCAAGTCATTAGCCTCTGCTCCAAGTTTACTCATCTTGCTGGTTTTCCTCTGAAAGCCTTCTTCTTTTTTGGCATCTTAAAGAGTTGTTCTTCCGGTTTTCTCCACTGTCTGATCATACACTCATTGGGAGGAGGTCCAAATTGTCTCACTGCAGCTCTATTTCCATGCTCTTTTGCAAAGCTGATTACATTCAGTTTGAATTTTACATGGTAAGACAACCACTTACTGGTATTTAGTATCTTTTTATTTTTTTACATCTTTATGGGCTCAGAACGCTCTGGTCCCTGTTGCATCTGTGCAATCCCCACCTCCACCTCCAATTAAGGCATCAGCTGACATCAGCAACAATAAGGCTCGTGATTGGAGGAAGCCTCTTTGACAAGGTATGGGCAGCTATGCACCCACGAGGCTCCCTCCTTGGCTGACTTCCGTGTATAAGACACCCCTCGATTTTTAGTCTAACGATTTTAGAAAAAAAATAGCATCTTATACACAGAAAAATATGGTAAATTTCTTGGATAAAAATCAGTTAAAGTGGCCCTCACCGGTTTGGCTCAGTGGATAGAGCATCAGCCTGCGGACTCAAGGGTCCCAGGTTCGATTCCAGTCAAGGGCATGTACCTTGGTTGCGGGCACATCCCCAGTGGGGAGTGTGCAGGAGGCAGCTGATCGATGTTTCTCTCTCATGGATGTTTCTAGCTCTCTATCCCTCTCCCTTCCTCTCTGTAAAAAATCAATAAAATATATTTAAAATAATCAGTTAAAGTAAGTTTCCCATGGAAGAAACATCTGGTTGGTTGACTGAAATTAAATTTATGAATCAGCAGTTTTGGCAATGTACACAGTTTGAGATTAATTTTATAATGTTATCTGAGTTTATTTGTGCTTTGTTTTCAAACTTAGACAAGTGTAATTGGGGGTATGTGATACAGAAATAACTTTGCTTAGTGAGTAAAACACGTAAATACTAATGGGATAAATCATATAAATAGTAACTTATGTCATATTTAGAGTCTCCGGAGCACTTTTATAGGTATTATGTCATTTGACTCTTGTAATAACCCCATGAAGTAGAGAAAGGAGATATTTTCAATTTCACAGTTGTAGCAAATGTGGCCAACGGAGTTATCCTGCTTAAGGTAACATTTAACCAGAACTTCAATTCAGGTCATCTGACTTTAATTCTAATGCTAATTTTCAACTCATTGGGCTATAGAAATATGTTAAATTTAAGAAAAAGTGCTTTTAATGACTGATTAAGGTTGTAGCTTTTGGTCCAGAAGTAGAAGAGTAAAAGAGAATGAAAGGCCCTCAACATTAAGAATATATTGTATAATAACACTGTGTTTATAGGTATTGATTGGTACAGTCCATATATATGTGTGTACATTTGCATTTTGTGTGTGACCATGCCCTATAGATAGTGATCAGTATTCACATGGCTTGTGTGGTTGAAATGTGCTGGTAAATCTGGTCTGTCTTAGTCACTTTTCTACATGTTCTACAACAGTAAAGGTACTTCTTGGCTGCCATGATCACCTTTTTATCCTTTAAGAAGCTTTAAATAGAAAGGAGGAATAGAAAGGTGTTGTTTACAGTAATAAACAACACCCATTTTCAGTGTGCCCTGGAGAAGATACAACTTTCAGTGCCTATCACATCTGAAACTAAAATTTGCAATCTTAATTTTCAATTTGAAAAAGGTGAGACCATTTCTTTATTGAATGTGTTTAAGAATGTACCATTTCATTTAAAAATTTTTCCAAAATATGAAACTTTCTTTTTTAAAAAAGCTACAGCATTTTATGTGGCATCTGAACATTCTGTGAGTCTTGGAGAGAGTGAAAATTTAGTTTGCTGTAGGCTAATAACTTTTTCCTAGCAGTTCAACCTAAAATTCAGGAAATTGCCTCTTCAAGTGTATGCGTGCCCAGAAGCACATGAAAAGATGCAATACCTGTGCATAATGGAAATAAGGGAATAAAGCTAAAGAATACACATGCCACACAACATGGTTAGTTTCATAGGCCTGTCTTTTAATTTCTACCATTTTTTTCCGGCTTCGATAGTAAAACAAAGAACAAGCGAACAGCAAGAGATTAATGCAAAAAAGAAAAAAAAGAAAAAAGGTGGCTCTTCCCCAAACATCCTGCCTTTTTTATCCCACTGTCTGGAAAACGAATTGAGGATTCTGAAACCAGCAGTGCCTTTTGCCTTTTTCTTCATTAGGAAGTATATTTGTAAAACAAGCTCCAAATTTTTGCCACTCCTGATTCTTGGTCACAGGGATCGCCTTCAGTGACACAATCTTCAATGTATATGAGCCAGAGGATCATTTCTCATCCAGGGCTCACGACAGTGAAGGCGCAGCTGAAACCGCCCCTCCCACACTCCCCACTTCAACAACAGCAGCTCATTATCAGGAGCACGTTGCAAAGGGCGGTGCAAGCACAAAAATCAATCTGATCGCCTGTATAGCTCTGCAAAATCATTCCAGGGGAGGAAAAAAGAAACATCGGAGAGAAAAGAGAAAAAGGGCTGGGAGGGTGGAAAGGAGCAGGAATGAGGACCTCGCCCTCACGGGCCCGTAAGACTGAAGTTTAATGGCTGAGTGCTTATTTTGAACTGTGACCTGAGGTTTGGCTGGGCACTAACAGTGGCATGCCTCATCAGCCACTGTCATAGCCACCCCAGGGTATACCTCCAGCAGGGAGTCAACTCCGCATCCTGAATTCTCAACTACCAGCTACCCACTGCCTCCTCTGCACGCACTGCTGAGACCCTGCCGAGAAATCAGCATGCAACCCAAG
Organism: Myotis yumanensis; assembly: GCF_028538775.1. Taxonomy (NCBI): domain Eukaryota; kingdom Metazoa; phylum Chordata; class Mammalia; order Chiroptera; family Vespertilionidae; genus Myotis; species Myotis yumanensis. The sequence continues at coordinate 45,455,439 of NW_027223757.1, forward strand.
GAAGCATCCTTTCCTCTGGAATAAAAATTAATATTACTTGTCATATTTCATGTCTGAGCTCTTTTCATGCTTTATCCTCTGGTAATGAGGGCTAAATTACCAATATTAGTAGATTTTCATGGCTAGCACAGAAAGAGCTGTTACCAGAATAAATGTTTGCCTTGCTTCTGTTGGACACAGACTCTGCTAATGCAGCTTTGCTAATTATTTCTAAATAGGCAATAATCTGCATCCCCTAGTGCTGGATAGTGGATTGGCCACGTACCTGCTATTTCCCTTATTTACATGTTTTACAACTTTATCAACTACACTAATTACACTCTGAGCACTGTTTAAAATTTTCTGTTAATAGAGATACAATGATGCACCAGAGGATGTGTATTTATGCCATAATTACGCCTCTGTTCCTACGATGCAGTCTCCAATTAGCTGTCTACGGTGGCACAAGCAGCTGCCTGATATTCTAAAGCAGTGAAACATCTGCACGGCGGATGATACGCTCACATGGATTTTTTTTTAAGCCTAGAAATTTACACCCAAGGGAGTGCAGACAAATAGGAGCCTGTCATGTGTAGGGATGATTAGAAATCCTCACCATGGCAACATTGGAGCAGCCATGTCACAGAGTGAGGGGACACATGTCTAGATGAAGGCGCTAAAAACATTTGCCTTTTTATTTTTTTTAGCTTCAGTCTTCCAAACTTCCCTCCCTCCCTCCCCCTTTCTCTTTCTCATATTCTTCTCTTTGCATCTAACGCCAACCAAAACAGCAGGTGAAAAGGCCAAAGTCTGCAGCCATGCAAGGCATATGACACATGGGATTTAGTGTTAGGAAAAACAGTGTGCAATCAGAAATGTTAGACCCAGAAAATGTGCAGGCCAGGAAAGGACGCGTGTGTGTTTTGTTTGAAAAAGATGGTAATGATGATGATGATGATGATGATTTTTTAGTGGTGGGTTAAGAGCAAGAGGCAAGAAAGAAAATAAATATTAGACAGAATCCAGCAGTTGAGGTACCTTATTCAAAGATGACACCTAATTTAAAATTTCCTTTTAACCCTCATTAACAGTTACAATTTCTGCATGAACAGTTGGCTAGCACACATTAGTGAGAGTAGGGCAAGGCACACAAATGTCTTCTAGTCTGATATTGAATATATTTCTTAATGGCCGCTTCTTTGAAAAGCCTGCCTGTATAAAGACAGTGCATGGATGTATTTAACTATAGTTATAAAGGGCACTAAATCCTATAGGCAAATATGGAGGAAATGAAAATAATACATCATTACATTTCCTAGAATTATATTGACTCACACATTCTATTAATTTTACTTTTGTTAGAAATTATGCTTTGACTATAATTTGACCAATAGACTTTAAAGATGCATCTGATGGTATTTATTGTTTTGCTATATTATATTGCCTTTATTCCTATATAAGAATACTGAAATTTAACTTATTAATTTAAAATTGGTTTTCTAAATAATTATCTTATCAGATGATCATGGCAACACTTCACAATTAATAACAAAGATATGTTTAAACATATTTAATTAGTAGAGAACTGAGAGGTGAATGGGGCTACTACTGGTGAAATAATTAGAGGGAAAATGCTTTAATATGTAGAGTAATTATAGGTAGGAGCAAAAATGTAACATATGTGCTAAATTATAAGAATACCACAAGCAACGTGAATTACATTAAGAATCAAACCTAATCAGTTAAAATCAGGGCTTGTTCTGTGACTGCAGTTGTGGTGGGAAGGCACTAGGTTATCCATACCTGTGTTACTTAACCTCACTTTAGATGCTACCTTAGAATTTGTAAGATGTAAGGGTAAGGTCCAGATTATTCTGCCATAACTGGACATCTCTTGGGATTAAATCATTGGTGCACATTTTTTTTAAAAAAAATCTCCTAATTCATTCTCTGGAGAAATAATACATAATTAGAAAATACTTTAGTTATTAAAAGTCAAATACAATATCTTTTGTTAATGAACTAAATATTGGCACATATGCATAATAAACATATGTGCATATACATATATAAAGACTGGCAATGCTCTCAAAATAACTGCAGAATACTGTGTGCCCATAGAAAAAAAATATTAAATTTGAAGTTGTGTGTTTTAGATTCAGGATTTTATCATTCCTCAATATGTTTAAAATGACTTCCTAAGATTCTACTCAAAATTTTGAAGAAAAGATCATTAGTGTTCACAGACTGTATTAGTATTATCTTGGGTTAATGGCAGATAAGTCTTTTAAGCCCAATTCTTCCAATTTCCCAACATTCTGGTACCATTGGGTACATGATGATCAATATTTCTGTCAGCCCCCTCAGGCTCCGGACTTTTATCATCCAATGGCACCAAGGCACCTTACAGTGTTTACCAATGAAATCATAAAACATTATGTTATGTTAACAGTGAAAATGTCTTTCCTCTACTTAACACTCCAGGTAATGTGGGCATTAGTTACTTATTCATTTCCAAAAGAAAACCTGAGAGTTGCCTTCATTTTCCCACGCCCAGCAAGTGAATTCTGAGGCAGCTGGATAGTGGCCAAATAAATAATTCTCGTCATGACTCTGGTCTGTGGGTCTCATCGTCCCTCAGCATACCATATTTTGTACAAGCCTTATATTAGAGAAGTATGATATTGGAGATCCACCATCCACCACATCTGTCAGTACAAGGACAGAGTTTATCTGATAAACAAGTCATTTTTGGAAACTGCAGATGCTCCCACTGTGAAGTATTAAATGTGGCCCCGCTTAGATACATAGAATGGGGTTCTGGTCGACTGAACGCGGACTGATAAGCTCTGCACAGCTCAGAATGCTGTTTGCCCACATACTAATGTTAAACAAAAGAACCGCAGACTGCAGAGAAAGGATGCGGGTCAGCCCAGTAAATTGCTTAAACCCTTAGGCAGCCTTCTGAAAAGAAAATGCATGAAAGAAGCTGATATGAGCTTTTATGCAGAATTGTTCTGTTTATTATCCCTGTTAAGGAAATGATGGCAAGTGTCTTGTTAAACTCTACATTCCCAATAAGGCAAGAGGACTGACTCCCTTTTTAAACAAGATGCAATATGCCACTGGTCATCACTTGATAAACCATACATCTCTCCTATATTATTTCTCCATTATGAAGACAATAAAAAGACAATAATAAAGCAGTACACATAATAACCATAAATGCTGTTAAATTGTGTTCCAGTATTATCCTACCTGATTTGTCACTGGGCAGTTCAAGCTAATAACAATCTGTCATGGGAGAAATCCATTTTGTATAAAAATTTCACAATCTTCATTAAAACTTTGTTAGTGTAATTGTGATGACTCAATTTCAAATGAATTGCTGGGACAGTTTAATAATACAATCAGAATAAAATACATCATTGTGGCAACATGTAAACTTAACCTGAGTAGAGCAGGAATATAATTTTATTAGTAAAATTCTCCAGTGGATAACATGACAGTCAATATTGAATCTCTCCTGTGTTAAGGGTGTGAGCCGGGGGGAGAGCAGGGAAGAGTCTTGAGTTTGCTAGACTTTCAATACTTCCCCTCAGGTCTGACCCTTTAAGAAAGAGCATCTTTTCTGAAAGCAGATTTTTCTCCTGCTCAGTCTCCTGCCCTCCCTCAGAAACACTCCCATTATGATTCACGTACTGGGACAAAGGAAATGAGAGAAGATCTCAAGGCTGAATAAAAATCCAATGAGAGAACCCTAACAGATAAGCAATGCATTCCTTCCAAATCACACAGCAAGAAAAGACTGGCAATCAAAGGGCCACTATACAGCAGAAAGAAATAAAACTACATGATTTAAAGGCAGAATAAAGAAAAACACACAGGGCAATTGTACTAACAATAAAAAATTAAAAATTACCCTTCGCTTAAAAGTAGTATAACATGTCATTGAGTACTACTTTGACATTTCCCTGCGGCTTTTCTCAACAGGCGATAAATGAAAACAATCTTGAAACTGTTCTGCTAAAGGCTCAGTGCAGGAGGCCTGCCCATACATTGTCATCAGATAATCTTATAATTTAGGTTGGGCTTAAAAGCATTTATACCTATAGGAGCAACAGGTTTTTAATAGGAAATACTCAAGTCTAGTCCCAAGTCTTTAAAAAACAAACAAAAATGAAAGATACACACACACACACGCACACACACACTCACACTCACACGCACACAATTCTTCCAGATTACAATAAAATTTTGGAGAAGACAGAAGTTTAATTGTTCTATCCTTAAGAAGCATAGAAGCTGAGAAATATTTTTAAACAGAGTACTAAAGTAGTAACAAAGAGAGCCCCAAATCTGCAAAAGGGGGTGGAAGTGAACCCAGGCTTGCCCAAGGACCTGTGACCAGGATTGCATGGGCTTATTATGACCAGGAGAGAGCTAGGCTAACAACAGACATCAAAGGGATAGGGAGGTTTACAGAAGTAAAAAAAAAAAAAGTCATCTCTAGATCAAAACAAAAACAATCACACATAAAAGATTCTGACACTGTGACATTGCAGCTCCAGTGAATGGTCCGTGGAGGGAGCTGTTGACACAAGTTCCTGTGTGGAGATAAAATGACACCATTACATCTGTATGAAAAGAAGGAAAAGGAAGAGAACTTAACTAAACAACACAATTGAAATGATTTTATAGAAATAACTTTTAAGCTACAAATCTGCTCTCCAAGGGCATCACCGAGGGTAGATCCCTCCCAGGCACTGGCCCCTCTGTGTGTGGATCAGAGCCCAATGTCACCGCTACTGTCTGTTCAGAGCAGAGGCAGATATTAACCCACCACTCCAAAGAGCAAAGCTCAGAAATGCTGGGAGAAAGTGAATTAACCCTTGCAATGCCAGCCACATTGCTTTGGTGGAGATTTACTGTGACAATGCAGCATTAGGTAAATAGGCTGGAGGGATGCTCTCATCCTATAGGTTACTTGCAGACCCCTCTGAAGGAACCGGGCATGTGGCAGGAGCATCATTCTGAATAATGTCTGACTTCAGGATGCATAATTGGAGCATTACTTCAAATAATTTTCATGTCACATGGTTTCCTGTACAAAGTTTGCAGAGGAAGCCTTTCTTTTTCTTATAACTCCTTGGCAACAAGCAGTGACATATTTCGGGTGATAAAAGTGGGAGACTGTATGTGTGAACGGAGGATCCTAGCTGCTCAAGGTTTATTCTCAAAGACCCACACCCACTGAATCTGGAGGGTCCTTCAGGGCGCAGGACTCACTGTCCTGCCTAAAGGGTAGTTGTGGCTGGAGCAGGGCCCAGGGGGAGTCCTGGGAGCAGTCTGGCCTCAGCTGCCCTCTCCTGCAGCTCATCAGAGGACACCCACAGGGAGCAGCACACTTTCACAGAGTCTGGGAGCAGCAGTGACAACATTTGTTGGCCCTTTTTTTAAAAAATTGCTGACTTCCTCCTTCTCTCTTTTCATTTCTTTAGACCTCTATGTGAGAGGGTGAAAGCTCAGCTCAACAAGGAATATTATGGAACTTGGTAAATTTGAATTATTTTGGATTCATTAATATTTTGGAAGGTACAACTTTTCCCTAACAACACATTTTTTCCATTGAGAAAACCTACCACAGAAGCTATTATCTGAGATTAAGGAATCTTTTTGAAAATGCAAATATTGAAATGAGAAAGATATTATTTTATTTTTCAATTTCTGTGAAATTTACACTCATATTCAGCTATTGTCACAAAGCATTTAGCCCTTAGGTCATAAAATATATATATCTATTGTTGAAGTGTGAGGGTCTCATGAATAAACGTTTACTAAAAATAAAGATGATAAAAGTAACAATATTAAAACTATGTTGTGACCCTATGTATACCTGTAATGATACTAAAGAGGTACAGATAGTCCAGGGAAATTCTTTTCCATGGAATTTTAGTAAAAATTCGTTAAATGGTGAGGCCCCTACTTGAGTCTTTAAGGATTACCTTTAATTAAAATGCTCCTTTGACTACAATATCACATTTACTCTCATAACAAACTTACAGTGTGAGTGGTGGAAATTAGGCTCTTCCATGGGATGATGAGGAAAGAATTTCAAGGGCCCATGCCCATGAGCTTATGATCTCTTGGCAAGATTTATTTGAGAAGTCTGCCCCTGCCCCTGGATTTCAAAGTCTCATCTCCCTCTGTCCCACACTGGGAAAAGTCCAACCGTGCCTTCAGCAAGGCCAAGGCAAAGGCCAGTGGCCAGAGTTTCCGCTTCATGGTCCTTCTTAGCCTAAGCAGTCTGCAGCAGGCCCCAAGTGACCACTAGACAGGCATGGTTGCATGGTCCTGGGCAGGGAGAGCACAAACAAATGGGGCAAGTGCGGGTTGAGAGAGAGAGAGAAAGAGAGAGAGAGAGAGAGCGCTATTTGTCTCCTAGGAGGTTTTTTAAAATAACCAAGTATGTTCCCAAGTTTTTTAGGGCTTGCATTGGGGTCCACCCCCTAGCCAACAATCTTTTTTCCAGGTTAGATTGACAGTCCTCTATCGTTAAGTACCTCCCCCATGCCACTCTGACTGTTGCACATGTCCATGTCTCTCCCTTGTTCTATCTCTTACTCCATCCCCCACTCCATCAGTGATCTTCCAGGGGGTGGGGGGTTTGTGGGAAGTAGTGAAGCTGTGCTTTTGGCAAAGCAAAGAGGCCTATGCTTCCCAGCTAAATATGTGCAACAGTGTCTGACTCTCCTGCTCTTTTTTCCTCATTAATATTTAGCTAATTATAGTAACAGTTATTATTAATATCTAGGTTTCAAATAGAGAAACTATGGTAAAAAGATAACGGCCATTAATTAATGCTCTAATTAATTAAGAAGGATGTTTTGTGTGTTTTATTGCATTGATCATGCTTCATCTTGTCTTTTTTTCCCTTTAAGATATTACAAATGTGTCCTTATCCCCCCAAATGTCCCCTCATCCCCCCAATCCTGCCCTCACCCCCAGTTGTCCACATCCATCGCTTATGCTTATATGCATGCATACAAGTCCTTTGGTTGATCTTCCCGCCCCCTCACCCCCCATCCTCCCCTACCTTCCCTCTGAGTTTTGAGCATCTGATCGATGCTTTTCTGTCTCTACATCTGTTTTTGTTCACTGGTTTATGTTGTTCATTATAATCACAAATGAGTGAGAGCTTGTGATATTTATCTTTCTCTGACTGACTTATTTCACTTAGCATAATGCTCTCCAGCTCCATCCACGCTGTTGCAAATGGTAGGAGTTTCTTCCTTTTTATGGCAGCATAGTATTCCATTGTGTAAATGTGCCACATTTTTTTAATCCATTCATCTGCTGATGGGCACTTAGGCTGATTCCAAATCTTAGCTATGGTGAATTGTGCTGCTATGAACATAGGGATGCATATATCCTTTCTGATTGGTATTTCTGGTTTCTTGGGATATATTCCTAGAAGTGGGATCACTGGGTCAAATGGAAGCTTCATTTTTAGTTTTTTGAGGAAACTCCATACTGTTCTCCACAGTGGCTGCACCAGTTTGCATTCCCACCAGCAGTGCATGAGTGTTCCTTTTTCTCCGCATCCTCACCAGCATTTGCCGTTTGTTGATTTGTTGATGATAGCCATTCTGACAGGTGTGAGATGGTACCTCATGGATTTTTTTTTTATTCTGTTCATATTTTTTTCAGTAGCTTGTGCTTTTTTCAGAGAAACTTCAGGCCTTGGGGTAACTACCAAACATTACTTTTGATGTATAAGCTAAAGTTGTTTCTCAAAAACATGATGCCTAACTTTATTCATCACACAGCATTAAGGATTTACATGTTGACACATTAGATTGTTTTTATCTTCTAATAAAGTAGGTCTGGCTTTCTTGTGTCTGAATTGCCTAGGTGTTTGTGAAGTGTGCTAATTGCTCACACCACATTAGATCAACTATTGCTATGTTAATTATTTAACTTCAGCCATACATTAGAGCAGATGAGGAAACATAAAATGTGATAATAAAATGAAATTAGAAAAACAAAAGGAAAGAAAGTTAGTGATAGAGCAGTTTGGTAATTTTCTGTCAATGTGAGTTTATTTTGACGTGAAACCTATTTCTAGAATGGCCTCAAAATGAGCAACATGCTTTAGACTGTAAGCAAGTTTATACATAGGTTGTGTTTACATAAGTTAATACATCAGAAACATTAAGATTGAGCCTTTTGGAATTAGTAATATTTGTATATTTAGTTTATCGCCCACTTCTTAGTTGTGTACCCTCTTAACCTACTTGACATTTCTGATCTTAGTTCCCTCATGTATAAAATGATCATGTAGATAAATAATCTAACCCAGCAGGTTGATGTGAGAATTGATTAGTTAAAGTGACTAATACATGTAGCTAAAATTTCATCAATTCAGATAACTAAGGATTTTGTACCAAATTAATTTCATACTATGATTTAATTTAGAACAAGCTATTATTGGCAATTTATTGGATAAAACAAAGAAATCATGCTTATGTACTTAACATTCCTGATAATTTTTGGAATGAAAAATTTTAACATTTACTGGGAAGACACAAAAGAGTGATTTGGATATTTGGGTTGTAGCCTTCATTTCCCCTCAGCAGGAAATCCCGGTTCTTTGGGGTCCCCTTCTGCAGACCCAGTGGTTCTGATACACTTTCTGGCAGTGGGATGTACTGCCAAATAACATCCCTCCCTCTCTGGCACACCCTCAATGTAGGACAGCCTCATTTAGAATCCATTACTTTGGTTTACAGGTTTATCAGACAAATAGGAACATGTGGGAATAAAAGGGGGCACTGTTGACAAGCACTCTCTGAAAACAGAAGTAAACCTAGATTCTCTCTCTAGCAAACAGGGACACGTGGTCTAGCTATTCATAGGTATCATGCTATCGGTGAGCCATTTGTTTTAATTAATACTTGAAATCAATGTGAAATATTTTCCTCTTACATGCTTCTCACTTCAGAGTGATGTGGAAATTCTCTATTTAAAAATGATTTTAAGTGAATTTCAAGGAACTACCAAAATTGTTAAATAAGTACTACTTTAGGGTATGAGGGGGGCATCTTTGTGATACAGAAATGATGTTTTGCAATTGTATTTTTTAAAGCAGAGATGTAGAGGTTTATCTACATTAACTTGGTAATATTGATCCAATTATTCCTAGAAAAGGAGTTTGCTGAATTAAACTAAATAGAAAAGCTCCCAGCCACTTTTACACAATTTCAAAAGGATATAAAAGTCTGACATTAATACTTATTGATTTTTGCCTTAATTCAAAACTGCAAGCCATTATAGAATATTGACAAGGCTTTTATTTTTATCTCTTTGGTGATATCTCCATTGCCTCCACCTTACACAGACATCCTAAACTAATGTTATGACATTCTGTTGCATTAGCCGTGATGCAAAAACATACCGTTCTGGCCAGGTGAGGTGAACAGAATCAACTCCTGTGAGCTGCAGGAGCTCTGCTGGTTGGGTACAGGATCATCTTGCCATCAAATGTGACCTGACATGCTCAACAACAGCTGATATATGTGCAGTAGTTACTAAGGCTAAACTCTTGATCAATATGTCAGATTTCAAAAGCGATTGCAACAAAGTAGACTCTGGATTATGAGGGAGCTGAGTGCACAAAGGCAATAGAAGGACAGACCTGGCAGGACTGCCTGCATTTTGCATGTCAAAGGACGGAACACATGATGCTGGATCTATAAATGCTCCCTGTACTTAGGAAGGCAGTAGGCTGAGGATCATTTGGTAGGCTAAAAATGTTAAACATTACAAGTTAATTATTAGTGAGAAAAAGAAAGAGAAGAGGAGCATTAGCACAGAGTTCTGTAAACCCCAGTAATTCTGCCCAGGCCTGTGACTTGCTCAGACCTCACCTAAGCATCCATTAACATGATAATGCACATTAATCCCGCCAAACACAACTCATCTGTCATCCTCAGTGGCAACCCATCTGTGTGCATGTTGAGGAGAAACTCACAGTTTTAGCTGTCCAGGGATTAGCTTCAGAGGAAAGGCTGATTTCCCCGTAATCCTTTGCTAAGAAAGCACTCATTTGTTTGCATTTATTGAAGCACCTATTTACTCTTCAGCTTTCATCATCTCACCAACATCTTAAGCAAAAGCTAAGCAGAGGATGGATAAAATGGCAATAAAAACATCTCAGGACAATCAACCTGAAGCCTAATTTAGTGCTCTCTCAAAGTTTGTGCTATTATGTATTCTTATTTCTGTGGGTGATCTCAGATATACATTTTGTCAGAGCAAAAAAAAAATATGTACATATATTTGTAGGCGGTCATTAATGGGCAACACTCTTCTCTATTGTCTATATCTAATTGATATAAAATATGTTAAAAAACCTATGGATGTCTTATTATCATATATACATTCTGTTGTGTCAACAAGAAAGAGAAGACACTGCTTCAGAGAAGGTAAGAATAAAAACAGCTTCATTTTTTCTCACACAAGTACAGTGATTTCTCTCCCTGCTACGAAACCTTACCCAGTGGTTAAATGGTCTATTCTCTGGGCTATATTTACTTTGCACAAAATTATACATAACTTCCTTCTAATGTATACATAAAAAAATATAAGAAGCCCTGGCAAGAGAAATACCATTTTGAGGGTAAACCAACTATACCATTCAGTAAATTTAGTGGAAAGAAAAATCAGTTACAAGGCAGCATGACTGGCTGGTTGATTTAATTGTTCACTTTTCAAAGGGTTATGTTGGAATAATCAGAACCTTCTGTGTTAAAGAAAAGATGCAAATAATCATTTAAAAAATAGGCACATAAAAACAGTAAATCTCACTTATTTTTGTTTTCCTAGTCTAGAGTGCCTGAAAGTGTGGCCTGTGTGATGTTAAAAGATCTTGCATGCAAAGTTTTCTATCATATAAGTTTGGTAAAAACTAGATTAAATAAAGGTTAATGCATGACAGGACTTCTTAGTTATTGAATTTTTGTGGAAGTTATTTTACATTTTAAATTGTTTCCTCATCTGTAAATTGTGTGTGTGTGTGTGTGTGTGTGTGTGTGTGTGTGTGTGTGTGTGTGTGTGATGGGGCGGCAGTGAGGGGAAGAATGGGGGGGGACAAGACCCCAATCAATTAATGCCATAGCATAGAGTAAGAACTTCATCAAAGTGAGCTAATATGTTTTTCCAAATACAGTTGGCAACATATCTGTTCCCATTACTGAGAATTAAATTTGCAGAACTCACTCTTGAAAACACTATCCTACACTAACACTGCAATATTTCTATTGTTAGAAGTATCGGACAATTTTTCCAAATAATAAACCCTCACTGTGAAAAGGGCTAGCAGAATGTTTTAAAAAGTACCTATTAAAGAAAGACAAAGCCAATACATTCAAGGGAAAATTATAAAACTTGTTACTTGAGCAACTTTCTTTTGGGTACCTGGTAATGAACATTAATTACCACCTGTCCATCACACCTGGAAAATTGAACAGATGTTAGAAAGCTGACACAGTAAAGCAAACACTACTATTTAGCTTTATTTTTTGTATTTTTTCCCTTCCTTTCAAGATGCTACTAATGGAAATGACATAGAAATCTGTATATGGAAGCACTTCTGAAAAAGAACATCTATGTAAATAGAGCATGAAGGAGGCATGAAAGAATCTAGCAAGCTCCATTTGGGTCTTTAGACCTAATAGCCCAGATTTGGTCCTCAGATGTGCATGCATGCACGAGGTAATACTAAATTTGGCCGAAGCTGTGCAAACAATCCTAAAGCAAAATGAGTCCAATGCTTGATGCCTAAAGAGTTGGAACTGCAATTTCCAGATGAGACAGTCATAGGAAAACTACTTGGGTACAGAGGAAATGTCCTGTTTCATCCTCACTGAGAGACCAGGGTGACATTTTAAGAGGAAAAAAAAAACATTTAGAATTTCTGTTTTAGGGAGCTAATCACCAGATTCCAAATTTATTTAAATCCATTAGCGGTAATTTTGTGAAATAAAACATATTTCAATATTTTAAAAATATGTGGGTATGTGTGATCCATCAAAGTCAGTGAAAGATTTAAAACTTGTCTTTTTAACAGAACTTCAGCTCCACAAAGTGAACTCAATGCCTTGGCTTGAATATGCAATGGTGCAATCACTAAAATAAATGTACTTGCTGCACTCAATTAAACATTGTATTGTACATGTGTGTTTATTCAATTGTGTGACGACACAGTGATTGAAACACACACACTCGGCGCATTTGTCTCAATCTGTAGTGCATTTATTTAAATGTGCAATCAATCATAGGCCTCTGCTTTTAGTTTTTCCTTTGTATTTTTAGAGAATACTAAATATAAACCATATTATTGTGTGTATGCTGTGACATGAAGAACTAAAATGCACATTAAATAAAGCAATATACAATTGGAAATTTTATTTTGCAGGGAAAGAAATTATGCAGCTAATATGTGTATTATATAAGGTCAGAGTTTTATGATCTGAACTGCTCCTTGATAAATAGCTTATATGTATGGTAACATTAATATATTTTAATAGTAATTGACAAAATAATGTAAAAGATATTCAAATTTATATTAAAACTAGAGGCACAGATTTGTGCACCAGTGGAGTCCCTTGGCCTGGCCTGCCCCCTCTCACAATCTGGGACCCCTCGGGGGATGTTGGAGAGCTGGTTTCGGCCCAATCTCCACAGGCCAGGCAGAGGAACCCCACCAGTGCAATTGGGGCAGGGGAGGTACCGAGGGAGGACTCCAGGGAATGTCCAGCCCATCTCACCCAGTCAGATTGGCAGGACCCCAGCAGCAAGCTAACCTACCAGTCAGAGCGTCTTCCCCCTGGTGGTCAGTGCGTGTCATAGTGACTGGTCGAACAGTTGAATGAACGGTCGGACACTTAGCATATGAGGCTTTTATTATGTAGGATATTTTTGATCAAATTTATATAGAGCTTTATTGAATCTTGTTCTATATCATTATTTTAAATATGCTTATTATTGTATTTATCAGACTATTCTATTGTCTGAATTTATTGTGACTATCTTCCTTCTGCTTATGTCTATGAATTCTTACTCAGAGTGTAGAGTATATCATATTTTTTAACTCTAAAGGGTAACCTCATCTTCAATAGGATATGATTTGTACCTATTGTAAGTGGTCTGAGTTGAAGACATGTCCCTTCAGAGCAAATTTTCCTGCCTGGTGTTCTGGCTTAGGACTAAAACTCAAGGTTTCTTTTTATCTCACAGGACATTTTCTCTCCATCTGGTGCCAAAGTAAAGACAAACTTCCTGCCCACTTCTGAATGTTTGCCCATGTTGTTTTCTTTACCTAGAAAGTGTTTTTCTTCTGTGCTTGACCTAGTCAACTCTTTTCATATTTTATATCTTAACTGATAACTCACCTGTTTAAAGAAGCTGTCCCTGAAGACACTTCTACTCGTTTGTCTTTCACTTATATATTCTCTCAATTTATATGTACTGCATTCCCATAACATTTTAGACATTGGGAATACAGTGATGGACAAGACAGATACAGCCACTATACCCAGGAATTGATACTCTAGCAATGTGTCCCTTCAATTCTTTATATTTTTATTTCATTCATTATATCATACACTAGAGGCCCGGTGCACAAAAATTTGTGCACTCGGGGCCGGGGGTGGGGGGTGGGGGGGGGGTCCCCCAGCCCGGCCTGTGCCTTCTCGAAGTCTGGGACCCCTCAGGAGATAACGACCTGCTGGCTTAGGCCTGCTCCCGGGTGGCAGAGGGCAGGCCCAATTCCTAAGTGCAGCCCCTGGTCAGGCTCAGAGCAGGGCCGATTGGGGAGTTGGGGCACCGCCCCATCATGCACAGAGCAGGGCGGATGGGGAGGTTGCGATGCCACCCTCAGTCACGCTCAGGGTAGGGCCAATTGGGGGGTTGGGGCACCGCCCCCTGTCACACTCAAGGCAGGGTCAATGGGGAGGTTGCGGTGCCACCCCCTGTCATGCACAGAGCAGGGCCCATCAGGGGGTTGGGGTGCTGTCCCCTGTCACGCATAGAGCAGGGCCCATCAGGGGGGTTGGGGCTCTGTACCCTGTCACGCACAGAGCAGGGCTGATCAGGGGGTTGAGGAGCTCCCCGCTGTCACTCACAGAGTAGGGCCGATAGGGGAGTTGGGGCACCGCCCCCTGTCACACACAGAGCAGGGCGGATCAGGGGGTTGGGGCGCTGCACCCTGTCACACTCAGGGCAGGGCCAATGGGGAGGTTATGGCTCTACCATGTCACACACAGAGCAAGGCCCGTGGAGGGGGGTTGGGGCGCCACCCTCTATCACCCACAGAGCAGGGCCGATCAGGGGGTTGGGGAGCCGCCACTGTCACACTCGGGGCAGGGCCGATGGAGAGGTTATGGCTCTACCCTGTCACACACAGAGCAGGGCCCATGGGGGGGGGGGGGGGGTTGGTGCACTGCACCCTGTCAAACACAGAGCAGGGCCAATCAGGGGGTTGGGGAGCTCCCCCCTATCAGGCACAGAGCAGGGCAGATAGGGAGATTGTGGCCCCGCCCCCTGTCACACACAGAGCCACAGGGCGAACAGGGGTTTTAGGCGCTGCCCCCTGTCACGCTGATCCCGGTGCCGGGAGGCATATTACCCTTTTACTTTATAGAATAGAGGCCTGGTGCATGAGTAGGGGCTGGCTGGTTTGCCCTGAAGGGTGTCCTGGATCAGGGTGGGGGTCCCCACTGGGGTACCTGGCCAGTCTGGGTGAGAGGCTGAGGCTGTTTTCCGGAAGCGAGTGACTGAAGCTTCCAACCGCTCCTTGTTTTCTTTCTTTTTTTTTTATTCTGGGCCAGCTTTAGCTCTGAGGCCTCGCTGCTGAAAACATCGATACAATGTTGCTAAAGCCCGGCTGACTGAAAGCCGGTTTCTGGGCTTTTGTTTATTTTCTTATTTGCAACATAGTAGATAGTTGCTTAGAGTTGCAACTGAGAGGCCGGAAAGTCAGGCGGGGAATGTTGGAGTCCGCAGTCACTGAAGCAAGCGAACCTCATGTTTGCTTCCAGCTGCCTGGCTGCCGGCCGCCATCTTGGCTGACAGTTAATTTGCATATACTCACTGATTAGCCAATGAAAAGGGTAGCGGTCGTACGCCAATTACCATGTTTCTCTTTTATTAGTGTAGATGTTGTAATTTGCAATTTTTCTACTTGCTTACATCTTTTCTTTGTTTCTCTCTCTTACCTGGCTGCAAGTGTCCAAAGAACCAGCATCATGTCTCTCTGGCTCACCTATGTTTTCCTCAATACCCAGAACAGTGCTTAGAACATCATAGGTGTTCAAAAAATATATCAGGTTAATTAATTAGTTAAGAGAAGGAAGGATGAATTTAGTCCTTGCAATGACCCAAAGCAACCACAATTGTTACTATAGTTTACAGTTAAAGACACAGAAGCTGAGTGGTACTAATAGCATGTCCAAACTATGCTGCTGGTCAGTGAAAGGATCCGAGATTAACAAGAAATGAGTGTGACTCAAGAGTCCACACTCTTCTCAGTGATGTTCTGAATTATTCCATTTCACACCTGTGAGCAACAGCAAATATTTAAGAGAATAATCTCTGAGGAAATTCAGGTCCAAATTTAGAAAATTTCTTAACCCCCTTCATCTATGTATTAGGAATAATACCTGACTCATAGGTAGGAGATAAAAGATGTAAGGTACTTAGAACTGTGTAAATATTACTACTGTTGTAGTGATTAGCTAGGAACAAAAAATGTATAATTGCCAGAAGTATCTTCTGGGTGAAAGTTTTTTTGAATTATACCATTTTTTATACTTCTATTGTATCTAGATTAGCATTTACATCTATGCCATTCTTCAAATGGCATTTTAATCTATCTGTGTTGGTTGAATAGATAAATGGAGGATGAAGAAAGAATAGATTGCAAAAGATAAATACAAGCTTAAACAAAAATTTGAAATTATTAAGTGCAGTGTCTCAAAGTATGTTTAAATATAAGAGTGCTGTGTGTTTATTGAGTCTAGAGAAACCCTCTAAGAATTAAAATGGTTCAAAATTATATACTAGGCTCTCCACTTTCCTATGTACTAGCCAATGCCTATAAAATAGGGTTATTAGCAAAAACAGAAAGAGACAATGATGATACTTAAAAACATATCTGACAAGGCCATTATTATCACTGAAAGTAGATTTTAAAATGTAAAGCACGTTGACATTTTAAGAGACTATACACTTTGGTATTATAATTACTTTTAGCAATAATTGACAATAACCTCCTGACTTGAGATAAAGGAGAAAGGACCCCAGTTTTAATCATGACTTCACTCACATTTATTTGAAACATTCAACTTTCCCTAAATCCAAGGCATAGGGAAGCTGAGCAGGGAGGTGGGAATTGAAAAGAGAGGGGAGAGAGCACTTGGAAGAACAGGACCTCAACAAGGATGATCCAGAGAGCTGCAAGAACTAAAGCCTCACCAGCCTCCTAGGAGCCTGAGCCACTCCCTGCCATTCATTAAACCTCAAACAGGCATGAGCTTATCCTCCCTGTCATCCAGCGTGGGCTCACTGTGGGCTCCTAGAGGAAAACACATGAAGGACAGCTGCTGAACCAACAGGGCCAGGCTGTCAAGCCCAGGAGGACCCATATAAAGTTAGACTCCGGCTGCCTTGCAGCAGGGCAGCCCGGGAGAAAAACAGTCATGCTAGGCAGCTCATTTCCATCAGGACAAGAACTTCTGAGTTGACACTGAGCTACTTTATTTATGAATCCCATTTAGCCTCTGGCCACCGTCAATCTTACCCTATGCAGATGTTTACTACTCGGACTACATCATTTTTGCCTGATGCTGCCTACACCAGGCTACACTGATATCAGCACTGCCTGCCTGAGATGCTTCTGCTCAAGTCCCTGACTGCTGGGGTAACCCTATCTCCCTAGTGTACCTGGGGCAGTCCCAGTTTGCGTCTATTGTCCCTGTACGATACCCACAGCAATCCTATCATTCTCAAAAGAGTCCTGATTTGGACCATAAATTAAATGATCATCCTGCTATACACTGACTGTAAGGCATCTGCTTTTGTATTCACTCAGTAGGGAAATGCATCCATAGCCATGCAGATAAATCAATCACTGCTCTAGGCTATCCAGGAAACTACCAATGATTAAAAAACCAGTATTTTGACTCCTAATGCCACAGCATTTGTCAATAGCTGATATACTCTATGTTCCTTGCTTATTTATTATCTATCTTCCCTAACTGGAATATGATTTCCATAAGGGCAGGAACTTTTTTTTGTTTTATACACTAGTACTTAGAAAGTGATCAATAAGTATTTTTTCTAAATAAATTAATGAAAGAAATCCAAAAACTAAAGTAGAATTTGAAACTTACCATGGTCCCAGAACTATAACGAGGCCTTTACCTATACTGTATTTTTCAGTCCTAATAACTCTGTATGTACATATTACTTTTCAAGATGAATAAACCAAGGATGATAATTTGGTCAAGGTCACCTGGGCCCAGGATGCTAATTCTCTTTCAGAACCAGAATGCTTAGGCAGCCTGGTGAGGCTACCGCTGAACCATGCAGCCTATTTTCTCATTCTTAAATATTTTGTGGAAACAGAGATAGACCTGCCCTTCTGTTTTATGTTGTTTTAGCAGATTTGAGGAAGATCAGGTTTAGGTAGAATTAAATACTTTCAGTTTCTGAAGAGATATATTTTGTTTAAAAAAACATACCAATAAACTGAAAACTTGTCATGCTTCCAAACCTGGAAAGTAGTTAATGAAAAAAGCATATGCCTCATTTCAGTATTTCTCTAAGATAGTTAAAATCGCTAACACTAAACCAGACAGTGTTGACTGCACTCTTACCATCGTGCTAGTAGACAGTAGAGGGAACTGTTAGTACAGTCAGCAGCAAGGTGTAAACAGGCTATGGCAAAGGGGAGAAAGCAACCAACTACAGCATACATCACACTTGGATCTCTTCTCATTTAAATGTTATGTCATTTTATCATGAACTTCTCTTAGCCTGACAACTACGTCTAGTTAATTCTAAGTGGTGTCTCTAAAATATTGGTTTTGTATGCTAACATATTTAGAATTTTTATATTGAGTTTTTTTCCCTAGAATCTCATTGTCATTCAGTTGAAGTTTAAGCTACCTGTCCAAGTCCCCAAGGATTTCCCCACTCCTCTTCTTTTTCTCACCAGTCATTGCCTCCTCCGACCTCTTCACCTCCGTCTCACAATCTCAACCATCTGGAACAATTTTCTTACTTTCCCTGACAAGTGTCATATCTTACTTAAGACTTTCCTTAAAACTCTTTTCTTCTGAGGAGATAACTTGCAGCTTACTTTGATAGAAGTGTGGGCATTCCGGTCATGACATCTACCACCCTACTGAAAGCTGGGGTTGATGGCACTAGTCTACTGTCTAGTCAATTAACCCTTTCTTTCTCAACACCTTATGTATTTTCCCCTCCAAAAAGTACCTGATAAGTCAAAGAGAATTGTCTTTCCAGAGAGAGGAGGAATTATTTTACTTATGAGTTTAGGTAGTACTATAGTCTACTACAAGAAGTACCAAACTTCTCCTTGGATAGTTGGGGAAACAACTATTTTACCTTCAAATATCAGCAGTATGTGGAGTGAGCTGCATGCATTACTTATAGGTTTGTCTCCTACATGGCTCTTAAAATATCAGGGAAAATATCCCACTGAAATTCTTGTATGTACCACCTGAGTCTCTAAAGTTACATTGCATAGATCATTTAAAACAGAGAATAAAGGCCTATTGTAATTTTAGTAAGAAATCTAATATGCTTAGTGGAACAATAATAAAAATAAATATGTTTAATAAAACTCTGGCACCAAAAGATGTAAGATAGAAGGGTTCCATGGTCACATAATAGTGGAAAACAATACACATATATTCTCTATCTTGGAAAAAACTGTCCATTAATGAATAGAATAAGGTTTGAGAAGTTCTTTCCAAAACAAACTCTATTACTATTTTAATAAATGTCTCATAAATTTGTTCAAAGAACTTTTTCTTTTAATTAACATAGCATGCAATGTTATCTAACAGAAATAACATTCAACAGAACAAGATTTAGAAAATACTAACTCAAAAAATAAAAGCTTGAAGAGGCCTATAATATAAATCAAGTCCAGCCCATTGACCTTATTGATAAGTAAACTTAGACATTGAGATGATGTCTAGCAAATTCATGAAACATCACATTTTAGTTTATCAGCTTCCTTTAGTTAACATTACCCCATGCCAACTGATTTTCCCCTAATTTCTGTTCGAGGAACTTCTCATTGCTCAGCACCTGTCAATTTATGTAATAGTCAAATATCTCAAAATTACCTTGCTAATATAGTTTAAAATTTACACTCCTTAGCATGGCCGTCTGTGGTTTGAGTGAACCGAACAGGTAATTTCAGTATCATCTAAATGTGCTGTCACAAGTGTAGAGCTACTTCCCAAAGACATTCAGTGTTTTCTACTTTTGGGTTTTCTGCTCATCTCCCCTTCAAACCCTGCTAATCTTTTTGAGGCCCTCTCAATGGTACTTTCTCCATGAGGATTTCTAGGACTTTCTCAGTTAAAATTCTATATTCACTCATTCCCAAAGCATAACATACATATGCTCCAGCTTATTAGATTTCACTGTATACTTAAGGGCTTGCCTGATATTCTACTTACGGGCAGGGTCTGCACTTGGTTCGTCCTGGAATCCTGTTGCCCAAAGCAGGTTCATAGTAAATATTTGTAGAGCTAATCATATCATCTACAGTCACACAGACATGTAGTGACATGGTAAGGGCTGGACCCTACCACCTTTCAGGATTGCTGGTGTTGCTAATAAAACCTAGGAAAAGCAATGGGAGTATATCCGTTGTTATGATACTGTACTTTTAGATTTTCATAGGAAACCAAACATCATCAATACTACCATGGTTATGTACTCATCTGTTTCATTTTTATGACACTTCATGATGAGAAATAAAGATGTGTGAAATTACTATATAACTTACAAGATGCTATTTGGGGATGAATCTTATAAAAGCTACAGAACTGTGGAAATCATTGTTTCTATAAATAATCAATATCCCAACGATGAAGAGAGCACAGTAAAAGGCTTGGAGACAGATATAACTTTAATCCCTCCTTGGGGACATTTTAGTTCTATGACCACCCTTAACTCTAAGTGTCTGTTTCTTCATTTGTAAAATGGCAAACATTTATTGAGCACTACCCATGTGGTAAGTTTTATGTACTTAACCCATACTTAGTATGCGTTATCTCATATACTTTTTATAACAAGTATATGAAGAAGATGATATTCCCAAGTTATATGTAAGGAAACCGAGGCTCACGAATTATTCAAATAACATGACTAAAGATACACAGCTAGCTACTATATATCAAAAGCAGGATTCAAACCCAACTTTTCAGAGGTAAAGCAAATTCTGTTTCTATACTCTCTACCCTAGAAGTAATGTTGAGAATTAAATAAATGCATTTGAAATCCCCTGATATCATGTATCTCACTCTAGATTTTCTCAACAAATGTTCCTTCCCTTCCTACTTTTTTCTGCTCATGGATTAATGGGAATTACACCAAAATAATAATGAGAAGACCTGCGTTTGAGAATGGTCCTTATTACCAAGTGAGGATAACAAGACCATGACTATGAAAGAGCTTAAAAAAACTCAAGTCTTCATAAATACAAATTTCCATTGCACATTAGATAAACAATCCCTGGACTATTTGCTTGCTTGTTTGGCATTCTAAGATTGTCTTTCCAGAGATAAATGCCATTTTATGTTGAGGGCACAGCTCTGCATATGTCTTAACTAAACTGATCTCTAAGAAAAAAATATACTAAAATTAGAAAACATTATCTTGACTTTTTACTTTGCAACAGGTAAGTTCCTAACATCTAAATTGATTTTAACCAAGTGGCCTCTGACTATACTCCAGGGAATTGTACTGGTATCTAAGTGGTTACTGAGTTGAACACCACAAGAAATTAGCCTGTTTTTCACCCTTTGTTATTGATATTCAAAAACTGTCTGTAATTTGAACTTGAGCTAATTGGTCCTTGAGTCCAGATTTGGATGTTCATAGAATGCACAGAAATTCAAACCTCATTGTTCTATTTTCTGGCTCGTTTTGTCTGAGGGGTAGCATCACACACACACACACACACACACACACACACACACACAGCAATACAGTGCCAAAAATATGCAGATGTAATATGAAAAACTCAGCCAATCATCTAAATGTTTAAAAAATATCCAGATGTTGGATTTAATGTAAACAAACCATCTGGGCAGATAACTTTAGTTTTTTACTTTACATCCAGCTGTTGGGTGCTGTGGAAGGACAGCATAGGTCTGTACTTAAAGATGAGCAACAAAGTCAACACTGACTCAGGGATACAGAGAACAGACTGACAGCTGTCAGGGGGGAGCGGAGTGGGTGAGAAGGATGAATGGATTAAGCAAAGAAAAAAGAAAGACTCCTGGAGACAGACAACACTATGGTGATTACCAGTGGAACCCATGGATGGGGGAAGGTAGAAAAGGGTAAAGGAGGGATAAATGATGATGGATGGAGACTCAACTTGGGGTGGTAAATACACAATATAATATATAGATGATGTATTGTAGAAATGTATATCTGAAACCTATATAATTTTATTAGCCGATGTCACCTCAATAAATTCATTAAAAAATAAAAATCCCTAAAAAAAGATATGCAAAGAAAATGTGTCAGATGTATATAGCTAGATCTCTAGAAAACAATTCTAATTGAATAGGCATCATTAAGTTTTTGAGGGAGGAAAATAGAAATTTCATAGAGCAGTGATCTGTTTAGAACTACCCACTTTAAAATACTTTTTATGCCCAGCTGGCGTGGCTCAGTGGTTGTGCCTTGACCTATGAACCAGGAGGTCACAGTTTCATTCCTGGTCAGGGCACATGCCCTGATTGTGGGCTTGATCTCCAATGTGGGGCATGCAGGTGGTAGCCAATCAATAATTCTCTCTCATCATTGATGTTTCTTTGCCTCTCCCTTCCTCTCTGAAATTAATACAAATATATATATTTTTAAAAAACAAAACACTTTTCATGGACAACTCTTTTTCAGACACTTATTGTCTTAAAATAATACTGAAATTTGGGGTAATTGACTCCTACTAGCAAAACTTCCAGATTCATATTTAGAGGCAAATATTTTATAGAAGAAAAGTACAAATAAAAAAGAAGAAGAAAACAAATAATAATTGGCAGAGGGAAAGAATGCATCATCATCCAGCACTAAATTATAAACCAACAGATGTTCTACTGGGAACACTTGGTCCTTCTACCAGCATCAGTTTATTCACATGTGATGAGGCATCAAGTCAAGGTCCAGAAGCAGAGGCAGTCCATCAGCCACAAGAATTAAAATTTGTTTTGAGTCTACTCTGCAAAAGGTAAATACCTCTAGCTGTAATAATTTTAAAATGCATAACTAAAAGAAATGAATGGTTCTTTTTATTTCCAGGTAGTGTATCATTCACATATCATAGAATCACATTTTCAATACTATTTTCCTTTAAAAATAGAACTATATAGTAAGGAAAAAACTAGCCAATGTGATAAGTGCTACTTCCCTCCTTAATTACCATGGGGCAGCTTTTTCTTTCATATTTATAAGTCATAAGTGGCAGAAAAATGCCCTGTAACAAAGCAGTAAAAGGGACAGTGAAAATGAATAGATACAGCAAATTTGATTTTGTTAACAACAAAGTATCCACAAAATCATAGTACACATTCCAACCTCAAAAAAATCATTAAAGGACACCATGAGATAAAGCAGGGGAAAATGGTGAACAAAAAAATCAGATGCTCTGGAAGAAGCAAGGGAAAAAAAAGATGGGCATGAAAATTTATAGACAGTTTGAGGGTAGGTTTTCAAAGTGGCATGTGACAGAGCCAAGCACAAATCCTCTTACTTATTAACGGGATTTGTCCCTGTACCTGTCACACATTGCTTTGAAAATATCTGCCTCTGTGAAAGGTGTACTGCTTCTCTCCGTCAGTTTTACTCTTGAGAGACTAATGTATAATCTCTTTAGGTTTCATCTTTTGTATTTCTGTGCATATGACAAATTGTTTTGAACACTCGTCATCCATACACATAAGAAGGTAGGCACCAAGGGCTTATCATCGCATATTTAAAAATCCCTGAGATCCTACTTTCCTTATTGGAAATAATTGTTCTATTAAAATAATCTCTAGATTTATCATTGAAAATTTTCCAACTAATGCATTTGTGCCTGCATGCCATAGGCTATTGTTCTCAACTTTATCAGACTCAGTGTCTCCTTTTTATAACAAATATTTTGTAACCCATTTATTATACTGAAATAAAATGTGTAGATATTGTAACCACTCTAAGTATATAATTTTTTAAAAATCAATACAGTGCCCCAATTATAAAATAAAGAGGAAATATAAAGTTCTTCATAATAAAATAGAATGTATTGTGAAGTGCAAATACCTGAGCACTGCTACATAATGAAAACTTAAAGAAGGTGAATGCTGATACTCCTGCCAAGAATCCTGTAAACTTGTGAATGCGTAAGCTACCAGTGCAAACTGAAAGAAGATTGTTGCGCTAATGCAGCAAACACCACAGAGAGCTGCCGTCAGTGACTATCACTTAATAAAGTTCAAAACAAAAGTCTCTTAATTTACATGATTACTTTTTAAAAATTCAGTATATATTACAGTTTGGAAAGCCTTTTATAATTACGTGAAATAGGATTCACATAGAAATAGATTCTTATTGCAGATAATAATAAATGACCTTTTTCATCTACATGAATATCTAACAGGATACTCAAAAGTCCAGCAAGCATGAGGCAGTTTTTCAATGTGTGTAGCCTCCTGCAAGTTGCAAATGTCTAGCTTTTTTGGCTCCACCCATGTTAGTGGTGGTTCCAGCCTCACCTCATTCACTTTTTGTACAAACCTCAGAAACCTTCACAAATTCCCCAAATTCTCCTTAGAGTGTGATATTGTTCCCCAGTCAGAACGAGTGCTACAGAATTACAGCAAAGGGGCTAAAACAAATAATGGTACCTGTATCTTTTGGCTTTTATTTTATTTTGGTTTCGCTAAGGTAAGGCAAAGCTTGATTTTTAAAAATCCATCATGCAATTCACATTGTGTTTACACATTCTGTGGCAGGAGAGCTCAAGAGTCTTCAGATCACAACCTTTTGTTAAAAGTGCGTGGACTCAGCACATAGATTGGGGACATTTGAATGAAACCTACTAAAAGGAGTGTCACACAGGATCAGGTAAGACTGCTTAATTTTAAAATAGAGAGAATAGATGTTTGCCTTTAGGAAATACATTTCACATGCATAAAGAATTAATCCAGACACAAAAATGTTATTTATTAATCAGAGGGAAAAATAAGATGTAGAAGGAATTTGGGGAAAAAGAAACACTGGCACAAGCAGTTGTTTCAATAAAAAACAAAACAAACAAACAAAAAAACCCACCTTTGCCACATAACATGATATGGTGCTAGATTTATTATTCCATTTATCCATTTATCCTTAAAACAAGCGAACCATAGACATTTACCTTAGAAATATAAAGTTGCTTTTTTCTGTACAGTACAGTTCTACAGAACCATGGATTGATGGTTTCATAAGGTATCAGTCACACTTCCATAGCATCTGCTGATATAAATATAAAAGCTTCATTTTAAAGGATAAATAAAGCCACACTATTATCTAAACAGGGTAAAATTTAACATCCTTGTGGTTTGTGGAAATTTTTGATGTGCCTGCTGGCTTTTCAATAAAAATCAATTATGCCTTAAATGCGAGCGGTAGTCAACATACTACAGACTATAAATTCAATTTCATACTCAGAAATATGGATTAGCTGAACTTGATGCCCTTCCATTGATTTCAGAAAGCAAAAGCTGATAAGGTAAATAATAGTAAGAGGCTTTCTGACACTCCACATCAAGTTCCGGATTTCCATATTATTTCTGTAAGAACTTTGCAGTCACCACAATATCCTCCTTGTGAAATATGTATGATGGATAGATATTATATGGATTGCTGATTCATCTCTCCATACAGAATAGATATTTTGCTTTCATAAGTCAGGAAGAAACTGCAGAGGAAAAAGAATATGCTTATTTCCCTCGGCTCAGTGCAAGGTATATGTCAACTGGTTGTGGATAAATCTAGTGGGTAATTAGAGAACATACCAATTAAGTGCTGAGATTCCACCTATAAATAAAAATTGAATGAACCAGGATCAAATGTATATTCTTCAATTCTTCAGTGTCTTATACACACACACACACACGTTGAGAGAATGAGATAGAAAGAGAGGAAAGCATTCTAAAAACTAAAAAACATCCAGTCCTTCTATTCACTCAAAAAAATGCCTTAAATTGGCAAGAATCTCATGGACTGGAGGCAAGAAGAAATGATTTGATACCAAGAAATCTAGGGAATAATGATCATAAGGAAAGAATTTAGAATAGTTCTCAGCATAATAGGAAATCCAATCACATCTGCAATAATTTCCTTCTTTCCTCCTTTAATGTGCAGAACGTTTAGGTTTATAGAAACGCTCAGGTCCACACTTTGAGACTTCTGTGGCTCAGCCATTTCCTTTGGCGGTAAACCTGGTGCATTCAGCTTAAATCCCAAAGAGTTCTTAGAGAGGTTCAGTCCACAGGGCCTGGTCTCACCTTTCATCAAGGTGAGTTCCTGCTTTCCCCACACAAACAAGGACCGCTCTGTCACACAGTCAGCATGCTAACAGAGAAGCCATGGCTCCTATTAGTTCAAAGGGACACGATCCTTAAGGGAAGAGTTTCCTGCAGCTTCCCCTGAAGCCAGCATTTTCAAGAGTTCATCTAATCACTTTGGTGAACATCCAGGGCCTAACTGCTCCTCCAAGGCAATTACTTATACTTGAATTTCTCAAGTTAGAGGTTAATTTATTTTAAAATAAACTTATATGTCATTTATTTTACTGAAGTACAAGTAGTTTTATTAAAAGATGTTAAACATAAAAATAACCTACATAAAATGCTATGAATATTAAATGGAACACACCCTAAAGAAAAGCATTTCCAACAGTAAGCAATTATTCATATATTCATCTATATGGTATCTGTTACTCATCATTATCAATTTCTTGAGAAAGCATAGAGAAAAATGGCAACATGGTTATTGTGGGCTCCTTTCATGAATAACAAATTGTTTGTATAAGAAAAACATAAAATCATGAAAGAACTGGTACACTCTCATTTCTGACTTTTTCAGTTATTTATTGTCTGTGAAAAAAAAAGTCAGCAAGCATTTCTTTTTTGCAACTCCTAGAATCTATGTGTGTGTGTTTATTTATAAATATAAATTTTTTCATAACAGGGAATATGGGGGCAAACATTCTTTCAGCAATGTCTTTTCACATGCTATTTAAATTTAGGTAAATAATACTAGAAATTTCATTTTCCTTATACCAATATATACTCATAAACCTGTAGTACATAAGTTTTTGAAAAAATATTTACTATGTGATTTATAAAATTTTAAGTTTCAGGGTATGAAATAACACGATCTTTAAAACTTATATAAAACAAAAATGCCACAACCAACAATTTTCATCATATGTTGTAACATGACTGTAGCATATGAGGAAAAAGGCATCGCATTGTTTATGAAAAAACAATTCTTGTAGATACACTTGGAAAACTGCAAACATTCATAAACAGTTACTCTTTGGGGATAGAGAAAAACTGCCATTAAACAGGTGTTAGAATTTAAATGACATCTCATTAGTGACTCCTTTTTGCAGCTCTGAGACAAATAAAACCTTCATTTAAAAGCATTAGTGCTATTCCTAAGGGTTTCTGGTATCATAATGTTCTGTTTTATGAAGATATTTAGCTTCTTCTAGCATTCTTGCTTATTTATACAAAATAAACCAATTGCATTTCCAAGTTTAGCTGAGTGTGAAGTCAGGGGGTGAATAAGGCCTTTGCAATGCTGTAAATACCCTTGCCCCTCCCTCACTTCAGGGAAACTGGGAGGTTGGAACACAGCCTGAAAAACAAAGGTATTTTTGAGAATCATTTCCAAATAGAGAGTCCTTGTATCTTTTGCCTTCTGTTAAAGAACAGTCATTTAAAACACAGATTTTCTTGATTTGAAAGTCATGAACTATTTTTCCAAGTCCATTTTCCATGTAAAATGTGAGTCTATCTTAATAATTCAAGAATTACACCAGAGTGGGTAGCTATTGAAAATTTATCTGCTAATTGGGAAGTTTTTTCACACTGTCATTTTACACTAGTGTTACAATGACAATCTCAATTTCTCAGATATAAACCCAAAGACTAGCACATAGAAAGCCCCAATAATCAAGCCAGGATTATAGGAATTCATTCATTTCATTGCCTTGAAAAGCTACCCAATCCCTTATTTAGTTCAGCTAACTGGGATCCAAGGAATTCCACAGTTCTATACGGAAAGCCTCTGCTAAGACAAACAGCAAGGAGACATATACTTCCAGTAGTTGCTTCCCTACAAAAATACTTATTATTATTTAGTATTGGGTATAGGAAATGCAGTGATATGTTTTGGAAAAGTAAAGACAATTAGATCAGATCTGGCCTAGACGGATCTTAAAATTGAATAGGGGCAAAGATGGTGGAAAAAGAAGGGATAAGATAATCTGCAAGCATGTATAATATGATTAAGACCATTGAACAGTTAGAAAATGCAAGGGGTGAAGTTCACAGAAGAAAAGATGACATTGGCCTGGGAGAATCAGAAGAGGAGATAGCATTTGAAATGAATTTTACTGGGTGAGGACGATTTCATGGAAAGTGGGTGGATTTATGGAAATATAGGCTCTGTTCAAGGACTTCACAGGAGATATAGAAGTACCTGGGTGCCAGGCTCATGAGCATACCCTGAATTTGTTAGGGACATGGAGTCTGAAACCTTTGGGAAAGACAAAGACACGTGTAGGAAAATTATTGCAAAGGAAGAAGAAAATAAAGGTGACAGGACTCCTAGGAAGGCTAATTTTGGCATGGAGGCAAGAAGTCTGAAGCTTGATAAAGGAGATTAATAGTGTGAGAGACAATGAGGAAGAAGTCACTGACATTGCAAAGCTAGATTCTAGTGAATGTGGCAAATGCTTAAAGAACAAGGAGTTAATAAGGACTCTGAAGACCCTCGACTGGGAGGCTTAAGGTAGAAGGAGGTGGTAGTTTGGGGAAGATGGAGGACAGGTTTTGGATATACTGAGTATGAGACATTAGCAGAGAATTTGAGTAGATTGTGCAATGTGACAATGCTGATAAGTTTCCCAAATGAAAAGGTAAATTTTCAGTAACTTTCTATGCCAGGATCTTAGACTGCAGAAAAATTATGTCACAGCTTACACAGGGGGGGCTGAGATTTAGAGATTTATGATTTAGAGAAAATCTGAGCTTCGTGTGACTATTATTAATCCAATTCTTAATGATAAAAGTGAAGCTGGAGACAGAATTCCCTGGGCTAGATTTGCAAGCAAATATCTGCATAGAAATGAAACCACAAGAATCAATAGTATCCAGAGGGAAAAGGTATAAAAGTGGGCAAAAGTATAAAGTTGAAAAAAAGGGAAAAGGTAGAATCATGGAGACATAGACAGGAGCCAAGTCAGAAAACCTGAATTCAATTTTACAATGGATTAGGGTGTATTTAGTTACTGTTTATACATTTGGTGAATAAAAATAACAATAAGAAATAATGATATTACTTATGTAGCATTGCTTATTGAAATAATTGCTAAATATATTCCAGTTGATTTGACAAGGTTATAACACTGTGATCATTTCAAATTATCATCCAATTCTCATTTAATCATGCAGCTTAAGCAAACTACAGAGCCTAGAAAAAAAGGGGAAGAACAGAAACCAAAGGCAGTTCAAACACAGTAAGTGACATTTATTCTGAAAGAACAAGTTACAGGCCGCATGAAAAAAAAAAAATGTTCCTGCTGAAATCAGCTTATATTACAAAATACATGACCCTGTGACCTAAACATTGGAACACTAGTCTAGGATAACTCTAGAACAGCAGAATATAAATATGTGTATGTGTGACATTTAAAACATATTCCGCTTTGAATATAATGAATAGGTATGCTTTCTTGTTCACTGGTCGTATTCTTGGCCTCATCCAGGAAATGAATTAAAAATTTATGGGTTGCCCAGTGTGGCTCAGTTGGTTGGGCATCGTCCCATGCACCAAGAGGCTGTTGTTCAATTTTCGGTCAGGGCACATGCCAGGGCTCAATCCTAGGAGGGCATGCAGGAGGCAGCCAGTCTGATCTATGTTTTACTCTCACATCAATATTTTTCTCTCTCCTTTCCTCTCTCTCTAAAAATCAATTAAAATATTTTAAAAATTTATGGGAAGGATGAAATCAAAGAGATAAAAAGGGTACATAATAAAATGTTCCGGTCACCTATAAATACAAATTTGCTCTTTTTATTATGGCTAAAGCTTAAAAATACTTCACATTAGCTCTCCTGGGCCTTCTCTCTGCATTTTTCTCACGTCCATCTACTCAGGTGACCTCTACCTTAACATAACAATCGTTCTCTCAGCTCCAATTCACACAGGTAACTGCCTTTCTCTGTTGTTTACATCTTTCTGTAAATCCAAGTCAACATATAACTAATTCCTAATCCTCATTCACTTCTGTAGAACAGATCAAATGAAATTTTAATAATTATTATCATGTACACTGGCATCTTCCGATTTATCATGCCTTTTATATATATTATCTCACTAGATTTGTAAACTGAATTAAAAAATAATAATTTTCTTTGTGGCCATTCTTATTATTTCTTCGGTTTTGTGTATAACTAATGGTTGGATAAAGGTTTTTACCCATTTCATAGAAGAATTTGAGGGATTATGGAACAGATGGAGATGTTTGAGCAATGGGAATAACAGGAACCCCTAAAATCTCTTACACCGCACACCATTCTAGCCACCACGTCTGAACCAAACTGCCCTTGGGGTAGAGGACATGGAGTGGGGAGATCTAGAGCTTTTTAGTGCTTGCCAGGGAAGAGCTTCCCTGTTTGGGTAACAGAAAAGGTGGCTCCAACAATACAATATTAAGCATCTCATCCCTGGTTATCCTAACCTCCTCCTTCCTCAACATTTTCCTCCATAAAGGAAAAATCTTATTTCTTCAGTTTTTCATACTTATGTGCTTCCTTTTTTTCTCCCTTTTAATATTTTTACTTAGCTGGTTCAGTCATTTTAAACAGTAAATGAGTATAACTCTACTGATTTGCTTTACTTGTGTACATAAAACTCTGCACTGGGACCTCCTAATCCTCAACCCAGTCTCTAGGCATTGGAACCATCCCTACCTAGTGGTATAGATTTAGGGAGCCTCCCCTCCTTGGGTTTGACAGGTACCATCAAGCGCTCACTCTGTCGGTCAGCTCTAACCTTGTATTTTCTGTGCCCAAACCTCCAAGTTAGGCTTCATATTTGGGATCTGGGTCTGTTGGTCCTAGCCCTTACACTGGGGCAGTTTTGACTCTAGGACAGTGAGTCATAACTTGTAATCCTGCAGCCATGAAAACTCACTTCCAAGCTGTGGCCTGGCCATGTGTGGCCCAAGTCCTTGATGCCCTCCTCCCTACTCATTGCCCATTCTTCTCTCAGATTTACAAATGAGAAAGTAGATGCCAAGAGGCTGTAGAACTGGTTGAAGGCAATGCAGTTAAAAAGTAAATGGCAAGGCCAAGATTCAAATCAAAATTAAATTAACTGAAGAGTCTGTAATCTTTCCCCAGACCTCCAAAACACACATACATACAAACAATAGTTCCCAAAAAGGCTGCTTTTCATAACACACTGCAAGAGTCAGCATGATAGTCCCCAAATAAAAATAAAATAAGCATTAAATACAAATCAATAACTGTATTAATGTTGCTGAGTAAACACAGATAAATTTAGGGTCCCAGCTAGGTATCTAAAAAATTCCTTATTTCTCCTTTAGACAGCTTTTTTCATAAGCCCCAAATGCTATTTTAAAGATATGTAAAAAGCTTTTTTAATTCACATTTCAAAAGAGAGATTCACAAACAGAGCTAATACCTGCCATTTTACAGACCTTGACTTTCAGCCCTTATATTTTCTTACATGTAGTCAAGTGTATTTTTAAATATATGTTCACATTTACATTATTCCCATTAGAGGTTTCTTTTATGGTCAGACATGAATGTCAGTTTCACAAGAGAAAATCAGATATTTAATTTTTCTCCTGTTTCTCTTAGCCACAAGAAAAAAAAAGACAAATTTGACCCAAAATAATTACTAGCACATTAAAAATTCTATACACTCTTAGGTGTAACCTGTTTGCTTCTTTAAAAAAATATTGCCCTGAATGTTTGGTGGCTTGGAATCCCACCTGAAATAATATACTGGTGGAAAGAATGTTTTCTTTGTTAAATAAGATTCAAAACAATGCTGTTTAGACCAGGTCAAACTTTTAAATAAATGTGTTAAAGGAAACAGGACATTGTGTCTTTTAAAAGCAAACTTTAGGTTATTATTTTATTGATTTTCAATAGATATATTAATATAATTGTCCAATGATGTGTTTGTAAATCAAACCAAAACTACAGAAGAAGAGCAAGAAAAGCAAGAAATTAATAAATGAAAAATATTTTAAGCCAGATTTAGTCTACTGTCTCATTATTATGTGGTCTAAGATCCCTATCAAAATATATTTAATCATACAAGTATACAATTTTAAATTTCTGCTAATAAGAATGACTAAAATTCTGTTTAGTTTTAAACTTCCTATAACACTGTCAACTCTTTCTCTAATCATTTAGAATTCTTTGGAAATATTATAAGAAAAACTCTCCCAGAGCAACAACCACCATCAGCTTTCTAAAAAGCTAAAATGCTCCATCACTTTTATTTAAACTCCTTAGGAATGTTAGCATTCTATACCTGCATCATATTCTCTGGGCTACTAAAGTTCTTACATATGGGTCTGATATGAACATTGCTTGGGATTATATACCAATTAGTGAAGATCCATTCCAAGCAGCCTATTTGCTTTTCCCCCTTCCTTTCTTCCCTTTTTTTTTTTTTTAAGGGGGTAAAAACTGTTTTATATCGACAACCATCTGTGAGCCTGCCTTTCAGGCCATCAAACTCTACCATCCATTACGGAGCCTTCCTCACCTCCGCTGCATGACAGCACAATAAAGATGACATACTAATTCAATGACTTGTAATTTCAGCTAAACAAAGACAAGTGCTGCAGCTTCTTCTTTTGTGTTAGCAGTGCCATATCGGTAAAGCCAGCTACGCAAACATAGCACTGGGAGGGTTTTATGACAGCAGTTGAATGGGGAGACTAGCTTGGTGTTGCTTTTTATGGTTTTTGGCTCCATAATTCCTGGCTCTGTGCTGCTGGCCATGGCTATTGTGTCTGGATTCTGTGTCAGCAGCAGCTAATTGTTCCAATAATGTTTATCATAGGGATCCACCAGGGAGCTGTATATGTGGAGATAAGCTACAGGGCAATGATATACACTATCTTTCTGATCTCTATACACACTGTTTTTGCCTCATGCCAAAAAGCTTTTTAGGTCCCTAGTCTTAAACACACACACACACACACACACACACACACACACACACACACCAGCTTAATCATCGTGCCAACAATAGTGTCTAAGGGGATGTAATCAGGTTCCTCTGATAATCTTAGCAACACATGAAAGTCATGCGCAAAAGCAGTAATTGAAGCAGTTGGTTCATTCTACCACCTGCTGTTGAAGTCACAGGTTAATCTAAATGAGGTCCCCTTCCGATGAAGCAGTATGTGAGGCACTTTTTATATCATAAATGTGCATTACAGAAGCTTTACAAAATAATAAAGTAACAGTTCATTAAATGAACTGTGTGGAGCATCCCAGGCTTGTCCAGCTTCTCCCACTGCTGGCGGATGGCATATCCAAGTGTAAATTCTGTCCTCATGTCTATACCCCAGTGCACACTTCAGTTTGCATATGGTTCCAGACAATGGGAGTTCCTGAGACAGATGCCCAAATGTAACTAAACGTCAGGCAATCACGGGAATCAGCTGCGGGAAAGGGAAACATTTTTCTTTGTCTGCTTTTGATGCTGTTTCCCCCAAGATTACTAAATAGAATGTTGACAGCGTAAAAATAGCCCTAGAATCAACAATTAAGCATCTTACCATCGTCTACATTAGCCCATGTGTAAGGGATACATTTTTCTAATTAAACTTTTAACACCTGATTTCCATTTAAAATTTTCCTCAACTACTTTCCATGAGGTCTTTATCTGACAAAGAATACTAAGATTACACAGTATGCTGCTCTTCTAACAGGCAATTTCTTTAACAAAAGTGATTTTAAAAAATTATGGGGACTGTCAAAATAAGACTTTAATGAAAAAATTTAAATATAGGAGAAATGACACCTTCAGATTAAAATGTGTTCCTGCTTTTAAGTTACTTCATGGAATGAGAACCAGCTCCGCATCAGATGCTAAACTAGGTAACATTATCTTATTTAAGTCTCAAAGCCAGTCACTGAAATTGGTGTTATGTCTGGAAAAGCTGAGGAAACTAGGGAGGCTGCATAATAATTCAGGTTTCTGGGTAAATTATGAGCTTTGACTGGAAACCAAGTCAGCCTGAGTTCAAAACACAGTATGCACTTTCCCCACCAGGATAAACTGATATAATGTACTTAGTGTAAAAGAAGGGAAAGAAACTAGTGTTTATGTGGAGAAAGAAGCCTCATTCTGAATTAGGCATTTATGTTAGGGTCATAAAAGGGAATCAATTTGTGAACATAAATTGGCATATTCCTGAATTTAGTAGTGGCTGGGGTTGGAGGAGGAGTAGAGCAGAATTACAGGACCTGGAGCAATATCTGATCAAATAAACAGTATATTAATTTAACAAATTCTGTAGCATAATAATAAGCAGTTAACAGAGTGACTACAATATTGAAGGTATGCAATAAATGTTTGCCTAATTATAATAGATGAACAGATTAATCAAATAATATTAATAAATGCAACCATAGAAGCTACTGCACTTAGGAGTGCTTACTATGTGCCAGACAGCATTCTTACTTTACATATATTTTGTCTTGCATCCTTACAACAATCTGCTAAAATTGGAATTGTTATCCCCATTTTACAGGTGAGGATAGAAGCCTCTGACACATTAGATCACTTGCTCATGGCTACATTAGCAGGAGAGTGCAAGAGTCAAAGATTTGACTCCATAATCTGATGCCTCAAAGCTCTTACCAGAAAAATTAATAATTAAATTTAAAAATAATATGAACATTACAATTATCTTTGGTCATCAAAGATTCTTACATTGCCTTCAAAGATAGCAGCCCTCAGTCCATGAAAGTAATCAGAAGAATTTTTATAATATAGAGGTAATTTCATTTAGACATTTAGTGTAAACTTTCTCAGTACCAAGATCTTTGAAAACAAATCCAAAAGTTATTTTGTGGATATCAGCAAACTGATTTTAAAGTTTACTAGTATATGCAGAGGCACAATGTGGTACTAAAGAAAGCTGTAGAATATTCTTTGAATATTCTAGAGGTCTTTGAAAACAAATTTTACTTACATCTGTCTCAATTATTTTAAGTGGAGGCTAAAAAAATAGAATATGTTACCTTTAAATACTTATCTAGGACAATATTCCTGTACTAATTGGATGCCAATTTTTCTAGAAATTCTTTCTGTGATAGACTTAAAGTATACGAACCTGAAAAGCTCTAGGAATGTCCATAGCTCTCAATATCACGTTGAAATATGTTTTATGCAACTGCTCATCACAAAAGGTGCATTCATGAGCCTCAGTATTAATTTTCTGTTATTTAAGGCTTGAAGAGGACTCATAATGGCATTCTGTTCGGAGAGAGAGAAAAAACACCACCACCCAAAGTAAGCCTCTTTTAGAGAGGATTTTATTTCTGTTTTCCTTTTCAGTGATAAATTCATTTCAGGTACCTAATACTATTTAACTGTAATTAGATAATCATTTAAAATCTACCTACTTATTAATACTGTTGCTGGAATTGATTAAATTAGAACATTCACAAAAAAATTTATAACTTATTCCTATGGGTCCTGTAATAACACTGTATGGTTTTCCACCACACTTTGATTGGTCTACTCACCTATAATTTATTACTGAAAAATATGTTTGACAATTTATAAAGTTATAATTTACAATTTTTAAATCTTCATTTTCTGTTTAGAATTAAATACATTAGCCTTTTATTTATTCTTTATTTCTTTTTATCCTTACCCAAGAATATGTTTTATTGATTTTAGAGAGAGGAAGGGGGGAGGAGAGAGAGAGAGATCAGTTGCCTCTGAAATGCCCCCAACCAGGGATCAAAGAGGCAACCTTAGATATGTGCCCTCACTGGGAATCTAATCTGCAACCTTTTGGTGCACAGAATGAAGCCCCCACCAACTGAGGCACCTGGTCAGGGCAACACATTAGCTTTTTAAAGTACAACTCAAGTCAGGGCTTCTGGTTTCTGATCCAAATGTAAGAGACTTGGGTGCTGTCACTCCATCCTAACAAGTCAAAAGCTAAACAAACTTTAAAATCAACTTTCTTTGATCTACGAAAAAAGTGATGTTATAGGGCAAATTCATGGACAGAAAAACTAAATGTTGTCAAAAATCTCAGTTCTGCTGAACTTATTCTAGATTCAACATAAACCTAGTCAAATATCCAAAAGTTATTTTGTGGATATCAGCAAACTGATTTTAAAGTTTACTAGTATATGCAGAGACACAAGAACTAGAATAGCCAGCTCTATATTGAAGGAAAAGAACAAAGTTGAAGGACTGACACTTCTTGACTTCAAGACTTAGTATAAATATACTTTAATCAAGATAGTGTTGTAATGATGAAGAATAGACTCATAGATCAATGAAGCCTAGAGATAGATTCACATAAATACAGCCAACTGAACTTTGACAAAAGTGCAAAGATAATACAATAGAGAAAAAATAGTCTTTTCAACAAAAAGCATGGGAACAACTTGACATCCATGTGCAAAAAAATGAATCTAGACACACACACCTTACACTCTTCACAAAAATTAAGACAAAATTGATCATAGACCTAAATGTAAAATGCAAAACTATAAAACCCCTGAAACATAGCATACAGAAAATGTAGGTATGGTGATGACCTTTTCCATGCAACACCGAAGATAAGATCAATGAAGGAAAGAATTAATAAGGTTGACTCCATTAAAATTAAAAACTTCTTCTCTGCAAAAGGCACTGTCAAGAAAATGAAAAGACAAGCCACAGATTATGAGAAAATATTTGCAAAGGACACATCTGCTAAAGATCTGTTATTCAAAATACAAAAGGAACTCTTGAAGTCAACAACAATAAGAAAACAAACAATTTGATTTAAAAATGGGCCAAAGACCTGAACAGACACCTCACCAAAAAAGATATGCAGATGGCAAGTAAGCTTATGAAACTATGTTCAACATCATGCATTTTTAGGGAAATGAAAATTAAAACAACAATAAGATGCTACTATATACCTATCAGAATGGTCAAAATCCAAAACACTGGCTACACCGAATCCTGACAAGGATGTGGAGCAACAGGAAATCTCATAAATTGCTGGTAGAAATGCAAAATGATTCAACCACCTTGGAGCACAGTTTGGCAGTCTCTTACAAAACTAAACATATTTTATCATAGGATCCAGCAATTAGACTGAAGTGTAATTTACTCAAGGAATTGAATACTTCTGTCAACAGAAACACCTGCACACTGATGTTTGTAGCAGACTTATTCATAATTGCAGAAACTTGATAGCAATCAAGATGACCTTCATTAGGTGAATGGATAAAAAACTGTGGTACATCCAGATAATGGAATATCATTCAGTGCTTAAAAAATACATTATCAAGCCATGAAGATACATGATAGAAACTTAAATGCATATTAAGTGCATGAAGCCATGCCATATTTCCGAACTCCAACTATATGACATTTTAGAAAGGACAAAACTTTGAAGACAATACAAAGATTAGTGGTTTCCAGGGTTTATGTAAAAGGCAGGAATAAATAGGCAGTACACAAGGATTTTGGGGGCAATTAAACTATTCTATATCATACCGCATGGTGGATACATATAATTTGCATTTGTCAAAACCCATAGAATATACAAAATTAAGAGGGAACCCTAATGTAATCTATGGATTTGGGTGATAATGTTGTGTCAATGTAGATCCATAAATTCTAACAAATATACCTCTGGTGAGGGATATTGATAGTGGGGGAGGTTGAGTGTGTGTGTGTGCATGTATATGCGTGTGTGTGTGTGTGTGTGTGTGTGTATGTATGTGTTGTATGTGTGTAACAAGCATATCAATCTCATGTTAAATGAGGCATGTGGCCCACCGGCCATGAGTTTGACATGCTTGGACAGGGAGTATAATTGGAACTATACTTTCCACTCAATTTTTCTGTGAACCTAAAACTGATCTAAAATAAAATGTATTAAATATGAAAAAAATAAAAGTCAAAAGTTTTGAAAAAATTAAGGGGAGAAATCTATCCTTCACTTGCTGTCAAGCAGCCTAGTTAAAATCTAACCTTATCATTTCCCTGCTGAAAATCCTTATCTGAACAAGTATGGTGTGTTCATGAGATGATTTTAAGAAATACATGGATAACTCTAAATGTTTAACTGTAATGTATATATTGTAGAACGTATTAGAAAAGTAAAACTAGCAGAACAACAACAAAAAGAAGTTGCATGACCATTTGCTGATTCTGACAACTGGATTACTTATCTCTACATCATGGCAACCTGTACATTTTTCAATAGTCCATTAACACTCAATTCCTTATAAAGCATCATTATTTTCCATCATTATACACTATAAAATTAGGGGTATTTGTTATATTGGGGGAGAATTTTAACCACTTGACTGTTAAGCCAGTTAACATTTAAAAATGTTCTAGCTCACAGCCTAAGTTCCTAACAACAACATAAAATGTTTATAGTATTCAAAATATTTGAAAATGATTTAAAGTAATCATAAAATAATCATAGCTGCAATTAAAATATATTAGAGTCATAGAAAATAGAGCTCTTTTATACCTGGTGAAATCAAATTAAAAGTAAAACTTTTTCACCAGTCTTTTTATAACTCAGTGCTTGAAGAAATCATCTATAAGGTATATGTGTGTGTGAGTGTGTATGTGTGTGTGTGTGTGTGTGTATATATACACACACACACACACACATACACACACACACTTATATATAATTCCAGAGAGGAAGGGGGGAGGGAGAGAGGGATAGAAACATCAATGATGAGAGAGAATCATCAATTGGCTGCCTCCTGCACACCCCTGACTAGGTATCAAGCCTGCAACCCAGGCATGAGCCCTGACCTGAAATTGAACCGTGACCTTCTGGTCCATAGGTTGATGCTCAACCACTGAGCCATGCAGGCCGGGAAAAGGTAATTCTTTATATTCACCCTTTTTCCTGTTTTGAAGTTTCATCATCTCTTGATTTTACCAGCCTTTTTCTAATTGGTTTAACTATAATATTATCAATTGCTATGTAGCCGTAACATGACTTTTTCTTTGGCATGGAAACATGCAAGCTACTAAAACAAAGGTCTAGCATGTCCAGTCTTTGAAGTGAAGGCCCTGCCCATTCTCAGGAAAGATCAGGAACTAAGAGGAATGTTTCTCTTCTTTCCTTACATGATGGTATTGTTATGTAATAGAGGATCCTATCTACCAGGACTAGAAAATCACTGCCAACCAAGCCTGGCAAAGTCCTGACTGGCCCTGGAAAATAAATTGTTATGGAGTTTCATGAACCAGGAAAAGGGTTCCAGGGGCTCCACGTGGAGCTCAAGCTGTGGCTGGAACAATGACATAATCTAGGATCCCACAAGGCCAAGGAGTTGGGTCTTACAAAATGAGTAATCTGTTAAGTCCTCAAGTTCATAACTATTCTATATAATAAAAGGCTAATATGCAAATTGACCAAATAGTGGAAAGACTGGTTGCTATGATGCACACTGCTGCAGCCAACCAGCAATCAACCCCAATGGTCCCCCACTCAACTGCCCATGGCCCCTCACCGCCCCTCCCCCCTGCCAGCCCATCCCATTGGCCTTCCCCATGCCCACTCAGAGCCTAGGCATTAAGCGTCTGCCTACCCCCACCTTGGTCTCAGGGGCCGAGGCTGCTCCAGTGGGCAAGCTGTGACCACATCTACAGCACCGTGGACCAGACAGCTTGCAAGATCAACCTGGCCAAGTTCACCCATGGCAAGTGCTCCACCCTCATCATGACTGACCTGGCAGACCAGGGCCTGGACATCCTGCTATTGGACAACATCATCAACTTCAGCTTCCCAGCCAAAGGCAAGCTCTTCCTGCACCCATGGGTCATGTGGCTTGGGCTGCCAAAGTGGCACAGCCTACTCCTTGGTGGCCCCAGATGAGGTGCCCCACTGGCTAGACCTGCAACCTGTTCCTAGGCCTGTTGTCAGCAAACTGCGGCTCATGAGCCACATGCAGCTCTTTGGCCCCTTGAGTGTGGCTCTTCCACAAAATACCACATGCGGGCGAGCACGTACAGTGCGATTGAAACTTCATGGCCCATGCGCAGAAGTCGGTATTTTGTGGAAGAGCTGGTATTTTGTGGAAGAGCCACACTCAAGGGGCCAAAGAGCCGCATGTGGGTGGTGAGCCACAGTTTGCTGAGCCGCAGTTTGCCGACCACTGTCCTAGGCCATGCCCTCACCTTTGCCGGCCCCATGAGGACTTTGTGTGGTCGGCACGGACGGCACGCTGTGCCAGGTGCCACAGAGCGTGATGGACATGAGGACTGCGGCCTGTGGAACACCCTGGAGGCGTCACTGGAGCTGCAGGGCCTGGGCCGCATGGCTGACAATGCCCAGCAGCAGTACATGGGTTCCCCGCCGGCACCCTCTCCAGAGTCCATCAAGCGGGCCAAGGAGCTGGACCTCGCGGGGCTGGGCCTGCACCCCCTCTTAGCTTGTGCTTCGAGGAGGAGGAGCTGCAGCAGCTGAGGCTGGTGGACAGCATCAAGCAGTACCGCTCCCAGGCGACCATCTTTGAGATCAACGCCTCCAGCCGGGACCTGAGCAGCCAGGTGATGCGGGCCAAGCAGCAGAAGGACTGCAAGGCCATCGCCAGCTTCCAGCAGGGCTGGCAGGAGGACCTGGCTGGCCCAGCCCCGAGCTACCCAGCGCAGCAGGCGGAGCAGCCTGGGAAAGAGGAGGAGGATTAAGAGACGGCGGGAGAGAGCGTGGAGGACGTCTTCACAGAGGTCGTGGGCCAAAACGGCAGCAGCCAGGACCTGAGCGGGGAGCCAAGAGGCGGAAGGAGGAGGCCCGGACGCTGGACCAGGATGTCTATATCCCCTATGAGCCCAAGGACTTCGACAGTGAACGGGCACCTTTGAGCAGCAGGTGGCTGGCGCTGTCCTGACCTGATGGGGAAGGAGGCCCAGAGCCTGACCAGGGGCTGGCAGCAGCAAAGTGGGACCAGAAGAAGAAGCGGTTTGTGGGACAGTCAGGACAGGAGGACAAGAAGATCAAGACAGAAAGTGGTCGCTACATCAGCAGCTCCTACAAGCGGGACCTCTACCAGAAGTGGAAGCAGAAACAGAAAACTGCCATACGCTCAACACTGAGCCCCAGCGGCCGCCAGCAGTCGGCCCTGTCAGTGGTGCAGTTTTGGCTGATCTGATCGGGGTATGTGCAGGAGGCAACCAATTGATGTGTCTTTCTCACATCCATGTTTCTCTCTCTGCCTGTTGCCTTCCCTTCTACTCTAAAAATCAATGAAAAATTTCCTCAGGTGAGGATTAACAACAACAACAACAAAAATATGCATACATACACACATAAACATAAATACATGAATATTGGGGGGTTAGGGGGAGGGGCCCCACAGTTGCATGAATTTCATGCACCTGGCCTCTAGTATTATATAATCTTCACTTAATAAATAATGCCTCTATTTCACTTTTTATCCAACTTATTACTTGGAGCCTGTGCCTCTATTCTTTCACATACTTACTGGACTGTACCAGCAAAAACTAAATCAGTGTCCCCTCCTGATCCTTGGCACATAGCCACATGTCTGCTACACAATAAACATAAACAAAACATGCACAGAAACATAAACCTATTTCAACTTACAATCTTTGTTGATTTTACATATATCTCATTTCTCCCTTGTTAATGTGATAAGATTGCTTTCTATATCCTCTTACACCTATAGTGTTGTCCACTACATACATATATATACATACATACATTATATATATAATATATATATATATTAATGAGACATAGAAATCTTTTGAGAAAAATCACAATTGTGATCCAAAAATTTCATTAGTGTTTTAACAGTGATGCTTATAGAAGCTATGAAGTATATACTTGTTCTTGATTTTCCATTACATTAAGTGTATGTAGTATATATCTTTTCTTTGTCACCGTCCAAAATCTTTTGAAAATTGTCTCTAAATTCATAGTTCTCCAATTGTGCCTCTCTTTCTTTGGTGGCAGAATCCCAAAACAATATTCCCTGGTGTGACATATTAAATATGATTTCCAGTGTGATAGATTTAAGTATGAGTTCCAGTTCTTCATCCCTACCTTTATCCAATTCCTTTGCCAGGTGACTTTGCAGTCCCTCCTACTAAAAGTGGAATGTATGTCACCTTGACTTTGAACTCAACCATGTGACTTGTATTAGCCAAAAAATGTAGCAAAAGGGAGAATTTGCCCATTCTGACCCAAGGCTAAAAGAGACACTATGTATTTCTGCTTGCTTGCCTACAGTTTGCCATCACCATGAAAGCTGTTTCCCTTTGGGTATCTGCTTTCCCTCAGCTCCAGCCCCAAAATGAGTACAACTGAATCCAGAAGAATTTAACCAACATACAAAGAGCCATGTCCAGCCATATCTAGACCACAAAGCAAAGCTGCCCAATCATGTCCCACCTACATGAGCTAACCTCAGCCACCTGTACACCTGTGAGAGAAAAAAAAGGATGAGTGTTGTTTTAGGCCACTGAGTTTTGAGGCAGTATGTTATATACAAACACTATGCTACATACAGCCCTTGATGCATTCAGTAATGATACCCCAAGTTTCCTTGCTGCTATCCAGTAAGAACTGTGGGGCTAGAGTGAGAATTGCAGAAGCCATCACAGTTGTGAAGGCACAGTGTTTCAGTAGCTGTTAGAAGTGCTAGTTCCATAAGAGCTGAGATTCAACATCAGCAACAAGTGAATTCCCATGAAACAATCTCTTGGCATGGTTCACTATTACTAGTTTGGTGGCATTTAACCCTGGTACACTGGCCTTCCCAGTAATTCTGTAAGCTAACTGATATCCTGAAATAAACATCATTCCATTAATTAACTAGAGTGGATTATGTTGAATTGAGACAGTAACTGACTTACTTTTTTTAAAGGAGTTAATTTTAATGATAGCAGTAAAGTAAATTGAGTTGTAACCTACAAACATTAAAAAATACTAAGAGAACACTATTAAGAACTATATCCCAACAACATTGACAAGTTAAAATCAAAACTTTACAAGGCTGACAAATTAAAATAAAAATCAAATTTTGGTTTGGGTATTTTTGTCTTATTTTTCTTTCCTATTTAGTTGCTATTCTTTTTTGGTAGTGAAATGCCAGTCAGATAACCAGAATTCAAGGCCCAACTCTACTTTTATCAATTGTTCAGTCTTCTATAGGTCATATAATTGCCCCAAACCCCACTTTCCTCATTGGGAAAATGTGGGAAAGAACTAACAGCTGCTTTGAAGAGCATTATTATGAATAACAAACATCATTATTAAAAACAACTTTAAATACTTTAAAACAAGGTCAGGATAAATATGTGTATGGATACACACACACACACACACACATACTAGAGGCCCAGTGCACAAATTCATGCACAGTTGGGGTCCCTGGCCTGGCTGGCGATCAGGGCTATCGGGGCCATCTCGCCCAATCCCGATCAGGGCCGATCTGGGCCAGCCAGCCAGGGAGGAGGGACCGTGGGAGGTTGGCGGGCCAGGGGGAGGGACTGAGGAGTTTGGGCGGCTGAGGGAGGTTGGCTGTGGAAATGCACTGACCACCAGGGGGCAGCTCCTGCATTGAGCATTTGCCCCTTGGTGGTCAGTGCACATCATAGCTACCGGATGCTCATCAGATCATCTGGTCATAATGGTCGCTTAGGCTTTTATATATATAGATATACAAACATATACTTATATATGCACATGTGTGCGTATGGTTTACTGTCACTATTAGCTCAAATTCACTGGGGAAAAAAATGACCCATGGGTTTATTTCTATTTCAATATCATTTCCAATTTAAAGAACTTCACATCACAGTTTATGACTCATCTACCATGTGGTCTACTCTTGCTTTCTGCTTGTAGCCCATGGAAAGGGTATTATCACTAAACATGGTATAAAACATAATTAATTCACCAGGAAACAGTTAATTATCCATGATATTTAATGTCAATCTTTTTCTCAGATTACTGTAACAAGGCACTTAAAAGTGACTAAGCTTTTAAATGTGTCATTATAATCACATTTATTAAACAATCTACAAGTATTTACTTACCAATAGGAGAAAAAAAAAGAAATGAGAAAAAGTCAAGTTTAACTAAGCACTGTGTGAATGGTATTAGATTAGGAAAAAAAAACCTGAGGTCATTTTTTATCTCCATGTTAATATTCACTTTTCTCCAGTAGTAAAATGTCTACAAGTAGATGAAATGAACAATTAAACAAAACGTGATATCTGTGACTACAAAGGAAAACAGTTTTGAAGACCTTAAAATATAAACTGCTCAAATGTCACCAAAACAGAATAATTTATAATCTTCCATCTCATTTATGGAACTTCTAGAGGAAAGGAAGCATATTAATGGCAATCATTTCCTGAAACCCATTTGAAAAACTCAGTAGGAAAGCAGTGATTAGAAATAAAAATGTACTTCTTTTTTTATCAGGAAACCTTCAGCCAAGTGTGTGTGAAGTGATGCCATCCCCCTGCTAATTGTTAACCCAGTGTTAAGTACCTAGTGATTCTTCATTCAACCAAAATGTAGTAAGCCTTATTCCACGTCTAGGACATGAATGCCAGGGGACAAGTTGAATAAGTAGATGAGGTTCTTGCTAGAAGATAGCTTACATTCTAGTAAGGAGATTTAGCCAGGATGCATGTAAAGAAGTAAATAATACAAGTTTACAGAGGGAAAAATATTTTGAAGAAAATAATATAGAGTAAATGGGTAACAGTAGGTAGGATAGTGAGGGAAAGTCTCTTTTGAGAGAATGGTATTTGAGATAAACAAATAACTATGGAAGATACATAGTATATTTAGTGATTTTCTGAGAAATAGCTCTCTAGACAGAAAACTTAAGAACTGATTAAAACCAATTTTACCCAAAAAAGTTTGCCCAAGATT
The DNA here is from genome assembly GCF_028538775.1 of Myotis yumanensis. NCBI lineage: Eukaryota > Metazoa > Chordata > Mammalia > Chiroptera > Vespertilionidae > Myotis > Myotis yumanensis. The sequence continues at coordinate 45,500,206 of NW_027223757.1, forward strand.
TAGACAGCGGTATGAGGAACAATGGCAAAAACTATATAAGAACATTTTTAAAGTATGTACAGATGTTTAAAATTCTGATATATGGACATATTTGCTTGGGTTCTGGAGTCAGACAGACCTGAATTTAATTCTCTCTCTGAGGCCGTCAACAGGATCATCTTGGCAAGTCCCTCCATCTTTCTGACAGTGCCTACTTTATAGACTTATATTCTATGACAGGCATTCTTTGCCTTCATATAAGATGAAAAACACTTTATCATAGAAAATTGTAGTTAGTAAATGCCTGCACCATTGAAAAAGAATCAGAGGGTATTAATTATGCTTTCAGCAAAGAGCAAGTGAAGAATAGGGTTTAGATTTTATATGGGAGTCATCAGGAAGCTCAGATAATTGGAGGCTGTAAAGTGCTCTTTCCCTATGAACGTCCTTCTGTTGCAGCTTTAGGTATATCTGCCATAATATACTCTGGAGTCTAAAGTCCTTGTTCTACTGGACTAACATTAAAAACACTAGCAGATTCTCACAAATGCAGGCATTTCCCAGACAATTTCACCCCTATGATGATATGTTTTTATTTTAGTTTGAAAAAATAACTTATTATTTGAAAGATTTTACCTCAAAGCATCTTTCCAGACTACATATGTGTTTAGATTAAGAAAAAGCAACTAGCCCTAATTTTGCAATACCATGTAACACAATCAACTCTAGCTATTTTGTAGTTTGCCTCATGTCTCCCTCTTTTTTTATTTTGTTTTGTTTTGTTTTGTTAAACCTCACCAGAGAATATTTTTCCATTGCCTTTCAGAGAGAGTGGAAGGGAGGAGGGAAGGGGGGTAGAGAGAGAAACATTGATGTGAGAGAAACACATCACATTGAATGGTTGCCTCCTGCACATGCCCTGACCAGGAATGGGGAGCAAACCTACAACCCAGGTACATGCCCTTGATTGGGAATCGAACCCTCCACCCTTCAATGCATGGGCTGATGCTCTAACCACTTACCAACACTGGCTAGGGCTGCCTCATGTACCTTTAACATAACCTATAGCTAAGCTTCAGTTTTAAGATCACTGTGGCTAATGAAAACATATCACTTGGCAAAAGTTTTAGAAACCAAATTCATCTGCAGTTCTGGGATATAGGGCGGAAAATTGTGTTTTTTAATTTAAAAATTAAGAAATTCTGATTTACAAGTCACTTAGGAATGAAAGAGATGCTATTTTAAAAGTCATGTTAAAAATAATTTCTACTACTGTTGGAAATACCTTCCGAATATTCTTGTTCCCAAATTAGTACATTGCTATCTTTCCACCAGGCTGAAATGAACGTTTACAAAATACAAACTCAACAATAAGGATTTATTATAATCCCGTTCATATAATTACTGAGTAGCAGTTATGAGTAAAGCAGGCTCCAGGGGACAGAAGGATGAGTGAGTACCCTCAAGGAGTTGAAAGCCTATTTATGAGCCCAGAGTGCCTGTTAGGAAAGCTACCCTGTCCATTTCTTTAGTGTTTGCTTCACTCTCTCTAAGGGAGTTGTGGCAATGAAATCACCAAAGACTCGACTTTAAAGTGCCTCAGAACCCCTAGCGTGAACTCTTGAATGCAAGCTGAGAACTTGGGCCTTTGGACCACTTTGCCTTTCGGAAAGCCTCATCAAGGTCTCTACCTTCTCTGCCTCTCTGGGGCCATTTTAGTAGGTGAGTCTGTAAAATGGCCATGCACTTTCCTACGCTTAAAGTCAGGGGAGGAGCTGCAAGGCTACTTCGCATTATCTGGTTACACACACACTCTAAACCAGAGGTTCTCAACCTGTGGGTCGCGACCCCTTTGGCGGTCGACCGACCCTGTCACAGGGGTCGCCTAAGACCATCCTGCATATCAGATATTTACATTACGATTCATAACAGTAGCAACATTACAGTTACGAAGTAGCAACGAAAATAATTTTATGGTTGGGTCACAACATGAGGAACTGTATTTAAAGGGCCAGAAGGTTGAGAACCACTGCTACACCCTGGCCTTCCCCACATACTTAGGACATTTACTGCAATGGCCACAGAAAATACCTTTCACTCAATTTTTTACTCAACACTGTCCCTACTTTTTTGTGTAGTAGGGCTAATGCCATGACTGCAGCTTTTAAAAAAAGAAAGAGAAAAGTAATTTCTTACTAATACTTTAGAGCAATCTCAACTGATTTTATTCAGGTAGAATTTACCAAAACATGTACCTATTTTAAGTGTACAGTTTGATGAGTTTTGATAAAATTATATGCCTGGTTAACTATCATCACATCAAGTTACAGAACGTCTCCATCTTTGACCACTTGTTTTATTCTTTGCCACTAGAGGTGAAGAGAGAGGTGCATCCATTTTTAAAGCTTTCAATATATATTGCCAGTTGCCTTCCAGAAAGTTGTTACAATTGGCCGTGCTCTCAACTGTGCATGAGAATGCAAAATTTAGATAAGAGGTCATTGCTCTGTTGGCAGCCGTGTTGTTCCTTCCCATAAGATCTGAATTTTTATTAAGCGAGTGAAAGGAGCTTTAAAAATGATTAACTTGCTTTAATAATTAAAATCATTGAATTGTTATAGAAGTGGAATCCTTAGGAGCAAATTAAAAGCATGTTAATAATAGAATCTGTTGATATGTGTTTAAGATGGTAATCTAACAGAAACATTTTAAATTGTATTTTTTTCAAAAATAGAAAAACTATAATTGAGCTAACATGGAGCTGTGTGGATCTGTCCTACAGCAGTGCTATTCCAAAGGTAGTTAGTTGGTAGGCCAGTAATATCAGCATCAACTGGGGACTTATTAGGAATGTAAGTTCTCAGGCCCCGCCACAGACCTGAATCAGAAACACTGGGCTTTAGGCTCCTCGGTCTGTGTTTTAATAATCCCTCTAGTTGATTCTGATGCATCAAGTGTAAAAAGGACATTCTTTGAGGATGACATTTAAAAGAGAAAAAATAAATAAAATTCTTTCTAATACTCAGGAATAAATATAGCAGGAATAAATATAGCAGTCATCAATCAGTCTTTCCTAGATCTAGGTCTCTTATCTTCTAATATGGTTGAAATTATTTCTAATATTCCTTTTAGATTTAAAAATTCATGACTGCCATGTACAAAGGTCTGAATTTGGGGCTATGGCAGATATAAGGAAGTCATGATCTTTGACTTCAAAGAGCTTAAATTTGGTTGAGCAGGCATAACGTAACTAAACATAAGAGGCTCCATGGGTAACTGTGAGGTGAGTGATGTGGACAATAGGCCGTATAGGTATCAGAGAAAGATGGAGATGGAGATCATATAGAGGAGATGAAACTCACTGAGGGTTTTGGCGGACAGTTGGGCTTCTCTGAAAAGATGTGACATGAGTTGTGCATCAAACGTTACGTAGGTTTTGCTTTAGTGGCAGAAGGAAGACTGAGTTAGAAGGCTGTGGAAAGTCACACTCTTTTTCTGGGTATTTTTGTGAAGTATGCAGTCAATTCTTAAAAGTAGTTCCTTGGTCAGTAGAAAATGAGAATATCCTTGTATAATGGTTTGGCTATCAGATCACAAGATCCATATTAAAAGAAAACCAAGTCACTTAAGCAATATGCATCAAAATGCCTTTATAGTTAACTGAAAAAAACCTTAGACTCAAACTATAAGTTTATTCTTGAAAACCTTTGAAATTTACCTGTTCAAAGAAAACTAAAACTTGAAATTTGCATATTGCTTACAAAGAGAATCGTAGCTAATGTTTGGCATATTATTTTATAAAGCTTTGTTATGACCATATTTTCCTGTGAACTTAAAAATCTAAGTATTTAATGATGAGCTAGTTTAATAAAATTCAAAAAAAACCTTTTGACACTGCTGTGGCATATTAGGCTGGGCACATGAAAAAAATTAGATTCAATAACCTACACAAGCCACACTTGGCATATTTATCTCATATAATTCTCAGAATTCTATTCTGTTTCTCTTTAGAGAAATTGCTGTGAAATTAGAATATATGCAGGAAGGTCAAGGAGAGTCTCATAAAACATCTAAGAACTTCCTCTGACTAGTAAGGAAAGATGAGATTTTTATGCATAGAAAACTGATAATTTTTAACACTATTTCAAATCAATTTCACTGGTCTACTGATTGATTGATAGCTGTAAGTTAGCACGGATTGTTAAAATAACTTATCAGAGTGGAAAATTTTGCATTCAGTGATATCTTTTACCAACTCTTCACCTCTCATGGGTATGACATTTGCATCGAAAGGCAAAGGATAATCTAAAAGTAGATGTAACAAAATACAAAGTAGAGGTTTTCACTTTCAAGCATACTGAGTTTACTAAATTGATCTGTAAGACTTATGATTAAGTATTGACAGTGCCATGAATCAAAAATATGTAATGCATCCCACCACACATTGTAATGATCATTGTGGTACTGATAGTATACTTTCATATTTAGATACATCTCTTAACTAAGGGGCTAAAATATCTGTGTAATTACCTACAACAGTAATTGCAGGGAGAAAATATAGACTTGAACCATGCCAATTTCTACCTTGTAAATTGGAGATTAAATAAAACAAAGTGTGTGGCTTTGACCACGCACCATAGAGGTTTGACTACAAAGTGTTCAATTGAGTGCTTGACTGCCTCCTCTGATGCTTTATTGAGTTGCCTTTAGATAGTCATTTGTTTGCCTCCCCCAATAAAAATCACTTTGCTTTTTTAATAGAGCTTTGAACTAATAGAGTTTCTAGATTTCTTTGAAAACCTCCCTATTACTTATCTCTACAAATAATAACAGTATTTATAACAGCTCTCTGAGCTGTTACCTCATTTTCCTGTCTAATAATGTGACATCTGACATATTTATTTGAAAGGAAAAGTGACCAAGAATTAATCTATAGTAAACCAGTAGCACTTGAACAACTTTGCAAATATATGACATTATGTTACAATTTCCTAATACTTTCTCTCCATATGGTACCTATTTTAAGCACAGAGTAAACAAAACTTGGCTCTGAAATATTCCTCAGATATATTTATTATAACTTCAACTAAAATCATTTTCCATTTCACTATTATCTCAAAGTTGTACATTAAAACTTCAGTAAAATAGAAAGTAATAGGTAAGATTTTTGCTTCTACAATGAAACGTTTAAAAATAAAACTAAGTTCTTATATTTAAAGATGGAATAACAACAACATGTATAATTATTATATACAGCAATGTGATTGACTCTGCTAGGTCTCAGCAAAAATAATCATACAATATACGTATAAGACCCAAATATGAAAAACTTCATAAATACTTTCTACTGATAGGTTTGTTTCTATTATGTGATTGTATAGATTCAAGTTTAACTCTCTAGCAATATGACTAAAATAAACTTTAAACTTCAATTCCTCTTAATGACATTATTAGTACAAGTTACATGTAAATATACATTTTGCTATTTTCTTTTAATAACTTGTGCATATTTATAAGCTCCTATACCTATAAGCTTAGTGATGTCTGCACAAATAGTATTAATTTATGTTAGTTACTGACATGATTTCACCTGTAACCCTAATTAATTTTAGCCTATGTGACTCATCCAGTTCATGAAATCATATTCACAAAACCAGTTAAACCAACAAATAGTAAGTGAAAAAGTTCAATCTTTATCTCTTTCAAATAACTTTGAAAAGGACCTAATCCATAATTCATACCTATCAACAGATCTAAATATGCAAACACAAAAGTTTATTCTTTCACAATTTGTAGGTGTTTATTTTTTTTAAATATAATTTTGATTTGAGATAATCTCAAACTTAGAGAAAAAGTTTGCATTCATACCAGAAGACAAAAATAATTTTTTTCTTGAAAGACTTGAGAGTAACTTGTCAACCTGATACCCCATCACATCTGAATTATTATGTATTTCTTATAAATACTAGTAAGTCCATTCTTTTACACAGCTGCAATATAGTTAGGAAATTACTGCCACCTACTCCTCAGACCCCTTTGAAGTCACCCAATCGCCTTGCAGTGGTCCTCAACCTTGGCTGCACATTAGAATCACCTGGGAATCTTTTTAAAATCCTGATTTCTGGGCCTCATCCTCCGGAAATTCTGTTTCTCTGTTACTAATGTTGTGGCCCCACCCCATACCAAAGAAACAGAATTTCCGGAGGATGAGGCCCAGAAATCAGGATTTTAAAAAGATTCCCAGGTGATTCTAATGTGCAGCCAAGGTTGAGAACCACTGCCTTACAGCAAACGGATCTGGTGCAGAATCGTGCTTTGCATTAGTAGTCATGTCTCATTCGCTGTCCTTAGCCTGGTACAGTTATTCAGTCTTCTTTGGTGACCTTGATACTGAATTTGGTAGGCCAATTACTTTGTAGAATATCCCTCAGTTTGGGATTGTCTAATACTTCCTCACAAGTAGATTTAAGTTATGCATTTTTAGCAGAAGTATATGTGATGTTGTCTTCTTCTAATTGCATGCTGTATCAAAAGGCAAACAATTTTGATTTGTCCTGTTATTGATGATGTTCACTTTTGGTTTTTGCTTGTTTATTTTTGGCTTAAACAACAAAAATTTATTGTCTCAGTTCTGGAAGCTAAAGTAAGGTGTCAGCAGGGTTGGTTCCCTGAAGGAATGAAATAAAGTATGTTCCCTGCCTCTGTTCTAGCTTCTGGTGGTTTGCTGGCAGTCTTCGGCATTCTTTGGTTTGAAGAAGCATCACTCCAGTTCCTGCATTCATCTTCACAGGGTGTTCTTGTGTGCATGTCTCTGGGATCAAATTTACCCTTTTATAAGGACCCCAGTTATAATGATTGGCGCCCACCCTACTCCTTTATGACCTCTTCCTAACTAATCACATCAGTGATGACCCTTTTCCAAATAAGGTCACATTCTAAGGTATGAGGGCTACCCCACGTAAATTTTGCAGAGGACACAATTCAATCCATAACAGAAGCAGAAAGGACTGCTCCTTCCAGTCTCCGTCCTGTTCCTGTCAGTGCCAGCTGCTTCCAGGAACAGTAGCTAGTTCCCATTTCCAGGTGTTTTTTCTTACATTCCTAGAAACAGCCTCATATTGCCCCATCACAGCCACTAGTATCAGCAGGCCAGGGTCACTCAGTGGCAGTCTCGCCCCATGGGAAGCCGCCTCCAAAATCTAAATTCCACCTTTTCTCCAACATTATTTAGGAATAATTGATAAATATAATTGTATGTACTTAAAGGATACAATATGATTTAATATACATATATGTTGTAGAATAATTACAAGGTCAAGATAATTAACATGTACATCAACTCACATAGTTAACTCTTTTGTGTGTGTGGTTAAATCACTTATCTCCTCTCAGCACCTTTCAAGTATATAGTGTCACATTATTACTCATAGTCACCATGCTGTACATTAGCTCCACAAAATCTATTTTTCTTATAACTGAGAGTTTGTACCCTTTGACCTACACCTCCTTGTTTAGCCTTCCTCCCAGACTTTGCCAACCACCATTCTATTCTCTGTTTCTATGAAATTGAATTTTCTTTCTTTTTTATCCCCCCTCTTTTTAGATTTCACATATAGGTGATACCATAGAGTATTTATTTTTCTTTGCCTCACTTATTTCACTTAGCATAATGCCCTCCAGGTTCATTGTTATCAAAGTAACAGGATTTCCGTTTTATAAAATGCTGAAAAAAAAATACCATTGTATGTACTGGTATATACCGTGTTTTAAAAATCCACGGTTGAAAGACATTAGGTTGTTTCCATATTTTGGCTATTGTGAATAATGCTGCAGTGAACATGGACGTGTAGATATCTCTGTGATACTGATTTCATTTTCTTCAGATATATACCAGGAGTGAGATTTCTGGATATGGTAGTTGTATTTTTAATTATTTGAGGAACCTCCAAACAGTTTTCCATAGTGTCTACACAAATTTACATTCTACCAACAGTGCACACAGTTCTTTTTTCTCCACATCATTGCCAACATTTGTAATCTCTTGTCTTTTTAATAACAGACATCCTAACAGGTCTGAGGTGATATCTCATTGTGGTTTTGATTTGCATTTTTCTGATGATTGGTGATGTTGAACACCTTTCATGCACCTATTGGCCATTGGTATGTCTCCTTTGGAAAAATGTTCATTTAGGTTTTCTGCCCATTTTTAATAGAGTTATTTGGTTTTTTGCTATTGAGTTGCAGATGATGTAGTTCTATATACAGAATATATTAAGAATTCCACCATAAAACTGATAAATTCAGTAAAATTTCAGGATACAAAAATCAACAAACAAAAATTATTTGCACTTTTGACAAGAATAAACTCTCTAAAAGAGAAATAAGAAAGTAATCCCATTTACAGTAGCATCAAAAACAATAAAACTCTAAAGAATAAATGTAACCAAGGAGGTGAAAAATCTGTACACTGATGACTATAAGTCACTGATGAAAAAAATTGGAAATACAAATAAAAGGTACGATATCCTGTGATCCTGGATTGAAAGAATTTTTATTGTTAAAATGTTCATATTACCCAAAGCAATATACAAACTCACTGTAATCCTTCTGAAAATTCCAATGGCAGAAATAGGAAAAACAATTCTAAAATTCATATGGAACCACAAAAGACCCTGAATAATCAAAGAAATCTTAATAAAGAAGAATAAAAGTGGAGGCATCAGACCTCCTAATTTCAAAATATGTTACAAGCCTACAATAATCAAAGCAGCTTGGTGCTGGCATAAAAGCAGGTACACAGACTCATGAGACAGAATACAGAGCCCAGAAATAAGTCCGCATACATACTGTTAACTAATCTTTGACAAGGGCACCAATAATGAGGAAAGGGTAATCTCTTTAATAAATGGTGCTGGGAAAACTTTATAAACATAAGCAAAAAATGAAGTTAGACCTCTATCTTACACCACTGACAAAAATGAACATAAAATTCACTGAAGATTAAATTTAATACCTGAAACCATAATATCCTCAAAGAAAACATAGGCGAAAGCTCCCTTATATTGGCCTGGGCAATATTTTTGGGGGGGTAAGACACCAAAAACACAGTCAACAAAACCTAAAATAAACAGGCTGGACTACATCAAACTAAAAACCTTCCTCTTTTGCTGTCTTTGTCAAATGATGATTTTTTGCAGTGGTATGGTTTGATATTTTTTCCTCCTTATCATTTATGTATCTATCACAGGTTTTTGCTTTATGGTGACTGTGAGGTTCTTATAAGCTAATAGCAAGTTAATTTCAATTACATTAAAAAGTTTAATATATTTGCTTGCCCCCTCTCACATTTTATGTTTTATTTTAATTTACACATTTATTATTTTATCATTTTTAGTTTTCAATTACAGTTGGCATACATTATTCCGTTAGTTTCAGGTGTAAACCCCAGTGATTAGACACTATATAACTAAGTGATCACCTGGTTTCTTTGTATATGATGAGTCTTTTTATTTTTTCTCTTGATGAATTCTGTCTTTGTCTCTGAGTTTTAAGAGTTTGATTACAAGATCTCAGTGAAAATCTCTAGATTGAATCTTTTGGGGGTCTTTGAGCTTCATGTACCTGGAGGGTCATATCTCCCCCCAGATTAGAGAAGTTGCAGGTACTGTAGAGGCTCTGCCTCCAGCTCCATCAATACTGCATTCTCTAGTTTCCCTCCCACCCTCGTTGCACAGATTGTTGTGGGCCCTCTCCGTAATTCCTCACCCTCCTCCTCTGGTTTCTACAGATCTGACTCTCTATTCAACTTTCCTAATTTTGCATCATGGAAGATCTGGGAACTAAGATAGCAAAAGTTCTCCTTCAGGATAAAGGATAAGGAGAGGATGTATCAGGTAAAAATGGGTTTTGGACAGATAGAGAACTCTCAGGTTCTGTTGATTTTTCTTTGCTACTCTGCTTGCCCAATTACCTCCAGCGCCTGCCTAGTGAGTATAGCAGCTATTTAAAAGACATGTGGTTAAAGGTAGCAATATAGCTCATGTAAGGACACAATAATACAATTTCACCCTTGATTTTTACCTAGCAAAGATATATTTTTACTAATTTAGCTAGTCAGCCACATCATTATTTTAAAAAAACTTAAAAAATAAATATTCTTAATAAAATCTTGAACTCATATACTCTCAAATTCTACATGTTTCCTTCAATTTTCCCTTTCAAATTAGAGCTAATATTGAATTTCTAAAGTCTTAGTTTATATAAAAATCTCTATATGCCAGTTATATAATATGACATAGCAATTATAATTATGTGAATAAAAATAATAAATATGTATAAAGGATAAATAAGTGCATAAAGAAAAATGCAGCAGTAGAAACTACTTTAAAATCAAATTCTAGAGAACATTTTGAGGAAAAAATAGAGAGTGGATTAAAATTACAGTTGATAGTGAAAATTGATGGCCTTGAAATAAAGTAGAGAAAATAAATATTTATGAAGTACTACAAATAATATTATTTAGAAGACATCATTAGAAAGCTCTTATAACATTATAAGTTTCAGAAGTAGAGTAGGTGAGTGGATTATTTCCTCTGAAGTAAACTTTCTTCCATAAAATGTCTGTGACACCACAAATTGTAGATTACTGTGGATATCTTTAAAGACCTAATAGCTTCACATTTTTCAATTCCTTCTACATTAAAATTTTTTCAAGGAGAAATAATAAACTATGATCTGGTTTGTTCAAGAAGAACTTCACTAGTTTACCTGATTTCTCATTAAATCTGCTACAGGGTGAGTAGAATGCTCCTTTCTACTGGCTATGCATTGGGCTATTACTGTGGAATAGTCTTAATATTTTACTTAAATTATTTAAATGTGAGGTCATAATTTAATAAAGTCTGAACCATATGTTAAACAAAGTGCAAACAGAATAAGTAAAATGTGGATCTATTCCATAGCTCATAATAGTAGATAGTGGGCTTTCAATACAATTTTACTAAGTGAATAAGTTAATTGCAAAAATGAAATACTGAAACAATTCACTTTAAAACAGATATGGCTTAGTTATTCATATCTGTCATATTTTCTTATCCTTACTGAATTCTCATTTTTCCAAGTGTAAATAATAATTTATTCACTTTACATTTCATTATTTTGGCAAATATTGGTGACTTTTCTGTCCCATCCTAGCCCCCAAATTTTACAAGGAAAACAAGATGCTTACTTGAAAATAAACAAAAAGAGCTCTATTTCCCTAGAATTTCCTTTTAAGTCCATCTGTTCTTTTAAGGACAATCCCAACTTTTAGCGCAGTGATTTTCAACCTGTGTGCCACAATTATTTTTAAAACATGCAATACCTGACTAGTCAGGGGCACTGACCTCTTTTCCTTTAAACTGTCAAATAAAAATGTGACAACAGCCAACACAATAGCCATGTGGTATGAGTGAAAAAAATTAAAATTATCTATTTTTCTTGTCATAATTTTAGTAATTAATGTGTGTGACATGAGATAAAAAAGGTTGAAAATCACTATTTTAGAGCAGTGATTCACAACCAGTGTTCTATACTTCTAAGAGCCATATATATTTGTGAAGAGTTCCAGAATACATATGAAAATAAGGTTACATTTCCTGGCTGAAGTTGTTTAACAGACACATACACACACACGCAAACGTACACACGTACACACACACACACACACACACACAAATCACTGAAGTGTCTTATGTTGAATCAAAGGATCAGTTATTTAAGTAAATGAACATGTGCATATGCACACACATATACACATATATTATGGGAATGTGTATATATGTATGTGTACATTTGTATGTGACTTAGAATACTACCTGGCATAATAAACATAAAAAAAATTTTAGATAGTATTTTTCATTAACATTTATAACATCTTAAGAATGGTGGAAAGAAAATGCTAAATATTGAACACATGGGTAATATCTGAACATTTGAAGATATTGTATAAGAAACTTTCATTTTAAGAAAATAATAAAAATGTTAGTTTTATCTTACATATTTACAAAACTATAAATTCATGAAGAAAAAACAAATGTGCAACCTAAGTCATTTCTATAATCCAAGTATTAGAATGACTGTATTATAAATATAATATATTCTTTGCTGTTCTAAAAATTAAAAGAGTTTCCATAACTTTTTAATGCTATTCTCTATGAACCTTACCATTTACTATAAACAAGAATTTCTAAACCTCCTCAATATTGACATTTGGGGCCAGATAATTATTGGGCATTGTAAGATGTTTAGCAGCATATCTGCTTTCTATCTACTACATACCATCACCCTTTCCCAAACAGCAACAAATAAAAGTATCTCCAGACACTAACAAATATCCCCTGGATGATAAAATCACCCCCAGTTGACAACCACTGATTTGGCAGATAAATAAAACTGCTCCTACTTTGCTATTTTTTAATAACATGGAAAAAAATGTAAAACTTGCAAACTGATACACACCTAACCACCTTGCACAATTAGCCTCTTAATTAACAGCTAGAGGAATTAAAAGCCAACCATATGTCTAAGTTTTTAGAATTACAGTTCTTGCAAAGTTGTTTGATCACTACTTATTTTCCTATCTTCATGAAACATCAGTTAAGAGCCAGATAAAAGTAAAAAGAGGTTTTTACCTTTAATTTTTCCCCCTAAAAGTATCTGTTTGTCTACAGATATTTAGACAGCCCCTGGGGCCAAGCCAGGATTCCTGTGGCGAGACAATTGACTTGGCATCACATTGACAACATATAAACAACAGTTTGTCAACAGGCCTCACATTAGTGACAGAACATTTTTTGGCAAAATAAAGGCATCCTTCTGGGCACCATGGCAAAAACAGCTACTCGCTTCCATTTAGGACTACTCTGTATGGAGTATCAAATTAATTAAAAGATAAGCATTCTGAAATTTGTTTAGAAAATATTTTTAAAGAAAGAAATATAGCACAGCAAATTTTCTGCTAAAAAATTGCCTCTAGCAGTTTACTCATAGGTGCTATATACCTATAAAATCTAGGCAAGTCTCAGAGATGTGTGTTTTTGTTTTGTTTTTGCCATTTCCTTAAATTAAAACTAACAGTATGGAAATTATTATTTGATAACTAAGTTTTGGGAATGTAAAGTATTTTGCCATAATGATGATCACAAAACTATACTTTATTCTGCTTTCAATGTTAGTTTATAAAAAAATAAAAGTAAGAAATAAAATAAAAGCAAAACTATACACTTATTAAAACATAATTTCTTTGATGTAAGATGGGAACCCATAAAAATCTCAGAAGAATCCATAGGCGGCAAAATATCAGACATATGTCGTAGCAATATGTTTACTGACACATCTCCTAAGACAATGGAAACTAAGGAGAAAATAAACAAATAGGAGTACATCAAAATAGTTTCTGCACAGCAAAAGAAAACATCAACAAAATAAAAAGAAAGCCCACTGAATGGGAGAACATATTTGCCAATGTGACATCCGATGAGGGTTTAATCTCCAAAATTTATAGGGAACTCATACATCTTAACAAAAGGAAGATAAACAATTCAATCAAAAAATGGGCATAAGACCTAAATAGACACTTCTCAAAAGTGGACATACAGAAGGCCAAGAGATATATGAAAACATGCTCAAAGTCACTAATCATCTGAGAGATGTAAATCAAAACAACAATGAGGTACATCTCACACCTGTCAAAATGGCTATCATCAACAAATCAACAAGTGACAAGTGCTCAAGAGGATTCGGAGAAAAAGGAACCCTCATTCACAGCTGGTGGGAATGCAAACTGGTGCAGCCACTGTGGAGAACAGTATGGAGTTTCCTCAAAAAACTAAAAATGGAACTCCCATGTGACCCAGTGATCCCACTTCTAGGAATATATCCCAAGAAAACAGAAACACCCATCAGAAAGGATATATGCACCCCTATGTTCATAGCAGCACAATTCACCATAGCTAAGATTTGGAAACAGCCTAAGTGCCCATCAGCAGATGAGTGGATTAAAAAACTGTGGGACATCTACACAATGGAATACTACGCTGCGGTAAAAGAGAAAGAACTCTTACCCTTCACAACAGCATGGATGGACCTGGAGAGCATTTTGCTAAGTGAAATAAGCCAGTCAGAGAAGGATAAGTATCACATGATCTCACTCATTTGTGGAATCTAATGAACAACTTAAACAGATGAATAAAATAGATTAAGAGACACAGAAACATGGAACAGACCCTCAAACCTCAGAGGGAAGGCTGGGGAGGGCTTGGGGGGTAAGAGATCAACCAAAGGACTTGTATGCATGCAAATAAGCATAACCAATGGACACAGACAGCAGGGGAGGGGAAGGTGAGGACATGTGCTGGGAGGTGGGAGCGGCTGGGGAGAGGTCAATGGGGGAAAAAGGAGACATGTAATACTTTCAACAATAAAGAATTTAAATAAGTAAAAATTAAAAAAATAAAATTAGAAAATAATAATAACCATTTATTTGAAATAAATGTAAGTAATGCTTTATATTATAGCTTTCAAAGAATAAAGTGAGCTGAGAATCATGGGAACCTGAAAATAAATGCTGAAAGCAAAACTAATTCTCCTAAATATGTAAGAATCAAATGAATTTTAACTTGAATAAACAGCTACGATTTCAGCACCAAAATCACTTAATAAAGGTAAAAGTAGTTTATCCTGTTGGGCCACCGTGCATGTACATGTGGCTAAAAATTACTCAAGGTAGACAGAGAATAGATCCTGCTTAACCTCAGTGATTCACTGTTTTTACAAAAAATTATTTTGCGATAATTATAGATTCACAGGAAGTTGCAAGGAGAGTAGCACAGAGAGGTCCCGTGTACCTTTCACTCAGTTTCTCCCAATGCTTATATTTTGAATAATCACAGCACAGTATCAAAGCCAGGAAACTGACATTGATACAATGCATGTGTATCTTTATCATCTGATCACAAGTGTATGGTTGTGTAACTACCACCAGGATCAAGACAGGGAATTGGGAAAAATGGCGGAGGCTTAGACGGACGTGTTGGTGCTTTGTCCCGGACCAGATAGGGGCGAGCAGCTGAAACGGGTAACAATCAGCCTGATAAAGCTGGGGAGGTTCAGCTGAGAGACAGTCTGCAGCCAGGAAAGACAGAAAACTCCTAAAAAATGCGGATGGTTAGAGATTGAGGCTGAAACCTCCCTCTGGGCGCCAGCGCAGCGGCGAGACCGCGCCATCTCAGGCAGCGTTTACCGGCATCCAGAGATCGGCTACTAACCCGGAGGCAACGATTCGCAAACAGCACGACTGCAAGAGCCAAGGGGAGACCTGCACCCCTCCACAGAAAGGTTAGACTTACTTCAAAGGTGCGGTTTCGCAGTTCAGGTTGGAGCGAGGAACGTGCGCGCGGGCGCAGGGGGAAATCTGCGTCCGCCAAAATCCGCGCTCTCCAAAATCCGTGCCTATAGAGGCCAGCGTGTCTCGCAAGGGGGGAGGGCTCCCGCAGGGCTGCTGCCAGAAGGTAACACTATAAATGAGCCCATAGTTGGACTGGATGCAAAAGGGCTGCCTCAGAGTTTCCCTGATAGCCGGCTACTTGTTGCTGCCAGGGGCTTGAGCGCGCGCAGACACTCCGCGCGGTTCTGGAGGGTGGAGCCCTGCGAGTTCGAACAGCTTCCCAGGCTCTTGTTTGCACACTTCCTCTTACTTCTGTGAGTTTGATTGTTGAGCCCAGTGCATGTGAGTGCCCAGTTGGGGTCACTAGCAGAGCTTGTGGGGGAAGATTGTTTTTGGGGAGCCTGGGAAACAGAGCTGGGAGTGGCGCCGGGGGAACCACCTCTGGGCGGAGCTGGTTCAGGTACAATAGAGAACTGGTTGGAGAGAACTTATAGCCTCGGAGGTCAACCCAGACACACTGCCACCCAGAGGCAGAGCCACGAACTGACTCCTCTGTAAATACAGATAAGGCAATAAGGACTGTGGCTTACAACAAGGAGGAACAGTGTATCAGAGGGAAAGTCAACATTCTCCTGAATTCCGGGCGTGCCAATAAGAAGAGTAGAAGATCTGAAGCACCTGCATTAATGCACATTTTTATTTTTATTTTTTTAAATTACTTTTTCTCCTTTTAACTAAGAAAACATTTTTCTTTTTTTTTTTTTTTTCATTTTTCTTTTTCTCCATCCCCCGATTTTGCCCTTTCAGCTACTACATTTTTATTTTTAACTAGTATTATTACCGCTACCATTTTACCAGTTTTTAAAGTGTCATCTTATCTTGTCTTTATTTTATTTTGGGACTAATGTTCTCCATTCTATTTTCATCGTTCCTTTAGCAACATTTTTCTCTACCTCAATTTGCCTCTGTGCTAAACAATCTTCTCCACTTTTTCCCTTTTGCTGTCCTGTTTCTCTTACCCTACTCCAGCTTTAGATCTTCCCTATTCTTTTTACCCTCTGTCAAAATTTAACCCTGCTTAAATATCCTATGTCCAATCCCCTGTTCTAAATCCTTATACACCTTTCCCTTATCTTCCTTCACTATCCATTTTTTTTTCTCTCTCTTCTTCTTCTTTTCTCTCTCTATTGTTTTATCGTTGTTTGCCTGATTGACGAGTATATTGTTTTTCTTTTTTTTTTCTTTCTTTTTTTGATTGTTTGTGAGGTTAGACTGCTTATTCTTTTTATTTTCCTGCCCCTCCCTCCCCCCCCCCCCCCCCCGGTTATTTCTGCGCTTCTCTGTCCCCTTGCGTCGCTTGATATTATTGGTTGTTTGTAGTTTGTATTCATCTCCAGGAATCTGTTGCTGCAATTTGTTGGTATTAGTGGCGGACCTATAGGAGTTTTCTCCTCACATAAATAGTCTCTCCCCCTTTTACACTTCACTCTCTTTTCTCTCTTACTTTTTTTTCTTCTTTCTTTTTTTTTTCTTTTTTTCCTCCTCCTTTTCCCCTCCCTTTTCCAATCTCATTTTTGCACTCCTTTTTTTCTTTCTTTCTTTTTTCTCTTCTACCTTTTTCTCTTCTTTCCCCCTTATCTCCCAACTCTTTTAACTCGGGTGGCCACCTTTATTTGGGGTTAGTAATATCGTAAATACAATAGTGTTCAGTGCCTGGTACGTTGTGCCTTGTTGTGTTGTATTTTGTGCCTCTAAATCAACGCAACAGATTCAAGCAACAGCGGCCTCCTGATCACCACACACTCTGCCTGGGGAACAGTTGCTGCGTCTGAAGCCTCCCTCCACCAGCCAGAAGAGCCACCACAACTGTGAACAGCACCCATCAGAGGCCCTGCTATCAACAGAGGAGCCGCTGCTACCACAACCGCCCAAGGAGCAACCACAGCCCGAGGAGCCACTGCCACCCAGGGAGCAGCCACTGCCACCCAGGGTCCAGCCACTGAACGATTCAACAACTAGTAATGTCAGTGAGATCAAACATGGGTAGACAAAGAAACCCCCAAAGGAAAGAAAAGGAGGACTCGCCAGAAAAGCAGCTAAGTGAGACAGAGATATGCAACATGACGGAAAAAGAATTCAGAATAAGGTTCCTAGAGTACATGCACCGGATGTTCAAGAAGCAAGAAGAAACAGATGAAAAACTCAACTACGTATGCAAGAAGCTAGAAGAAACAGATGAAAAAATCAACAACTTAAGTAAGTCCCAAGAAGAAATGAAGAGCGACATAGCTGCAATAAAAAACACCATTGAAAGTATCAACAGTAGACTGGGAGAAGCGGAGGACCGAATCAGTGAATTAGAAGACAAGGAAGCAAAACACACTCAAACTGTACTGCAAATGGAGAAAAAAATTAAAAGACAGGAGGAGAGCCTAAGGGAACTTTGGGACAACATGAAACGAAGCAACATACGAATAATAGGGGTGCCAGAACAACAGAAAGATGAACATGGATTAGAAAACCTATTCGAAGAAGTAATATCAGAAAACTTCCCTGAGGTGGGGAAGAAAAAAGTCACACAAGCCCAGAGAGTCCCAAACAAGGTGAACCCGAAAAGACCCACACCAAGACACATCATAATTACCATGGCAAATGTTCAGGATAAAGAGAGAATCTTACAGGCTGCAAGAGAGAGGCGGAAAGTAACATACAAGGGATCTCCCATTAGATTATCAAATGATTTCTCAACAGAAACACATCAGGCCAGAAAAGAATGGACGGAAATCTACAAAGTGATGCAAAGCAAAGGACTGAATCCAAGAATACTCTATCCAGCAAGGCTATCATTCAAAATTGAAGGGGAAATAAGAAGCTTCACAGACAAAAAAGGGCTAAGGGAGTTTATCACCACCAAGCCAGCCATGCAAGAAATGCTAAAGGGACTGGTGTAAAAGAAGAAATATCAAGCTCAGAAAGAAAACAGCCACACACACACAAAAAAAAGAAATGGCTACAAACAAGTACCTTTCAATAATAACTTTAAATGTAAATGAACTAAATGCTCCAAATAAAAGACATCGAGTGGCTGAATGGATAAAAAACATGACCCATACATCTGCTGTCTACAAGAGACCCACCTCATTGGAAAGGACTCACACAGACTGTAAGTGAAGGGATGGAAAAATATCTTTCACGCAAATGGAAAGGAAAAGAAAGCTGGGGTAGCAATACTTATATCTGACAAAATACATCTCAAAGTGAAGGCCATAACCAGAGATAAGGAAGGCCACTTCATAATACTAAAGGGATCAATACAACAAGAAGATATAACCCTGGTAAACATATATGCACCCAATGCAGGAGCACCCACATACATAAGAAAACTTCTGGAAGATATCAGGGGAGAGATCGACAATAACACAATCATAGTAGGGGACTTTAATACACCATTGACATCACTGGATAAATCCGCTAGACAAACAATCAGCAAAGAAACAGCAATCCTAAATGACTCACTAGATCAGATGGACTTAATTGACATCTTCAGAACACTACACCCCACAGCTGCGGAATATACATTCCTCTCAGGTGCTCATGGGACATATTCAAAAATAGACCACATATTGGGTCCCAAGCAAAGTCTCCACAAATTCAAGAAGATTGAGATCATAAAAAGCATCTTCTCAGACCACGATGGCATAATGTTAGAAATAAACTACAATAAAAACAACCCAAAATACTCAAACACTTGGAAGCTGAATAGCATGTTATTAAATATTGATTGGGTTACCGATGACATCAAAGAAGAAATTAAAAACATCCTGGACACTAATGACAATGAAAACACAACAATCCAAAACCTCTGGGACACAATGAAAGCAGTCCTGAGAGGGAAGTTTATAGCTCTACAGGCCTATCTCAAAAAACAAGAAAAAATGGTAGTTAATCATCTAACTCTACAACTCAAAGAATTAGAAAGAGAGCAACAAGAAAACCCCAGAGTGAGCAGAAGGAAGGAGATAATAAAGATTAGAGCAGAAATCAATGACATAGAGACCAAAAAAACAATACAGAAAATCAATGAAATCAAGAGCTGGTTCTTTGAAAGGATAAACAAGATTGACAAACCCCTCGCCAGGCTCACCAAGAAGCAAAGAGAAAGGTCCCAAATAAACCAAATCAGAAATGATAGAGGCGAAATAACAACAGACCCCACAGAAATACAAATGATTGTTAAACAATACTACGGGCAACTCTACTCCAACAAACTAGACAACCTGGAGGAAATGGAAAAATTCCTAGAAAAATACAACATTCCAAAACTCAATCAGGAAGAATCTAAAAACCTCAATAGGCCAATAACTATGGAAGAAATTGAAGCAGTCATCAGAAAGCTTCCAGCAAACAAAAGCTCAGGGCCAGACGGCTTCACAGGGGAGTTCTACCAAACATTCAAGGAAGAACTAAAACCTACCCTCCTCAGACTACTACAAAAAATTCAAGAGGAAGGAACACTTCCAAGCTCATTCTATGAAGCCAGCATCACCCTAATACCAAAACCAGGTAAAGACATCACAATGAAAGAGAATTACAGGCCAATATCCCTCATGAACATAGATGCCAAAATCCTCAACAAAATCTTAGCAAATCGGATCCAGCAGTACATCAGAAGGATCATACACCATGACCAAGTAGGATTTATCCCAGAGATGCAAGGATGGTACAACATCCGTAAATCAATAAATGTGATACATCACATAAACAAATTGAAAGAAAAAAACCACATGGTCATATCAATTGATGCAGAAAAAGCATTCGACAAAATCCAACACCCATTTTTGATAAAAACTCTCAGAAAGGTGGGAATAGAAGGATCATACCTCAACATAATAAAAGCCATATATGACAGGCCCACAGCCAACATCATACTCAATGGTCAAAAACTAACACCATTTCCCCTAAGAACAGGAACAAGACAGGGATGCCCACTCTCACCACTCCTGTTCAACATAGTACTGGAAGTATTAGCCATTGCAATTAGGCAAGAAGAAGAAATAAAAGGCATCCAAATTGGAAAAGAGGAAGTAAAACTGTCCTTATTTGCAGATGACATGATATTATACATACAAAACCCTAGAGACTCCATCAAAAAGCTACTAGACTTAATACATGAATTTGGCAATGTAGCAGGAGACAAAATTAACCCCAAGAAATCTGAGGCATTTCTATACACCAATAGTGAACTTTCAGAAAGAGAGATTAGAAAAACAATCCCATTTACCATCGCACCAAAAAAATTAAGATACCTAGGAATAAACTTAACTAAAGAGGTTAAAGACCTCTACTCAGAAAACTACAGGACGTTGAAAAAAGAGATAGAGGAAGACATAAACAGATGGAAGAACATACCATGTTCTTGGATTGGTAGAATCAACATCATTAAAATGTCCATACTACCCAAAGCAATCTATAAATTCAACGCACTTCCCATTAAAATACCAATGGCCTTCTTCAAAGATCTAGAACGAACTCTCCAAAAATTCATCTGGAATAAAAAAAGACCCCGAATAGCTGCAGCGATCCTGAGAAAGAACAAAGTAGGTGGGATCTCAATGCCAGATATCAAACTGTATTACAAAGCCACTGTTCTCAAAACTGCCTGGTACTGGCACAAGAACAGACATATAGACCAGTGGAATAGAATAGAGAGTCCAGAAATTAGCCCGAACCAATATGCTCAATTAATTTTTGACAAAGGAGGCATGAACATACAATGGAGCCAAGATAGTCTCTTCAATAAATGGTGTTGGGAAAATTGGACAGATATATGCAAGAAAATGAAACTAGACCACCAACTTACACCATACACAAGAATAAACTCAAAATGGATAAAGGACTTAAATGTACGACAGGAAACCATAAAAATTCTAGAAGAATACAAAGGCAACAAAATCTCAGACTTATGCCAAAACAATTTCTTCACTGATACAGCTCCTAGGGCAGTTGAAACTAAAGAGAAACTGAACAAATGGGACTACATCAAAATAAAAAGCTTCTGCACAGCAAAAGAAACCATCAACAAAACAACAAGAAAACCCACCTCTTGGGAAAACATATTTGCCAACGTCATATCTGATAAGGGCTTAATCTCCAAAATTTATAGGGAACTCATACAACTTAACAAAAAGAAGATAAACAATCCAATCAAAAAATGGGCAAAGGATCTAAATAGACACCTTTCAAAAGAGGACATTCAGAAAGCCAAGAGACATATGAAAACATGCTCAAAGTCACTAATCATCCGAGAGATGCAAATCAAAACAACAATGAGGTACCATCTCACACCTGTCAGAATGGCCATCATCAACAAATCAACAAACAACAAGTGCTGGAGAGGATGTGGAGAAAAAGGAACACTTGTGCACTGCTGGTGGGAATGCAGACTGGTGCAGCCACTATGGAAGGCAGTATGGAGGTTCCTCAAAAAATTGGAAATGGAACTCCCATTTGACCCTGTGATCCCACTACTAGGAATATATCCCAAGAAACCAGAAACACCTATCAGAAAGGATATATGTAACCAGATGTTCATAGCAGCACAATTCACCATAGCTAAGATCTGGAAACAGCCTAAGTGCCCATCAGTAGATGAATGGATTAGAAAACTGTGGTACATCTACACGATGGAATACTATTCTGCTGTTAAAAAGAAGGAACTCCTACCATTTGCAACATCATGGATGGAACTGGAGAGCATTATGCTAAGTGAAACAAGCCAGTCAATGAAGGAAAAATACCACATGATCTCACTCATTCATGGATAATAAAGACCATTACAAACTTTTGAACAATAATAGATACAGAGGCAGAGCTGCCTCAAACTGATTGTCAAACTGCAGTGGGAAGGCCAGAGAGAGTTGGGGGGCAGGAGGGAGGGGAGTAAGAGATCAACCGAAGGACTTGTATGCATGCATATAAGCATAACTAATGGACATAAGACACTGGGGGGTAAGGGAGGGTAGGGGTTTGTCAAGGGCGGGGGGGAAAAAAGGACACTTATGTAATACCCTTTGTAATACTTTAAGCGAAAAATTAAAAAAAAAAAAGACAGGGAATTGCTCCATCAGTACAAAGGTCTCCCTCAAGCTACCTCTTCATAGTGACACTCAACCTCTCACCCTAACCCCTAGCAATCACAAATTTGTTTTCCATCTCCAGACTGTTGACATTTAGAATATGCCATCTAAATGAAATCATAGGAGAATGTGACCATTTGAGATGAACATTTTCTCACTTGGCACAATGCCCTTGAGATGCATCCAAAATATTACATGTATTTATTGCTGACCGGTATTTCATAAGGTGTGCCACAATTTAACCATTTACTTATTGAAGGGCATTGGTGGTTTACGGTTTTTGTATATTAAAACTAAACTCCTATGAATAATTATGTACATGTTTTATGTTGACATAAGTTTTAATTTCTCTGGAATGCTCAGAAGTCCAGTGATTAAGTTGTATGGTAAATGTATAATTAATTTTTAAAAATTGATGCATTGCTTTAGAGTGGCTGTACTATGTTACATTCCCACCAGCAATGTCTGAGAGATCCAGTTTCTCTGCATTCTCTCCAGCAATTGATGTTATCATTTTTCCCAGCAGTGATCCTACTGAGTCTGTAATATCTTACTGAGGTCTTCATTTGCATTTCCCTTATGGCAGTGCTATTGCACATTTTTAAATGTACTTATTTGCCATCTCCTTTCATGAAATATCTGTCCACACTCTTTGCCCTTTTTATCTGAGTTCTTTATGTACTCTAGATACAAGTTCTTTTTTAGACAGGTGAATTGCCAATGTTTTCTTCCAGTCTGTAGCTTGTCTTTTCAACCTTTTAACAGGTTTGTTTGTTTTTGTCAGAGCAATAGTTTTTAATTGTGATGAAATCCAATTTATCTGTTTTCCTATCTAGATCATGCTTTTAGTGTCATGCCCAAGAACTCTTCAGTGAGCCATAAGGTCCTGAAATTTTGCCCCATGTTTTCTTTTGAAGGTATTAGAGAGTTTACATTTAAATCTATGATGTATTTTGAGTTAGTTTTGACTAAGGTGTGATGTTTAGTAGAAGTTCATTGTTTGCATTGGATATCCACTTACTCCAGCCCCATTTATTGGAAATGCTATGCTTCTGCATTTGAATTGCTTTTGAAACTTTGTCAAAAATCAGTGGCTACACTTGCAGGGTTCTCTATTCCGTTCCGTTTTCCATGTGTCTAACCCTCTGCCAATACAACCAAGTTTTGATTACAATAGCTATATAAGTTTTGAAATTAGAGTGACTTCTCCATTATTCCTCTTTTTCACAATTTTTAGCTATTGCAATTTCTAAGACTTTCCATATAAAGTTTAAATTTAGTTTAGTCTTCTCCATGCCTACAAAAATCTTGCTTGCATTTTGATGGGAATTACATTAAACCTGCGAGTGCTTGAAAACAAAGTACATTTTACTATTGTTGTGTAGGTGTACTCTATAAATGTTAATTTGCTCTTATTATAGTCATTTTATCATTTTGTAATGTACATCTCTGTCTTTAATAATTTTCTTTGCTCTGAAGTCCACTTTATCTGATATTAACATAGCCAGTATTGCTTTTTTGATTAATGTTTGTACTTTATATCTCTTCCCATACTTTTACTTTCAATATACCTAAATTATTAGACTTTAAGTGAGTTTCTTATATACAACATAGAGGTGGGTGATGTTTTTTTGTTTGTTTCTTGTTTACCACTCTGCCAATCTCTGTCCTTTAGTGTTAATTTAATGTAATTACTGGTAGACTAGAGCTTAAATCTACATCTTTATTCATTTTTTTTTTGTATTTGCTCTCCATTTATCTGTTTTCTGTGTCCTTCCTTCCTGTGATTACATAAATTTTTTAAAAATTGAATTTTCCTTTACCTACGTGGTTTTTTAATGCATTTCTTTGTATAACTTTTTAGTGTTTTTTTGTTTGTTTTGAAAGGTAATTACTATAAAATTTGCTCTGTATAGTTTTTTTTAGTGGTTATTCTAGGTATTATATGTACATAACTTATCATAGTCAATGGTGTTACCATTTTACCGGTAATAATGAAGGTTAGAAATCTTGTGCCTCTTTATATTCTTTTCCCTCTCCTTTCACAAGGTAAGTGTCTTTCTATCTCCTCTACATACATTTAGAACCCGATAAGTGTTATAAATTTGCTTCAACTGTCAAATTTAATTAAGGAACCTCAAGGAAAAAGTGTCTATCACATTTACCCATGTTTACTCTTCCTTCCTGAAGTTCCAAGGCCCCTTCCTCTCTCATATCCTTTCTGCTTGCAGCATTCTGCTCCATTAGTCCCTCCGTGGGTCTGCTGGTGGCAACCGCTGTCTTCCTCATCTAGGAATGTTTTGTTTCCCCGCTCCATCCCAAAGCTTATTTTCATTTGAGTATGGGTTCTGGATTGACACTTTTTTCTCACTTTTTTCTTCTAGTCCCTGAAAACTGTTGTGCCTCTTTCCCTTGTCATCAGCGGCTACTAATGATAAATCTGCTGTCATTTATCTTGTTTCAGATGAGGTGTCATCTTTCTCTGACTACTTTAAGCATTTTTTTTCTTTTTTGTTAGTTTTAAGATGTTTTATTATATATCTTCATGTGGCTTTCTTTGCATGTATCTTGATTGGAATTCACTCACTTCTAGAATTGCAGGTTTACAGCTCTTCCCAAATTTTGGAAATTTTTATGCTACATTTATTTTTTAATAATGTTTCATTCCTAACCTTTTTCTCCCCTCCTCTGGGAACCAAATGACATAAGTTTTAGATTTTGTGAGGAATCGAGCCCTCAATTTTCCTGAGGCTCTGTTCATTTCATTAAAAGTCTAATTCTGTCTGTTGTTCAGTTTGGGGCATTTTTATTGTTTTATGTCAAGTTCACTGGATCCTTTTCTGTGTTCTCCATTCTGCTGCTGAATCCATCCTTTTGAGTTTTTATTTTCCAGTGCTAACACTTCCACTTGATTTTTCTTACATCTTCTCTTTCTTTAATATTTTGACTGGAGAATTTTTAATTTTTTAATTGTTTCAAGCATGTTTGTAATTGCTTGTTGAAGCATTTTTATAATGACTGCTTGAACATTTTTGTCAGAAAGTTCTAACATCTGTGTCAACTTGGTTTTATAGCTTCTGTCGGTTGGCTTTTCTTACTCAATTTGAATTGTTCCTTATTCTAAATATGACAAGTGATTTGCCATTAAAACCAGGACCTTTTGCATATTACATTATGAGACATTGGATCTTATTTAAATCTGTATTCCTCTGACACTGCTCCAGTGAGGGAAGGGAGAAGTGGATATCCAGGTTCCCCACTAGGTTTCCACTAGTAGACCCTGACTGAGAGGGACAAGGTTTCCTCTGAGACTCTGAGGTGGTAACTTGTGACTGCTGGGTGTGGGTGAAAGTCCTAACTCTCCAATAGAATTCCTCTGACACCATCCTACTGTGCAAAGGTGGAGGTGAAAGTGCAAGCTACCCATGTGGTCTGCACTAACACTGCAGAAGGAAACCCGCTCTTCACTGGGCAAAGGATGAAAGTCTTGGCTCTCCACTCAGCCTTGCTTCACACCATGTGCAGAGGGAGCGTGTTGGGGAACCTCATAACAGCCTGGTAACAGTGGAGGTCTTGGTTCTCAATTTGACCATAACTGCCAAGTGGCCATTTATTGTGTGATTTTAGGCTAGAATACAGCAGTTATTGTTTAAAAGTTTTTCCTCTTACCAGGCTACCCTTTCCTGATATTTTTACTTGAGAAATCAGCGGGTTCTTGGGGCATTTATTTATTTAGTCTTCAGCTGCTAGCACTGCCAGGTTGCCAACTTCTCTAATATCTTGTCTGGAATAAATGCAGCAAAAAGAAAAGCCAGGGATCTCACCACGATGTTATTTGAGTTAGGCTTTTTCAGTGTGCATGCATTTCCTTTTCACGGCAGTCAGTCTAACTCTGTGCCTCATATCAGTACTGGATCTCGATAGGAGTGTCTTGCCCTTTCTCCAACGAAAGCAGATCTCTGCTTGGTATCAATAAACATCCTGGATTCAAACCAGTTTCCAACCCCTTTGCTGGGAGTGGAGATTCTTTCCAGAAGCAGTGGATTTGTACCTGTGCCCTAGGAAGGCGTGTGCCTCCTACCCTCCCCAGAGGTGTGTGCTTTGCTTCTCCTCCCTGTCCAGAAACAATGGGATTTTGCCTAATCAGTGATGACAAGAGTGCTTGCTGCTGCTCTCCCAGGTTAAAGCTTTCACTGTGTACTAGAGAGGGGCTGGGAAGATGCATGGCTTTGGCCCTGCACCCCAGTATCAGCTGACCACTTCCTGCATGCTTATGTCATGGAGAGAACTCTCTCTAGTTTCCTTCCCTGCCTCCAGTCTTTCTTATGAGCACCCAGCGGAAACCTTTCGGAAAGAACTCTTGAGTTAGTGTGAAATCCCTGTGTCTGTGGCTCCTAGCTATTCTAAACTGGCTTGCTAGTTGTATAGGAAACCTTAAGAAATCATTAACATTTTAGTTGATTTTTTTCTTACCAAATGGAAAGCTGACCATCCCCTTCTGTACTCTGCAAACGATAAAGCAGTTTATATGTCCTATTTCTACTTGGAAGGTCCGGTCGCTATTTGGAATTCAGTTTAATTGGTTGACCTGCAACCTTAGCTCTCTTATGGGATAAGAAAAAGTTGTGATTTTGGAGATTAGTTGTTTTTTTTTCTTAATGTTAAGGTGGGAGTGAAATTCTCCTGCAACTTTCTAGATCTCAATCATAAGTAGAACCACAAAGGTCTTTGCATGCCAGTTTTCTAAAGACAAGTTGTGGACTTTAATAAAAATTGGACCCAAATGATAAAAGAAATATACACACCTTATTGGAATTAATGTGTGCATATATGTAAATACAATAAATAATCCTAAGGCAACAAACCTATTTTAACAAAGATGCTAATTACCAATAACCCCTACACAGATTATTAGTTTAATAATAGTGTTTAGGACGGTGCTCTTTTATTGTTGGAATCAGAGACTTAATTTTTCCACTCTGGTCCTCCCACCTGTGTCTATTGTCCATGTAGGACTATATATGCCCATAGTTTTCAGTTCCTTCTCATAAATGGTGTATTAATTAGAAGTTCTCAGCTTCTTCTCACCACTTACCATATTGTTTAGTCTTACAACATTCAAATAAACAATACTTTTACTTCAATATCTAATTGTGACTGTATAAAATATGCTGGAAACCTAAGATGTTTCATTACATAATCCTATACAATAAAAGTCTAATATGCAAACAGACTGAACAGCAGAACGACTGGTCACTATGACGCACACTGACCTCCAGGAGCTGCCCCCCTAGTGGTCAATATGCTCCCATAAGGGGAGCACCACTCAGCCAGAAGCCCTGAGCGGGCTCATGGCTGGCGAGCACAGCAGTGTTGGAAGGAGCCTCTCCCGCCTCCAAACAGCACTAAGGATGTTGGTCATCCCTCAAGGGCTCCCAGATTGTGAGAGGGTGCAGGCCAAGCTGAGGGACCCCCAAAAGTGCATGAATTTCATGCACTGGACCTCTAGTCTCTACATGAGATCCTCATGATC
Organism: Myotis yumanensis; assembly: GCF_028538775.1. Taxonomy (NCBI): domain Eukaryota; kingdom Metazoa; phylum Chordata; class Mammalia; order Chiroptera; family Vespertilionidae; genus Myotis; species Myotis yumanensis. The sequence continues at coordinate 45,528,278 of NW_027223757.1, forward strand.
TTCGTGGCATCTGTGATGGCAGCGTTTACTAGTAGGTCTGTCTTCTTTCAGATTTAACTATGGTTTAAGCTGAGACTTACTTTAGTCCTATGACTCAAAGTCTGTTTCCCTATGGATGTTTTCAGTGCCTTAGTAATTCTACTTACCCCTTGGGTTACACAGTTCACTATGGCTTTTTTTATTTCATGTTTATGAGTGTTGGTATGCACAGTACAAAATAAAAAAAAAAATCTTTCCTACAATATGCCGTATAGACCAATGATCTAGGTTATTTGCTTTAAAGGATCTCCAGATTGAGAAACAGAGAAATAGGGGCAGAGGGTGGGGGTGGGCTGGAGGGGGTCAATTGGGGAAAAAGGGGGACAATAGTGATATTTTTAACAATAAAGATTTTTTAAAATTTTTAAAAAGAGAAACAGAGAAATAAAATAACTACTCATTAAAATACAATTTGATGACTAAGATTTTAAGGCAGTGCTATCCCATAGAACTTGTAGTGATATAGACATTGAGCACTTTAAATGTGACTGACATTACTAATAAAATGAATTTTCAAATTTTATTTTAAGTAATTTAAATAGCTACATATAGCTAGTGGCTACTGCACTGAACACCAGTTATAAAGCAAATAAACACATTAGAAGAGATCCAGAGATTATTACTAAAATAAGTTTTGAATATTGGTTCTAATTTAGCCACATGTACATAGAAAAGGGACTTGAACATCAATAGAAAGTTACAGAGGTGTGAGGGAGTGTGCTAAGTTTAGGAAGCTATAAGGTTTTCCTGGTATGGTTCAGCTGACAGTACCTTAGATGTGGAGGTACAATGGGGGGTTAAAAGCAATGAGGGCTTTTTCTGTCATACCGAGAAATTTATATTTCATTCTGTTGGCATGGGAGGCCAGTTAAGAATTCGAAAGAAAATAGAAAAAATCAGATTCATATTAGAAAGACTATCTCTTAGAATCATAGAGACCTAGTTAAAATTAAGTAAGGACCTAGACTAATCATATCCTATATAATAAAAGCGTAATGTGCAAATCAACTGAAAGGTGGAATGACCGGTCAGCAGGGGGCGGGGCCAGTGAGCAGGTGGTGCCAGGCCAGCCAAGGCCCATGCCAGTGGGCAGAGGGAGGGGACGGTGATGGGGGGCGGTGTTGGCCAGCGATGATGGAGGGGTAATGGGGGGGGGGGCAGGGCCCGCTGCTCGCCAGCCAGCGCTGTCCCCTGATTGGCCCGCCGGGTTGCCTCCTGCAGAGGAGGGGGCCTAAGCCTCACTCAGACATCCCCTGAGGGCTCCCGGATTGTCTGAGGGCACAGGCCAGGCTGAGGAATCACTCTCCTCCCCCAACTGCACAAATTTTCACGCACTGGGCCTCTAGTTATGTAATAAATAAAATGATCAAATAGATCAAAGAAATATCAATGCAATAGTTATACATCTACGAAACACTTAACAAAACCAATCAAATAAGTGACCACAAAGAAATAATATTTAAATCAAAATCAAATGTAGAAATTGTAAAGACTCAAGTACCTACTCATAAACATTGTGACCATAATTATATTTATGTTGATGGAAGAAGATTTGACTTTGGATGGTGGGCACACAGTGCAATATATAGATCTTGTAATATAGAAACCCATACCTGAAACCTACATGATCATAATATCACCCCAATCAATTTAATAAATAAAAGCTTAGCAAAAAAAGTTATATAAAAAGTGTTTCACAATATGCCACTTCAATGATAACTGAAAATATGTCATTTTGTGCCCTGAATACTTTTTTCAACCTAGTGTTTTAAACTTATGTACTTTGACTTTGACCACGAGGTCAAGTTTGGCTTGATCCTGTGGCAGCTCTATTTGTAAGAGGGTTTAGGTAAGATATTCATGCCACCTTAAAGAAAATACTGTTTACTGTCCATCTCCAAGTCTGAATTTAAATAAAAATAATATTTAATGTGTCTATCATGCTGTGGAAAGAATGTGATCCTTATTTGAGTTTTGTTAATTTGGGTTTAGATTTTAATCTCTCTCAAATTCTCTTTTGTATTCCCCTAGTAACCTAAACAGATGCACAAGTCATATTTATCATAATTAACCCATTTACTTTTATTTTTTTATTCTCTTTTATTAATGATTCTTCTGAATAGCTTATGGTTTCTACTAAATCTATTCATTGTCAGGGTGCATGGAATAATCACAGTCTTTGAAAAATGGAGCAATTGTTTTACATTACCAAACAACAAATATAATTTGATTGATTTTCAGTAGTCAGGTTTTCAAAATATTTCAAAGTCATATTATAAGCTTTTAATCAATTCAGTGAAAGGTTAATATTTTGAAATATCAGGGCCCAATATATTTCAACCATTATTTTGAATAATAGATACCATTTCAAACAAAATGAATTTCAAATTTGTAGCATTTGGTAAATACATTATGTGCGCTTTAAGGAAATAATTAAGATATAGAGTACAGAAATATTTTTAGAATGGGATACTAAATAAGCTGAGAAGTACACACAAATCAAATACTCAATTATTTTAAATATATTAAGAATTAAACATTGGAATATTCCATAATAGTTTTCATGCATGTATTTAAAGTACACTGAACTGGTTCTCTGACCACATTATTTTAGAGTAGTATTACTTAGCAGGTGAGTGCATTTAATAATTAAAGGCCTAAAAGCAGTCAATATAAAGTAATGTCATGGTATTGTCCCTGGAGAGAGCATTATGTGCAGGTTTGGTTTGTTGACTTCATTCATTTATTCTAAAATACATCTGTTGTACACCAATGACATTTAAAAAGAGATTAGCCAAGAGACTATGGCATTTAGGTGAGTAGACAGTAGGTGGGAATAAAAAGGTGAATAAAGCATGTTTCTTGCCTCAAAGTTAAAGTACTGTTACTTATGGGTAATGAAACAAAGGGGTGATGAGTGTTACAAATGTGGTAACTGAAGAATCCAACCAAAATTAACTTGTTAAATGCATTTCTTACAGTATCATCAGAGTATTTAAATTTTCATTGCATATTTTATAACTTTCTGCTAATTATTTACTACTCTTTTTCTATGCATTACATTTAAAAATTTAGATGTTTCTCATTTCCTACAGTAAATATCTTTAAAAACAATTCTAATACATAACTTCATGTTAAGAAATACCAACTAAAAAATCTTCAATTATTAACTTCATTTTCCTGATAATCCATTTTAAATATAAAAAATACTGAAGGTGTAAGAAGAATCAATCAATACTTTTTTAAAGTAAGTTAAAGAAAGTGGTTTCAATTAAGTAATCTGACTTTATATATTCAAAATATTTAAAAATAAAGCTCTTAATTCTACTGATGGATAACCATCTATTACAATCAAGAATATATTTTAATCTGTACAGGGTTTGTAAGATAGTAAACACTTATTAACTTAGCAAAGTACTCCAGCCTTAACATATTTGTTGGCTCATTCTTCTATTATATGTTCACAGTAGTTTTACAATGACTAGAAAATAAAAACCTGTTTTTAAAAAACTATAAAATGCTATTTTAGAAAAAAGTACCCATTCTACATGATATAAAAATTGCTTTCCAAGAAGAATTGTGCAGCATGCATAGATAATGACAGACCTATTCTAAGAAGGCTGGTGAGATTTTTAAGCTAAGAACTTTTCAAGTGAGATTTTCCAGTCATAATACCGTAAATAGTGACTGAAAATAAACACAGATTTTTCTGAGAGGTAATTTTACATTTTGCCCCATATTTGTCACAACATTCCACCTGTAAAATATTTCTGATTTCTTACCTTACCTGACCCATTAACAGTCTTCCTCCCCAATTTCATGCTTCAGTGTGATCACTAACAAAACAGTCTACAGTCCTTAGCTGAGAGGTAATAGCATTTCTGAATGACCTAAAATCCCTTGGAATTGTACTCTACCTGATTTTCAAGGGGTGTAATCCATTTGTATGCTCCAAACTTTCTATTTGAATTTGCATCAGGTCATGTAATATCAGTTTCTTTTGTGTCATCTGATGTAGCAATAACTTTATATAATGTGACACTGTGAATGTAGAGTTTAAAAACAAACAAACAAACCTCTCTTCCACAGGAGTGGGATCCATCAAATGCTGCATCTGTCCAATATCACTGACCTATTAATGGGTGAAACTACTAAATACAAACTATATAGCTAGTTTTGCAAATCTCAGTATAACTATTATATGCTGATGTTAGCTACATCATTTTATACTATGAATGTATTTTTCTTACATTTAATTAAATAGAAGCTAATACATCAAAACAAGAAAAAATAAATTACTGAAATTTTATTTTCCCCTCCCACCTATGGGAGCTGTGAGGTTGGAATGTTCGGAAGTAATATCACTACCACTGAATTTCATTTATATACTCGAGCAGTGAATCCTGGGGATGGAGCATATTCTTGCCTGGAATGTGGTAGGTAAAGTAAAGTGAATTCTATCTTTAAGGGTGTACTTCTGTATTGTTTTCTAGATTAGGGACTGACAGGGACTAAATTTGGGAGGGGCAACTTGTGGGACATACAGCCTTTGTAGCAACTACTGCCTCTGTGACCTGAAAGCAGCCATAGAGCATATGAAATACGATTTTCTGGTTTTCTAAATAAAAGTTTTCTAAATAAAAATTTACTGAAATACAGCCACTGCAGGAAGCTGTCCATTGTCTTCACTAGCAGGGAGGTGTGGACAAGGAAACCGAAAGGCTGATGACCCTTGAGATCTGGCAAAGGTCAGGACTGTGCACCCACTGTTTAGTCCCAGGGGTGGGCAAACTTTTTGACTTGAGGGCCACAATGGGTTCTTAAACTGGACCTGAGGGCCAGAACAAAAGCATGGATGGAGTGTTTGTGTGAACTAATATAAATTCAAGGTAAACATCATTACATAAAAGGGTACGGTCTTTTTTTTTTTTTTTAGTTTTATTCATTTCAAACGGGCGGATCCAGCCCTTGGGCCGCATTTTGCTGGGCTGGTAGACAATGGTAGCTAAAGCAACTTCCACACCAGATAGTGATGTAAATCCTTACTGATAAGATAGTCTGCCTGTTACTGGAACTTGTCTGCCTAAGGGCTATAGGTGTATTCCAAACTAAATAAAAGGTTGGGGAGGCTTGGGCACCAGTGGAAGTCCTTCCCCTTGAGTTGGGCTTGCCTGCCTGGCCCCCAATATTTCCAAATTATCTCTTGTCTTGTCTCTTTCATTTGAGTGCGGCCCTTCCTCCAGATCCTGAATCCTGAATCATTCGGGACATGGGGGAACATTCACAAGCCACACCATTTTTTTTTTTTCCATATGATCTTTGGCTGCTTTCAGGTTACAAAGGCAGTAGTTGCTACAAAGGCTGTAAGTCCCACAAGTTGCCCCTCCCAAATTTAGTCTCGAGCCCTTTACAGAAAATGTTTGCCAACCTCTATTCTAGATTTTTTTTAAGAACTGTGAACTGCTGGTTACATGATACTAAAACAGACAATATCACCCAGCCAGTGTGGCTCAATGGTTGAGCATTAACCTATGAACCATGGGGTCAGGGTTTGATTCCAAGTCAGAGTACATGCCTGAGTTGTGGGCTCGATCCCCAGTAGGGGGCGTGCAGGAGGCAGCTGACCAATGATTCTCATCATTGATGTTTCTATGTCTCTCTCTCTCTCTGAAATAAGTGAAAATATTAAAAACAAAAAATTAAAAAAAAACCAGACAATATCATAAGAATTCTTTGCAAGGTGTCATAATTTTAAAAAGTAAATAAATTTGTTGAAACACTAAAAGAAACAAGTTTCCAAGTAAGTTCCAGGAAACAGTCATATCTCATAGTTGAAGGGGTTTTTGTTTCTTATTTAGTACAATGTCCCATTGCTTCTTATTAAGAAAGCAAGCATTTGGAAAGAGCAATCCACCCACTCCTAAGGAGAGTTGGTAAGGCACTAGGGCTAGAAGAAACTTGCCCTGAGCAGTGAGGCATGTGTGCTTCTAGTCCAATAAAGGAACAGGGACTAAATGGTGATAGAAGGGGACTAGACTTTGATGGTGAACGCACAATACAATATACAAATGACATATTATAGAATTGTACATGTGCAACCTATACAATATTATTAACCAATGTCACCCAAGAAAAGTCAATAAGAGGAAAGTTTCAAAAAAAAAAATGTTAAAGAACAGTGAGTTTCACTGTTAGAAAAGAATCCAAGGCTATATATAGCACACTGAACTACACACTGTATTTCCATTCAACAAACTGATCACCTTCTCTGGGCTGGGTCCTATAAGAGAATCTGAAACTGATTTTATATTGCTACAACAACATCTTTACATTCTATTCCCTAGTCACATTGGGAGGGAAAGTTTATAGTCTTCTTTCTGTCAAAAAAAAAACATTTCTGAAGAGAGTTACAGATGATGGCATGATATTGGGCTAGGTGATAGATGGGCTAATCAGTAGAAGGCAATAATAAGTTTGTTAAAAGCAGTCTACAATGAGGATTACAGATATAATGCAGCAATGGACAATGGTCAATAGATCCCATGGAAGGTCAATAGATCCCATGGAAGGGACCTTTATCACTAGAATTCCAGTGTGTATTAAGAAGTAGATGCCAGCATCTAGAACTGTGCATGGTTTGATGAGGAAATAGACTTTCTTTTGCTGTCATCTGATGATATCTAAATGTTGTTATTTAACATTTCCATTAGAGGAAGAAGTGTCTTATATAAACAGCATAGGTGTACCAGTTAATAATGTGGATTTTGTAATCAAAACATGATAATTTCCAGAGAAACATCAAAAGTGCTTTATTCAAATAATGTCCATTGCTAGTTACACATTTCCCCATCTTTCAGGTATTTGTGGATACCGTCCCAATAGAACTTTTCTTGTTTTGAGGCAAGCCATTCAGAGACCCAATTTTCCATTTCTTCATACATTTTGAAGTGCTGCTCAGAAAGTGTGTGTGCCATCGATAGGAACAAATGGTAATGTGAAGGAGCAAGGTCTGGTGAATACGGTGGGTGGGTTAATACTTCTCAGGCAAGTATTTCACTTACATGTGGAATCTTAAAAAAATAAAATAAACAGAACAAAACTAAAACAGACTCATAGAAACAGAATAAACTGATGGTTGCTAGGAGGAAGGGGAGTGGAGGGATCATTTACAAAGGTTAAAGGGAATATAATCAATAATAGTGTGATAACTTTGCAAGGTGGCAAATGGTTACTAGACTTAATATGGTGATCACATCATAAGGTACATTGTAAGGTCTTATCATTATTTTATACTAGAGGCCCAGTGCACAAAAATTTGTGCAATTGGGGGGGGTCCCTCAGCCCGGCCTATGCACTCTTGCAGTCTGGGACCCCTCCGAGGATGTCCACCTGCTGGCTTAGGCCCGCTCCCTGGGGGATCAGGCCCAAGCTGGCAGTCAGACATCCCTCTGGCAGCCTGGCAGCCCTCGGGGGTTGTCCACTTGCCAGTGGGGAGCAGGCCTAAGCTGCAGTCGGACATCCTTAGCACTGCTGAGGAGGCAGGAGAGGCTCCTACCACCTGTGGGAAACCACCTATTGTCTTCACTAGCAGAGAGGTGTAGACAGAGAACCCAGAAGGCTGGTGACCTTTGAAGCCCTAGCAAAGGTCAGAGCTGTGCACCACCTCTGTTAATCCAGCTGAAGCAACCTCCCCACCTTTACTTGTGTAAATCCTTATTGATAAGAAAGTCATGTAAATCCTTATTGATAAAATAGTCTGTGTGTCACTGGAACCTCCCTGCCTAAGGGCTATGGGTGTATCTCATACCAATAAAAGCTTGGTGAGGCCTGAGCACCAGTGGAAGTCCTTCCTCTTGAGTTGGACTTACCCGCCTGGCACCCCAATATTTCCAAATTATCTCATCTCTTCTTTTTCATTTGTGTGCGGCTCCTCTTCCAGATCCTGAACCCTGAACCACACGGGACGTGGAGGGAAGCATTTACCACAACCACCACAGCTATACTGGCAGCCATCAGCCTGGCTGTGGCTAACCAGAGCTCCCTCTATGGGAGTGCACTTACCACCAGGGGGCAGCTCCTGCATTGAGCATCTGTCCCCTGGTGGTCAGTGTGCGTCATAGTGACCAGTCATTCCCAGTCATTCTGCTGTTAGGGTAAGTTTGCACATTACCCTTTTATTATATAGGATAGAGACCTGGTGCATGGGTGGGGGCCGGCTGGTTTGCCCTAACGGGTGTCCTGGATCAGGGTGGGGGTCCCGCTGGGGTGCCTGGCCAGCCTGAGTGAAGGGTTGATGGGTGTTTGCAGGCTGGTCACACCCCCTTCAGGGTGGGGGTCCCCACTGGAGTGCCTGGCCAGCCTGGGTGAGGGGCGGATGGCTGTTTGCAACTGGTCACAACCCCTTCAGGGTGGGGGTCCCCACTGGGGTGCCTGGCCAGCCTGGGTGAGGGGCTGATGGCTGTTTGAAGGCTGGTCAAGCCGCCCCCCCCCCCCCCCCCTCAGTAGGTACCCTCACCCCATGGAGGTTTGGCCAGCCTGGGTGAGGAGCTGATGGCTGTTTTCAGGCTGGCCACACCCCCTTTAGGGTGGGGGGGGTCCCCACTGGAGTGCCTGGCCAGTCTGGGTGAGGGGCTGAGGGCCGTTTTCAGGCTGGCCAAGACCCCCCGGTGACAAAAGCTCCCAGCCTCTCTTTTTTTTTTTTATTCTGGGATTTATTTACCTTCTATAATTGAAACTTTGTAGCCTTGAGAGGAGCTCAGAGCCGGCCAGGGCGGGCGGGAGGGAAGCCGCCTACTCGCTCTAGCTCCGTGGCCACAGCTGGCTGAAAGCAGGTATCTGGGGTTTATTTACCTTCTATAATTGAAACTTTGTTGCTTTGAGTGGAGCTCAGAGCCCGACGCGGCAAGCAGGAAGCTTGGCTTCCTCCATCATTGGGGCAACCAAGCCTCCTGCTTGCTCCAGCTCCATGGCTGCCGGCCGCCATCTTGGTTGGGTTAATTTGCATATAGTCGCTCTGACTAGCTGGTGGGCATGACTTAAGGCATGGTGAAGATATGGTCAATTTGCATGTTTATCTTTTATTAGTGTAGATACCTGAAACTAACATAGTATTTATGCCAATTACACTTTAATAAAAATATTATCTTAAAAAATACCCCATCACAAGAATGTTAGCCAAATCGTACCTTCTATTTATCCCTAGCCATATCAACCTAAGAGCAGTCACCTTGCTTTCACCTTTCATGACTAATCCATTTGCTGAGGATTCTGCCAACTTGCCTAACTCTGCCTGTCTGGCTAGAAAATGCCGTGTGCTTAAGTTCTACTTCAATCTATTCTGAATCTCCTGGAAACATACAACTTTCATTTCCTGAAGACACCTTAGTGTCTCTGTTAATCTAATTAGGATCCTTGAATTCTGTGTTTTCTACCCTGAAAGGGCCCTATCTTCATTGATGACTCAGTTGTTGGTTCGAGCTATAGCTATTCTTATCCTCTGTGGTTCTTTGTTTTGCTTTCTGCAATTACCAACCACAATGGTTCTGGCAAGAAATTTTGCTAAAAATGTCAGGGTTAAATCCCTTCTTTCCCGCATTAAAACCAATTTATCCTGAATGAGGCTCAAAATAAACTGAATCTCTTGGAATTGTTTTGGAAACTGGAAATATGATTGGCACTCCTCCTCCTTTTTTAACTTATATTGCACTTAAATTTCACATATGTTTTATCTTTTGTTACTTTGTTCTTTTCTGTTTGTTTTATTTTGTTTTTATCCCTATATTGGTGCTTTTGAGTCCACCTTAGCCATAACAAATGCCTTGGCAAAAAATTAGCTGGTCTTGACTTACTATTGTCTACTTGTTGTATCCTTCCCACTCATCAGGTTCTTTCCACTCCCTGAGGCTCTCCAGCTTCATTAGGATTAGTTACCTCCATTAGAAACTTCCACTGATGCCAGAACCAATAATCAGTCAGGATATACTGATACCACTGAGATCAGAGGAGGCTACAGTGACTATCACTCCTGTTACCCACCTAAAACACCCTGGGGGGTTCTGCCTCTATGGCTCACCCTTTCCCTTGAGACACTTTCAGTTTAGATCTGCATATAATGTATAGAATCCACTGTGAACAATATACTTTGTTAGATGATCAATTGTTTAAATTGAAATAGGAACTGAAATGCTCATATACTCACAGAAATTGTTACTGCGTGCGTACAGTTGTCTAATGCATCCTATAAATATATTTTGTTGTTGTTGTTGAATTAACACGGCCTTCAGAAAAATTCAGTCATTAAACTAGACTTTGTATCTGGGACCTTTCAGGACATGACAGAATCTTAACCTAGATTTGAAGTTAACAAGGGACAGTTTATGCATTAAATTCCCTTGGTGATCTGCTACTTTGGTTCTATTACTTTAATGTGGGCACGGGACTAGGTATGCAACAAAGTGTTATATACGTTAATGCCATCTGGAGACCAATCCCTTTGTGTACTTTTATCAAATCTGAATGACATACTTAAAAAGAGTATATTTTTGGTATCCACCAGATGTATACAAGGTGATATATATATATATATATATATATATATATATATATTCAAAAAAACTACACCCATACACCAGAGAGTCTATTCAGGGTGTTTTTCAAGTGCACTCTAGTCACATAATATGAAGCTGAAGAAGCTCTCAGAAAACTCAGTTGTTTCTGCAAAAAAAACATCTGAAATTTTAAATCCTCTAAAAGTAGCTTTCAGGAGTAAGTAGCTCTCATAGGCAACCTAATTTAGTCCTTTTACCTTAAGTGCATAAGAAAATTTGACCTCTGAAATCTGAAAACCGTAGAGAACTGTACTTGTTTGTTTGCATGAATTTCTCAAATACAGTGTCTCCTTTTTCAAGAATGTTCATTCGTGAAAGCATATGCATCCCTTCCAATTTTTAAGCCTGTAAACATCATATTTATATATATGATCAAAATGCTAAAAGGGCACAATAAAGTGGCATTGCACTGCCAACCACATCCTGGGCCAGACTACCATGGGTGCTTCCATGGCTTCCCAGGAGTCAGACCTGGAGAAAGATAACAGCTCTGAAGGGACAGGGTAGTAGTGCTTTCCTCCTGGGAAGGACAATGGAGAGTTCAGAGCCTCCACAGGCAGCAGGCACCACAGTGTATCTACAGAACATGTCTGGTGGTGCTTTCTGGACTACGTGGGCTTATTATACACAGCACCTGCAGCACTCAAGAGAACACTATTTTTTCAAGTATTACATTCAGTGTGGACTAAAAGCATGAGTGGAGCACACCCAATTGTGACACAAAATGCCCTGGCAGTTTTGAGTTAATGTGGCCCCAGCTCCCTGAGGTACTGCCAGGGAATCATTTAGGCACAAAAAAGACTTGAGTCATAATTGTGATTAAGTTTCAGTTTGAGTCCAAAGGCAGGAAAACACTAGTGTCAGTTTGAAGGCAGCCAGGCAGGATGAGTTCCCTTTTACTTCTGGGAGGATCAACCTTTCTGTTCTATTCAGGCTTCCCCCTGATTGGAGGGGGCCCACCCACACTAGGGAGGGAAATCTGCTTTACTCAATCTGCTAATTCAGTTGGTAATCTTGTCCAGAAACACCCTCACAGACATACCCAGAATAATGTTTGACCAAATGTCTGGGCTCTTCTTGACCCAATCAAATTGACATACAAAATTAACCACCACATGCTTGAAATTAGGAATAAAGACAGAAGTAGTGCAGAGCACTACTAATAGAAATTTGAGGTCAAATGGCTCTCAAAGATGAGGGTCATGCCTGCTGTCTTATATACCTGGGTAAATGTGATATCGCTAACCACTATGTGATATACCTGAGTAAGTTAGAATAGGGGAGTTTGGATTTAGAGAGGCTGAGGTAGCCTTGTGAGGCAAACTAGCAATTGAAAGAGAAATGTGCACTAAAATCAAGATGGGCTTTATATGGTCACTAGAGGCCTGATGCACGAAATTCGTGTACTGGGGGGGGGGGGGGTGCAGGGGGCAGGGATATGTCCCTCAGCCCAGCCTGCACCCTCTCCAATCTGGGGTCCCTCTCACAATCCGGGACTGCTGGCTCCCAACCGCTCACCTGCCTGCCTGCCTAATTGCCCCTAACCGCTTCTGCCTGCCAGCCTGATCGCCCCCTAACTACACCCCTGCCAGCTTGATCGACACCTAACTGCTCCCCTGCTGGCTTGATCTCGCCCCCAACTGCCCTCCCCTGCCGGCCTGATCTCGCCCCCAACTTCCCTCCCCTGCCAGCCTGATTGCCCCTAACAGCCTCTGCCTCAGCCCCCACCACCATGGTTTGTCTGGAGGGAAGTTGGACATCCGGAAGATAGCTAGTCGACCTGGTCTAAATAGCATATTACCTTTTTATTAGTTTAGATTACAAACATTCAGATGGACAATTTTCATATAAGTAATTATCACTATAGCCAAATCATAACCACTCAATATGGGTCTGTTTCACTGATCAAGTATAAGAGAATTTAAAGCATTATGGTGATCTAGATTTCCCTTTGAAAAAGATTAAGGAAAATCAATGGTCCACTTACACTGTATATGTAGATTCACTATATATTCAAGAGATTCATGTTGGTATCAGAGAATTTTAGTTCAATATTCTTAATATTTTAGTTAGATGTTATGCTTTTTCAATTTTCTGTATCTTTTCATACATGTGTTTTGAAACAAAAGTAATAACCTTGTTTATTTTGGAAAAAAATTAATTCAGGTAGCTATTCAATAAAGGCTATAAAAATACCCTTAATTAAATTAGCTTTTGTTCCAAACTGTTTTTTCTCTGTAGACAGCACTTTCATTACCCTAGATTTTGCTACATATAAAATTAATGTATTTTGAACATATCATAATTGTATTTTTATTAACTAGGTAATTTTTTTGCAGAATTCTATGAGAGTGTATGCTATGTGATTATATAAAAAATGAATACATTCAATATCATTTGCAAAAATAATCATTTGCAAAGGCAAATAAGTTGATATCAGTTGCTAATTCAACGCTTAATTTTGAAACATATTGTAACTCTAAGGCTCTGCGGCTGCCTCTAATTCCTCCTCATTCTTCAGCTTCCATGCAAGTTTCCTCTTCTCTCTGAGGTCTACTCTGGTGCCTATAGAAGCTTTCAAATACTTTTGTTTACAAACTTCTATAGAACATGATCCTTACCAAAATGTATCATCTTCACTTTGCTTCTTATGTTTGTTTTAATTTTAACTCTGAAAGCAGAAGTTAATCTCTTTTAGATCAGGGTTCCAATATCTCACTTTAAGGTTCATAGTCCCTAGCAACCATATTAATTATATATATTTTTGGTGTTCTCTACATTGGTAGATTTATTTCTCCTGAGCCCTACAGAGAAAGACTGAACAAAGGAAATAAGATAATGTTCTATATAAATTATTAGCAGATAATTTAAAAATGGAGCAGCAAGTTAAACTTATTGGACACATAGTAATTTTATACAAAGGAGAAAATAAATGATCTTAGTCAACATCCTAGAACTTAGATTAGCATCATGTATGGCAAAATTCTGAGGAGAATTATGAATTTTAATGTTGGATTATGATTAAAATACATGGTATGACTTTAGTGTGTATGTGGAAATCATTTTATAAAGAAGCTGTATAAATAAACTTTCTTATAATAGAAAAGTCAAAAATACTTATTTTCAGTACAAAAATTAATAAACCCTCTAATCATACCAAATATTTTCCTGTTTAAAAAATATTTGAATGCGTTTTTGTGCAACTAATGAACATATTTTTTATTCTTATTTCCTTTGTAATTTTGTGTGATATTTCTGTGCTTATATATTTGCATAGATACTCATTTCTAAATATAAAGCACCTATGTTCTCATAAATTCATTACAAAGTAAAATTCTATAAATTTTACTTTTTAGTTCTCTTCCATAAGAAAAAACAACAAAAACAAACAAATAACAAGTTGTGTTTTTTTTTAAAGAACTTAAGGTTATAAATTAATCCAGGTATTGCAAACTAGAGTGACTGTTTCTTGGTATCTAACCTGTTTCAGCTCTAATAGATTGATGCTTTGTATCCACAGATATGAATGTCAATCAGTGACCTAAATCTGTGGAACACACCAAAATTCCACTGAAATTTTTTTAAAAAATTCTTATTTTGTTGATATTTTAAAAGCATAATATTCATTTAAAAACAGCTAGATGTTTGTCCATAATTCTTCTAAAATATTCTAGAATTTTGTCCCAGACAAAATTTTAGGGTAACACAAACTGTTTTGTGGTTGTAGTTTATAGAAATATTATTTTCAAATAGGATATAATGCAAAGTAAAATTTAAATACAAATATCTAGGTAGGATTAGGTACTCTACACCATTCTCACTAATCTTCATTTATTCTTAATCATTAATTAATCTAACCCTTGCTGATTTGCCCGAGTTCAACAGAAAATATCGAGCTCACCTTAACTGGAAAGACTCCATTTATCTTTCCAATTTTTCCTGCTTTCTTTCCCCTCCTTACCTACAAAAATTATAGAGGGGAAAACACACACACACATATCACAGTGTGATGCCACTAGCTAGTGTGCATAAAAACCCTTGACAGTCATTTCCCCATCAGCAGTTTCCCTGCTGGCCAGCTTATGAATCTCTCCCACTCCCCTTCTCCTCAGGTAGCTGGCTGCTTGATGTTTACTGATTAATTTGCATCAAATATTCTCCTAGCAACCAACACTAGGATTGGATTAGATACTTTTGTAAAAGACTGTTTTCTGTTAAAGGGGCTTAGACTTTCTAAACACCATAAACAGAAACAAATAGTCTTTAAGCAAAGCTGAAATGTGATCCTTCATACCCTTATAAGAAATTTCAGCCAAATGCCTTTTTTTGTTGTTTTTACTTGGGAAAATTGGTATTTTTCTGTTTAAAAAAAATATACATTTATAGACACACCCTCAATTACACTCAGTTAATCTTGACAGTAGAGGCTCACCACATATTATGTATTTTAAATAAATCCACAAAGAATTCATGTCATTTTGTAATCGTCAGTGTAAGACATAGAAAACAAATAGGTGTGTTTTGTAAAATGGCCAGTTTAGTTATGTAAAGAATGAAGTAAATTTTCCTATAAAACATTATAATTAATTTTCATGTTTTAGACCAAAAAAAATATATATGAAACCAAAATTTCAATTAAGATTTATTTACTGGAAACAATATACATATTTTTCTCTGCTTCTTAGTGTTACTGTGTCATCAATTATGTGTAAATTCCAGTAACATTTTTAATTTCAAAGTATTATTTGATAGGAAAAACAGACAAAAGAGGAAATATAACATGTATAATAAATCATCTCCAATAACATTAAATAAACTGGCCAACAGTATCTGATGATTATCTTAGCAGGTCTTTGAAACAAGGGAAGAAAATATTTTTTTATGTCCCATTAAGATTTTAATCTGGCAGAAAATAATACTGGAGAAGAAAGTAAGATATTTTAATAAGATCAATAATAGTTATTAGGTTATTAAGATTAAAAGTGATAATCTTGAGGCAATGAAATGTTTTACAATTAAGAATCCAAGATTAAAAAAATAAAAACCTATAGTTTAGTCATTTGGTGAAGATTAATAGAATATTTTCCCAGAGGTAAGAATAAAGCAGCAAATCTTTCATAAGAAAATGAATTACCAATTCAGCTATGATGACTGTTATACCTAGGATATTAGAAAAATGCCATTTCTTCCATTTTTCTTTTTCACTAAAATTTATTGTTTTCTATGTAAGTATTTCTTAAATATTACATGCACTTTTAAGAAATCTGAATTGTAAACATTAACCACTTACTTCATTTCAAGTTTAATTTGGTAGAATATTAGAAATCTAATTCAAATTTTAGAAATTATAGCTATAGATACTGCAACTTCTCAGTATCTTGATAGGTCATTAAAAAGCAATTTTTTTTTACTTTTAAGGATGTAGAGACATAGGAACTCATATCTGTGCCAGGTACACTGCAAGGCATTTTAATATAATCCGTTCCAAAACACTTGAGACAGATATTATTACCTCCAAATTATAGATCCTATCTGAGATTTAGAAATGGTAAATAGCTTGCCAAAGATCATGGACTAAGGCAAAGCCAAGTTGAAACTCATTACTGTGGGACCCCAATATTACTGATATTTTTCAAAGTGCTTCCCACCATTATGGAAACAATTCTTCACTCTTCAAGCACCTGGAACTTTATTGATACTCAAGTTTCCCAAACTATTCACCCAGACTTGGCCTGGACTTTAAAATGACTATTTTCTTCTTGCTGATGGCTTATCAAACTCCCACCATTTTCAGATAGCAATGACAAAAGAATAAACTAAATTACAAAGAAATAGGCATGATTAACGATTCACTACCTGAAGATTATTTTTTGTAAACACACACACACACACACACACACACACACAGATGCTTTTCTCCATCTTCACATAGCCTTGTGTAAGACACTCTCTGCTAATGAGATTTGAAGGATAGATGTCTTTGATATCCATGCACTGACCTATCAAAGGGTCCCAGATCAATCTTTTGGGTTAAGCCATTGGCCCTTGTTAAAACTATGGCTGTATTTATAATGAATGAGAAAATGTAGAGAAAGAATAATCTGGTGTTATACTTCCAAGTTTTGATTCTCTGTTGAGTAGCACCAAACAAGAGATTTACACAGAAGATTTTGAAAAATTTATTACAAATACACATGTTCAATGATGTCACCCACATTTTGAAGAGTATATCATTAACAAATATGAGCTAAGCGTCTACTTCCAAAACATTGGTGAAAAATAATGGCTAAAACTGCTACAAGAGGATGTAACACTAAAGAATAAAATGATTTTTATATATGTCTTATATAAAAACAACGGGAGACAATATTGAGAGCTAATGTTTTGCAGAGCTCAATATGGTTCCCTTACTTAAAGTTGGAGGAGGTAAATGACACCTAGAGGGAATAGTAAACAGAAAAACATAACAAACGCCACAGTGAAGCTGGGCAATATGATGCAATACCATTGAAAATGCTTAAGAACCTGAGAAAGAACAATAAGCAGAGTATTGTCTTAATTGTTTGGTTGTTTATGAACATGCAAAAGAAAAGAAAAGAAAAGAAAGTCCTTCTGCAGTGGCCAGAAGAGGTAGAAAACAATAGGGTCAGAAAAATTAATTTTTTAACAAGACATCCTTGCTACTGTTCCCAACACTTTAGCACAACTGCATATCCATTTCATAAGCAATGCTATAGGATATTGAGCAAATTATATTTCATAAGACATTAAAATGTTTTTATATTAAAACATTATTTCCTTACACACACTAAAACAATGTCTATATCCAGTGCAGCTATTGCCTAAGGGTGACAGTGGCTGGTAAAATAGCCCCACCTGCCTATTTCCACAGAAGCCACTCTCACTGAATGATTTTTTTTGAACACAGGAGAGGCAGAGCTATTTGCTCCAGCTCAGTGCTGGACCTCTACTCCAACACCCCCATCACCCCCATTTCTCTACTCACAGTCCTATATCATTTTTAGTTCTTCACCCCAATACCTGCTACTACCCCTGGTATCCTTAGCCCATACGATCAACCTTCAACAATCCAAACTTATGACTCTTCTTTGAATCCCACTATATCTACAGTCTTGGCAATCTGCACAATCTCATAAGCACCGTCATACCCAATGTATGGGAATGGCTCTGTCTGAGAAAATAAACTCTACACGGCCACTCTCTGATTACAATTCTGCAGCCTTATTACATTCTGTCTGCAGCATTTCAGCTCCACCTTGTTTCTGGTTGCACACTGACACCCTCTCTCCCAGTCCCTTAGCTTCCTCTGGGATTCACTCCTCTGCACAACCCGCTGGAACCTCATGGTGTTCCAGTCCAACCACACTCAGCCCTCTACCCCAGACCCTGCCTCCAAGGAATAAAACCCAACACTTCTGCTGTTCCCAAACGTGGGTTGCTTGTGAGATACATTGCCTTTACAGACATATTTTCTAACTTGAACCCTGCCCAGGAGGCTTTGGCTTTTGTTTATCAGTCAGTAATCAGCTGTTTCCTGTTCCTCAGAGTACCCATTCAAAATACTCACTGTTTTCCTCAAAAGTGTTTCCTAGTGGTGTGCAAGTGTATGTTCAATCAACAGCTCTTTGACAAACAAAACAAAATAAGCCCTGATTTTCAAACTGCAAATACTCCCACTGTGGCCCATATCAAGGTACCAATGTGACATCACTAAATACACAGTGAGGAAGTCGCACACCTTTCTGGGTATTTCCCCCAGATCCAACATTGTTTCTGTTCTTAGGAAGAATAGATAAAAATAACCTAAAGAGCAGAGATATTAAGTTTAGTAAAATAATTAGGAAGCGAAGAATGTCGAATATTTATTGCCTTAGTTTTAATATAATTTAACTGTAAATTTATGTAATGTACATTGTAATAATGACCTTGCTTAACAATGACTTGCAAAATACCTGTAATTTAGCAGTTAGCTCCTTCTACCCTGTGCCAGAAGAGCACTGATTTGCCCATTGCAAACCTTTATTTTTTTGGCCAATGATCCTGCTTCATACTTTACTGAGAAAACAGACTGTCCATTATATCCTCAATTTCTTGCCTGCATATCTACAAATTTCTCTACAGTTTTACTCACTGTGACCTTGCTTCCAATTGTCTCAGAAGTGTCCTTTATTCTATTCCAGATCAATTATTTCACCTTAGTTATTATGATTACCCTCCACTAACTCCAGAACTACATGTCCTTGGCACTCCCTCTCTCTCCTGCATTCCCAAATGCTCTCTCTCTCTCCTCACTCCATCTTTATAAACACATTCAAGATCCCCATCAATGAAATTAAAAATATCTCTTGACCCTGACCCTGTGTCTACCTCTAGCCATCTGCATTTTTTTTATATTTGTATATCATTTTTATCAGAAATTCCACAGGAAGAACAGTTCTTATTAGCAATTTCTATAGCCTCATCCTTGTTCCTTGCTTTTTTTTTTTTCTGAAATCTGATGACATTACCATGGAAGGAAAAAGCATGAATCACTTCTAAAATGTTAAACTTCAAAGATATTTTTTCAGTTCTGTTAGCTTTTTTATTTTATTTTTTAAAATTATTTCAACATTAGCCCTAGCTGGTTTGGCTCACTGGATAGAACATCAGCCTGGGACTGAAAGGTCCCAGGTTCGATTCCCGTCAAGGGCATGTACCTTGGTTGCAGGCACATCCCCAGTAGGGGGTGTGCAGGAGGCAGCTGATCAATGCTTCTCTCTCATTGATGTTTCTAACTCTCTGTCCCTCTCCCTTCCTCTCTGTAAAAAATCAATAAAATATATATTTTTAAAAAAATTCTTTCAACATTAGACCCTTCCCTCTTAAATTGTCTTTCCTCCAACTACTGTCTGGCCTTTGGCAAGTTCCAAACCTGTGGAAGAATGGGCAGGGCATCCTTTATGAGTATTCCTGCAAGAACCACCTAAACAAACTGGCCCCCATGCAGCTGGAAGGATGCTGACCAGGAACACGAAATATTTGCCGCAATTGAGGCCAGGAGAGCCCTTAGCCTTACAGACGTAGGGAGGAGAGGAGCTTTCCCTGTTACCGTGAGAGGGATGACCACTTGCCAAACCCATTGGCCCCTATGTTTATCCTTACTTATGGGATCGCTGCTGCTTGTTGTATTCCAGCAGTTGGACCTGAGACCCAAATACCTAGGCAGAAAGAAAATAACACCATGTAAGGCAGCGGTTCTCAACCTATGGGTCGCGACCCCTTTGGTGGTCGAACGACCCTTTCACAGGGGTCACCTAAGGCCATCCTGCATATCAGATATTTACATTACGATTCATAACAGTAGCAACATTACAGTTATGAAGTAGCTACAAAAATAATTTTATGGTTGGGTCACAACATGAGGAACTGTATTTAAAGGGCCAGAAGGTTGAGAACCACTGATGTAAGGGGACGCAGAAGAAGGGGGACGATTTTCAGAACACTCAAAGCAGGTGACTGCTATTGAAATAGAACAGAGGTGGAGGCAAAATCCCAGCTTGAATAAAAAATAAGATCACTCAAGCAGAATCAAACTAAATATTTGTGTATATACATACGTGTGCACACACTCTGGACAATGCATGTTTCCAAAACATTGCCTTGTCCCCATATTAGTTCATTAGCTCAGTGTTTCTCTTCTAAACCCAACCCAAGAGATGTCTCAGAAGGGACAGGGATGGTGGTGGATCCTGGAACCTATTATGAAATCTGTGAATAACCCTGAAAAAGATAAAAAGTGTTTATTTAGGTTGCAGCATCAGAGAATGCCAGTAACTTCAAATTGTGGAGAGCAGCTACAGTGTTTAGACAGGTTCAAGCCTCGGACTAATGAGCAGGCACAGTCCTTTTATGGCCACATGCAAGTCCCAGCTTGGAAGGCAGAGCACTCCCAGCACAATTATAACCAACAGCTGTAGTTGTAAGCTTGAACCTATGGTCTGAACACGTGACCCCATGTGTCTGAGTGATGTGGGCTCCGTGAAGTTCAGGTGCATGTAATTGAGTAGGATCGAAACCCAGGAGAATGCTGTAATCATCTTGACCACGCCCTTACTTTGCCTCATGGAATATGGCTATAAAATAAAAACTCGGCTTACAGGTTGTGGTGCTGTCTCCATCAGAGAGGGCCACGTCCCGCCGAGACCCAGCTTTCATTCTCTTGTCTGTCTTTTCTCAATCCTTCACCACCCCCACTCGGGCTCACCGAACCTGGCTGAGCTGGCGTGGCACATAAGGCACCCAATGTGGAGCTGAGTATGCCATGGCTGTGCCAGCTCGCCATGTCAAATAAGAGAGGACCACTTAGCACAGGCTAACATGAATGGCAAAGGCCAGAAAGGTAACATTAAATGCTCCCAAAAACTAGAAAGTAGGATAGTACTAAGTGTTATTAGGAGGGCAAATACTGGTCTAGAGAATAATCTAGCAGGTTTAATGAATTCAAGTATTTAAATACCAGTGACTCATCAATTCTTCCTCTGAATATATCAGGGCGCCACAGGATAGAGTTGTCCAGTTGGTGCACAGTGAAATTTCAGAAGGCATCTTTCACAAGGGTAATGAGAAGGTATGCTATGTATGAAATTGCCCGAGTCTTACAGATGTACACAGTTGAAACAAATGTTAAGTTTATAACTAATTAAAAGACAGAATGAGTGAAAAATCTTTTGATATAGGCACATAATTAACTGAAATTGTTATATGCATTCATAATAAAAGGATAAAATACTAGAAATATTTTGTCTAACCTATGTTTTCAATAAAATTCATCTATTATAATTACAAATATTAAAAAGTGCACAGAGACAAAAAATATATTTTCAGACAGATATATCATACACAAAATCACATAGTTTCTTAAACTATTTGGCCTTGACCTATCAATGGGAATTTTTCCCCTGACCTCTCATAATTCAATATCTGGAATCCAGAAAAACGGCTGTTTCCATCTGTTCCACTCAGAGTGATCAATATTTAGTTAAGTTCATGCATAATAATGAATCTGTATCTCCCAGAACGTGCTTTGTGAAATTTCGGCATATAATTTGGTCCAAGAGCAGGACCTTGACAGAGGGTATCTGCATTTTCATTTTATTTTACAAGGGATGTGGGAATGCTGACTATCTACTTTTTACTTTTCCTCCCATATTATTGCTTTGCAAAAGGAAGCATTCTGCCACAGTGAAATAGACATGTGTTTCAAAAAACTCTCCCTTTAGACCCAAACATGGGCTAACTTCAATAAATGAAAGTGGCATAGTTTATAGAATTGGTTTCTCACTAAGTATGTGAGTTAAATTAGCTTTTTAGAGGCCTTCAGAATTTTAAGGGAAGCAAAAGAAAAAACATTCTTCCAGCATCAAGTAAACTCTTTACCACAGATAATTGCCCCATTTAATTTGCATTTCAATGCATACCAAACTGACAAATAGCAATACTCAGGAGGACAACCATGGAAGACTTCCTATCAAAGTAATAAGGTGATAGGTGAACTACACGGAGAGGAAGAAGGGCTGGTGGAATTACTTACTACAGTCTATGTGTTGGCTGAAAATTCCCAAGTTCAAGTTATCAACCTTTATTCCTGCCTCACTACCTGTGTCTCTTCTGCCAGCAATAAAAGGAAAAAAAAAATTCCAGACAGCCTAAGAAATCAACCAACAAACCTCATTATTGATGGCGTCAGGTGGTAGATCAATGCCAGAAGAAAATCAATGTTAAAAATATTTTTCAGTAGTGCATACAGATGAAGAGCCTCAGCAGCATTTCTTGATGAAAACCACAAAAGTCTGCAGCCGCCCCCGAGAGGCATGGCTTCATAGGAGGCAGGAACTTATCTCGTTATCTGGTGCTCCAGAGATACTCATTTGCCCCATATTATTTCCTGTGTTGTGAAAGGTGTGCAACTGTTTGCTAGGAAAAGAAAACAAAACAAACATGGGAGGGTCCACTGAAAGGAAAATGTAGTTCCTCACACAGTGCTTTGCTTTAAGGATATTCTCTCTATATGGGGCTGTTAATAAGTTTAAACATTAGAAAGTTTAAGAGTTGAAAAGCATGTCAAAACTGAAGAGCATGTCAGTTTTTCACTTGAAAAGAGTATGTAAAAATAATTGTCATTACATAGAAAGTTAAACTTCTAGAGAAAATTCCATGTCAGAGGATGCTTACTTAAGAAAGGGAGAATTGTCAAGCTGGTATTGCTCAGTGGTTGAGCATCGACCTATGAACCAGGAGGTCACGGTTGAATTCCAGGTCAGGGCACATGCCTGGGTTACGGGCTGGATCCCCAGTGTGGAGCATGCAGGAGGCACAGCCAATTAATGATTCTATCTCATTGATGTTTTTATCTTTCTCTCCCTCTCCCTCCCTCTTTCTGAAATCAAGAAAAACATTTTTAAAAATGGAAGAATAATAGTGAAACAATTTTCAAGAATCATCCTGATGTATAGCTTCAAGTAGCAAAACACCCTTACACGTGACAATTTTCTAAATCATAGACCAGATCAGATCAGAGAACTCTCCTGCCTGAAGAAGTTATCAGACTTAACATTACTCTTGGGTGAAATGGGGAGTTGGTGAAAGGGTATCACTAGAGTCAGGTTTACTCTGTGGTTAATAAAATGTAACTTTAATTCTCATTTATACAGGTGTCTTCCAATTCTCTGAAAAGGGCTCTAAAAATCTCATACCCATTTTCCTAAGGAGGGTCTCCCAAGATTGTTTAAGCTGCAGGAGACGTAAAACTTGTATCTATGCATGGGTGTTACCCAGGAGAAGTCCACGGAGATGAACACGCTCTTAGTAAATAGAGGAGTAGCTATTATTCTACCAGGATGGTATCCTCATCAGCAGAGAAAAACTTATCTTCTGGAGACAGGCTATATGACCTTCAGCAAGGAGAGGGAAAGCAGAATCTCACTTCAGGGGAAAACAGTAGAGAATTCTTAATTCACCTTCATTTACCTTCTCAGAGAAAATGAAATACAGTTTACTAAGTATGGTTACTGTAAGCAATTTGTAAACTGCATAACGTCTCTGTTTTCATATATATAATATGTAGCCTGTTTGTACATACTACTTTACAGTAAAACACCCAAAGTTTTCTTTAAGGCAGTAAAGGACCAGGAATCCTGTCTTTCCCAGAGAAAAATGTAAATGATAAAACTGGAAAAGCAGTGGTAGAAACTAAAGGGAGAAAATAAACTGATGAAGCCTATGTGTCTGTAGGAAGAAGCAGCAAGGGCAGAAATGCAAGGTCAGAGTGACTGGAAACCTCTGAGCCAACATGGACACTTTCTCTAATACCTCACATCAGGACATCCCATCGGCTCTCACTCTAAAATACTTCTAGAAGATTTTCTCTTATCATCTCTACCACCATCATTCTGCCACAAGCCATTGATCTTTCTGACCTTTTATTTCAGTAGTCTCCTAACTATGTCTACCCTTCACCTCCCCGTATCGTTGCTTATTCTCTGCATGGCATTCACAGTGATCTTTTTTGAAACAGAAATCAGATTATGTCATTCTCTGCTCAGACTAAAATACAATCCTAAAACTGGCCCATACAGTCCTTTGTGATCTTCATTCATACCTCACTCCTCTGTCATCTTTCTGCCTGACTTCCGCTCCAGCAATACTGGCCTCCTTGGTGCTCTGTGACCACATCAGGCACACTTCTACCTTTCCACCTGCTGTGCTCTCCAGATATCCACAGGGGTCATTTACTTCCTCCTTCAGGTTTGACTCACATCTTACCTTTTTACCATGCACTGGCCCCAATGTCTAAAAATGCAGCTTCTCCTTCAGCATTGCCTGTCTCTCTTCGCTGATGCATCCACGTTAGCATTTATCATCATCTATTCCTGTGCATTTTATTTTTGCTTATTGTCTGCTACTCCACACTAGCATGTAAAGTCTATGAGGGCCAAGCATTTTATTTTGTCTTTGTTTCCTGCCAATTCCCAGTGCCTAGATGGGATCAGCATTAAGTAACTGTTCAATAAATACTTGCTGAAGGAATAAGTAAGCTAATGAGCAGTAGAACAATACATGTGAGGCTCTCAATTAGCTTCCTATTGTCTTCAGTATAAATTTAAAGTCCTTGCCCTTGACTGGCATGACTCAGTGGTTTCACCAGAGTCTCGGGTTCAATTCCCTGTCAAAGGCACGTACCTGGGTTGCAGTTTGACCCCAGCCCGACCCTGGTAGGGTGTGTCGGGGAGGCAACCAATCAATGTGTCTCTCTCACGTTGATGGATGTTTCTATCTCTCCTCTTTCTCTCTCTCCCCCTTCCCACTCCCTTCCACCTTCTCTGAAAATCAATGGGGGGGGGGGGGGGGGGGGAGGATCCCTGGGTGAAGATGAACAAAAAAAACCACAAAAATAAAAACAAACAAAAAATTTAAAGTCCTTGGCAAGGCATAAAACTCCTTCATAATGTGTCCTCAACTGATTTTTCCAGACTCATTGCTTAGCATTCCCCTCTATGCTCTGTCAACCAGTCGGATAAACTATCTATCCATTATTTCCTTAACACACCAGGTACTTTCATGCCTCATTCTCTTCTTCACACTGTGCCATCTCTCTGGAAAGTCTCCTTTTAGCTTCTCTTCCTTCTTTCCTTAGCTAACCATGCACATCTCTAGAGACCTAATTCCACTGCCTTTCCCTCTGTAAAGCTGTCTGTGACTCTCCTACGCAGAATTAATTAATCCCCGCACAGTGCTCCCAGAGTAGATTTTATGTGTCTCTTTTAAAACAATCAAATCATATCACAGTTATTTATTACCCCAGCATGGAATACAGTGTTTGACACATAATAAATATTTGCTGAATAAATCAATTACATAGGAGCTCCATTTTATGCCCAAGACATCAGGTTAATCCACAATGTTTTGCCACTGAGTTTTTACCAACTTGGCCATTACTATACTATTGTGATTATTAATCATTAATATCCATTAAGCACTTACTAAGTGCCTTTTACTGTTTCAAACACAAATATGATTTTATATCATCATAAGTGCTTTCTTTATACCTCTTAGTGATATTTGAGGAAACTGAGCCATGAGATGGTCAGTAAAGGTCTGCTTCCTTAAAAACATGCTTTTGGCCTTGAAACTGTAGTATTTCTGAGAAATGGCTTATCCAGGATCCTATGTATAGTGAAAAAATTATCCAAATTATCCAAACATGTCACATCTTTCACTTCCTGAGTGTCATTAGTAGAACACATCTTCACAAGGTATATAGACCTCATTGGATTAAAGAACATTAGACTAAATAGTGGTCCATTAAAAATATATGGCCAAAAATGAATATAAATTCCTGAAGATTTATGGAATTAACCAATGTAATACTACATACTTTAATAAATGACGAAAGAATGGAAAACGTATTACCTGTTAGTAGAAATTTTCATAAAAGAAATTTCCTCCTACACACACTCACACACAAAAATTATCTCTAAAAAGAGTGATGATTTTATCACTATGCCCATCAAAGCCTCTTGCTAGTCATCGCCACTTTAGTTGTTCTCATTAATCTCAAGTAACTTTTTAAAAGGCAGGATTAAGAAAAATACAAAATGAAATTAGCACATCAAACAGGATGATGTATTTATAAGGGATTACTTTCTTTAGGAAATTGTACAATAAAATAGAACATTATCACTTATAGTTCAAAAATACTCTTACACTTTAATCCAATTTTAAGAGGTAACAAAATTAGATTTAAAAAATTAGCTGAGCCTGGCCAGCGTGGCTTAGTGATTGACCATTGACCTATCAACCAGGAGGTCATGGTTTGATTTCTTTTCAGGGCACATGCCTGGATTGTGGGCTCGATACCCGCTCCCTTGTGGGGTGTGCAGGAGGCAGCCAATCAATGATTCTCTCTTATCATTGATATCTCTCTCTCTCTCTCTCTCTCTCTCTCTCTCCCCTCCCTTCCTCTCTGAAATCAATAAAAATATATTTAAGATAATAATAAAAGATAAAATAAAAAGTTAGCTAAAATTCTAGTTTCTAGTCCAGCATGCAACTTGGAAGTCATCACTTTGTCATAACAACAAATAAAGAGCTGACTAAACTTAAAAATGAAGAACCCTTCTTAGTTGCGTCAGAGAGGTAAGGTCACAGAGCAAACTGCTGCCCTCCAAATTGAAGAGACAGATGAATAGTGAGAATCACAGCTTACTGTAGCAGAAACCCATTAGCAGAAAACCTTTGCAGGACACAGTATCAGGATAGAAAAACCTTAACCTTAATTTACAAATTGCTATTACAAGTTGTTATTACAAGACAAGTTATTACAAGACAATTACAAGTGTTGGAGAGATCATGGTACATCCAGACAGTGGAATGCTGTTCAGTGTTCAAAATAATTGAGCTATTGAGCCATGAAAAGAGATGGAGGAAACTTGAATACATATTATTAACTTAAAGAAGTCAACCTAAAAAAGGCTACATACTTTATGATTCCAACTATATGACATTCTGGAAGATGCTAAACTATGAAGATACTAAAAGGATTAGCAGTTTCCAGTGGTTAGGGGTTAGGGAGAGATGAATAGGTACAACAGATAGAATATTATGGGAATGAAACTACTCTACATGATTTTATAATAGTGGATACATTTCATTGCACATTTTTCAAATCCCATTGAAACATAAAACATCAGGAGTAAACTCTAATGTCAACTACCAACTTGGGTGATAATGATGTGTCTATGTGGGTCCACTGATTTTAACAAATGTACCACTCCAATCAGAGATTTTGATAGTGAGGTAGGCTGTGCATATGTTGGGGGATAGAGAGTATATGGAAAAATTATGTACCTTCCACACATTTTTTCCTCTGAACTTTAAACTGCTCTATATACAGTCTATCTTTTTAAAGCTAGCTCTTTAGCACCCATTTCTATCTATAAAATTTACAGTTTTTACATTAAAACTATCTACCTGTTTAAAAAAAATAAGCAAAAGAAATGGCTAGACTTTTTAAAGGCAGTCTTCCTATATCAATTAATTCATACTATTATTAAAATGTTTTGTTTAGGAATAAATCTCTTTTACAATAACTATTTACCTGTTGCCCTCTTTGAACCAGGACTCTATCTCCCTCTTCGAGTTTGACAAAATACATTTAAAAGAATAAGCTTTGCTTCTCTTCAACCTCTATTAAAGTGCCTTTACAAATATTATTAATAGGACGAAGGAAAAACTTGTGTATCTTTCAAATTCTTAACTGTTGAAAAGATAAAATTTCAGATCTCTCTTAACAGCACAAAATGGCTAGGCATCACCTTTCTGGAGTGTATGGATTTTGGCTTATGTCATAAAAGATGACTTTTCCTTGATTGAGGTAAAAGGTAGAACTAGAAGATGAACTCCTGGGAAATTCTATAGATAAACACTTTCAGAAGAACTGTTAATGTAATTTTCTGATGAAAACCTAGGCCTCGGCTTTTTTTAAAGCCTTCTAATCAAAGTCATCTGAAAACTTCTGGAAAATGAATCTGAAAGATTGAGAAAAATTGCAGGAGATTTAACAGGAACATGGGTATTGAAAAAGATTTAAAATTATTCTTCTACCTGTTCTTACCAATCTGCCTTGCACAGCGCCACAGATAAAGATTTCAATCCATACTAATAAACAGGAAAGTACTGTTTAGCATGACTGAGTTCAAAGTATAGGACTAAGCCCAAAATTCTGTCTACATTCCTTTGTGGTAGAATTTCAATTCAAATACTCTTTAGGAAAAGTTGTGGCTACTATGATTTAAAATTTCTGTTGTGAGACAGATATGTTTGTAGCATGTAATATTTATTTTACTAATGTAAACTCTGTCTTCCCAACCACCTCCACCACCACTAGCACCCAAATTTTTTTGTTAAAGTGATAATCATTTGTGAAGCACAAATGACATGGCAGCACAACTGTAGAAGTTATATTTCTTCCACTGTATTTCTTTCTATGTGCAGAGCTCATTTATTCCATAAAACACATAACCATAACAATTAACCATAAAAAATAAAAGTGACAAGAGTTTCTTTGCATAGTTATTCATTTTAAATACACACACACACACACACACACACACACACACAGCAAAACAGCATCAAAATCAATTTTTCATTTGAACAACTTTCTAGAGACCCTGAGGAATCCAATTCACTGCAATTTGAAGAAATCTTCACTCTCACATTGGAAAACTACTTATGAAGGAGTACAAGAATTGTAAAGAATTAAAGTTGGTCATCATGAGAATAAATAGACAACTACAAGAATTTCCTTTGATTCTCTAGATCCAACTAGGACAGTGGTTCTCAACCTTCCTAATGCCTCGACCCTTTAATACAGTTCCTCATGTTGTGGTGACCCCCAATTTCATTGTTACAAATTGAACATAATTAAAGCATAGTGATTAATCACAAAAACAATATGTAATTATATATGCGTTTTCCAAGGGTCTTAGGCGACCCCTGTGAAAGGGTCATTCGACCCCCAAAGTGGTCGCGACCCACAAGTTGAGAACCACTGAATTAGGACATCCCTATTGATCCTAAAGAGAGTTGATCAGACCACAAAATATCTAGTTAGGTCTGGACATGTGCTATTGGCTTAATATAACACAATGCCTTATTTTTTTAATAATACTTTATATAGTTTTACCCCCCTCCTCCCACATTGATTGTTTTAGCAGCTATGGCATACCTAGTTCATTTTTGTTTATATTTAGTGAAAGAGGTACCATTAGAGTGGGCTGTCTTTTAGAAAGTCTTATCTCTGATCACAATGAACTCATTGACATGTCCAATCTAATTATAATCTAAAATTATATTTATGACTTGTGTCCTATCACTGGTATTTCTTTTTGATGCTACTTATTTGCACAACTACAAAATATGGCAATTGAAGTGGTTATGGGATCTATAAGGAATAATGCAAGTTATAGCGCAAAATGTAAAGATTACACCTTTAATAAGTGAATACTTTAGGAAAAGATGCAATATATATTTTGATAACTTCACCAAGAAAAGACATTTCAATATTATTTTTGTTTACATTAAGTGTCAGTCATTAAAATTCATTAATGATTACAAAATCATTTACCAGATTCCCAATATTTTCACCAGGGAAAAGAAAAATTACCATCTGCAAGCTCCTATAATAGGAAAATCTCATTTGCAAAGCAACAGGAGAAATGTTTATTTGGTAGGAATGATTAAAAGCAATATTAAATATTCATCAACTCCTCCATTTCATCCCTTCTTCCTCCTTTATTCTGTTAACAACACTGACAGATAAGGGATAACACTTTCATAACCAGATATGAGCAGAAGTATACCTAACCTCATAGTCAAGAAGCTAGAACAGAGACTAAGAGCTGAAAATTCTGTATGGATAGATACTACAAAAATTAATCTTGTATGTCATGATAGAGTATTTTCCCTTTGTTTAAACAGAAAATATTTTTCACCTGATATATTAAGTTTTGGATTATTTTATTTTTGTTTAATTTTTTCCTATCAATTCTATAGCAGACACTGAGATCATAAAGGTGTGACTAAGGAATTACATCTTCAATTCCATTTCAACAAGGTGACCACTCTGCAAAAACTCTAATTCTCAGAAACAGTGACTCATACCCTGATCAAGTGCATTAAAGGTCATCTAAAGTAATGCCAGGAAAGGAGGTGGCTCCCTGCCAAGGCTTCTCTTCCCAGCTTATAATGGAAATAATGTCCATGTTTCAAATGAGTGCATTCAGCTTTATTTACAAACTTTAATGTTTTAGTCAGCCATGAGATTGATATCACAAATGATGTATTCCGAACTAGTTCAGCTCCTGGAACATCAAGAGATAGAGACTGGTGAGAGTCACAGTACTGAAGTTAGATGGGAATCTGGTTTGACATGGGACTAGAAGCAAAAAATTATTATATTAGACAATAACCACATTCTAATGCTTATTGTAACATTTCCTGAAATGAATGACAAGAGTAGAATATCATTAACCAGGCTCTACAATTTAACACGACAATACTCTTGAAAAGAACATGAATTGTGTCATAATTCCATTAAATATACCCAATTTGAATGATTGATAAATGGCACTTTACTGTTTTTCTGTCTTTAAATTTCAGCAGCATGGTGCGAATGAACTTTTGACCTTGCGTCCACATGCATTTTTTACTGAATAGTCCTGTTTCACACTGAAATGGATGCCTGCAATAGTGCCATGAGGGGAGGCAGAAATGTTGTTTACAATTTCAACTAAGAGTACATCCTTATTGACAGCTGAAGTCACCATCTGAGAAAGCCATATTAGAGTAACAGAAAAGTAGGAAAATCAAGTAGGAACAAAAGAAGGATGGTTGTCTTCAGAAGACCACAAATGTGGCCAGAACTATCTAGATTCAGCTATTGGATTGCTCCAGTATTCCTTGTCTCTTTCCTTTTATCATCTCTTTCCTACATTTATTTTGTTGCTACTTCTCTATTTTTTTGTAGCAAAATCATTCTGGATGTTGAAATTTGTTATGGATATGCAAAGATACTAAAGTCATTACCCCTTTGGACTTGGATTTTGCTGTGAATTAAATCATTGGTCTAAAAATGCTTCCTTTCATTTCATTTTCCATACACCACTGACTTCCTTGCCGTTTTCTTCCTTCAGCATATTGTTTTTTAGAAAAATTGTAATTATTAAGTTGATTTCTGCAGTCATAATGGAGAAAGGCACCACAACCACATAGACTATGTGCCTAAATTCAGTTTAAGTTTATAACCATGAACTTTAAGGGCTCCCGTACTGGAGCCCCCCAGTCCTACAACATCTCACTTGTCTATTCACTAGTCCACTTTCCTGGTGACTATTCTGTCACTTCTTTCCCAAACCTCCAACACCTCCTCCCCCATTTTCACTTTCAGGCAAAACCTTTGCTTTCAATTTCACTGAGAAAATAGAAGCAGACAGAAGATAACTTCCTTGAGCTCCAACTACCATATCTACCCAGCCACCATGATCTATACTCGTGCATTTGCCTTTCTTCCTGTTAAAATAGGCAGACTCCCAGAGCTGCTTAAGGCTATCACCTCTACTTTTGCATGAGCCCTCAGAATTTATTGTTTCTTTGGGCAGATTGTTCCAGGAATTTTCCCCTTTGATCTTCATCAATTTCCATTTTTCACCTCAGCCATATAAACATGCTGATTTATTTCATTAAAAAAATAAAACTGTTCTTAGCTCTATATTCCCTGTAATTACTTTCTTTAATTTGTAGCAAAAATTCTCCAAAAAATGGTCTGTAATCCTTTAAAATTTTTTCTTCTCTAATTTTTCTCTTAAGACCATTCTACTCATGTTTTTTCCTTCACCACTATACCAAAATGGTCTTATATGTCATGGATGATGTCCACAATGAGAAATCTTGATTCTCAATTATTTTAGTCATCACAAGCATTTTTTTTTTCAAATTAGTGGGTTTGTTTTTTTAGATACAAACCCCAAAATGGAATTGATGGGTTGTATGGTAGTTTTATTGTTAAATTTTTGAGGAATCTCCATACTGCTTTTCACAGTAGCCACACCACATCACAAGCATTTAAATTAGTAAGTCTCTGGCCTGGCTGGTGTGGCTCAGTGGTTGAGCATAGACCTATGAACCAGGAGGTCACGGTTCAATTCCTGGTCAGGTCATCTGCCTGGGTTGCAGGCTCCATCCCCAGTGTGGGGGTGTGCAGGAGGCAGCTGATCAACTATTCTCTCTCATCATTGATATTTCTATCTCCCTCTCCCTCTCTCTTCCTCTCTGAAGTCAATAAAAATATATTTTAAAATAAGTACATACTAGTAAATTAGTAAGTACCTCTTTCATATTTAACACACTGTTTACACTTGGTCTTCCTCCAGCCTCAATGGTGGCTCCTTCTCATTCACTTTGCTGGTTCCCTTCTCCCCAACATTTGATGATGAAGCGTACCAGAGCTCAACCCTTGCTCCTCTCTTCTTGCCTCTAGCCACATTCATTTTCTTGGAAGTCTCATTCAGTATCTTTGAAAATCTCATCCAGGCTTCAACTACCATCTACATACAGGTGATTGCCATATTTTATCTTCAGCTCAGACTTCTTTCATGACTTCCAGACTCCTATATCCAACTATCTATATAGTGTCTTTACTTGGATGTCTTTTAGGAATTTCAAATTTAAAATATCCTAAATTGATTCTTCATATTTCCCTTAAATCTATTTTACTCACAACCTTCCCCTAACAACTCCATCCTTCTGATTGTTCAGATACTGGAAGTCATGTTTAACTCTCCTCTTTCCTTCACACACCAAATCCAATCACCAGAAAATTCTGATTTTTATCTCCCTGACCAGCCTCACAACTGATCTCCCTGACTCTTCCCTGTTCTCTTACAGCCTCTTTACAATGCAGCAGCCAATGGGATTCTTTTAATACTGGAGTTAAATCTGCCACTCCCCTCTTCAAACTCTAATGATTTTACATCTGTTCTCTAGTAAGAGCCAGTAGTCTACAGGGTCCTATATGATCCAGTCCCTGTACCTCTGTGACTTCCTATTCTCTCATGTTCTTGTTCACTCTGTTCCAACCCTACTGTCACCCTGCTGCTCCTTGCAGGGTAACATAATTCAGCTTTAGAGCCTTGGCTTTGCTGTTCCCATTGCCTATAATGGTCATCCTTGGGTACTGCATCCCTTTTTCTTTTTTTTCTTTTTACCAACTTCAAATGACTGCCACTCAATGACCCCTACCCTGACTTACTTATTTAAAATCGTCACCTGCCTCCCATCTGTGTTTTCTCCTATGCCCCCATTCCACAGCCCTGCTGCACTTATGCTTTTATTTCATAGAATGTATTATCTAATATACTATTTTTATTTAATTGCTAGTATTTATTATTACATTACTATTAGTAGTAGTATGTTAGAATATAATTGTCACAAAAGCAGTTATCTTTGGTCTGCAGCCATGCACTACTAAACAACGGGGATATACCTTCTGAGAAATATGGCATTAGGTAATTTTATCCTCATGCAAACATACTAGACTGCACTTACACAAAAAAACTAGCTGGCATAGCCTACTACACACCTAGGCTATATGGCATACTACCGTCATATAAGTGGTCTTATATGACGTTGAGCAAAACATTGTATATAGCCCATGGCTGTACCTTTGTATTACTACTCTTTGGTAGTAGATTCTTAATATATATTTCTTTAACGAACACATAATGCATACTTATAATCTGAGAAAAATTATTTCCAAGTAAAACTCAAGAAAATAAAAGGAAAGAAATGGAGATAGAAAAAGACTAGAAGTAGGTAAACTTTTTTTCAAAAGATGCCGTGGCTGGTTTGGCTCAGTGGATAGAGCATTGGACTGCAGACTGAAGGGTCCCAGGTTCGATTCCGGTCAAGGGCACATGCCCAGGTTGCGGGCTCGATCTCCATCGGCGGGGCATGCAGGAGGCGGCCAATCAATGATTCTCATCACTGATGTTTCTATCTCTCTCTCCCTTCTCTGAAATCAATAAAAATATATTTTTTTAAAAAAGAGTTCAGAAATAAATGAAAAGAACATTGAGAGAAAGAAAACAAGAAGGACAGAAGTTAAAGCTGGGAAATATCTGTAGAACTAATGAAAAGGATAAGTTGGTTTGCAGTAATTTTTAAATTGGATAAAATAATTTTAATGTTAGTATAATTTTTTAAAAATAATTTTTTCATATTAATATAGATATTAGTATACATTAATATAGAGTACATGTTAATATATGATAATATACATACATTAATTATAAAATATGAATAGTATTTAGTTAATATATAAAAATACATTATATTAACATATATATTATATGCAAAACTGTACTGTATTTTTCTCCATTAAGTTTGTTGCTGGTATGTAAACAAAGCCGGCCAATAAACTGGTTTGCAGTATTACCAACTGTACTTTAATTATCTCAAAAAATATACATCCCATTTCTCTACTTCCTTGAAAATGACACTTCCTAAAGGTCAAATTCTGCAATTTTTTTTTTACCCATAATATATACAGATACGCCTGCTTCCCTTGATAAGTTTGATTTCTGTTTTACATGGGTGCCTACCTGACATTGTTATGGAAATGGGGTCCTTTCATTTCTGACTACATACTAGTCCGTCTAATGCTAGAGTTTTCCGACACTTGGAAACCATGATATATAATTTTTCGAAACACATACCTATGGTCCTAATGTATTTCCCCCATGGTATTTAGAACTGCTCTACTACCACTTGCTCAGATTCATTTCTGTAATCTCTATCTCCATTTTCTATTCAATTCACCAATATTTTGCTTCCCAACTCCTCCTTCTACCCAAGCCTATGAGTTAGTTGGTTGTATTCTAGACTGGTAAACATTCAAGTTAATCAATAGTACCATTATTCTCCTGATCACTCAGTCTCAACTTTTTTAGAGGCATTCATGACATTGTCCTTTGTCGTGAGCCTTATCAATTAATAAATTTGTTTCTAATCATTTCATTGGCTTGTTTCTTTTTTCTTTTCTTTCTTTCTTTTTGTTTTTTTCTGAATCTTACTCCTACTACTCTCTATTTACTTTGTTAATCATATTAACCCTCTGGTTCATGTCATCTTGCCTCATATCCTTGATCTTAGGTTCTTCCTTCTCTAAAAAGTTCTCACAACCAGATTGTTCTTCTCAGATGACTATAGTCATAAAGTTACATAATGATATTAAAATTTCAATGTTTTTACATGGCATGATATATTAATATCAGCTTCTTCAGACTAGCATAAAGGCTTTTTAAAGTCAGAGCTCTTTATCAAACATATAAATGCATAATTATATATATACTAGAGGCCTGGTGCATGGATTCATGCACCTTGAAAGAAACTGTGGGCCACGAGGCTGCGGTGGGCACAGAGGCAGGTCTCAGCCCATCCTCCGTGCCCCCTCCTGGCCCCCCTGCTATGGCCCCAATCTCTTGTCTGCCGGCAGCCTCGCTCCAGCGACCACAGCTCCCACACACTGACGGTGCTGGCCCTGCTCGCACCTGCTGCTGGTGCAGAGTGATTCGGAGAGTTTTTTTAGGTGTAAGCGGGGACAGCGATGTCAGTGGGTATGAGTGGCGGCTGCTGGTCCCGATCGCCCCTCAGGAGCAGGAGGAGATGGAGAAGCCCTCAGGTGCAGGTGCTGGGGCTGGCACCAGCAGTGGGTGTGAGCGGCAGCTCTGGCATTGGCAGAGGGTGGGAGCAGGGATGGCGCCAGCACCAGGTGTGAACACCAGATGGGACTGCGGTGCGTGGGAGCCAAGAATTTTCAGTAACACCAGAGGCTTGCCACTATGACAGCGACTAGCGCCCCGCCTTGGTCTGGTGCCCCCGCTAACCTGCTCCACCACCCCGCAGTAGCCAATGCCCACCATGTTCCACTCTCTGCCGCCTTCTGCTAACACCTGCCATGTTCTGTGTGCGTCCCCTGGTGGTCAATGCATGTCATAGAGACCGACTGTTCAGTTGTTTGGTTGTTCTGCCATTCAGTCTATTTGCATATTAGGATTTTATATATATAGATTATGCTTTGGTTGAATGGCCAACAGGACACTTAGTATATTAGACGTTTATTATATAGGATAATAATAGTATACATAATATATTATGTAATATATTATTAGTATATATAATATCCTATGACCTATTGTATAATATAATATATATATATATGTATTACTGTATAGGTGAGTACATGTGTATATGTGTGTATGTGAAAAATTTCATTATATACCAAAAGCATTGTGTACCAAATTATGTATCAGATATATTATGAGCACTGCAGTTTACCCCAGGCACCTGGGATGCAAGCTTGGTTCAACATTCATAATGTAGCAATGTAATTCAATGACAATCAATTTCAATAGATTGGAAAAAATATTATCTCAGTAGATGCAGAAAGTAATTTTTAAATTTCAACATCTATGATAAAAATGTTCAGAATTTTAGAAATAGAAGGAAATCTCTTCAGCCTGATAAAATGTTCCTATTAGAAACCTACAGCTAACTTACAGAAAATCGTATTTATTAAAGATAGAATGCTTGTCCCAAAAATCAAAAATATTCTGATGATGTCCATTTACACCACTTCTATTCAAAACTATACTGGAAATCATAGTCAATGCAATAAAGAAAAAAAATAAAAGACATTTTGATTCAAAAGGGACAAATATGTTTTTTCAAACTCACAGACAACATGATCATCCACATAGAAAAGCCTATAAAATCTAGAAAAGAGCTATAGAACTAATAGGTGAGTTTATCAAGGGTGCAGTTTATGAGGTCAAATTTTAAAAATCAGTAGAATTTCCTTGTAGTAGCAATAAATAGTTAAAAATTGAAATAAAGAATTCCATTGTAAATAGTATCGGAAAACATTAAGTACTAGAGCTATATTTACAAAAAAATATGTGTAAGATTAAATACTAAAAATTTCTAAACTTTTTTGAGTTAAATCAAAGAAGACAAAAAAGGATTTTATGGATAAGAAGACTCAATATTGAGATATAAATCCTTTACAAATTTATGTAACCTTCATGCAATTCTGAACAAAATCCCCATTCTTTGTAAAAAAGGACAAGTGGTTCTAAAATACTTATTTAAAAAAAGGATCTAGAAAAATAAAAACAATTGTGGGGGGAAATGTTGAAGAATACAATTTACCTAAATTCAAGACTTACTCTAAAGCACAGTAATCAAGATAATGTGGTACGGGGATGAAGACAGAGGTACCAATCAATGGAACCAAAGAGAGAGTCCAGAAATAAACCCATATGTGGTAGGCAGTCTTTAAGATGGTTTGTGATGATTTATTCTTCTGATGATCAAACCATTTGGGAATCCTTTCCCTTTGACTAGGACATACTTATTGCTTCACTTCTAATTAATAGAATACAATAGAAATTACATCACTTCCAATATTAGTTTGTACAAAGTCAGTAGCTTCCATCCTAGGTGCTCTCTTGTAAGTAGATCTTTCTCTCTGGATGAAGAAACCTATTTTTATAGCAAGAATCCACCCAGCAAGAAAGTGATATTTCTGGTCAATATCCAGTGAAGGCCTAAGGCCTGCCAATGGCCATGTGAGTGAGCCCTTTTTTTGAATCTTGATTAAAACCTTGGCCAACAGTTTGCAGTTTTTCAAGAAACGTGAGGCACACTACTTAGCAAAGCTTCTCCTGGATCCCTGACCCACGGAATATGTGAGATAGCAAATGATTGCGGCCACTAAGTTCTGTGGTAATATGTTACACAATAAGAGAGAATTAATACAACACAGATGATCAATTGATATTTGACAAAGCTGTCAAGATATTTTAATGAGGGAAAGTATGAATTTTTTTTCCATAAATCATGCTAGGAGAATTATATACTTAGAAAAATAAATGGAACAATATGAAACAAAACTACAAAATGAATCCTAGACCTAAAAAAATATCATTGCAACTTTGGGTTATATGAGTGTGTCTTAAATAGAATGCACAAAGCAAACTTGAAAACTGAATAAGTTATATATCATTAAAGTTAAAAAGTTTGCCCTTTGAAAAACACTTTAAAAAGGAAGATACGGACTGGAAGAAAAATTAGCAAAACACATTTGAGAAAGGATCTGTATATAGAAAAACTCTCCAAACTCAATAATAAGAAAACCAATAACCTAATGTTTTAAAAGGGTAGATTTTAACAGACACATCTATTCATAGGTACAAATGGCAAATTAGTATATAGACATATCCTCATTATTAGCCATTAAGAAATGTAAATTAAAACTACAATGAGGTATCACTACGCATATATAAAATGATTAAACAAACAATAACTTGGCAATATCAAGTGCTGACAAGGATGAGGAACAACTGCAACTCTCATACATTGTTGGTAGGAATGCATATTGTGTAGCCACCTGGAAAATAGTGGTTAACTATAAAATTCGCCAATGCCATCTCGTTATTTATACAAGAAAACATATGTCCACACAAAGACCTGTATATGAATGTCTATAGTTTATATATGATTACCAAACCCTGGAAACAACCCAAATATCTTTCAACTGGTGAGTAGATTTTTAAAATGTGGCTCATTTTTATAACAGACTATTATTCAACAACAAAAAGGAGTAAACTGTTGATATGTGCACTACATGGATACATTTCACAATTATTATGCTAAATGAAAACGACTAGACACCATTATATGCCGCACAATCCTATTTAGATAACATTTTGGAAAAGGTAAATGAATAGGAAGAGAAAACATATGAGTGGTTTCCAGGAAGTTGATGATCACCTACCAAGGAAAACAGTTTTGCTTTACTTTGGTGACATAATATTCCATATCTTCATTGTGATAGTGGTTACACAGCTATTTATATTTATTCAAACTAACATAACTAAATACCTAAAAATGATGAATCTTATTGCATGCAAAGTAACATAATAAATGACATGAAAAAGCTGAGTAAAGTAAATATATTTAAATATATAATAAAACAACAAAGATAACATCATAGGAAAATGTGAAATCTGGATATTTCATTTCAATATTTACATAGACAATATTTTTGGGGATTGCAACCAATCTCCTATGATTAGCTAAATGCAGAGAAATAGGATTTGGAGAGCAACATGGATTGTCTTTCTTCTTCTTTTTATGTTTTGTATATGTCTATATCTTTTGATTTATTTAAAAAATATCATCTATTCCCATTTTTCCTAATTAAAACATTAACAAGTAAATACATACAGTTCATCAGAACTTCAAGGAGCTTACACCCCAAGATAAGGGACAGACAACTCAATCAACAATTGAAATGGAACCTGTTATTAAAAGGAATAGATACCAAACTGCTGTGGAATCATAGAGGAAAGAAGAAATTACATTTCTTTGAAAAACCAGAAATGATTACACAAAGGAAATAAATTTTATGATTGAGTGTGAGATCATCAGTAGGTAAAGAAGGGGAAGGTTATTCTAGAGAAAGATAATCAAATACAATGAATGAACACAGGCTTTTAATCAGATAATATGTACTCAAATCTTGGCTACCTTACTTACTAGCAGAATCATTTTGATATATTACCTAATTCTCAAAGCAATATCTGTAAAATGTATATAATATGACCATTTTAGCCAACTTGAGGAATGGCGGTATCATTAATGTGATAGTGCATAAAGCAGTAAATTGGGTTTGAGGGTGACAATAATGAGTTTAGTTTTTATCATGTAGAATTGAAGAGTGTGAAGATTACAAGAGTGGAGACTGGGGATAACAAATCACAAATCATGATCACAGAAGATATATTTAAATACATAGCAGTGGATTACCTGACCAAGAGATTGTGTCTACTGAGAAGCCCAAGGATGATTCCTTAGGCCTTGTCAGTCAAGTGTAGTCCATGGATGTGCAACAAGGGCATGTCCTGTGAACTAGTTTGAAATGCAAAATTCAGGCCCCACCCCGGGTCTGTTGAATCAGTATCTGCATATCAACATATTCTCCTGGTGATTTGTTTGCACAGTAAAATAAGCACTATTCTAGAGAACACCCAGTCTTGAGGGCCAATTAGAGAAAAAGGGGTCAGCACACAAGAGAGAGATGTAAACTAAGCAACTGACTGCATAGTCCATGATATTTATAAACAACATGGCAAGAGGAGCCATAAAAATCCACTAAGGACATACTTTCCTATTTTAAGAGAAAAATACTGATGGTACTAAATGGCATTCTTTTTTCCTAGTCCGCTCTAATCATGTTTATTGTGCTTCTGACACCTCCCATTATCCTTTCCACAGCTCATTATTTTAGTGGATATTGTGCTGCTCTCTTCACATTGAACATGATAGTGTTTCTGTAGCACCAGCAGCAACTTTGTGTTCATTCATATACACACATTAAAGAGTGTATTATCATTAATTATGTACTAAAATGGTCTTGGCAACAGACTAAGTGACAAAACATTTGCTTTTGTCAGAGTTATATTAGGTGAACCCAAGTTGAACCACAGAGAAATATGACACTTTCTTTATTTTAATTTGTATCACAAGGTCAGGATCATGACAGTGACTCTACTTTGCACATTATTTTCTCT
Organism: Myotis yumanensis; assembly: GCF_028538775.1. NCBI lineage: Eukaryota > Metazoa > Chordata > Mammalia > Chiroptera > Vespertilionidae > Myotis > Myotis yumanensis. The sequence continues at coordinate 45,569,172 of NW_027223757.1, forward strand.
ATCATTGTAATGATGCTAATGGAATTCTTTTAACTAAACTGTTTTTATCAGGTCTACAACTTATTTATTGCATATTAAGTAAAATTTCATGTTAACATTATCTAATCTACTGAAGGCTCAATTCAATAATAAAAGTATGTTTTTCTGAAGAACATCACTGTTTTAAACAGTTCAAATGATGCTATATTTTTACTGTTTACAGCTAATTCAAGCAGAATTAGAACAAATAGAGAAAATTATAATATATCTATATATGTTCCAATTATAGATCAAAGAAACATTTATTAATAAACAACATATGTCACAAGTTGCATTTGAGCATAAAAGTAATTGGAGACTTAGAACTTATTTTTAAAGTTAGCATAAAAAACTTTATAAAGAAAATATTTCCAAAGGTAAATTGAATGTCACTTTTCATGCTAATGTATAATTTTTCTATTGGTTAGCTCCAAATCATAAGTAATTTCAAACAACCTCTCTTTCCTTTGGTATATGGTAGACCCTCACTGGGTAGAACACTATACCTACTACATAGTTCCCTAGGTAAAAATTATTTGAACTAAGATATGAATGGATATAAATCCAAATATGATATTGTTGGCTATCAACATTTCTGTAATTAAACTAAAATTTGTTCAGTCTACATTCATTCAATCTCTATAATATGCCAATCTATGTTCCAAAAAAATTATTGTTGTGAAATTGGTATATATTTATGGTTTGGAGGTTTTTTGTATTCTTTTGTTTTATTTTTAAGATCTAGTGATTAAATAAAATTAAGCAGAGTTCTCAGAGCCTACAATGGGGACAGAGATGATACTAAAACAGTATTTCCCGAATCTGTGTACAGGATTGCTTTAAAACTTACAAAATACTATTTACTAAACTCCTGCTTTTGATTGGATTGATTGATATTACGTAATTCTATTCACAGACACCTTACATGGGAATACTAAAACAGAGACTTTTTTCCTTACTTCTTCCCAACCACAATAAATGTAATGAGTTTCATTTTAGAGTCAGGAGAAGATATTAGTAAAGCACCTGTATGAAGAGAACCTAACATTAGCTGTGCCAAGAATCCTCCATCATATGAATACCTCCATCATAGCAGACTAAATAGATAACTATAAAAGATGTCCAATGGCACACACACACACACACACACACACACACACATATACACACATGAATATGGATACATGGTAGGTTAAAATGCACCTTTGCAAATTGCTTACCTTATTTATTTCTCTGATAGAATATTTCTTTCCTGTAGTAATATGAGAAAAGGTGCCAGACTTTCCATAATTAGAGGAACAAGTTCAAAATACTTACATGGTAACAATCACTGATAATGAAGCTATGTTAGAGGGATGAATTCAATTAGAGTGACAAGTGACTAGATTTTCATATATGCAAAATTTACCAACAAGTCAAGAAAGCTTGCATTACCAATATGGGTTTTGACTTCAGAATTATAAATGACTGAATAAAATTATAGGAAATTGAATTTGTTTGTTCCAAGCCCAGACTGGACAAAGTCAAAACAGTGAATCTGTGAATTTGTTATATTTCTTGTGTCACTACTTTATTTACCTTGGATATATAACCCCTCTTCAAGTAGCCCCAGAGAATCTTAATGTCTCTGTAATATTTTGCAAGATTGATTCTGGGGGTCCAATGTGGGGTCCTCTTCCTCCACAGCACAAGGTGCTGCTAACACCTTCCCCTTCGTCCAACCTTCCCACCGACATCCCATCAACAAGCACTGTACCTCAATCTCACACCCACAGAGTTAAACTTACTCTTATAAGAATACGAATGTCTGTATTGTATAAATAAGCACTATGTAAATGCTTATTACATCATTTTATATTTTACATTTCTTCCTTTGGATATTAGTACAGTATTTTCTCAGACTTTATTCTAAATGCCCTTACTAAAATGCAGAAACTTTCAACATTCCTCAAGCTATATTGTGAGACTAGCATCTGCAATAGCTGTATAAGAATGTACCCACCTGTGTGAGTCATACACATAGAAAAAAATATTTTAGCAATAATCTCATTGTAAGTTCACACCTGTTGATTGTAATTGCCTATTAAAGGCAAAAATGTATTATAACTTTTTTCATTTCTTCCTCTATTCAGGCAAATACAACTCAAAGGAGCTTTAGGGTGTTTCTCATTTTGTCTCAGTACAAATTTCTCAATTTTCCACAGGTTACATATATATATTTGAGCTGTTTAATTTAGTTACTTATAGCAATGAGTTGAGATTTAAGGTTCTAGTCTATATGAGCCAGCTTGCCAATTTTAGGGTCCTGGGCCAAGCTTTCCTCCCCGCTTCCCTGTTTAACTGAGGCATAGTTGAGAAATAAAATTGCAATACATTTAAAGTGTGCAACATGATTATTTGATGTGTGTGTTTATTGTGAGGTAATTACCACAATCAAGTTAATTAATGCATTTATCACTTCATATAATTTTATTTGTTATTTTTCAGTGAGAATCCTTAAAATCTAGTCAGCAAATTTCAGGAATACAATAAAAAATTTACTGTAGTCACTATGTCGTACATTAGTTCCTCAGAACCTCTTCATGTCATAACTTGGGCCACGCTTTCTAATGCACACCTATTACTACAACCTATATCACGATGAAGACATGGACTCACATATAAAGATCAGATAAGTAAATCGCAGCCCAGATTTAAATGTCTGAATGGCAACTACATCAAGTCTTTCTTCTCCATTAGAGACATGGACAAGTAAAAGTGTATTTCCATTCCACATTGAAGATCAAGGCTCAGAAAAGGATTTCATTTATTAACAGGTGTTTTCAAGTTATGAGACCATTACTACAAAATTGATTCTGAAAATAAAAGCATAATTATTGCAATATATCTTCTATATTCCTACTATCCCCTCTAGGCAGCATTTGAGTTCTGGCTATAGCACCTGTATGTCAAGCATGCATTCCCAGACAAAATTTTAACTCTAACATAATTCTTTCTATACATATCTACCTATATAGAGATAGAGACAGAGAGATAGAGAGGAGAGGAGAGGAGAGGAGAGGAGAGGAGAGGAGAGGAGAGGAGAGGAGAGGAGAGGAGAGAGAGAGAGAGAGAGAGAGAGAGAGAGAGAGAGAACACAACTTAGTTAGGAAGTGTGATTTATGACTAAAAGAATACTTGTGAGGATGAACAAGATCTTTCTGTGTTTCTTATGTAACATCAGGAACATTGCTCTTCACTGTCTAGTCCAGTGATGGCGAACCTTTTGAGCTCGGCGTGTCAGCATTTTGAAAAACCCTAACTTAACTCTGGTGCTGTGTCACATATAGAAATTTTTTGATATTTGCAACCATAGTAAAACAAAGATTTATATTTTTGATATTTATTTTATATATTTAAATGCCATTTAACAAAGAAAAATCAACCAAAAAAAATGAGTTCGCGTGTCACCTCTGACATGCGTGTCATAGGTTTGCCATCACTGGTCTAGTCTATACTATTTGTTTCCTCAAGGAATCCATTTTCTCTATCAAAGGAAAGATAAATGAAAGTAAAAGTTTCAGATGCTGGCTTATAATTTCATGTTTAAGGAGGTAAAGCAAGCACTCCAGGACATCTGCATTTTACAAAGTCTCTTTCCATAGTGTCAACAGTGTATTTTAGGAAAACCTTTACTGCCATCCCACCTACTCATTAACAACTCAAGGTTCTATGGAATAGAAACTTTTTAACCTCCACATGCATGCTTTACAAATAATTTCTGTATAATTTTGAGACTTCATTATACATTTATTTTGGCATTTTTCCTTTGGCCTGCTACTTTAAGGTACAATATTTGAGGCAAGAAATAGAAACTACCCTTTTTTCTCTATATATGATGTATAAAGCTTTCATAAAATGGTATCTCTTTGATGGTTTTTGGCTACATATCTCCTCCTGCCCCCAATCAGGCTAAGAACTCCTTCCGCAATTCTGTTTACAGATATGTAATGCTTTTTTTTATTATTATTTTCAGTAGTAGTAATTTTACTTTGATCTCTCAGCCACCAAATCATTATCCATAAGGAAATTCATAAGCAAGGTACAAGGCAGGCAATGTCTGTGATTTCCAAGAGAAGGTCATAACCCAGAATTTTTTTTAAATCACTATTACAATGAGGAACGGGGTACAGCCACGAAAGGAATAGTTATAATTTATGCCTGACTTACTTCAGCAGAATATAGTTTATTTATAAACTGCTTATGGCAAACTCTGTATGCCCCTGTTCTATGCATGTGCTGCACTGCCTCTGGTAAATTATTTAAATTACACCTAGCAGTAATTCCTGAGGACTTTCATACTTCATTTTCTCTATTAATGTAACAGGGAAATGCTGCTTTGCAAGGATTGCTCTAAATTCCCAGAGTGTGAGTTCCAGACACTGTATGTGTTGCATTACGCCTGTCAAAAAACTTGTCTTCTCCTGAAATTTATTACTGAAGTTTCTCCACCCGTGCTACTCATTGAAGCCTTACAGGAAGCTCATACATGATTTAAGCAGCTAACAGCACTGAAAGAAATAGGTCAGGTTAAAAAAAAAAAAAGATGGAATTTAAGCTACCTTCACTTATTACTTATGCAAGATTATGCATAATTTAGCACACTGCTGAATATGCAAGGACAGAATAATTGTTTACCAAAATATTTACTCTGAGTTGGTACCTGTGTTTGAGTGAGATAAGTTGACTTCTCAGCATTTGCTAATCAATTTTGAATTAAAAAACAATGAGTGGGATTTTGATTGGGTTGATACTGCACCACAGTATAGGCAAACAGATCTTGTTTAACAACTTCATTCAAGTAAAATACATGATACTGATATACAGAATGAGCAGTTTCATCGAAGTCATCCTATTTTAGAAAACATTTCCTTCCTTTTTTTTTTCCTACTGTAGTCCTATCACATACACATGCAAGTGTTGCAGAATACCTCTCTATAAAATGAGCATTTTTATCTTTCTAATTTAAGCTAAACATTGCATAACATTTTTCTAAAGTTTAGAAACAGACCAAAGGGCTGAAGAGCCACTAATATGAAGGAGTAATTTGGGTTCAAAATAGGGTCTTTAGGTCAGCTATTTTCCAATCATGAAATTGTTCCGTAGATTATAAGCCTTTTTTTTCACATAATAATATTTTTATTTGTAGCTTTTCAGAAGAATTTTTAAAAGGAAAAGAATCTTGTTCCTTACAAGTGAGGGCTAATTTGTGTTTAATTTACAAAGTAAAGATCAGTATCTTCAAATCAAGCTTAACATTCCACAAAACCATCGTACTAAAATAGTTAAAAAGTTAAAAAATGTTGCAAGGATGGTATAAATTCATTAATTCCATAGTTTGGATAAATTCACATTTTATACCCAATATTACCTTTTGTAATTCTGCATGAATCATGTTTTTAACCCTTATATTGAACAAAATAGGGTACTGAGATATGAGTTTTTTAAACAATGAAAACACATGAAAGAAAATATATTAATAATAACACATTTAATTCAATCTTAAGAAATAGCACAAAAGCAGATGAAATTAAATCTGGCATTCAAAAATAGATACAGAAATAAATAGAATAAAAAGCTAAAAGAGCCCTAACCGGTTTGATTCAATGGATAGAGCATCGGCCTACAGCTTGAAGGGTCCCAGGTTCGATTCCGGTCAAGGGCATGTACCTTGGTTGCGGGCACATCCCCAGTAGGGGGTGTGCAGGAGGCAGCTGATCGATGTTTCTCTCTCATCGATGTTTCTAACTCTCTATCCCTCTCCCTTCCTCTCTGTAAAAAATCAATAAAATATATTTTTTTAAAAAAACTAAAAGAAGGTTCTATTGTACATTTGTAGTATCTTAAAAGTGGGTAAGCCACAATATAAAAGGAAAAATAAGAAATATTTTATGTAGTGGTCTTTAAATTAACCAAAAATGGAAATACCACCTATACATAGACACCAAAATAAATTCTGATTGCATTAAGAGTCAATTTTAAAATATTTAAATCAGAAAATGAAGAAAATAGATTTGAATTTTTATAAGTCTCTCCTAAGGGATGGCAAAGTTAAGCTTTGAAGTGGTAGCAGAAATTAGAAAGCCAAAGATAGGATTTGCTACACAGAAATTAAAATTCTATTTTCAGAATAAACAGGTATATGACATATGTAGAAATATTTATAACAACTATGGCCACAGGTTTTATTTATGTTATATAAATCATTTATAAAATTGGTAAAAATATATTCAGATATATTATAGATATACTAGAGGACTGGTGCATGAATCCTTGCACCTCTGGGGGTCCCTCAGCCTGGCCTGTGGGGATCGGGCAGAAACTGGCTCTCTGATATTCCCCAAGGGGTCCCAGATTGCAAGAGGGCAATTCTCTGATGATGCAACCTGGAATTGGGCTCCCTCTTCTCTGGTTCCATGTGCATCACCCAAGAACCATGGCTGCCAAGTCACCGCAGCTTGGCAGCTCCTGTGTTGAGTGTCTGCCCCCTGGTGGTCATTGCATATCATAGCTACCAGTCAGACAGTCAGACAGTCACTTAGGTTTTTATATAGATAGATAGGCAAATCTAAAGAATAACATGAACAAACAATTCACATAAAAATATAATTAGTATACAAACTGAAGAGAATATGTTTAACCTCAAATGTTATAAGATAGATGACAATTTAAAAGATTGTAACATTGTTTTTCTATCAAACTTGATTTTAAAATCATGAGTCACTCTAATAATGATGGTGAGGTGGAAGGAAAATTTAATAGCAGAATTATTTATGATACTGAAAAAAATGTTAAAATATCCAAAATGAAAATATAAATATTCACATATTATTTTATGTATAAACATTAAATATGAAAATATGAAATCCACATTTAATATACTTTTTTTTCATGAACTATACTTTTATTAAAATACTAGAGGCCTGGTGCACAACATTTGTACATGGGGGGTGGATATCCCCTCAGTCCAACCTGAACCCTCTCCAATCTGGGACCCCTCGGGGGATGTCCAACTGCCGGGTTAGGCCCAATCCTGGGGATCGGGCCTAAACTGGCAGTTGGACATCACTCTCACAATTCAGGACCGCTGGCTCCTAACTGCTCACCTGCCTGCCTGCCTGATCGCCCCTAACTGTCCCCCCTGCCAGCCTGATCACCCCTAACCGCCTCTTCCTGCTGGCCTGATCACCTCTAACTGCCCCCCTCTGCTGGCCTGGTCACCCCTAACTGCCCCCCCTCCCCCGTTGGCCTGGTCGCCCCTTACTGCCCCCCCCCCTGCAGGCCTGTCACCCCCAACTGCCCCCCCACTCCGCAAGCCTGGTCGCTCCACACAGCCTGCCATTCAGTCATTTGGTCGTCCCTCACTAACCCCCCTGCCGGCCTGGTTTCCCCATGCAGCCTGCTGTTCGGTCATCCGTCCGGTTGTTTTGGTCGTGATGGCGCCTGGATTTTTATATATTAGGATATTTTTATTGACTTCAGAGAGAAAGAGAGAGGGAGGGAGAGATAGAAGCATCAATGTTGAGAAAGAATCATTGGCTGCCACTGTAACCTGCAACTTAGCTTAGTTGTAGGACTTAGCCTGCAACTTGGGCTTGTGCCCTGACCGGGAATCTAGCTGTGACCTCCTGGTTCATAGGCTAACATTCAACCATTGAGCCACACCATCTGGGCATGAACTACACTTTTTAAGCTTAATAAACTGTAAGGTGATATGTATACATAGGCATTATGGATAAGTAATGGGTATAGAGAGAGAAAAATACAATTTTGGAAGGAATCATGGGTTTAATGAATAACAGTTTATCTTTCATTTTGTTTTAACTGGTTGTATAACAATATTAATTATTTTCATTTAACTCTCACTATCACCCTACACGTAAACAGCTAACAATGCTTTCTAACTTGTTTAAAGCAAACTGTTTGCAGTGGATTGGTGGGACATTATTAGCCCACTGCACAAAATTATATTGCCCAATATATTTTCAATGACAACAAAAATAAAATAATTGCCTTAGAATAAATGTTTGGAGTAGGATGATACATTACCAACATATTTCTATCATGTCCTATACAATTAATGTGACTATAACCCAATTAAGTGTGTTTACATATTTAATGGAGCAATGCATAACCCTTCTGGTAGACAAATTGCTAAATATTCTAAAGTATACTGTTGTAAAATATGGGAAATTGGTTGATACTGAAACCACTTTTGTCTATTTTTCCAGTAATTGTGCTAACTTGAAAGAAAACCATTGTGTCTAAGCTCAAAAGACATTGTACATTAGTGCCACAGACTAAAGCAAACACCACAAGTTCAAAGACTCATTTTGAAGACCTGTAAAGACAGAAATTACAAAGATATACACAAATAACTGTGTATGAGTCTTTGCTCCTGTAATTTTTCAAATAATGATCATTTCAAATGATTGTTTCTGATCATAGCTTAAGTAATAAATCTACACATTGCCACATGGTGATCAAATGTATGAATCTCAATGAAATATATCACTTTCTTTTTGTGTTCACCAAAAAGATAGCTCAAAAATACCAGTCTGATATGAATGAAAACAGCAATGATAAATGAGAATATGTTTCTAATTGGTTAATTTCTTAATAGGTCATGTGTCATCATCAAGAATTTCCATATTAATTTTAATATTTCTACACAAAAACAAAATATATTCTATGATATTTTTACCATACTAAATTACTATATATTTTGCCCAATTCCCCTACTGGTTTTTGGTTTTTTAAAAACTTAAGGTATTTTCTTATAATTCCTTTTACTCTTTGTTCATGGTTAAAAAATGAGAAGTATTAGTCACAGATATTAACTTCATGATAATCTTTTATGAAGTGATAGAAAATTAGTGCATATTTTTCCTACAAACTCAATTTTTAAAGGACAAATTACATGAGGATTTTTTGTTTTGTTTTGTTTAATGGAAATATTAGAAACTAGCTATGCTTCCACCAGGAGCAAGTTACCTCACTTCAATGAATGTCCATTGTTACTTAGTGTGTTGTCATAAAAAAAAAACAACCAAAAAAACAAAACAAAACAAAACACTTTTTATCCTATATAATAAAGATGTAATATGCAAATGGTCGTTACATAACAACCGACTATGTACGACCAGATCATGGATCAGCAGGAGGGGGGGGGCAGTGAGCTACAAGCAGGCAATGGAGAGCTACAGGAGGGGGCAGGGCAGCAAGCTATGAGGGGGGGGAGGGGTGCAGGGGGAGCTACAGGAGGATGGCAGCGAGCTATTGGCTACAAGTGGGCAGTGGAGAGCTATAGGAGAGGGCAGGGCACCAAGCTATGAGGGGGGGCAGGGGGAGCTACAGGAGGGCAGCAGCGAGCTACTTGCACACTGTTCAGTGCACAGGGCTACTAGTATAAAAATAAAATTTCATTAAAGAGTACCCTCTATTTCTATTATGTTTAGTCATTTAGAAACCAAGGTAATATAGTATACTTTCCTGAAAAATATTGAAGTACATGAAATATCCTAAAACATTTCTAATTTCCACCAATTCATGTTGCATTTCAACTTTACTTTGCTTGCCTCAGTGTTGCAGATTATGTATTTGTGTTATTTTCATGGTCTTTAGGGCTATAATGTTATTCGCATCCCATACAAGAATTTTTATTTTTGCAAAACAATCATGATATGTGCCAATCCTCATTTTTCTTGTTTGATCTTAAAATGTAGTTAAATATACAAACATATTGATTGATTTTCTATAATATTTTTCTCTTCCTCTATATCAGGATTGATAGTGAAAATTCATGGGGGAAACAGAATATTCAATCAATGGTCCTAAAAATTAGTTAAAAAAATTAATTTATTCATGTAAAAATTCAGAACCCTGTATAACAACAAAAAACTAACAGCAGTGTGTTAAATACCATAAAAAATAGAACTTTAGTATATTTCACAGAAAATTTCAAAGAATATTGCATATTCACTCTAGTCTAGATCAAGTAAAAAGAACAGACTGGCAGAAAATATATAAGCATATGTGAGACAAAGTATTAGGATCTAGAGGAAATAAAGAACTCATAGAAAATCAATAAAGAAAGAAAACTAAAATATTTTTAAACACAAACGATTTGAGAAGGTAATTCACAAAAGAATAAATCTAAACCTCTCCAACCTCTTCATTCCTGCTCCCAGTAACCAGGAAATGGCTTAGTGATATATTATTTCAAACCCAATAAATAAGGCAAAAAATTGGAATTCTGAAAATATCATGTGTGATGGAATAAACTTATAAAGAAAAACAGTCAGTTACTAACAGCTGATAAAAGTGTTAATTGTTAAAATCACTTCAGAGAACCAATTTAACAATATCTAATATAAATGAACATTAAAATTCTTTGTAATGTCAGTCAAGGTATATACTTCTAAAGAAATTTTGATGTGTGCACAAGGCATTTACAAGAAGTTTATAACATCACTATTTGTAATATATATTTTAAAAAAAACACCAAGTGTATTATAATACATCCTTTATAATAAAAGCATATTATGCAAATTGTCCCCTTGACAGGGAGTTCGACCAGGGGGCAGGGCCGGCAGGGGGAAGGGAGGGAGTACCTGGACAGCAGCTGCTAGAAACCCTGCCAGTGTACAAATTTTGTGCACTGGGCATCTAGTTAATAAATAAAATGGCATTAAATGGAATGTCATTAATTAGCAAAAGTAAATAAATGGAGCCACAAGTCTCAGATTTATAAAAATGTTACCTGCAAAAAATAAGTTGCTCAAACATTTTTGTAGTAAGAGTCATGTTAATTTAAAAATATATAACCTGCCCAGCCGGTGTTGCTCAGTGGTTGGGGGTTGACCTATAAACCAAGGGGTCATCATCTGATTCCCTGTCAGGGCACATATCTAGGTTGCGGGCTCGATCCCTAGTAGGGGGCAAGCAGGAGGCAGCCAATGAATGACTCTCTCTTATCATTAATGTTTCTATCTCCCTCTCCCTTCTCTGAAATCAATGAATATATATTTACATACATATTTATACATATACATATATATAGTCTATGTTATATGTTGTTTAAATATATTTATTACAAATATAAAGAGACAAACTCAGGATGGAAGTTAATTATTGGGAAGAATAAGGTATTAGACAAACATATGGGCTTTATGTATTTATTAATTTGCTGTTGTTAATGCTCTCCCGAGGATATTTTCCCAGTGATTTTTTAGAAAGAGGGAAAGGGACAGAGAGTGACAAATCCATCGGCTGTCTTCCACACGTGCCCAGACCAGGGTCAGGGTGAAACCTGCAACTGTGGTACATGCCCTTGACCGGAATCAAACCCGGGACCCTTCAGTCCCAGGGCATACGTTCTACTCATAGAACCAATAAGGCTAGGGGAAAACGTGTTTTTAATTATTTTAAAGTTTTATTTCTGAGGTTGGGTGGTATGAAAATGAATATTTATTATATAATTTATATTTTCTAGTGCTTAATATATTTTATAATTAATATTTGTTTATGTTGATTTTTCCATATCTATGTGCATAATTCTAACCATACATTATCATAAACACACATATCAGTAGACAAAACTGATATACATCTAATATAATACCTATTTAAGAAAATTCAGACTTTAAAAGAAGTGGTTAACAGGTATAATAAACCAAGTTCAATCTTTTTCCCTTATTACTTGAGGTCAAGTATCCTCTTTTGCCATCTTTTAAAGTAATATTTATTACAAACAATCAACAAAATACTTATATAAAATGATATATTTTTACACTACATACAGACAGAAATATAAAAGGGAAATTATTGCAGTTTATTTCTAATCTGTGTGCAATGACAGCTCTGTGTTGTGTCCTCATTACAGACTGTGAATCTTAAAAACACTGTCCTGCTTCCTGATTGCAAAGGTTGTCTGCTATTTAAAGGCCCCATAAATCAGATGAATAACCCTTTATTCAGTAGCCTTTTCTTAGTAAAAACAACTTTTTTGGGGGAAAAAATAAAACAGAGGGTGCAATGTTCATTGAGGCATTATTAACAATAATTTTATGAACTATCATTCTTTTTTTCCAACCAAATTAGATAAGTGACTAGTTAACTACAATATGAACACTAGTGGAAGCCAGAACATTAGGCTTATACTTAGGTTACTGGTGTGAATTAATCTTGTTCCTAATGCTGATTTCCATGTTGATATTCTACACAAGCCTGAAAGCATGGTGCAATTTATTTTAAGTTTACAATCTCCCCAACAAATATCATGCCATGTCTCACTGCTGCCTATCATTTGAGAATTAAATAATATTAAATCCTTCCCAACCAATATATTCATTTATCCTATGATTCCATATCATAGACAAATCCTTAGCTTCAATATTCAATTTAAGAAAAAAAATTTCAAATGGAGTCTGACCACTCTCTATGACGTGCGTTGACCACCAGGGGGCAGCACGGAACACAGCAGGCGTCAGTGACACTGTGCTGGCAGTGGGAGGCAGTGGAGGAACTGCCAGCCCTGATGGGCCCCGACCAGATTGGGACAGTGGTGGAATGGTGGAGCAGGTGAGCAGGCAGCGCCAGGCCAAGGTGGAGTGCCAGGTGGGGCTCTGGGGCTGGGAGGCTGGGGGCGTAAGCTGGGGCTTTGAGGCTGGGGGCACAAGCTGGGGCCCAATCCCCGCAGGCCACCTCGAGGGATCCCGCCCGTGCACGAATTCGTGCACCGGGCCTCTATCTATGCATATAAAAGCTCAATGACCATTATGGTGGAACGACCAGAACAACCCATTGACCAGTTGCTATGATGCGCACTGACCACCGGGGTCAGATGCTCAACGCAGGAGCTGACCCCTGGTGGTCAGTGTGCTCCCACAGGGGGAGCGCCGCTCAGCCAGAAGCCGGGCTTATGGCTGGCGACCCACGGCAGCACTACCAAGCAGCAGCAGCAGGTGCAGCGGCTGGGATGAGCGTGAGTCATGTGGCACCTGGACCTTGTTCGGGCTCCTCCCTGGCTTGGCTGCCTGCCGCTTGGCACACTGCTACATCCCCCAAGGGGTCCCGATTGAGAGAGGGCACAGGCCAGGCTGATGCTCAATGCAGGAGTAGGGGGAGGGGTGCGCAGGGAGGCCTGGAGGCGCATGCTATAGCCCAGGGATCCCAGGCACCACAAGCCCAGAGCTTGCTTTCCAATAATAATAATTTAAAAAAACTGGAAAAAATAAAAAGCGGCCAGACACCACCGTCCTGGGAAGAGCGGCTCCAGGAGGGAAAAGCCTCCCCAGGCCCCACCCGGCCCTGCTGGGAGGCTGCAAAGGACCACACACCAACCATGGCGGCACCCCCCACCCTGCTGTCCCTTGGTCCCATGGCTCGTGGTGACTCACTGGTGACGTGCAGGAAGTGAGCCCCTCTGACTCCAAAGCCTGTCACACGGACAGTTGCTCCCGTCCTGCTCCATGACATGCAGTGCTGCCCGGCTGCACTATGTCAGCTCTGACTTCCGTCTTCCTGCCCCCCGCCCCCCTTCATATACTATGTGCACTCGGGGGCATGGCTCCGGCCTCACCAGCCAATAGTGCTGCAGCACAGCCAGCGAGTGGCAAGACACAGCCACCATGGCTGGCTGGGCATTGATTTGGCCATGTGACTGACGTCCATGTCCAGTTACACTGTTTACATTTCTAGGGAAGCAGGGCAGCCCGCTCCTGCCACCCATGTCACCTTCTAGGCTAAGAAAGGCCTGCTGACCTCCATGTTTCTCCTCCCATCTGGAATCAAAACCTCTTGGGGATTAATGATCCCAGCGATGGCCCCAACACGCGCTCAGTGTCACTGTCACAGCCATTCCCAGTCGTTACAGCCTGTTCCTGAGCCCACAGTGCCCTGCTCTACCCACTGCCACTCCTCACCTGTCACCCCCTGAGGACCACCTTATGTTGTCCTATTTGAAATGTGAGCAAGATCTCAAATGCCACCCTGTCCTTTTTTTTTCAATAGCTCCCTTGCCCTACCTTTCTTCCTCTAAAAACCTTACATTTTATTTAATTGATTTTGGAGAGGGAAATAAAGATAGAAACATCAATGATGATAGAGCAGCCGTGGGCAAGCTACGGCCCGCGGCGGGCCGAATCCGGCCCGTTTGAAATGAATAAAACTAAAAAAAAAAAAAGACCGTACCCTTTTATGTAATGATGTTTACTTTGAATTTATATTAGTTCACACAAACACTCCATCCATGCTTTTGTTCCGGCCCTCCGGTCCAGTTTAAGAACCCATTGTGGCCTTCAAGTCAAAAAGTTTGCCCACTCCTGTCTGTGGATTGAAACCTCCCGTGGCCCTTCCCCCGAGCCGGCAGGCCCTGATCGGCAGCAAGGGAAGGAGAGGTGGGGAGGCAGGAAGGCAGGGAACCTGATCAGCCCTGATTGCCAGCAAGGCCTAGGGACCCTACCTGTGCATGAATTTCGTGCACTGGGCCTCTAGTTTTTACATAAAATTCCTAGATGCATTTGTTCAGCACTGCTTTATTATTGAGAAACTATATGCTCTGCACTGTGCTAATCTCTGATGATACTATGTTCAAAATGAACACAATCTCTCTACTTTGTAGGCATTTACAATCTATTGATAAGCGAACCAACAGAGCTAGTCAGTAGGAGGAAGGAATCAACTCTCCTTCAGAGAGACATCTAACTCAATTTTAGGAAGCCACCCGCAGACTTTCTGAAGGAGAGCTCATCAGGTGTGCTATGAAGAAAGAGCAGGAGTTGTTTGGCAAGTAAAGAGTTAAGGGTGGGGTAGAGTGGGGAAAGGTATTCTAGGCAGAAGTGGGCAGCCAGGAACTCAGCTGAGTTGAGAGAAAGGATTTCTGAGACTGATTCTTTAGGTTAAAACTCCCATTGCACCTTGAGAATGTTATGCTAAGTGAAATAAGTCAGTCAGAAAATGCGAAGAGCCATATGGTTTCACTCACATGTGGGATATAAAACTGAAACTCCCAAACACAAAAAGCAGTGTGGTGGTTGCAGAGGGAAGGCGGTGGGGGAGAAGATTTGACTTTGGGTGGTGGGCACATGGTGCAATATACAGATCTTGTAACATAGAAACCCACACGTGAAACCATATGATCATGTCGACCAATGCAATCCCAATAAATTAATTTTTTAAAAAACCTCCCATTGGAACAGTAACTAAATCCTCATATATAATTACAAAAAATACACAGTGGATTCTCAATTTATGTATTTCTCTTCATTCAAAATGATACAAAAACTTGCATTGCAAAACATCCATTACTAATCCCACTCTATATTTATCAGTGTTTCATTGAGGATTTAGATGCTTTAAACATGGTAACAAACAGTTTTTTTGCTGAACAGTGTTGGTTCCTACATCTACTGAAGCATATCCACTATCCTATAACTTTTCTTAGAGGTAATGCATTTCATATTTATCTTTCCCTCAACATCTAGAAGAGAGATTTGGAAATAGTGCACACTTAGCAAGAATGAGTAAAAACAAATATCCTACTTAGGACTGTAATTTTAAGATATTGGCAATAATAGTGGTGAGTTTTTTTAGGATTTTAGGTAATTAGGTCTTACTAATACAATGTTTTCAATTTAAGATTAAAAACTCAATGTCATTGAATATTAATATTCAAATATAGGAGTATGTCTCTCTTGGATACAAAATAAATATGTGAATAATGAGTTTTTAAATAGAATCATAGGGTTTTTGTACTAATTGTTAATAACTAAGGCCTTTGAATAAATAAATAAAAATGCTATATAACTTACAATATATCTTTCTATCAGAAATGTTTATTTTTATCACTAAGTTCCTTTGAACTTATCTGGCTAATAAGTGAATTTCAATATTTACAAATAATTTTGTTGCATTATTTTTTAAAAATTTGTTCAAATTAATGGGAACTAAACCAGTAATGGCGAACCTATGACACGTGAACTCATTTTTTTGGTTGATTTTTCTTTGTTAAATGGCATTTAAATATATAAAATAAATATCAAAAATATAAGTCTTTGTTTTACTATGGTTGCAAATATCAAAAAATTTCTATAAGTGACACGGCACCAGAGTTAAGTTAGGGTTTTTCAAAATGCTGACATGCCGAGCTCAAAAGGTTCGCCATCACTGAGCTAAACACTCTTTAGCTTCACCAAAAAAGTGTGTGTGTATAAAAAAAATTCACACTCAAAATGAAAACCAAAACTGCTAAAGAAAGCTCAGGGATTTAGACGTCAGAGGCAACTGGAACCAGGAATTTTAATGCTTTGGGGACATTCTTCATTAATTTTCTTTGATTCTTTCTATATGCTATTAGTGTTTCTTATCTTTGCAAGACTTGTACTTTCCACGTGGCCACAGACAGTCCCCAAGTGATACCACTTTATCCATCAGAGAGAGAAAGAGTCCTTTTCAAGTAAAAAATTTCCAAAAAATGTGTTATGATGAGCCAGGCTTAGTTGAGTGTTTATTTCTGGGACAACAGTGCACAGAAGTTACTATATGATTGGACCAACTTGAGTCAGGAAGCGAGTTTGGTGGGGGTACCTAGTATATCATTTATGTGGGGCAATACCCAGATGAAGATGAGCAAGCTGAGTAGCTAGTTATGAGTCTAAATCAGCCATGGGCAAACTACGGCCCTCGGGCTGGATCCGGCCCCTTTGAAATGAATAAAACTAAAAAAAAAAAAAAAAAAAAAAAAAAGACCGTACCCTTTTATGTAATGATGTTTACTTTGAATTTATATTAGTTCACACAAACACTCCATCCATGCTTTTGTTCCGGCCTTCCGGTCTAGTTTAAGAACCCATTGTGGCCCTTGAGTCAAAAAGTTGCCCACCCCTGGTCTAAATGCTAATTCTTCCCAATCCAGCAGGCCTAAACTGGCAGGTAGACATCCCCCAAGGGCTCCTGGGCTGCCAGAGGGCACAGGCTGGGCTGAAGGACGCCCCCCGAGTGCACGAATTTCATGTACTGGGCCTCTAGAAATATATATAAAGCCTAAACCAGCAGTCGGACCTCCCTCTCACAATCTAGGACTGCTGGTTCCCAGCCACTAGCCTGCCTGTCTGCCTGATTGCCCCTAACCGCTTCTGCCTGCCAGCCTGATCACCTCCTAACCACTCCCCTGCCAGCCTGATCAACGCCTAACTGCTCCCCTGCTGGCCCAATCACTCCCAACTGCCCTCCCCTGCAGGCCTGGTCCCCCTCAACTGCCCTCCCCTGCAGGCCCAGTCATCCCCAACTGCCCTCCCTTGCCGGCCTGGTCACATACAACTGCCCTCCCCTGCCAGCCCGGTTGCCCCCAACTGCCTCTCCTGCTGGCCTGGTCGCCCATAACTGCCCTCCCCTGCCAGCCATCTTGTGGCAGCCATCTTTTTACCACACAGGGGTGGCCATCTTGTGCGAGGGCATGGCAGTCAATTTGTATATTACCTCTTTATTATATAGGAGATATATATATATATATATATATATATAGAGAGAGAGAGAGAGAGAGAGAGAGAGAGAGAGAGAGACCCCAATAAAAGGTAGAGTTGAAAACCATCGTAGACATTACTGGTGTTGTATAAGAATAACCATGCAAAAACAAGTTGGTTAGGTTGTCTTTAAACTAGCAAAACCTGTCACAACAGATGTCATTAGTCATCTGTAGAAGAAATCAAGAGACTAATAATTCAACCATGTAGGGACTTTGCTAAAATGAGAAACAGCTTTGGTTAGGACAACTTGAGAATTCTGGACTGATCAACGTTTGTGTTTTTCACTGTAAATTAATAAATCATCATTTGATGTTTAATGTAGCATTCTCTGTGAATGTGATAAATGGATGTCCAGCTGTGTGGGACCTGTGAACTCTTGGTGTGCTGCCCAAAACAAATTGCTGATCCTGAGAGGCAGAGGGCCAGGCCCTGGGAATGGCAGGTTTACTGATGGAGAGATAATATGTGGGTGACCTCTGGGTGGTCAGTCTGCATAACTCCCCATCTCATTAGACACCGCCTTCAAAATGCAAAAGATGCACTTAATTTGTTTTGGTAGTTTTTCTACAAATATGATCATTAAACAATTATTAAGCACACATTTCCAGAGAAAACAACAGAGTTTTGCCCCCTCCTTTTCCTTTGTAATTGATTTCTAAGGGAAAACATTTTCATCACTTTTTAAGGAGACTACAGTCTTCTTACCATGTCAGCATCAGACCCCTGATTATATTTCATTCTGGGCTTACTGTGCACAGTCTGTTGGCTGCAAACATATATTTCTGCCAAGTTAAGTTTGTATATGTGTCTGTTTTTCTATATAATGGAATGTTTATGCCACCGAAGGGTTTCAAATGGCATAACTTTGAAATAAAAACTTAGAGATCTCCACAGTGACTCTAAACAGGATCAGGCAAAGCTTATAAAAAACAAACAAATAATCTTAATCTCATTTTGTATTTTTACTCTTTTTAAAAAATAATTGTTAGTAAAGTTACAGAAAGCAGTATTGGCAGCAATTTCATTGCTATGTTATCAGCAATGAAAGAAGACATAGGAATCAGTCACTAATCATTAAATCTTTTTATAATCCACTAAAACATTACATAGCTGATTTCTTCAACCCTATTAAGCCCTAATATCTAGTTTGTTTTTGTTAATAAAACACATCTCTCAGTCAAAGAACAATTTATAATAGTACCTCAACACTAGACTAGATGTTAAAATAATGTTGTTTTATATAAATATTATGATAGGCTTTACCTTTAGTTTTTTATTTATTTGCATTGCACTGAAGCCACTGTGGAGCTCTCCAAACAAGGTTATGTTTTCAAATGAGAGCAAATAAGTTAACTGTATTCATGAAAAAGATAACATTTATTTTTCATTATAACATTAAGATCAAATACACACCCATAAAGATAATAGTAACTTCTGACACACAACTGAAATCCACAAGTTGCTGACATCATGCCCTTTTTTCCACTATTTTTCCGCCTGGATTTCTCCCCCAGTTTTTCCCTATCAGCCTGTAGAGAAAAAGGAGTAGTCATCTTTTTTACCCTCCAAGGGCCAGATGAAACTTTACATGCTTCAGAAACTCAAGGTAACTGAGACCAACCCTTCACAATGTGTACACTGTGCACTAAGCAACTCTACCCCATTTGTCTCGCACTTGTGTATACTGCTTTGCATGGTTCTCAGGTTGCTTCACATGTGTGTCATTCTCCCCAAACTGACTTTAAGTTTATTGTACAAAGGTGCAGTCATATTTTCTACTTTTCCCTTCCCCTGTGGATCAGCTATATATCCCACAGTACCTTAGCAATTTGTTATTGTCATACATATATAGGTGTCCTAAAAATGTATACACACACTTTGAATAATTATAAAGGCAGTGTTTATTAAGATATATTTCATTTTCAAAATTGAGCTATCAGCTGTCATAGTGTGTGTACATTTTTGGGGACACCCTGTAGTAGGCATTTATTAGAACTAAAACAGATGAACTGATGTTTTTTTCTATTCTTTTTAAAATCAACTTTAATTTTTTCTAGGTTTATTTGCATTCCATTCGTTCTCACAAATAAAAGGAAGATAATATGAAGAATAAGATTAATAACAAACTATTTTTGAAACAACACAGGGGAGCATATGTAATTCAAAAAATAAGTACATATAAAATGGAGAACCACTATTTATTCCTGGTCAGATCCTTGTTCTCCATTTTAATATAAAGATATCAAAGTTTATGAATAAATGTTTATTAATATATGAATAAAGTAAAATAGGTTAAGTCTAAATAGGTGATTGGTAGGTTACAATGTACGCGTAGGGAATACAAACAAACAATTAAAAAATGGGCAGAGGACCTAAACAGACACTTCTCCCAAGAAGACATGTGAATGGCCAACAGATATATGAAAAGATGCTCAACTTCACTCACTATTAGGGAAATACAAATCAAAACCACAATGAGATGCCATCTCACACCTGTTTGAATGGCTATTACCAACAAGATGAATTCATTTTTAGATTTACAAGAGCTGTATCATTAGGAGGGAAAATATAGGAGTGGAAAACAAGTCAGAACAGAACTTGTATAATACAGTCATTTCAATATTTTCTGGATTTTATCTGCATGTTTGTTTTGCCTTCTGTAATCTACTCAAGATTTGCAAAATTAAGTCCTTGGTATCTTACAAAGAAGTAGGAAGTAGTGTAGGAAGCTTGGACCCTGCTGCTAGACTTGGGTCTGAATCCTAATTTACTACTACTTACTAGCTTGTGAACTTGGGTAAGTTCCTTAATCTCCCTGGACCTCAGTAAAATGAAGAGAGTATTTTGAGAATTAAATTTCTTAATACATTTAAAGTTCTAAGAATTTCTAGACTATAGTAAATATTGAATACATGTCTATTATTATAATAATCATTATTCAGTTTTCATAAAAATCCAGCTTTGCTCTTGTTCTGACTCTCACTGTTACAGTTTACATATAAGAAAGTGAAAGGGCGAGGGCTACGCCCTCCATCTTGCCTCAGGGTAAGGGCTACGTCCTTTCTCCTCCCCTTACTCCAACCCCCACCCCCATAAAGCCCGTCTCTACGCGGGGGTTCCCTCTCTCAGCCACTTGGCCTGCCATTGTGTCGGCGAGTCTGGTGGATGGGGAGCTCAAGCTAGCTTGAAATACAGATTCTTATGCTTTTGCATCGGATTGGCTGGCTCCCTGATGTGGTTTCTTGGGAATCTTGAAATCTGGGCATAACAGAAAGAATATAGAAAGATCCATTCTATCTTCAATGATTCAATTCCAGGATCTAAATACATTTTTTTACTCAATCATGGTGTTTCTTTAAAAAAGTGTTCTTGTCCTGCTGGTGCAGCTCAGAGGTTGAGCATCAACCCATGAACCGGGAGATTATGGTTCCATTCCCACTCAGGGCACAAGCCCGGGGTTGCAGGCTTGATTCCCAGTAGGGGGCATGCAGGAAGCAGCTTATCCATGATTCTCTCTCAGCTTGATGTTTCTAACTCTCCCTCTCCCTTCTTTTCTCTGAAATCAATAAAAACATATGATTTGTTGGTGGTTTTTTTTTTTAAGTATTCTTAGAGGGCTGTGCTATTTGCTATGAAATTTAAATTTACAACCATGCTTTACACACTGCCCCTGTTAAGGAAGCTCCAAAGTTAATCCTGAAACTGACATAATGGCTAGACTGCTGTACATAATCCAAAAAGGGGGGGGGGGGGGGTCCTTTCTTTTGCATTAGAATATAATGTCCTTTTGTCCCTTCACTACTACTTCTAACGAGGATCCCAGGAGGTTCTAGGTAAGGAGAAACATTGAGATTGTACTCAAGTAGCATTTTTATGTGAGCATTTCTAGCAAATTGCCTCAGTTTATTAGAGCAAGACCTGTATTTTCAAGTCCTCTCTAAATTATTGTTATTTCTCACTCTAAAACAGGGGTGGGGAACGTCTGGACCACTGGCCATTTAAGACCTACAGAGTCATTTGGTCTGGCCCTGCCAAGGCACTAGGGGTAAGTTAATTAAATGTTCGACCAAATATAGCAGGCAAATTTTAGGTATATAATTTTGTATGACCCTCAAATTATGTTATAAATATCCAAATAGCCCTTGGCAGAAAAAAGGTTCCCTACTCCTGCTCTAAATGAATATTCAGATTTGCATATAATTTCATAAGCACAATTTTGTGTCTTTTTTTTATTTAAGAGGGTGAGAGTGCCCCCTCTCAGAAACTGTATGTGCATCAGGTCCAACAATACCTGGATCTGTCCCTTCTCCCACATTGGCTGATATTTCTTGTCATAATTCACCTTCCTGCAGTGGTCTTCTTTGGTATTTGGAGGGATAGTTTATTCATACAAGTAGGAATAATAAATACAAATATTCAATTTTGAAGTTTTCAATGCATTTCACATTATGTGATGGATCTTACTATAAAATGTAGATAAGGGAAATATTGATATCACCTTTCTATTACAGATGAAATAAATTAAATTTACACATATTAATTAATTCATATATACATCTTCTATTGAGCTCAATCTGAGGACAGGCAAAGAGATCCTAATGTTATTTTGACATGATATTCTACTTCTAAAAACGCATCCTTTAGTCTGTGAGAAACAACTGAAAATTCATTTGAAGGAAACCAGGT
This sequence comes from Myotis yumanensis, assembly GCF_028538775.1. Taxonomy (NCBI): domain Eukaryota; kingdom Metazoa; phylum Chordata; class Mammalia; order Chiroptera; family Vespertilionidae; genus Myotis; species Myotis yumanensis. Next base: position 45,591,440 of record NW_027223757.1, read on the forward strand.
TCTGCATCATATTTACCAATATTTTATTTATCCCCCATAAACTAAAAGTATGCCAAAAGAATACTAGTTCACTAATATAACAAGAGAATTGAAAAGTGAACATTAAACATATAAGGCTCATGAAAATTAAATATATCAGGCTTATTTTGAATTTTAAAAAATGTAGTCAAGATTTAATTGAATTTTGTTTGGTTGGTTTGTTTTTTGAATTTAACTAAATGAAAATCATTTGAGTATATATCATTTTTAAATAATTTAAAAATATTTTTCTAGGATGATTGCTTTTCTTTTTAAAATAAGCTGCAAAGCTGCAGAGTCCCACAGAGAAATAGCAGCAATACCACACAAGGTGGTTAAACAGCTTATGAATTAAGCTCCATCTAAGCAAATTTCTTTGTAAGTAATTTATATTGTATGGTAAACTTGTATCCAACTAGAACAGCAAATTAAAACATTAATCACATGTATAAAATTTAGGGCCTTGTGCATATAGAAAAAAATATTAGGGAAATACATTTTCTTGTATTGCTGAAATAAATATCCCACATATGGAATCTAGCCTAATCCTTCTCATTATAGTGTGGATGAAGATGAACATTAAGTCCATATACCATTTCTTCCTGAATTAGTCGATAGCTCATTTTAGTAGGTAGCACATATTTCCAAACCTGAAATGCCCATGTTCAGTCAGATTTGCAGTTCCCTTTTCCCTGGCTGCCCGGGCTTTCCATCACTGTTAGGTAACCACTGTGATTATTCCATATCACATACTGATGAGATGGCAAAACAGTTACAAGCTTTCTTCCCTGCATTAAGCAGGTTGCCCTGAAAATATCAAGCATTCCAGTACTCTGTAGATACACCAATGCAGGCAGCCTGCCAAAAGACATCCGAAACACCAGCCCCTATTCTCAAGCACATTTTAATCCAGCTGTTCCTCACAAAACATCCAGCATGCTTTGATTTACTGCTCTACCTAATTAGAATGCAGAGTATGGGAGACCATCTTATGCACAAGATAAGCATTCTGAATTATATTTTAAACTTTATAGAATGTGGTGGGGCTTTTGTTTGTGTGCTTTTTATTCTCATAACCAGATATTGAAATATGTGTGCTGCATTTTTGGCATTAGCCAACTGAAACTAAAAATGATTTGACTTTGGGTGGTAGGCACACAATGCAATATAGAAATGTAAACTTGAAATCTAATCTGATTAACCAATGTCACCCAATAAACTTAAATAAAAATGCAAATCGTTAATGCCCACCCCATACCCACTGAAGCAGAAACTTGGGGGTAGGGCCCAGCAATGAACAACAACAACAAAAACTAACTAAAAATGAAGAGTGATTGTGTGTAAAGAAAGCAAAACCAGACATACTTCCAGTCGCAGTCTATATACAATCAAGGCAATGTCCATTTTAATCCCTCGATGAAATACCACTAAAAGAACTCTGTTGAGCCTAGTATGGGAAAGAAGAAAAAATGTTTTCAAGTCCTGGGTGTCAAGCTAGGATTTGGGGATTTCATTGGACTTCTGAGGAAATATTACGTTAAGAAAGTGGCTGTGCTGCTATTGGGCCTTTACTCTGAGAATCTAGGTCACTGGAGGATTAGTCCAGAAGGTCCAAGCAGAGCCTCCTCCTCCCCATGCATCAAGTACACGTGACAGTTTCTAATAAAAAAAATTTTAGAACCCAGATTTAATTGTGTGGATAACAATTTTAACCACAAGCACCATAATCCCTCACAACTCTTATAGACGGAAAAATGAGGATAAACATAAATACTGAAAAATCTGGTAATACTGGATGCTTTGGGGCTCTATGACAAATCGACCTGGTTATTTCACAAAATTAAGTTAGAACTTTTGTTTGTCATTCTGTACCTAATCAGTGAGAAGAGATATTATTTCTTTAAAAGGTCCACTATTGCTCTCCCAGAAGAGTGACTATATTACATAGAACCTATACTTTATCAAAACATATTACACAATCAGGATCCTGGTAATATACTGAATTTAAGGTTATGCTGAATCAACAGAAAATAGATGTTCAGTGAGTTTCTAATCTATATGCTCCTAATTTTATATATTTTTTTTAAAAAAATATAAACCACACCAAGAGCTATGAAAGAAAAAATATTTCCCCTAAAGAGACACCATCTTTAGAGCTCTAATTTATTGGGGGATTAAACTGTTATAAAGCTAATTTGTGTAATATAAGGAAGTGGGAGTCCAGAAAGAGTCACCCGAGAGGTGAATCTGTGGAGTTGAGGTTGTTTTGAGCTAAAGGCAACCAGAGCCACAGGCTCAGGGAAACTTTTCCCTGTACCCTTAGCCACCTAGAAGGATTTGAATTAGAGTCCTTGCTGATTAGATATTATCAGCAATAACCTTCTGACCCACCTATTACAGGACAAACTCTTATTTACTAAACATCTGCTCTTCTTATCAATGACCCCTTGAAGCTGCAAGGTGCATTACCTCATCCCTAGCTCGGGATCTTATTTCCTCAATCCCCCTTTCCATCTCTGAAACTCTCCTGCATGTGGGGTCTCTGACTCTCACATGTATATGGGGTTCCCATACATATGTATGTATTCAATATGGTTCTTTTCTCTTGCTAATCTGTCTCTTTTCTATTTATTATTAGGTCAGCCAGAAGAACCTTGAAGGTAGAGGAAGTTTTGTTCTTCCCTCACAAGAATTAAACAGTGTACAGAATGCAACTAATCATATTGCATACTAACATGACATTAATTTCATTTATTAATTTTTCAAGGACATCTTTCATGACCAAGGGAGAGATGTTTTAAGTATCAACAAGGTTGACAACCTGTTTTTGTCCAAAGGTACACACTCACTTCAGCTTACATTTTTTGGTATATTTTTATATTTATAGAGAAGCACATGGAATGTTTTTCTTCCAAATGTCCCCTTTCTAATCTTTAATAGTTAAGTTAGGTTCCATGCTACTCTTGGATAATTATGTAAAAAGTCTCACTGAGTTGTATATATGTGACATCAAAACACTAAGTTTTTTTTTTACAAAATATTCAGCCAAAGCTTGGGTTGATAGTACACAGAATAAAATGCCTTTGAGAATATTTTTTCTTAGCAAGCGATTGTTTCAGCACCAGGTATCATTATCTGTGTTCCTGTTCCAAAACCTGTTCCTATAATTTCTAGATTTCTTAACAATAAATGTTACCACATAGGTCCCCTAATATTTATTGCATAATTTTAATTTTAAAGATTTGCTTAATAAACAATAAGCATTACAGGTGACACTGCTCCATATATTAAGGCATATAGGCAAATATGGAAATTAAGGATGAGGAGGAAATTAGCTTCAAGCCAGGTTAGTGATTACCAAAATAGGATTCACAGAACTCTAGTTCTGAGATGCTTAAAAGATCAAAGTATATAGGTTGTAAGGTCAAACACTCTGGATAACACTACATCCCATAACCTCTCTTGAAGTTTCACATTGATTAATATTCCAACACATACTAAAGGCTCTGCCAATTTCTGCAAGAAAATTTAATCATGTTAATGACTGTATTAGGCATGAAGATGTACCACCCAGGTTCTCTGTAAGGCAGCAATTGCTCCCTGCTGCAGGATCTGCATTCAACAGAAAGCCCCAGCCTTTAGCTACTGGGCAATATCCGTTTGGGCCAGGACTCCAGCCATGTCATTCGGACCCAATACACAATACCCTGACAAGCAGTCTTATTCACCAGCATTCCTCCATGCTTACGGATGCTTTGTGCCAACACTCATGGCCTTCCCACTTCTTTCTCTGCCCAGTCTTGCTTCTTCCCCACCCCTTCACGACTTTTGATCCCCCAAACTCTGTCTCAGAGTCTGATTTTACCCAATCTGAAACAACTACCATCTAAAGAATTTAATCTGACCACATGATACATTCCTCAACACCTGCTCTGGGGAAAGGTGGAATGAGAGTTTAAAGGTAAAGACGTTTTTCTAAGAATAATGAACAGGTTGCACTAAATCTAACTCTTTTCCTCTGAATCTCTGAGTCCTCCAATAGAGAAATGAATGGACTTTTCATTTCTTGACTTCTCCTTCAGTCTTTATAATTTTATAGCAGGTATCTTCTGAAATATTTTTTCTCTTGAAGGAAATTATAATTGTCATTTTGTGGCATGCTTAACTTCTTACATGATAATACAAATTGATTTGAAGAAATAATATGTTTTCAGCTACTTTTAGGATCTACAGCATAAGCTCAGATATTTTGTTCTTTCATTGAAGGCATGAGCTTGTATACATAGCACCTCTATGTTTTGAAAGAATATACATAGCGCAGTCATCCTTGGCACTTTATAAATCTCATGGGGGAAAATTAATGTTGATAAAAAATACTATCTATAATAATAAAAGTGTAATATGCTAATTAGACCGGACGTCCTTCTGGACAAAGCTGGGGCTGTGAGGACCAAGCCCCTTGCATGAATTTCGTGCATTGGGCTCTAGTTAAAATATAAAATGCTTATCTCCACTAAAACCATTTTGAATCCTTGGATCCCTAACTGATCAGTAATTAGAATCAGATTTTAGGGCTCGTAAGTTCACTACAGTATAGGAGCAATTTCCTGCTTTGAAGATTAATTCTTGTTTCTAACTTCATAATTCAGTTTAAAATGTTTTTTTTATTTCAGTTCTAAAAATATAACATCCAAACATTCATATTTCAGAGATAAGTTCTTATCATCAAATGTGGAATATTTGACCTAAAGTTGAAACATTTTAATAGATGTGAAAAGAGTCCAAAGGATAAATCTTTATTAGAACAAATTAAAATTCTTGCATTCTGCCACTTTTCCATATGAATAGAGGGAAATTTTTCATCTTTCCCTATTTTGAAATTTAGAAATTTCTGACAAGACAAAGACAAGTCATAAATAAACATTAAGTATTTATATAGTGGTTTTAAAATATGGTTGCACTTAGGGGTTGAAATTGGTTAATTTTAATGGTCATTGTTTTAAGGATTTGTTTTGGAATTTTTAATTCTGAAGTTTACTTGTGGTTATGTATGAGATGATTTTTTTGAAATGTCTAGTTAAATACTTTACTAACCTAATATGGCAAAACAATGAGCACTGTTACCATTGCTAAATAATAATAAAATGTTCTATCTCTAAGCTGTATACACATTTATTAATCATGAACATATTATGCAGAACTAGAGACTGAAGCCAAAAGCAAACAAAAAATTAAAATAATGACTTAGAAAGACTGCAAAAAAAAGAAAAACAATGCACCAAAAAAACAAAAGCCATGAGCTTTGCCCATGGTACCAAAGTAGAGAAGGTAGGGAGGTGACAAATTGCCATTGCTTCAATATCAGTAGAACTTCAATTTCCTTTCATTTTTGGAGAAAGGTGGAGTCACAAAACTTCTGACACATTGGTTATGAGGGCAAAAGGAATGTTAACTGGTTTTCCTCAAGCTCACTGCTGCTAGGTGTACCAGTAATTCAGTTGCAAGTAAGCTAATGAAGAAATTAAATCACTTGCCTTTTTCTAGTCTCTTTCTTAAAGAGGTTGCATTTTGTGCTGACAGTGCATAGCTGATAAAATAGCAATTTTTGAAAAGCTCGCTCATTTAGCTACTCTCAGAACCCCTGCTGACATCACTGACATTTTCTCCAAATATGCAAATACTGTAAGTCACTTTCTAAGATGCATGCATATATTTCCAAAAATGTTATTATTTTATGATCAACTAGGCATAAATGCAGAGGCAGACTAGTTTGCTGGCTTTGTAATGCCACATTCATGAAATGACTTTTTTTTTTCAAATGAGATTTCGTAAGAATCTGTCACAACCTCATAGATCTTTAAAGGTGAGTTATTCTTTTTATATAGAGTGGGGGTTATTTTAAGGCCTTCCCATTATATAAACATAAAAAATAGGAGTAAAAGCCCGTAAGCTGAGCAAACTTAAATACCTAGGTGACAATGGCAATATTATTGTTAAACTCGACACACAACTTTTGAAATACAGTGCACAAGCAGTAGGCATGAATACTATCTTATTTAAATGTCTGTATTAAGCACAACCACTCTCTGCTAAAAATGGGGGAAAAACAAACAAGTCATATTCATCAAAGTAATTGTGTAGGTACTTTCAGTACCAAAATGCCTAGAATGAAGGATTGAACTGCTAACGGCAGCAGTGACAGCCATGAATCATGGTAGGCTACTCCGGGGCCTTTACCACCATAAAACAAAAGATGTAGATGAAAAATGCTGCAATTAAGTGATTTGATTTCTGCCCCCTTTTTCCTACTGCATTCGTGCATGGCTGCACAGCAAAGATTGATGGGAAAAATTACTCTACGTGATCTCTGACAGAGCCTTGGAACAATTCTATAAGGGGGAAACATACAAATCAAACCAGCTTTCTTGTATTCAAACAAAATAATACATATAAAGCAAATACTTTAGCCTATATCCAAAGCACCAAAATTTGCATGCACACATAAATTGTTGAGAAATGCTCTGCTATCAAAACCAAACTCATGGATTTTCCAGCTAGTTGGGTTATACTGATATTTGTTTAAATAAATATCCAACCAGTACAGGCGAGTGGCATCCTCAATATGTCTGTGCACTGAGAACAAATTATAGATACAAATTTGTAGAGGTAAAACATTCTTATCTTTTATATCAATAAATTATTAATGAAAGTACATACAAAATAAAATAGAAAATTTCACTGACTATTCAACTCTCCTGTCATTAGAGTCATTTGGGAGGGATATTTTTAATGGGTATTCACAGCTCAACTGGGGTCCTGTATACAAAAGAATCAGACCTGAATGCCACAGAATATTTTATTGTGTTTAGGGTGTATGTTTAAAAGATGCTAAATTTGCAACATCCAGTGAACAAAATAAACAATACTGCTAATATGAAGAAAGGATAATTTCTATTATCAGAAGCTAAAGTGAAATTACAGGGGTTTCATTTCCTGAGGAGAGAAGGTTACTCAATCTCAGGCTGCTGTAAGAAATGAATAGTTAATTTAACTTGAATTTATACAATAGAATTGCCCCTTCCATCAAAGGGGGGAAACCTGTGTACATTTGATTTTGCTGTGTGTATCGAGGCTGTATTTAAAGGCTGCTAGCATAATGATGTAGAATTCGGTAAATTCTTACATTCTATCTATAAACCTTTACATGCTTTCTTTTAAATATTTGGGTGATTTGAACAAGGAGTTACATGCAGATTTTGCAAGAGAGTAAATGTTATCAATGCTACTATGGATTTGTGTCTAGTCAAGACCCTATAAAAATATGTTCTACTGAAAACTAGTATTTTACGATGTCTTTTCAAGGAGTTACTCTAAAAAAATGTGTAGCCTTTCCTTATGTGCCTAATTGTTGTGTTTTTGTTGCTTCCTGTCAAAATAGTAAACCTAAGGGTCCCAGGGCCAAAACTCATTAGTGGACTCTGATTTTAATAATGGGGAAATCTGTGAAATACTATTCTGGCTTGATTAAATATCAGAGACTTGGAAATCAGGAGACCTGGGTTTACCACTAATTAATATTGGTTCAAACCATAAAATCAAAGTTTTTGTAGCTCAAAAAAACTGTTGACTATCACACTTACAAGTAGTCCAACCTATTTATTTTGGCATAGGGCAGTGATGGCGAACCTTTTGAGTTCGGTGTGTCAGCATTTTGAAAAACCCTAACTTAACTCTGGTGCCGTGTCACATATAGAAATTTTTTGATATTTGCAACCATAGTAAAACAAAGACTTATATTTTTGATATTTATTTTATATATTTAAATGACATTTAACAAAGAAAAATCAACCAAAAAAATGAGTTCGCGTGTCACCTCTGACACACGTGTCGTGCCATAGGTTCGCCATCACTGGCATAGGGTAAGCATCAGCTTCTTTAGCCTCACGTATTAAAGTGACCATTTATAATTCTTAAAGTAGATACTTAATATGCTTAAGTAAAATTCATATTTTATCTTAATCAGACTGGTAAATAATTCATATACTTTACCTCTGATCATTAAAAATCAACAATTATTATCAATTCACCAAGTCTTAAGATATAATTAACTTACACATTAAGTCTCTTAAGTATTTATGTTGTATCAGGGTAAATCTAACTATAGAATAAATTTATTCAGTGAAACCTCCTCTATAATTCATTTAATCCTTTCATTTAAAGATGGGCTTTTAGTGTATTTATTGGGGTAATTGAAAGATTTTTAATTTTATTTTTAGTAGACCATCCCTTTTGTATAAAAACAAGGATTATAAGTAGGAAAAAATCATGTTTGATTTTTGAAATTTAAATGAAATTTAAACATAATAATAACACATGTGCTGTAACAAAGAATAACACATGTGCTGTATCCAAACTCAAACTTTGGTTTTGAACTTCCTGGAAGACTGAATAAAAAGAAAAAAAATTAATGTTTCATCCTTCATATTTAGATTCTTAAGGTCAAAAGGAATATCATTTAATTCATTTGGCTATTTCAAAGTAATCTCTCCTTCCTACTCACCATTTTTCTTCTACAATAATTTTGTCAAGCAAATAATAAATAGGTAAGTGTAGAAAGCTATATTCTATAAAGAACTGCCATTTTTACATTGCTCAATTTTTTATATATATTGGGATATAGTAGTATATGTGAAAACCCTTGAAACATAACCATATATTGAAAAGGAGGTCCATATAATCTTTAAATACTTAACCTCCCAATAGCAGTACAATTAATTTTTTTAGAAATATTAAAATTATAGTGTTACCTTAAGAATTTTAGACTATTTCAATAGTATCAATAATAGTATCTACTAAAATTAAAAATAAGAAAAATAACTATCTTTCTATTCTATGTTTTTCAATAAGGTATAATTAATATACAATAAAGTGAATATGTTTAAAGCATATAATTTGATAAGATTTTGCATCTGCATAGACTCATGAAACTACCACCACAATCAAAATAATGACTACACCTATCGCATCCCTAAATCTCCTCATGTTCCTTTGTAATCTCTCCTCTTGCCTCACCCCTTCTACTGATCTGTTTTCTGTCACTGTAGGTTCATTTGGAATTCTATAATTTTTATATAAATGGAATCATATACTATGTGTTCATCATCCCCTGGCTTCTTTCATTCAGTATAATTATTTTGACATTCATCCATGGTGTTTATCAATAGTTCCCTTCTTATCAATGCTGAATATTGTTCTATTGCATAGATATACCACTTTTTACTTGTTGATGGACAACTAGGTGGTTTATAGTTTGGGCTATTATAAATAAAGCTGTTACAAATATTTGTGTTTTCTCTTGGTACTGTTAAGAAAATAAAAAGCTAAAGATTAGAAGAAAATATTTGCTAAACATAAATTAATAATGGAAAATGGATTAAAAATATATAAAGACTTCCCAAAACTCAATAATAAGAAATCAAAAACCTAAAAAATTGATAAAAGATTTAAACATTTGACAAAAAAAGTTATACAAATGGCAAATAAGTACATATAAAGATGCTCAAATCATTAGTCATTAGGGAAATGAAAACTTAAAACACAATAAGAGACCACTATTGGAATGGCTAAAATTAAAATGAATGGCCATACAAAGTGTTGGCAAGAATGTGGCGGAATTAGAAATTTCCATGCAATGCTGGTTAGAATTAAAATGTTACAACCTTTTTGGAAAACAGCTCAGCAATTTCTTAAAAAGTTAAAGATAATACTTATCACATAATTCTTAAGTTAACTATTTTTAAACTGACTTTATTAAAGACTATCATTAGCAAGCTTGAGGCTGAGAAAGAATGTTCCTTGCTTAGCATAATCTCTGTTAATGCTTACCTACCTACCCCTTTAACAGGCTTTAAATACCATCCATATGCCATTGACTTCCAACTGTATGGCCTTTCCATTGAACTTCAAATTTGTATCCCCAATGCTAACTTGATTATCCACTCAAAAGTAGTTCTCATCAAGGTTTCCCCATCTCAGAAAATATTACTGCTATCCACCTAGTTGCTTGACACAAAATTCTAGGAATCATACTTAACTTGTCCCCATCTCTCACTACTCCCCATACCATTCCCCATTTACAATCCCTCAAAAAGATCTGTCATCTCTACCTCCAATATGTGTCCAGGTCTCTCCACTTCCATTAATACTTCTCTAATCCAAATTTCCATGATCCCTCATTATATTGCTATAATAAATTTCTAAGAGCTTTCTTTATATTCACTCAAAATCCTAACCTCTATAGTCCATTATTCCTATAGCAGCCAGCAAACTCTTTTTAAAACCTAAATCAGATATTATCACTCCCCTTCCCAAAACAATACAATAGCTTTCCTTTGCACTTTCAATAAAATCCAAACTCCTTACCAAACCTCCATCATCAAGTGTCCGATTCCTCACACCCAACTCAAATCTCTCACTGTTCCAGACACACTGGCCCTCTTTATGTTCTTTTAAATACTCTAAGCTCATTTTAACATCTGGGCCTTTGCACCAGATTCAGTGCCCCCAGATCTTTTTCATGTCAGATTCCTTTTTATCATTCGTCAGTCCAACTATCTTCCTCTTTTGAACTTTCCCTAACTATAAAATCAAAATTAGCACTCTTTCATCTTCTCTTATACCATTCTCTGATCCCATCACCATGGTATCTATATATATAAAAGCCTAAGCGACCGAACGACCAAATGACTAGTTGACCAGTCGCTATGATGTGCACTGACCACCAGGAGACAAATGCTCAACGTAAAGGATTGGGCTCCCTCTGTCTGGATAGGGCCTGTGGGGATTGGGATTGGGCCTGTGGGGATCCGGCCTATGGGGATTGTGCCTGTGAGTATTGGGCAGCCTCCTGTCTGGATTAGGCCTGTGGGGATCAGGCCGAAACCAGCTATCTGATATCCCCCGAGGGGTCCTGGATTGTGAGAGGGTGCAGGCCAGGCCTAGGGACCCCACTGGTGCACGAATCCATGCACCAGGCCTCTAGTCTTATTATATTTCCTTGTGCACTATCTTTCCCAATTCCTTTAGGACTTTCTCAATATTGTCAAAATATTGAAACCTACCAGTATTGTTCATCCCACATCCGTACGATCCAGAACAATGCTTGGCAAGTAGGGGGCAGTCAATCTTTAATGCTTGAATTATTTTTGTAAAATACATTAACACAGGATTTGAAAGTAATTTTACCCTTCAAATATCACTTTTTATGCATTTGTTTCTGCATTATTTGCTTTACTTATGAGAAAAATATTCTAAACCTAAGGTTAAAAAGAAGAAAACAAAAAAGCACTAAATTTGAAAGTAAAATTTTTTCATAGTATAATAGTTCTCACACCTCTCATTTTAACTAACTCTAAGGTTAGAGACCTTTCACTTGATATGGCAATCTTTGTGGGGAAGACCACTAAAGCATAAAGCAGGCATTCACACTATAGTCTTCTGTCTCCATTAATCAAGTTTATAGCAGCCACATATAACACCACCAGATGCTGGAATTTTTAGTGCCTTGAAAATCTTTACTTCATACCAGATGCCCACTAACTGGGGATGAGGTGGGGAAGGAGGTACATGGGAAATTATGCTTCTGCCCTATTATACATATGGGGTTAAATAGCAAGCTCTTGCTCCTATAGCCCCCAAAACAAATACCCCCTTTGATTAGTCCTAGGAGTGTTGGGTATCATAGGATTTTATCAAAGACAGAAAAATGGCAGAACACTACAAAAATAATTTTTCTTTTTTTAATATATATATATTTTTATTGAGTTCAGAGATAAAGGAGGGAGAGAGAGAGAGAGAGAGAGAGAAACACCAATGATGAGAATCATCAATCAGCTGCCTCCCACATGCCCCCCCCCCCCCCCACACACACACACACTGGGGAAGGAGCCTGCAACCCAGGCATATGCCCTGACCAGGAATTAAACAATGAGCCCCTGATTCATATGTTGACACTCAACCATTGAGCAATGCTGGCTGGGTCAAAAATAATTTTTCATATTCCATGGATGATAATTCTTAGTGGTGACAGTATCCTGGGAAGTCCATCCTTTCCTTTCAAAATAATGGCTAATGTAACATTCAAAAGAAAATAAAAATGTCCTTGTTATACTGAAAATATGAAAAATGAAATCAATAAAATCAATGAACCTAAGTGATATGCTGGCCATGGTGGAGTCTTTAATTAGAATATCTTCCTTAAAGTATAACCAGCAACAGAGCACACACGCTGGAGTGAAGAGATGAGAAACACAGAGGAGGAACATACAGTGACCACAGGAAAAGTAAGAACAAAATGGATATAAAGAGAGTCTAGAGACAGAAGCCTTGGAAGAAGTGGTGGGAAAATAATGGAAGATAGTCCATTTGGTTTGTGCCATTTCCAGAGAGCAGTTGTATAGGTGGCAGTGGAAGGCAGTGAAAGGCCTAGCAGTGAAAGCATCAAAGACATTAAACTGTCAAAAATGGAACACTAAGAAAAGATAATCTGAAATTCCCCTCCACCCCTTGTGGGGGCCGGCGGGGGGGGGGGGGGGGGGGGAGGAATGGGCTAAAAGAGGTCTATTGAGAAAACCAAGCATAATTTATTGTATGAGGAAATTTTAAGAGGAGAAATTAGACCCTATACCATTCTCACGTTTAACTTAATTGATTCATAAATATGGCCATTAGTTTATACATGGCATTAAATATGTTTATCCATTACACAAACTGTTTTCTTTAATTTAAGCTTTAATTTATAAACCTTATCAGATAATTGGCTATTTCCAGTATGGTAGAGCTTTGAATCCCAATCACATGCCATAAAGAAAGGGCAGAGTATTCTTGATGTGATCTGCTGTAACCTAACATCCATAACAGAGTGGATGGAGAAGAGAAAAATAAATTGAAATATTAAAAAAGCAGAATTATGAATGAACAAAATGAAAATTATAAATTATAAATGAAGTAAATAATATTTCTTGTCTTTAATATAGAACCAATATGGAATATCTTATAGGAAGTACCAAAAGGAGTAGAAAAGGTGAATAGGTTATACTTAGGGGCAAAAAGTAACCTAAATTCACTGGGCAATTTTAGAAACATTCCTTTTCTCCTGGGTTTTGAATGCTTATAGAGGAAAGAGAAAACTAATCTAACCAGCCTGAATAAAAGAATATTAAAAGAAAAGAATTTTCATTCATTGATATAATATCTAAAAATTAACTTTAAACACACACAAAAATTTGAATGGATTTTATGCCATTCCCTCATATTCTTTGAAACATTCTTTCCAAAGGATAATCTATGAAAATCTTTTCTCAGATTTCTTAGCAAATATGTCCTGACCTTATCTTCTAAAACAGTCTTCTAAAAGGTAAGCAAGGACCTAAAATAAATCAATTATATCTTCCCATCTCTCTGTCAATTTAACATCTCTCTATCTAAAAACAACCTAATTCTTGTAGAAATCAAATAGCTACAAAAAAAGAAAAAAGGAGGAGATAGAATTTATCTAGAATTGGAGACCATGAATATTAATTTGGGAATCAAATCAAATAAGATCAAAACATTACCTTAATTTCTACAATTGTCTACTAAAAGCTCCAAATTGTCTCAATTTTCTTTTCTGGGTAGTAAAATCACAACTACTCAGTCAGTGACATTAAAACATATTCAATATTCACTCAAAAATATATTAAAAGTTTTCTTTATAAACGATATGCTTGGACTTATGCTAAGAGCTATCATTCCCTTGGAGAGCAAGAAAATAACTTTGATCACATTCTATATCCTGTAAACTGAAATATAACATTTATATTCCCAATGTGAATATGAAGCCCCCGAGATGAAATTAGAGTTTTGATCTCAAATTATCGCTCAAAACTATTTGGGCTTTATGTTTTAATACATTCTGGTATCTAAAACTTAAGGTCTTTGGTAACTTTAGATTTAATGCAAAAAAATATTATTCAATTAGTTTCTCTTAGTATATTTGATCTATGATATTCAGAGTTCTACTTAATAATTTTTTAAAATGTAGAGATTCAGGGATTTCATACCATGAAGTTTCTTTTACTAAAAAAATAAAGCTATGGGTATATTCATTATAATGTGATGTAATTACTGCTTTTAAGTTCAGATGTCTTAAAATCTGATGTAACTGCCTTCAGGGAAATTATATTTTAGCTTCTAAAATTCATTATTTTAAAATTTACTATACAATATCTGGAGTTAACCTGAGGATCAGCCAAAATCAATATGTTTATTCCAGTCACATAGTTTAAATGTATAATAAAACACAGTAATTTTATCTCAAATATTTACTTGTTGTAAGTTATATACTAAACAATTTTGTCATGAGTAAACGTATTGGGCTAAAATCTGAATTTTTAAAACTAAGTATGTTTAAGTTAAGAGTATAACAGGTCAATATTTTAAGATTTTTAGAGTAGAAATAAATATAAATGAAACTTTACAGCTTAATGTTTGCAAATTCACAAATACAATTTTATAAATTAAATTTCCTTTATTTTAAAGAATCATGCATTCTTTTTATCATCATTTCTATATGTACATTTAACTATAGCCTTAATTCACTGGGGAAAAGTCAAAAGTTTACAGTTATTTTTAGAAAAATTAATTAACCTCTTTCTAAATAAATTAAACACAAAGAATTCTGAATGCTAGTCTACAAAATAATAAAAAAATTTAAAATAATAACTATATTTGTCTTCCTTCAAATAGTGCATAGGCACAATTACTAGATTCATTAATGCTATGATAATATATCTAAATTATAAAATACAGGCATAGAATTTGCACAACTGAAGTTATGAGTGACAGATTAGCATTATTATTAAAGATTTACACATATCTTAGATGAGAAATATTAACAACATTAATAGCTACCATTTATTATATGCCTACTAAGTCCCAGGCCTTATCCTAGGCCCTTTGCATATATCATTATTAATAGTCACAACAACCCTGCAAGGTATAGGTTCTTTTTTCATTTTTACAGCTGGTACAACTGTGTTTCAGTTCCGGTAAGCACTTGCCTGAGGCCAAACAAGTGGAAGAGCTGGAATTCAAACTCAAATCTCTATCACTTCTGAGAGTTTTGACTTTATTCATCTCTGATAAATTATGTGCAAATATGCTTTTTAATTTTTTTAAAATTCATTACCAATTAAAATGTTTTCCAAGGTAACATCTGACAACAAACCAGCCACAGGCTTCCTCAGGTAGAGAGACATTTGGGGACCACATTGCTATTAACAATGCCCAAATTTTGAATTTTAAAACTTCACTGTTTAATCATGTTCGTTGAGACAAAAGTGATTTCAATTTAATTTTAAACATCTGTTTAAGATTGCTTTTGAAAATCAAAGGGTAGTTGTACTGTGATAACTACTGTGTAATAACCACTCCACTGAAAAGTTACACTTATGCTTAATAAAAAAATATATATAAACACATTTATTGAATACTTAGTATGGATAGCTAAATGCTTCAAATTCATTATTTAACTTTTACAACAACCTTGTAAGGAATACTATTATTATGATCTTACAGTTAAAAAAACTGGAACACATAGGCATTAATTCGTTTACCCACAGCCAAGCTGCTAATGCGTAGAGGGACTAAGTTTAGACTCCAAATTCGCACATGTCCAAAGTCAAACCACTATATTAGCCTGTCCTGCATACAGTGGCCCTTAGAGGTGGACTACGTTAAAATGTCCACACAAGGTCTAGGGTGCAAGCCTGTGATCATACATATTAGTGGGCTGAGCCCACAGGATGAAAGGCAATGGCTGCAACTGTCTTCACTTACTGCCCCATTTAAACTCTGAGAATTCATTTCTGCACTTCAAAGTGAACTGTGCACATTATATAATCTCTAAGATCCACCAAAGCAATAAGATTAAGATCCTATAAATGCACTGAATTTATGTAACTGAAAAATTCTTCTAAAAATATAACTCAAGGTTTGTCCTTGTTTTGCTATTATTCCTATCTCTCCCCATAGACATTACAGAGGTTTTAGCATGAACAGAGTGGAGCTTTCCCAGCTCTGCTAAGTACGCATGACCTTGGGGAGTCAGTCCAACTTGTCTATGTTTCAGTTCAATTCATAACATGAAGAAAATACTAATACCTATGCCAAAGAATTGCGTGAGGAAAAAATAAAGGTAAAAGTGATCGGCACAGAGTAAACTCAAGAAAAGTTAACTATTTTTTATTGTTATATTATAAAATGGAGAAATTGTTATACAATTTATGTTAAATCACAAAAAAATCTCACGAGAAATAACTAGGACAAAATGTTCACTGCTAGTACACTCTGAATTTTGAAATTATGTTTATATATGTATATGTGTGAATGTGTATTACACACAGGTGTATATGAATTTGTGTGCACATGTGCACATGTACACATTTACCTGGCATTAAATATTGACTTAAACATTCATCTTTATGTGCATTTGTCTCTTTTTTCAGTATTTTTAGATAGCATGGCTGACAGGATCAGCATCAGATTTACACAGAATGATAATATGCAAAAGCACACAGAATTCTCACATGTATAAATGCTGTCTAGATATTTTAAGACATTTTGTAGAAACCACTAAAGTGGTGGGGACGGGACAATGATGCATCAACTGAATTAATCACTATCATCACTCTTCTAAAGAAAAAACAAAGCAACTTCAGCACACTCAATCATCATGAACATGAAGAGAATGGAGTCGCATACAACCAAAGCTGGCTCCCTGTTCTCCAGTAGGGCATGTGTTAAAAAGGTGCAGCCACTGACAGAAGACTTGCTCCACAGTTCCCAAACACTGACATCCCTATTTATAAATAACATGAGGGGTATTCTGGTTTACTTGCTTGTCTGCTTTTTATTTGTGTTTTCTTGTTTCCTTATAAATAGAAAATGCAACTGTTTTCTATAGGACTATGGAAAACCTTGCAACCAGACATTTGAGCTTATCAAAGAAAAATTTTACCTGATGACACGACACAGATATTAAGTGTCAAAGACCCACTGTAAAGAAAGGTAGCCTTTTTTCTTAATTGCTGGCAATCCTAAAATGTGAGGCTAAGTCTCACCAAAACACTGGCGTAAATATAGGAGGAATTCTATGGCATCTGACTTTTTGTACTTATTCCTTAGATATAATTGCTTGCTACTGCTCCAAATGTATTTCTGACCTTGTACTGTTAACTCAAGGATAACCCAGATATCAAGTGTATTTAAAAAGGGCTATGAGGACTAGGAACAGCTTCCACATTGACTTACTTCAACAACAACATACTAGTCAAAGGTAACATGATCATTTAATCTCAAGGGCTTATATTACCCTAACCATTTAATTAACCATGGTCTGATATTTTGCCCTGTGATTTATTTAAAAATACAGAAAAGTGAAATCATTATTATTGCTTGAAGGAAATATATAGTAACCAATACAGTTAGGCAACTTATAAACAGACTAGGAATAAATGGCTGGGCATGTAGATTTTTAAAATGTACATTATTTCTTTCTCTCTCTCTCTCTCTCTCTCTCTCTCTCTCTCTCTCTCTCTCTCTCTCTCTCTCTCCCTCTCTCTCTCTCTCTCCTTAAGAAATTTTTCTTTTCATAGAACACTTTGCAAATTTATCCTGTAGATCAATGTTGGGCTTGCCACTACAGATCACAAACAAACATAATACTGCAAAGACAGGATATGCTGAAGAAGCAGCTATTAGTAATTTCTCACATACATGTGTGAAAGGAAAAAAAGAAAAATGGCTTAGTGCATTCTAGTTCATTCACAGAGCTTTGGGAATTAATTACACTTATGTTGCTCAATACTAACAGTGAGGATTAGGAAACAAATGTTGAGGTATAAATATGAGAAGTATGGCTATTATTTTATCTTTGCAGTCACCTAGATTTATAGTTTGTATACCTTTATAACATGTATACATTTTATGTTTATGTATAATAAAGATCTGTATTATATATGCATATATTACATATGCATATAATAAAAGGTGTTTCAGTATATAGGAATGAGAAAAATAAAGGCAAATAAGCTGCTTTTAAACAAAATCATCATCAAAATATACTGCATATTTTATCTGGAGGATATGATTCAAATTATAGATATCAGAGACAGCAACAGTCTTCTGTTTATACCATGTGAAACAGTGGAGAGATGATCACTTAGCTTTTGTTTTGGTTCCAATTCATTTTTTTTTCAAGAAGTGTAATTAAAAACTGCATTAATGCCACCAATTATGGCCTCCAAGGGACCAGAAACCCCATGTTACTCCGTGATGAAACACAACTGAGCTGCAAACATCCATTTACCATTATAATACTCATTAATCCTGCCAAAAACAACTCATTACGGGACTTCAAGGAAATCATCTCATAGGCAAACAGCACAGAATCTGTCATTGCATTCCTCACAGCAAAGTTGCGGAGGTGGAAACTGTTATTGTCACTAATTTATGATACTGAGAATTATGGTTTTGCTTTTTACCTAGCCAAGACCTTTATGTGAAAGAACTAGGCTACACTCTCACCCTTTAAGCAAAGTCTTAATAATGAAGCAGCTTTGACTCAAAAATCTTAGTAATTTAAGCCTAAAAAATTTTATTAACCTACCTATCAAATTCTTCCAGAACCCAATCTCACTTCATTGAACATCAGCACCATTAGCATTTTTCTTCCCAAAGTAGTAACACAAACCCCACTACATCCATTGTCATTTCCTGACTGGATGTAAAATGAAATATAAACCTCTCTTATTCTTTAGTCAACTGAATATATTCACTTTTGTTGGCTCCTTCTTCTTTCTTTTTTAAATTTCTTTATTGATTAAGGTATTATATATGTGTCCTTACCACGCCCCCCCCCATTGCTCTCCTACCCCCTCACTCATGCCCTTACCCCCCTGTTGTCTGTGTCCATTGGTTAGGCTTATATGCATGCATACAAGTCCTTTGATTGATCTCTCCCCCTTACTCCCACCCTCCCCTACCTTCCCTCTGAGGTTTGACGGTCTGATCGATGATTCTCTGTCTCTGGATCTGTTTTTGTTCATCCGTTTATGTTGTTCATTATATTCCACAAACGAGTGAGATCATGTGATATTTATCTTTCTCTGACTGGCTTATTTCACTTAGCATAATGCTCTCCAGTTCCATCCATGCCGTTGCAAATGGTAAGAACTCCTCCTTTTTTACCACAGCGTAGTATTCCACTGTGTAGATGTACCACAGTTTTTTTAATCCACTCATCTGCTGATGGGCACTTAGGCTGTTTCCAAATCTTAGCTATAGTGAATTGTACTGCTATAAACATAGGGGTGCATATATCCTTTCTGATTGGTGTTTCTAGTTTCTTGGGATATATTCCTAGAAGTTGGATCACTGGGTCAAATGGAAGTTCCATTTTTAGATTTTTGAGGAAACTCCATACTGTTCTCCACAGTGGCTGCACCAGTCTGCATTCCCACCAGCAGTGAACGAGGGTTCCTTTTCTCTGCATCCTCACCAGCACTTGTCGTTTGTTGATTTGTTGATGATAGCCATTCTGACAGGTGTGAGATGGTACCGCATTGTCATTTTGATTTGCATCTCTCAGATGATTAGTGACTTTGAGCCTGTTTTCATATGTCTCTTGGCCTTCCTTCTGTCTTCTTTTAAAAAGTATCTATTTAGGTCTGTTGCCCATTTTTTGATTGGGTTGTATATCTTCCTTTTGTTAAGTTGTATGAGTTCCCTGTAAATGGAGATTAAACCCTTATCAGTGATAACATTGGCAAATATGTTCTCCCATGCAGTGGGCTTTCTTGTTGTTTTGTTGATGGTTTTTTTTGCTGTGCAAAAGCTTTTTATTTTGATGTAGTCCCATTTGTTTATTTTCTCTTTAGTTGCCCTAGGAGCGGTATTGGTGAAGAAATTGCTTCAGCATATGTCTGAGATTTTGCTGCCTGTGGATTCCTCTAGTACTTTTATGGTTTCCCGTCTTATGTTTAAGTCCTTTATCCATTTTGAGTTTATTTTTGTGTATGGTGTAAGTTGGTGGTCTAGTTTCATTTTTTTGCATGCATCTGTCCAATTTTCCCAACACCATTTATTGAAGAGACTGTCTTAACTCCATTGTATGTTCATGCCTCCTTTGTCAAATATTAATTGAACATAGTGGTTTGAGTCGATTTCTGGGTTCTCTATTCTATTCCATTGATCTACACTGAGTGGCTAGATCAGGGGTGGGCAAACTTTTTGACTCGAGGGCCACAATGAGTTCTTAAACTGGACTGGAGGGCCGGAACAAAAGCATGGATGGAGTGTTTGTGTGAACTAATATAAATTCAAAGTAAACATCATTACATAAAAGGGTACGGTCTTTTTTTTTTTTTTTTTTTTAGTTTTATTCATTTCAAATGGGCCGGATCCAGCCGCGGGCCGTAGTTTGCCCACGGCTGGGCTAGATTATTATGACCACCTGACATTTGTAGGCAAATTAGCCACGTTCAAGGCTGTTAAATCGTGTTGTTTACCCATATCTTCAGAAAAAAATCACTTCTACTGTCGTGGTAAACAACCTGCTTCCCTATTTATAATGGTCTGGCCCTCTAGCAACTTTAGCGCGAAATTATAGCTAATTTGCCTACAAACGTCAGGTGGTCATAATAATCTGGCCACTCAGTGTATATGTCTGTTCTTGTGTATTGGCTCCTTTTTCTATCCCCCCAGCTCCAGGAAGTTGCCACAACCAGCAAGCTCTCTCTGAATGATTGGCGGTGATTTGATGTCACTGTTCTAGGAAAAGTAGCCCTGAAATACTCTCCAGCAAACAAAACTTTGAGATGTAAATTATCATTTGATAAATAAGTATTACAAATATGGATGATTAGAAAGGGGTTTTATTTATAATACATTAACAATCTTTAGGTTTCAAGACCAAAAGCAAACTATTCTTTCTCTTCAATATACTTCCCCTTATACTTTAGGAGTCTTTGCTTGAGTAGAAATTATCTACATAAGATGTCTGAAAGGGTGCTCTAAAATAAGCTTAGATAAAATATTAATAAGCTAACTTAAAGTATTTGGTTATGCTTAATCTCTTTATACAGGATTTGAAAGAAAAGAAAGAAATCTGTAAGAAAATTTTTCCACAAAGACAATATCCTTTCTCATAAAATTACTGGAAAGAAGTGAAAAGTAAATGATAATCTGCTTATTCCACAACAATTCTAATGAAATTAATAGCAAAATTCACTAAAACTGGCTGCATCGGTAGAAAAATGAGGACTAGCTTGACTTCTACAAAAAAATTCTGAAAGTTTACACTTAAGATAAAAGTGAAGATAAATGTATAGATTACAAAGTGATGAAGCAAAGGATTTATTCTGGTAGTTCCTTTTCAATTTTCAGGCTTGGGATTTAAATTTTGAAAATAGGTACAAAGTAAATGCTGCATGCTCTCACAGAAACCAGGAGTTACTTACTCAGATATCAACCTTATAAATTCTAGAAGTTTCCTTCTAGAATCTAAATCCTGTGAGAACTCTGTCTTGTACACCACTGAGTCATCAGCTTTTAGCACCATGTGAAAGACAATCTTGAAAAGTTTACTAAATGAACAAAAGCATTGAACTTTACCACAATAGTCTGGGAACACGCAAATACCAATGCTGCATCACTGCTGTAGGACTTTTTTTTCTCTTCTGTCCCAAGAAGATGAACTGGTTTTATAGTCTAAGTTCTGAACTCTTTGAGGAAGTGTTTATGAGCAGAAAGTAGAAGTTTTCAAAACCTAAGAAAAACCCTATATTCTATTTCTTTGCTGATGGAAGAAAGCTTACCTAGTGGAAGAAATAGAAATTAAAAAAATAAATGTCTTGGACTGAAAGCATTTTCCTCAGCTTTTTTGGGTTCTTGATTTACTCACTGCATTTGGGTCCTGTATAACTCTAGAAGGCATCAATCTTTGGAGGCTGAAAACTTTGCCCAGAGCTGGAGAGGATCAAAAGAGCTCTCTGAGGCCTGAGCTGAAGTTAGCAGGGTGCCTGTGATGTTAGAAGAACACTTCTGACTATGCCAATAGCTGATTGCCCTACTGGAGCACATAGAAAAAAAATGTTTTTTAAAGTGAGAGAAAGAAATCTTGGCCTCAGATGCAACTCACTCATCCCAGTGTATGTGGTCCCTGAGAGACCAGGATCTTTTCATGATCCCACTGTAGGCCTGAAATCAGGAGCCAAAACGGATTAAATATGACTTTCCAAAAAAGAATATGAAATTTCTTGTACTCGAGTTTTTTGGACCAGAATTTGTACCCATACGGAATGAATTCCAAAATTTCATACACTGATTTTTCCTGGTTTCAATACAGATCTTAGTTTATCAGACTAAAAGTGATCTGGTTGGAAATGGGAGTGAAGGCTGGCTGGTACCTCCATCTCCTTTCCTAAGGAAAAAGTACCTGTTTCTTTTATGACATCCTCGCTTCCAAGAAGGTATCAAGTTAGATGGGAATACTACCTTCATGTCTTTCTTGTTTTTTTCTCAAACCATGAGGTGGGATGAATAGGGAATCCTCAATTCAGTACTAGATACTTATTAGCTGTTAAATGTTAAATAGATGTTATATGAGGTAAAATATACAAAATTTCTCTACAAAGTTGATATATTCAGGTTGTGAAAAATAAAATGGCTTTGAATCTAACATGCAAATAGAGGGGGTCATGTTTGCCTGGGCACCATATTCTCTCAAACTAGGGCTTTTTTTTTGGAAGCTACGGGGGCTTTTTCTCAGGCAATTTTAGGTGAAATAAATTCTAAAATATTTTCAATTTACCAACTTTTAAATACCTTTATTATCTTTTAAGTTATTATTTACAGGACAAGACCCATCTCAATATCTGTGAATATGTATATTCAATTCCAAGTTAATGTAGGGAATATCAGTCATAATAAAAAAAATAATTCTCAATCTGATGTAATTTACATGTTTCAAAAAGAACTGATGTGTAGAAAGAAACTCAATTACAATGTGTAAGTGGGCAATCTTTGGGTTTAGAATAACCAGCTCATGTGAAAGTGTTCAAAGATCAAGCACAATGTGTTGCACAGGGTACAAAATAAAGGGCTTCCAGATCTCTCTGAGATGTGGAAGCTACACTGTCAAAAATGCCAGCTCATCTCTGGATGGCCCAGATCAGTGTAGACAACTATGTCACTTCAAGAAACGTTAAAAATGACATGTAGCACTTTGTCATTATAAAAATGAAGTGTCACCCTCAGAGTGTTACCAGAGGATGCAAACATTTGCATTTATTAATATAGCTTAATGTGTGTTTTTCTGGTCAGAGCTTTAGGATTAACAAATAATTCCAATTTTATAATCATCATATATAGTATAAGCCTCATCAGCACACATACTGACACACCAGCACACACACAGATGAGGGTGAAAACATACCACGAGAGGAAGAAAAGTCTACCACATCTCTAAAAGCAGGAGCAAAACACTTGTTTGAGAACTTGCTTCCTAAAGTGCTGGAGAGGCCAGTTGTACTCACTGTCAATGTAAAACTCACAAAGTAAGTACATATATGTTTCAGAAATTATTTAGGATCATTTCATTGACAATCATTATTTCCAGAGTCAAGTTAAAACTAACGTACACTTTCATTTTAGGAAATAATTGTTAAGCAATTGCTGCCATTACATTTTTTAATTCAAGTATTTGCCTTCCACCCCACCTCCCTTCCACATTTCTCCGACCTACCCTCATTATTTAAAGCAACCTAAAGTAGATCAATAGCCATGAATGCTGCTGCAAAATGTATTCAAAAACAGGTTGGAGAGTAATGATAAAATATTTGCTAAATTATTCTTCTAAAATATCAGGTCTTTTGACAACGGTGGACTGAGTCTACCTAGATTAACATATGGGATAACACTCTGTTCCCAGGACTTGTTCCAATTTGACTTGATTCCAGTTGTTTCTGACCCATTTTCTGATTTCACTCGTCACTGTAAAACCAAGCACCTGTTTCCAGATACTAGTTTCTCTAAATCCTGGGACAATCAACTGAAAAAATAAACATAATTATTATGTACATGTCCCTGACATATACCTCAATAATATATTTTGAATAACTGTGGCATATTATTTCTAATGACATTAACTAGACAATTTTCAATCTTCAATAATTTAACACTACAAAATTGATAGCCTATTCCCTGATATTCCTTTTCATTGTTTTTATGCAACTATCAGCCTCATAACATGACAATCCCTAACTCATTTTATATGCCAGTAGGTATAGCTTATGCATAAAATTTTGACATCAAAATATAAATTAAGAATCATGGAAATGAGGCTATAAAATTTCTAGTTATTTTACTACAAAAGTTTATCTTATTAGGAAAAAAACTGAAGGTTATCACATGTTCCTTCTGAAATGTTTCAGAACATCAGATAAAAACATTATAAGTTAAGGCAATGCTATAACCATAAAAAAACTTGGCACTGTCTCTGAGAAAATTAAAGGCACAATGTCGAAACCTAAAAGTATAAGCCAAGATAGGTTATGCTTTTAGATTTTGACACTGGCTTTGGCTTAACAGGTTCAATGATGTAAAACACATGAGGTGTATCACAAGATGATATCCAAACAACCTCAAGTAGTGAACAGGTCATGCAAATCATTGACATGTGATGGTGTGTGCTTTTTTCAAATTCTGGATATTTTAAATACTTAGTAATTCAAATGCTCTATCAAAAAGTAATTTTAAATTGTTTTAAACTATTTTCAAAATGTGTGGAATGAATGTTCATATTAAATGACCCACCTCCCTGAATCTTTTGTTTCCTTTAATACTGCATCAGGCACAGGCTGAATGGACTGAATTAAAATCTAATGATAGAACACAATTTATTCAAATATAGCAGGAGGTAGAATAGCATTTTGACAAAGAGTAGGCATCTTGTGGTTTGAGTATTGGCTCTTCCATTAATTAACTGATTGACCCTAAATAAATTGCTTAGCCTCTTTAGGGATCAGTGTGTTCAACTGTTAAATGGGGATAATTATACTTTGCTCATTACATGGAAGATTTATTGCATTAATTTATATACATATCTCACATCATAAGAGCTCAATAAATGTTACCTAGAATCATCATTATTTGGGGGGTTAAAAATACAATTATATAAATCCATAATAGATGGGGAAGAGTGCAGGGTTGAAGACATCCTATCTAATAAAAGAGAAAGATGCAAATTGACTGTGGCCCCGAACGCTTCCCATTGGCTAATCAGCATATCCTTATGCAAATTAACTGCCAACCAAGATGGCGGCCGGCAGCCAGGCACTGAAGCGAACAGGAGGCTTGCTTGCTCCAGTGATGGAGGAAGCCAAGATTCCCCGCCTGCTGCTGCCGGCCTCTGAACTGCAACTCTAAACAACTATGTTACAAATATAGAAGGTAAACAAAACCCCAGAAACCTGCTTTCAGCCAGCCAGGCTTCAGCCAGCAGGACTGCAACAGTGTTTCAATTATAGAACCCAAACAAACCCAGATCCCTGCTTTCAGCAGCGGAGGTCTCAGAGCTGGAGCTGAGCCTCAGAGCTAAAGCTGGCCCAGAATAAAAAAAGAAAAGAAAAAAAGGACAGGTTGGGAGCTTCAGTCACCCGCCAGCCTGAAAATGGCCCTCAGCCCCTCACCCAGACTGGCCAGGCACCCCAGTGGGGACCCCCACCCTGAAGGGGGTGTGACCAGATGCAAACAGCTATCAGCCCCTCATCCAGACTGGCCAGGCACCCAAGCGGGACTCCCACCCTGATCCAGAACACCCTTCAGGGCAAACAAGCCAGCTCCCACCATGCACCAGGCCTCTATCCTATATAGTAAAAGGGTAATATGCCTCCTAGCACTGGGATCAGCGGAGCCGGGAGGCCTCCCGGCACCGGGATCAGCGTGACAGGGGGCAGCGACCAAACCCCCTGATCGCCCTGCGGCTCTGTGTGTGACAGGGGGCGGGGCCACAACCTTCCTATCTGCCCTGCTCTGTTCATGACAGGGGAAGGCGCCCCAACCCCCTGATCAGCCCTGCTCTGTGCCTGATAGGGGGGAGCTCCCCAACTCCCTGATCGCCCTGCGGCTCTGTGTGTGACAGGGTGCAGCGCCCCAACCCCCCACCACGGGCCCTGCTCTTTGTGTGACAGGGTAGAGCCATAACCTCCCCATCGGCCCTGCCCTGTGACAGTGGCAGCGCCCCAACCCCCTGATTGATCCTGCTCTGTGGGTGATAGAGGGCAGCGCCCCAACCCCCTGATCTGCCCTGCTCTGTGTGTGACAGGGGGCGGTGCCCCAACTCCCCTATTGACCCTACTCTGTGAGTGACAGGGGGGAGCTCCCCAACCCCCTGATGGGCCCTTCTCTGTGCGTGACAGGGGGGAGCTCCCCAACCCCCTGATGGGCCCTGCTCTGTGTGTGACAGGGGGTGGCGCCGCAACCTCCCCATCGACCCTGCCTTGAGTGTAACAGGGGGCAGTGCCACAACCCCCCAATCGGCCCTACCCTGAGCGTGACTAGGGGTGGCATCACAACCTCCCAATCTGCCCTGCTCTGTGCATGACAGGGGGGTGGTGCCCCAACTCCCCAATCGGCCCTGCTCTGAGCCCGACCAGGGGCTGCACCTAGGGATTGGGCCTGCCCTCTGCCACCCGGGAGCAGGCCTAAGCCAGCAGGTTGTTATCTCCCGAGTGGTCCCAGACTGCGAGAGGGCACAGGCCGGGCTGAGGGACCCCCCTCCCCCCCCCCCGAGTGCACAAATTTTTGTGCACCGGGCCTCTAGTACTGTTATAATAAAAAAGTATAGATAGCTTTCCTTTTTAATTCTCACTGAGGGAATGTTTTTTATTGAGAGAACGAGAGCAAGAGTGAGAGCAAGAGTGAGAGCAAAAAGTAGAAGGAGAGAGAGAAAAGTAGAAGGAGAGAGAGAAACATCAATGTGAGAGAGAAACGTCAGTTGGATACCTCCAACACATGCTCCGACTGGGGATTGAATCTGTGACCCTTGGCTGCAAGAGACGATGCTCCAACCAACTGAGCCACACCAGCTAGGGCAACATTCTTTATTTTATTTCAGAATCAATATTTCAGAGTTTTACTTTTATTCCCTAGACTAGGTATACTACAATGCCAATCAACCAACAAATGTTTAATATCACCTATGCATATAGAAGAGCAGTCAATATTTTATAGAGTTGTATATAGTTTAAATTATCAAACAAAATAATAGAGTAAGACCATTTGAAGGAATTCTATAATGTATACATTTAGAAGAAAAATAATTTTAAAAATAGTCATCATCTAATATAGTTCAATTTTTAGAGCAATTTGAATATATCTTACCATGCGTTCTTCAAGAAAATGTAATACAAGGATACAAAGCCTAAGAAAAATTGTGTCTGAAAGGGCACGGAAGGGCCCTGAACAGATGCCCCAGTGGTTATGTGCAGAGTTTCCTCAAGAGCCTACAGCATTAAAAAAAATCTGATCAGAAGTCTGAATGTTGGGCAAGGAAAGATGGTGGATACTGTAAACAGTTGCGCCCTTTTACTAATACAGTGTCTTTGAGATAATGTACTAGAAGTTTAGTTGATCTGGACATTGGTAGACAGAGGCATAGGGTGTGTCCTATGGACAGCAGTGAACTGGTTTTTCAAGCATATTCCTGGACAGAGGGTTCAAATAGCTTCCTCTGCAACACCAAGGAGACTGACTTCATTTGGGAGAGAGTGGAAATAATTTCATTCTCTACTAGGATCGTCAGCGAGATGAATAAGTTTTCCATCCTGATGCAGATAAGGTACAGAGACTGTTACAAGCAGCTTCAAGAATTTCCTGAAAAGGACTAGGGGTAAAGGAGCCCTAAGACTGAATAAGACTCTAGAGAACTTGAGAGGATCCTGTGGTTCCAAAATTGAAGAGGGGCGCTATGATTTTTTTACCCTTAGAACCCCAGAACTGAGCTATATATATTGTAAAATTGTGAAAGCAGCAATTTCTCCTTTCAGCTTCTATAGGTATTTACAATTTACATGTAAAAGAACTAGATCTTAATACAATAATGTTGAGTTTAATTTTTTTCCAAAATTAAATATTATATCTAACATGGCCCAATCAGTCCAGACACTGACACAAAACAAAGGCTACCATATCACTCATGGGCTTTTCTTAGAGTCTTAATATTGCCTCACAGGCTCAAAGGCTTTGCTTGGTCTGTTTTATGAGTATAAGCTATTCTTTTCTCTCTAGTGCTCTCCAAGTTTCCCCACTACACACAATACAACAAGAAGCTGAATCTTAATAATGTACCAAGGTATCTTCATAATTAAGAATAAGATATTTGGTTAGTAGTACTTCTATGATGAAAAGGGACTGAGAAAATTAAAGATTGAAAATAATAAGCTGAATATAAGAAAAAATCATTTCTAATGATCTTTTGAGTTGTAGAGTTTAGGACTAAAATGTATTGACTTTGTCTAAACTTTCAAACACTGGATCCTTAAGTTGCAAAGCATTAAGAAGTCTAATAGCTTTAAAGATCTCAAAAAGGCCTTTTGCCCATAAGTGCAGCATAGTAAAGTAACAAAAATATGGATCTGCCCATCTAAATGAATGAAACATATACAGTGTAGTTGTAGTATCTGATGCCAGATATTGATTAGTGAGAACATAATGAATTGTATGATCTATAAGACCATAATCCTGCTATTAATCTGCCTTTCAGGTCATAATCACATACACTTCAAGTAGCAAGAGTTCTTCAATTGAATTCAAATGACTAAAAATATGTACAAATTAATGTTTGCAATTTTCCTATGAAAACTGAACAGTATTAAATACCTGACATCAAACTGACTATAAGAAAACAAACACCAACTTCTCTTTATTGATCAACTTTGTACAAATAAAAACATTAGTATGTTTGGATTTTAGAAACTATATCTATATCTGTTATCTCCCACACAAGCACAGATGTTAAAAATAAACTTTAATACTGATAATGTTTCCATTATGCTGCTCCCAAGGATAACATTTATTTACTGCTTTGGAATATTCTTAACACCAATAAGTTATTAATTTATATAAGTATCTATTACAACAAAGGTGAAAGTGTACTTTATCATTAACTTATAGTAGCCAGTGAATTGGAAGAGTCCAGTGTTGTTTTTATGGATTTCATAGCTCATCTAGTGCAACACTGTGCCTTAAGCAGGATTTTCCCCAAACCATGTAAGAATTATTAGAGGAAATAATTGAGAAATGTCTATTCCATTTAAAAAGGCTTGTGGAGGTATACCCATTTGATGGTAGACTTTATTATATGAAATGTTAATGATATTACAATATAATTTTTCTTTCTTTCCTTTTCATACTCTTGTTCTCTCCTGCTCCTCTGCTCTATTTTTGGGTGAGGAAGTGAAAAAATCAAAACTAATATCAAAATTCTATTAAAAAACACTTTTATTGTCATCACATTTCTCCTTTAAAATTTAAAGTTTCATTTTTAAAAATTGTCCATACTTTGTTTCATGACCTGCTCTCAGAACAAATAATTTAATGGTTCTTTTGTTATTCTATTATATGTAAACTGTATTGCCTCAATTCATTTTCTTTTTCTGGAATACAGATTTACTTATAAGGAACTTAGTAATATTCAATTATTTGTCACTAAAATTGAATTTCCATAGTCTTCTATAACAATCAATCAGTGGTATTAATAATATTCACTATGGAAATTCTCCACTAGATGTCTTTTTCTGCAGTTTAAGGCATTTTCCCCCATTCTGTGAAGATATAAGCAATAGGTCATGATAAGAAAACTCCATATATTTGAAAATCAACAATATTTTAATCAGCTGATATTTACTTTACTCCATTTTTAGTTCCTTTACACAGCTCCTAGCCTAGTTCTCTTTTTACCTTGTGCATATTATGGAGCTTAACATTAGAAAAATTTTTTTCAACCAGCTTAATACCTACTGACTACAATGAAAGTATTATTTCTAGATTTCTGAAAATGAGTTTTCCATTCTGTACTATGTGTTAACATGAAAATATTAACATTTCTTATTTACATTTTCTGCAAAACAATGTATTATAAAATTAACTAGGGGCCCAGTGAATGAATTAGTGCACCTTGAAAGGAACCGTGAGCCGTGAGACTGCGGTGGTAACAGGGGCAGGTCTCAGCCCATCCTCCGCTCTCCCGCCCGCCCCCTCCTGCTGCTGCCCCTGGCCCCCTCTCTCCCTCTCTGCCGGCAGCCCTGCTCCCGCCCCTATGCACTGATGGCACCGCCCCACTCGCACCCATTGACAGCATGGAGAGAATGGGGCCAGCACCAGCAGCAGGTGTGAGTGGGGCCAGTGCAAGCAGCAGCTGCCACCCGATTGCCACTGAGGAGCAGGGGGAGGTGGAGAAGCCCTCAGGGGCAATTGGTGCCAGCAGCTGCCGCTTGCACCCGCTGACGGCACCGGGCGCCAGAAGCAGGGACCAGCACCGGGCGCCAGCAGCAGGTGCGAGCGGCAGCTCAAAGTGCCAGCAGCGGGTGGGAGCGGGTGCGAGCAGGGCTGTTGCTGGCAGCAAGTGCAAGTGCTGGGCAGGACCACAGTGTGTGGGAACAAAGAATTTTCAGTAACCACCAAAGGCTTACCCAATGACAGCGATCAGAGCCCCACCTTGGTTTGGCACCCCTGCTCACCTGCTCCACCATCCTGCAGGTGTCAACACCCGCCATGTTCCACGCTCTGCTCCCTGTTGCTGATGCCCTCCATGTTCCACCCCCGCCCCCTGGTGGTCAGCGCACATCATAGCAACTGGTTGTTCTGCTGTTCGGTCTATTTGCATATTAGGGTTTTATATAGAGAGATTATGGTATAAAATATTTTATTTGATAGCATATACATTCATGCTTGAAATATTCTTGATGGCTAAAATTTTCTCTTGCAAATTTAGAGAAAATTCAAATCAAATCCTATATAATAAAAGCCTAATATGCTAAGTGTCCAGTTGTCTGGTTGGCCATTCAACCAATCAAAGCGTAATATGCTAATGATATAGTAAGGCCACTCAACCACTCGCTATGATGTGCACTGACCACGAGGGGGCAGACAGTTGACTGGTCGACCAGTTGTTATACTGTGCACTGACTATCAGGAGGCAGACAATCAACTGGCCGACCAGTTGCTGTGATGTGCACTGACCACCGGGGGCAGACGCTCCAACCAGTAGGTTAGCTTGTTGCTGGGGTCCAGCAAATCGGGACTGAGCGAGATGGGCCAGACACACCTTGGAGCCCTCTCATGGTCCCTCCCTGGCTGGCCAACCGCCCACGTCTCTCCCCAAACCCGATCGTGCACTAGTAGGATCCCTCGGCCTGGCCTGCCCCCTCTCCTAATCCTAGACTCCTCGGGGGATGTTGAAGAACTGGTT